>NC_047025.1:10644833-11355667 GCF_902652985.1 Pecten maximus | reverse complement strand
CATCCAATTACTTGGTCTGATTAAGCCCACACCATCCATTTACTTGGTCTGACTAAGCCCACATCATCCATTTACTTGGTCTGATTAAGCCCACACCATCCAGTTACATGGACAGATTAAGCCCACATCATTCAGTTACATGGACAGATTAAGCCCACACCATCCAGTAACCTGTACTGATTAAGCCCACACCATCCAGTTACTTGGTCTGACTAAGCCCACACCATCCAGTTACTCGGACAGATTAAACCCACACCATCCAGTTACTTGGTCTGACTAAGCCCACACCATCCAGTTACTCGGACAGATTAAACCCACACCAGCCAGTTACTTGGTCTGACTAAGCCCACACCATCCAGTTACTCGGACAGATTAAACCCACACCATCCAGTCACTTGGACTGACTAAGCCCACACCATCCATTTACTTGGACAGATTAAGCCCACACCATCCAATTACTTGGTCTGACTAAGCCCACATCATCCATTTACTTGGCATGATTAAGCCCACACCATCCAGTTACTTGGACAGATTAAGCCCACATCATCCATTTACTTGGCATGATTAAGCCCACACCATCCAGTTACTTGGACAGATTAAGCCCACATCATTCAGTTACATGGACAGATTAAGCCCACACCATCCAGTAACCTGGACTGATTAAGCCCACACCATCCAGTTACTTGGTCTGACTAAGCCCACACCATCCAGTTACTCGGACAGATTAAACCCACACCATCCAGTTACTTCGCCTGACTAAACCCACACCATCCAGTAACTTGGACTGATTAAGCTCACACCATCCAGTTACTTGGACAGATTAAGCCCCCACCATGCAGTAACCTGGACTGATTAAGCCCACACCATCCAATTACTTGGTCTGACTAAGCCCACATCATCCATTTACTTGGCATGATTAAGCCCACACCATCCAGTTACTTGGACAGATTAAGCCTACACCATCCAGTTACTTCGCCTGACTAAACCCACACCATCCAGTCACTTCGCCTGATTAAGCCCACAACATCCAGTCACTTCGCCTGATTAAACCCACACCATCCAGTCACTTCGCCCGATTAAACCCACACCATCCAGTCACTTCGCCCGATTAAGCCCACACCATCCGGTAACTTGGACTGATTAAGCCCACACCATCCAGTTATTTGGACAGATTAAGCCCCCACCATCCAGTTACTTGGCATGATTAAGCCCACACCATCCAGTTACTTGGACTATAAAAGCCCACATCATCCAGTTACTTGGACTATAAAAGCCCACACCATCCAGTTACTTGTACTGACTAAGCCCTCACCATCCAGTTACTTGGACTGATTAAGCCCACACCATCCAGTTACTTGGACAGATTAAGTCCACATCATCCAGTTACTTGGACTGACTAAGCCCTCACCATCCAGTTACTTGGACAGATTAAGCCCACACCATCCAGTTACTTGGACAGATTAAGCCCGCACCATCCAGTTACATGGACAGATTAAACCCACAACATCCAGTTACTTGGACTGATTAAGCCTACACCAGTTATAGCCTTTTTGTTTGTTAGCAACGCTTTTCTTAAACAAAACCTGTAAATGACTGACAATGAATTTCTAGTTTATTTCTGTATTGATTTATTTGTTCATTCATTTATCTAATATTTATTCTATGAATGTATTCCGTTATATACATAATTTAGTAGATTCCCAAGATACATTTGTATATATACAGATATCTATGATATATACACGAACTTTATCCATAAAACATATTTCCATTACATATTGATGAGCGTTGAATATCATTATTTTGAGAAAGAACAATTAATCGTTTCATTTCACCGGGACAAACGTATTTCTTTTATTTTCTCATATACTATTATAAGAAATCTTAAAATAAGCTACCCGTTTTTAATTTAATCTGTTTTTACTTTTCGCTGTTTACATACAGGACAGACCGCCATAATGAAGGAGACAGTGATTCAAATATTTACACTACTGATCATGATGTGTATCATTTTAACGATCATCCTTTTCCGGTGGGAGAATGAGATACGCCAAACATTTCTGGAGAAAAGTCCATCTAATGCGCTGGGAAGACAAAGAAACTCTCTCCGAGATTCACTTGCCAATTTAGAAAGAAATACAACTTCAAGAACAAACTGCAAAAGTCCAAATTCAAAAGATTGTGACCCAAACGACAGCCATATTGAACACCAGCAGCCTTCGTTAAACGTTTTGAAACGATCTTCAAGTGATAAAAGATATCGCAATATAAAGAAGTTTGGAAATAATTCGCAAATGAATTTATTTGCTTTAAGTTTGAATCACTGGGGTCAGGATGTGTATAATGGAAATGATGGCCAAAATTCTGATACAGGTCACAAAATGGATGCCATCAATGGCACAGGTTCGAAGCTAGGGCCAAAGCCGAATACCACTGCGGGTGTTTCTACTGGATCTATAAAGGGTTTGAATTTTAATAATCACAGCAAATTCAACGAGGACGTAAAAATGCTGGGGAAGAGATATCTAGTTTACGACTGCAGCAAGTCTCACAAGGAGCATTGTGGCGGATGGTCAGACCGACTCTCCGGGATCCTCTCAACGTTTGTACTTGCTTCTCTCACAAACAGGACGTTCAAGATTAATTTCGATACACCGTGTGTTCTTTCGGAATACCTCCAACCTAATATATACAACTGGACGATCGGGCATTCGGAATTCAAGAATAAATCTTCATCATATCATGTTCTCTCGAATAGCCTTTTTCATAAAATGGGGAAAGACCTAACATCGGAAGGATTGAGAAAATATTTCCAAGCTGATGTCTGCTTCGTTCGGATGAATTGGGATCTTACACGACAATTTAGAAAATATCCAAACATTCAAAAATATGTTTCTTGGATAACAGAGTTGCATTTTTCAGATATCTATTTCAAGCTGTTTGATACTTTATTCAAACCATCACCAGAAATTGTAAAAGACTTGGATACTATTCGCAAAAATACTTCAAGAAGCAAAACTGCTTGCGCTCATTTGCGAATAGGTGGAAATCCAAGCATGCGAAATGACCATCCGCGAATTGACAAAAACGCTCTGAAGACAATATGGTCTTTTCTTGATCAGTTTGACTCAAACATTTACAATATATTTGTAGCAACAGACGATGAGACCGTCAGGAAAACAGCCAGAGAGAGATATAAGAATACCTTTATCGACATCCAGGGAAGTATCATGCATATTGACCAGTCTAGTTATCGTCAAGGAGATGTTTGTGAGGGATTTAAGAAGCAGCTGTTGGACTTTCTGTTCTTGACCAAGTGTGACGTTTTAGTGTTATCTAATAGTGGGTTCGGAATGATGGCAGCTTATCTCCGGACACACACGTCCGGACTTCACTGCTGGACAGATACTGGTGTTGTCCCCTGCTCCCGCTACACCGTACATGACTTTTATCCCCTACCCATTCTCGCGCCAGAGTGACCGATATATTACCCATGGTAAAAACGGAGGTCTTTATATTCGGAACACTTGCCCCGATCAATCGGAACCCCTTGTCATTTTCTCCGAAAAGCCTTAGACTGGATTATCTGCCGTAGTTTTTCTACTCTCCGCTAGGCTTCGCTTCGAAATACAAGTATTCATGAGCGCAGCCTAGCGGAGACAAATGGTACTAAGGCAGGTAATCCAGTCTACGAAAAGCCTACGTTCGCACGTTTCGCAGACGGAAGCGAGGTATTCCGATTGATTTCATTAAAGCACCTCGCTCCGATCACAGTACCTTTCGTCATTTTAAGGGTCATCTTAATAGCCAATCTCGTGATATCTCAAGTCCACAAATCCCTACTCTGGTGCAATTATTTAAATAGGCGTAACTTGATCAATTGTTAGTATGTACCATAGCTAACCATGGATCTAGCTGTTGACGTGTAATTCGTTAAACTGTTTGTTAATTATGGCAAAACAAGCGTAAAAGGCATGTTTCAGAATACAATTACCTCATCTGCATCACATATATTGAGAAAAAAACGTTTATTCTGTTTCGACCTTGAATGCAAATGCCGATCACAAAAATATAACGCATAGAAAAGTACTTCAATCTATGAAGAACTATAAATAATGAGACTGCTTTTTTGGAAAAGCCCCAAACTCCACAGTTTGACTAATTTCTTAAAAAATCAGTTTTGCTATGTTGCGTGATTGATAGGTTTGCAGATATACAATGTATCTCTGGATATGCTAATTAGATTACCCTTACGGTGAAACTGGTTCTACATGTACATGTAGTTCCAAACAAATTCTGAAAACTTCCCATTTTTCCATAAACCGGTCCCAAACAAGATTTAAACTTAACATGCGATTCTATCAACTGGTTAGTAAAACTAATCGAACTCAGAGGGGATGGTAATCGATCTCGGAGGGGATGATAATCGAACTCGGAGGGGATGATAATCGAACTCGGAGGGGACGATCATCGAACTCAGAGAGGATGATAATCGAACTCAGAGGGGATGATCATCGAACTCAGAGGGGATGATCATCGAACTCAGAGGGGATTATAACCGAACTCAGAGGGGATGATAATCGAACTCAGAGGGGATGATCATCGAACTCAGAGGGGATGATCATCGAACTCAGAGGGGACGATCATCGAACTCAGAGGGGACGATCATCGAACTCAGAGGGGATGATAATCGAACTCAGAGGGGATGATAATCGAACTCAGAGGGGATGGTAATCGAACTCAGAGGGGATGATCATCGAACTCAGAGGGGATGATAATCGAACTCAGAGGGGATTATAATCGAACTCAGAGGGGATGATAATCGTACTCAGAGGGGATGATCATAGAACACAGAGGGGATGATCTGATTTAATGAAAAAGACTTTTATTCTGGATAATTCTTGTTTCTTTTTAGCAGTTGCATTGAATAATATACTCGACCACCATGTAATATTTTGAAGCAAAAAATAACATTTGAATAGGTCGAGAGACAAGTTTTTGTTATGAACCATATCTAAAACGACAATTGTAGTCTGAAACTGTAAACCAAAACCTACCCTAGTTAATTTGCAAACAAATTTGTCCTTTGATGACAACAGCGGAATGTCGTCAAAAATGACTGCAGCGAATCGGTCAAGATTCTCCGAGATGTGGTTATTTATAGAAGGTATATTTCCTCTTTCTATTAACGTTCCTCAGCATAAAGTTTTACATAGGAACGCGTTACTGATTTAGGCCAAACAAAGTTATTTCTCCGTTAAATCAAATAACTCGTTTCCATGGGGTAAATAAGGTTAATCTTTAAGTTAAGGAACGTTGATGAAAACCATGACAAGACATTACATTTATCAGTTTGACCTTGTATCGGTCAGCTTTTCAACTAAACCACAATACTATTGGATTTACGTTCCCGGTGATACCAATAATGTGTAAGAAGTTGAGTTCAAGAAAGAGTAACCTTATGTGGTAGTCATTATATCGAGTCGATGGCAACTCCCAGAGTCTACGATCAAATAAGTTTTGGAACGAATTCGTTATTTTTCACAGTTGTAATCACGCGAATACATTTCTCCGACGTCTTGTATATCGTACAAACGTAGAGACAGGCGATGTCCTAAGAATGAGGTGTAAGTGTCGACAATTCTGAGAATTGATTCAATTTGCACGCAACCAATTGGTTGGAGATAAACGTCCGAATTGCATGTTTTTTCATTATATAATTTAATGAACTTACCTGTTATACTCGATAAAGAATTTCCCTTACGTCCCAGTGTTAAAGGACAGTGTGATCTCGGTTTTGGCAGGGTATCCACAACTCAATAAGAATTTGTCCTAAAACAAAATCATTTGTCTAACATTGCAGGTGTCGTCTATGTCACAGGTAACACCCGTACAGGTCGTATTCTTCTTGAAATTTTGTCTCTATACAATTTTTTTTTTTTTTTTTTTTTTCCATTTTTTTCATTTTTTCCCCATTTTTGCGTATCTTGCTTTTGTTTTGTCAGTATTGAGCCCCATTTTAAATATCGTATTCTATATTTTTATTGTACAAAGGTATGTTTGAATAAAGGTTTGTTGTATTTTCTGGTCAAGGTATGATAATTGCAATCAAGAAGTCTGCAATCAAGATGTCGGCATTCCGAAATCAAGATTCATTAGAGCAGAGACCTACATAACTATCCATTATAAGCCTCTGATCACTGGCAAAATCCAGGAGAGTCAAAACGCAGGTCAGTGAAACGTGTCATCAAAAAGAAACAAAATGATTTACAAATCTATTTCTGAATTTCAACAACACTTAGAATAAAGACAATGCCACACAAACAAGTGATTCATGTTATAAGTAACTTTATTGCTAAGCAATGTAGACAGATAAACGTTATAGACGTAAACATCAGGTTACATTGGTTATCTGGCAGCTACATAAATAGTAACATGTACACAAAGGTCAACAGGGTCACCATAAGGTCACCCTGAGGTCAACCTCTGATAAACCATTAGATATTTACTTCAATTTAGTATTGAAAATATCAATGGGAGAAATAATTTCATTTTTTCTCGAAATGTTTTTCTGGTTAAGAATAAAAATTCATTTTTCAACAATACATGTATTTCATAATTGATCAGATTTAATTTGGTAATGGTTTTGATATAAACTCAAATGTTTTACCTAATATTACACATACTTAGGAAAAAATAACTGAAATCCAATCAATCCAACATTCAATCAGTTCCCCATATTTCTGGGACTCTAAATCTTCAATCATGAAATACCAATACATGTACTTCAAATATAAACTTAAATGTTCCTTGTTTTAAACTCCCGTTCCCCTTTTTAAATTTAATTTGAAGTTTTGTGTAAGCTTCTTTTTTATTTAGTATCCATTAGCCATAACTCCATGGAGTATAATGAGATTGGTAATGAAAATGAAAATTTATAATTTATATGTATTAGACTTTCTTCCCTTAATCAATATTTCATTAATAACAGTTTTTGATAAATGATGACATTATAACATTTGATATTTAATTTTTCTCTTGACATACACATTTTACTGGATGTCTTGATAAAGATTCATAATTGATAAGGCAACATACTTGAACAAAGGCACTTTCTAGTACAATGATGGACTGCGTTATACAGATAAATATATTATAGGGTCAAATACTGATACACAGCAACAGTTTTGATCCATTTCTCAAATAAATTAACCCAGCATCAAAAAGCAGAGTCATTAATTATTTGTCGTTAAGTTATATTAAAATATATATTTTCCATATGTACAAAATCATATCATTTTCACCTATTATTATTTTCACAACATCACAGGTTTTTCAATATACAAAATGTAATAATTCCATCAGTTCCATATTTATCCACAAACAAGCCCATGTCCACAAATACCTCTATCTTAACTTTTACTGAATCTTTGATTTGAAAATAATGACCAAAGTGTGATTCAAACTAAAGTTCTCCTGAAACTTGAACTAAAATTTTGCACAAGAGAAAGGGGCTTATTTTAGAATATATTCCTTCTAGCCTTCAATTATGAAGAGTTACTATCAGGGGGAGATAACTCGTATTTTGTTTTGAAATAACACCTACTCAATCTGATCTCATTTCATAGATCAACTTAAGTTCTGAATACGGCTGGTAACGAAGTCTGAAGTCACAGAAAAATTCTGCCTTAAAACTTTTGACTATCAAATGAACATTCAGGGTTTTTCTTATTGTACAAATTACTTTTAAGATCAACGTAATCATAAGAAATAGCATGATTGAAACAAGGCTAAATGGTTTTGATAACAGAATAAATATTGAAATAAATTACTTAATGGAATCATTTGAAAATGTGTGTGCATAATCAGCAACAAAAATGATAAGACTAACATTGTAATAAATCATTTCCTTCTGTTGAAAAAAACAACAAAAAACTTGTCAGTTTTATATCTATAATGTTCCCCAGATTCCCTGATACAGAAACTTAAGGATAGGTCTGTAATATATTTCATTTTGGTTTCAATTTTTTAACAGCGATATTCTTTCATTATGTATATGTATTTTCAACTACATTTAAGAACACCTGCAAAGTACATTTATATCACATCAGAAAAAGTTTGAGTTGCAACAGAAAAAGTGCTGCTTGATGTACATAAACATAACTTTATGTCATCATTTCTATTTTTTTTCAAATAATGTTCAGTGTCTTGTTCTGTTGATTTTTTTTCAGTGGTGCATATCATCCAGTACTTTTAATTGAACATATACAAGGACATTAACATGAAATCTCAAACAAAACATATTTAAACAAAACACAAGAAAAATTAAACAATAGAATCATAAACTTAAAAAAGACAAGCACTTTTTTTTTCAGAAATGAGATCTGAGGAAATCATCATTTAAAGAATAGATGAATTACCTCCCCTTATTTAATTTCCATGTTAAAAAATCTGTAAGAGTTACTTCCCTTTAGTCATATTTAATGCCAACAATTGTTAAGATAAATATTTAGCTGCAAACATTTTACTTTCCAACATTGGACGGCTCCTTCCTCTGTTACATTGTAGCTGATTTTTTTTTCAATCTTGACTGGGAAAATATCCTAACTGAAATTTAAACAACTTTTTAATAGAGCAAAAAACAATAGTCATATCATCAGTATTATATATAACTTAATTGATGCTATAATGCAGCGGCCTGAGATATCACATGTTTTAATTCATACACAGCATGGGATACATCGGTGACTCGATCAACCATGTCCTGTACTGCTGGAACCGACGGATACTGAAGAGCAGCCGTCTTGGTCGTGGTTACAGCTGCTTTTAGACAGTTACATAAATTATTTGCACAGTGCATGATCTTGTTTTTTATCTCGTTATTGATGAGATTTTTGTGAAGACTGTCACCAATGTATACAAGTTTATGAGCCGACACCACCACAAACTTGCTATGCGATATGAACACTTTTGGACCTTGGCATTTTTCTATACAAGCAAAGAAAGCATCAACGGCATTCATAAGGAGCGTTGAATGCGTTTCCAACTGTCCGGAGTAGAAGAAAAGCACCTGTTTATCATTAGGGTCCAGTTTAAGTGTTGGTGTCACTGTCTGTGTCATTTTTGGACTTTCATAGCGTATATTTACAGGTCCAATGACTTTTTCCATATCTGAATCAGGTTGACCTATATTGGTAGGTATAATATGGTTATCGGACATGGTTTTAGTGTCTGTATTTGATGAGGTTTTGGCCGGTAAACTAGGATCACGCACAGGCATTTCATGTACATCTCCCCTTAGTTCCGAACTATTTTTCCGTTTCATCTGCTCGTCCACATCTCTTGCCTCTAAATGAACGTAATCATATTCTTCGACAAGATCCTTCTCTTTGTTTTCGATCTGTTTGTTTTTCAACTCCATCGAAAGTCGCTTGAATTCAGCGGAATATCTGTGGAAATCATCTGAATTTCGCTGGAATTCACCTGATATGCGCTTATCCCCATCCACTAAAGATTTCTTGTCTGAAGGTGTCGGTGGTAGTGGACGTTCCTTGGGCGGGGGAGGAGGGAGGGGTCTGTGCTGTAAGTTCCCAGGCTTCCCCCCACCCCCAGGCTTTGGTGGCAATTGGGGTTTAGGCTGTATTGGAGGTTTGGATTCAGCTGAACACGTTTCCACAGAACTGCTTGAGCTTGGTTCTGGCATATATCCTGGGATATCGGACGCTCGCTTAAAAAGCAATGGTGAATTACCGTGAATCAATGATACGAGTCTTCTCACGTCTACAGTTAGGTCCTTCGACACAGTGGCGATGGTACCCAGATCATCATTCTTTGACGCATCCTCAGTAACAAGTGACGCTAGCTGCCAGTTGCTCTCTTCCAGATTTTTCAAACATCCCTTCACCTGAACCAATGTCTGTTGTAAGGGATGAAGGTGTTTGTGCAGTTTGTTTATGAGCTTACTATCAGGAAGTCGAGCAGAATTTGCCAAGGTGCCTTGTGCGAAGGCCAGAAACTCGTCCAGTGAGTTTTTCACACCGTTTGAAGCCAGTTTGATGGCATAGATATTTGGCTCAAGGTTATTTTTGGTTCTCCAGACACTGCTCACGAAACTTGAGAGTTTTGTTGTGGCGCGTTGGACATCCTGTTGGAGTTTAACCATAAGGTCCATAGCTGCGTCCAGATCTAACGGCAATTCATCGTAAATTGGGATATCTGAACTCCGCGAATCAACACTGCATATTGACAGACGTTTGTCATCCATGCCATCGGATGACTCGGACTTTGATGACAACATGGAGTCTCGCGTAACCTGGGGTGGGATATCGTACACACCTGTCGGGTCCACCTTGAGACTCATGTCACTAAGGAGGGAGCGGGTTCCGTCCAGCATGCTGCTATCCCCTTTAAACATGGATGAACCTGCTTCTCCTTTGGTTTGAAAAGGCACTTTGCTCCGGACTGGAGCATTACTAGGTGGAACATCATATACATCATCGATATCGTGTTCCTTTGGATCTGGTTTATCACAACAAATGTTTTTTGACATATCATACATATTACGAGACTTTTGACGCTCCAATGTTCTTTCTGTATCTGTAGCACTGATAGACTTTGGTGTGTCATAGTCTGTGCGTGGCACATCATAATCCTGCTGATCTGCCGGCTCAGGCATCGTTCGTACTTTTGGTGGCGAGTCATATAAATCGAGCCCCGAATCAGCCGAGGGCTGTTTGTTATGGTTAAGTGTAGTATGCCGCCCTTCCTGATGAGAGGGTGGCACATCGTAGAAATCCTGCGGTGAAATATCCATACTTGAACGAGCAGAGTCGCACATGCTTGCAGGATTGGAGTTGTGGCTATGACTTTTATTTGAAAAATTACTACTGCTGTAGGTCATTGTTGACTCGTTAGATAGGTGTGAGAGATTGGACAGGATGCTAGACCTGTTGGACGACGGGGCAGGAACATCATACATTTCGCCCCCACTGGGTGGAACATCATACATAGTGTCCGGCTGAGAACTGTAAGACTTATGTGTGGGCGGCGTATCATATACAGACTGGTCGAAACTGGATGAGTTTAGTCCAGACTCATTCCTAGCACTAGGCAGAGTGTCATAGTTTGTTTGTTCATTAAACGAATGATTATACGACGAATCATTTGCATTTCGTGTAGGGGGTACATCATAGTCAGTTGTATTCATAGCTCTGACATTATCCGACATTCTCCGAGGCAATGTACCCTGCAATGACAAAAAGGAATGCTGTATTAGAATTACGACATAAGGAAGAGTGTGTTAGTATCAATTAAGCAGGAGAAAATCCTGTGTTTTATGAAATAATCGAAGCAGCCAGACAGACACATGCATCTTATATTTTTTATCTCTCAAGCTCCTGAATGACAAAGACTCAGCTAGTTGATGTTACGTAATCAGGGAGACAGTAGAATAAGGGCCAGTTGGGATAATAAATTTCATAGGAAATTGAATTATTGATTTAGACACCCTCCTTACTCTGCATGGTGCAAACTCAAATGAAATTTTACATTGAAATTTTGTAAAAGAATCGGCCTTTATAAAATACAGACAAATTTAAATTTATTTAAGTCGCTGCCGAAATTCCGCAAACAGCAGTTATAATACAGCTGTATATCTAAAAAAAACATTGAATTACGCTTCAACTAATGACATTTAAATCAAACATGCAGAATTTATTTGACATTCATAGAAAATGAAGAGATAGTAACTTTTTGGTCTCTGTATAATTTGTCATTACTTCTCATCAACAACTAATTATAATAACATAAACTTCAAGCTACTATATGACCACACACTATTTATATATCGCCTGTCAGTACAGGTCGACACTTTGTTTATGAAACCAATCTTGTCCTAAATGACAAAATGAAAACCAACTTCAAAATACACAAACCTATATTGAAGAGTACCAGACATTATATAACAATGTGTACATGTATGATGTTTCTGACAGAGCTTGTCTAGCTATTTTACTCAGTTCATAAACTACAGGCAAACTTTTCTGTCTGAAAAATTTAGGCAGATTTTAAAATGAAGTATACATATATACTGTTTCCCAGACATGAAGTTTAATTACCAACATACTGTAGAGTTTTTATTTTTGATGGTTATACCGAGTTCGGTTTATAGGCAGATCAGTACTTTGTTTAAACATATAAAATGTATATGAAGGATAATGGGCACTACGAGATCAGAAACAGCTAAGTAATGTTACGCATACACCAGGATTACAGCATCATAAGAACCCTTCACATGTGGAATCTCTGTGTTATGCCTCTTCACCTATAATGACTCATCGATGAGGGAAAAAAGGTAACGAGTTCGTGTATGGTAGGTTAACGATACACCGATAACAGGTGGCAGGGAGCCCCACACCTGTGCTGAACCCTCCATCCCTCCTCCCCCCCCCCCCCCCCCCCTTCATAACACTAACCTTGCTGA
Organism: Pecten maximus; assembly: GCF_902652985.1. Classification (NCBI taxonomy): domain Eukaryota; kingdom Metazoa; phylum Mollusca; class Bivalvia; order Pectinida; family Pectinidae; genus Pecten; species Pecten maximus. The sequence goes on along the minus strand of NC_047025.1, from coordinate 11,343,186 downwards.
CTTCCCAAAAACATTTGGTCAGACATATGGACAGACAAATATATTCTTGCCGATTCCCAATTTTTTTTTTCTCACACAGATGGACAGACAAACATATTCTTACCCAAAATACTTGTCAGACGGACGGACAGACAGATAGACAGACAAACAGACAATCTTGCCCAAAATATTTGTCAGAGACGGACAGACAAGCATAATCATTTGTCCAAAACATATCCATCAGAATCTGTCAGAGTGAATTGAATGACAAATGACAAACTTAAAATACCAGTGATTTGGACCCTGTCAGGACTAAAGTATGTATTACATTAGATAAAATATGCAATCCGCATCATCATTTTATTTTTTTTTTTTTTAAATTCAAATTGAACTTGATATTCTGTGCTTAAAACATGACTCATTTTATTTATAAAGATAAATCAAATACAGGGGTGATTGTTGATTTTGTCACTCTACACAATCAGTGTATTGTGTTGACTGTTTATACACTATTTTATCAGAAGGCGAGATTGATGATAAATCTTGCTGCACAAAATATGTTCTCAGCACTCGGAACATACAGGAATCATTTTCAGCTGTCTGAAAGAGCATGATTAGGCTAAATTCCCCAGTCAATATGAACACCATTCATAATGATAAGGCTAAACCCGATACAGAAATATCTCGTCATCATCCTGTTTCTAAGTATCGCATTAAGGATGAAAATTTGCTTACAAGCAAAAAGGCTGGTACTCTTGTTTTCATTAATAAATTATATTGCTATGAGAATAACTTTGACAACAAGAACTTTTGAAACGGGCTGAAATCAGACAAAAGTCTGAAATTAGTCATCTCTGATAAAGAAAAAGGGGACACCCTCCAGAAATTGTATTATCGATGACTTATACCAGGGTAGCCGAGAATTTCACGGCATTTTCATTAAAACAAAAAGCAGACGTAACTGGGTAGTCTCCATGATTGACGCCATGTCTCCAAGGAGTCATCTCTCTGCTTTGATGTTCTGAACACTCGACAATTCAAGTAAAAATGTGGTTTTCTTTTAGCTATATTTCACCATGTCTTGACAACACGACAAAAGTCTGAATCAACGATTCAAGTCGAACATACAGAAACGTCCTAAAGTTTTGATGAATTTTTTTTTTATATACAGATAATTTTCATGAATTTTTTTTAATATACAGATAATTTTCATATTTTCCAATAGTAAATTTTTTTTTATCCAATTTTGTTTGATAATAATTAAATTAATTGAAAACAATTTGTTGTTTTGTCCAACATGAAAGTTCTTCTAAACAAATATTGCATTTGTATCACTATTTAAAAATTGGTTCACCTTCAATACAATCTACAACTATTTTGCCCTGTTGTGACCTTAAAATGAACAAGAGCTAATTCACCCTGAATCTGATTTCCCTGTATAATATCTAATAATGTGACAACCTTACAAGACACTGATCAATATTATACATAAAATAAAAATTTGCTAAAAATCACTGTATGTATAGTCATTTTCGAAAGTTTATTTAGGTCTCAAAATTTGAGGACATTTACCGCATAGTCAAACAACTTCTATCAGCCATCTGTCTAACCGCCAAATGATAGCCAACTTTTAATGACAAAATATTAATTGGCATAGTGAGTCGAACTGCTCGATTTTCTCCACCGAGTGGAGACATCAATATCCATTGTGTTCTTTTATCATTATTATGGATATTGACAAAGAAAACCTTTAATTCAAAGTCCCCCAACACAACCATGGTGTATCCAGGGGCAAGTGTCGATGGACATGTAATTTGATCAGGGAATGAAGTTAATGCATTTGTTCTTTAAATTTTCATTCAACACAAAGACGGCAATCAAGCTCTCTTCCAGACATCTTCTAGTTTAACTACAGGTAAAATCAAGAAATCAGATAATCGAATAATTTATATTTCATTATATGCTGGAGTTTTGGTGTTTTGACAACTCTAAATTAGATTTCATTAAGAAATTATAAACTTTATGATATGGATAAATTTTTACTTTTATCAGAAAATAGTTTTAGAATTTGTAATAAATACTAGGGACTGTTAATCTTTAAAACAGAATTCATATTTCCCAGGACAGACGGTGAACTTGCCACAATATTTGATAAACAAACGACAAAACATGTTCCTGGTATCTATTTTTAGGAAACTCTATATAGAAACAGACATGATTGATGTATTGAATTGTCACAAGCAAAACCATACACACTGCATTGGAATTATTTATGAACATGATTATAAATACTATCCATGACCAAGTGGATCTAGTATGGATTCGCCCAAATATAGATTTTTGTTAGATTTTTGTTGTATGTATAAAAAAAATATTACATTCTATCCTGTTCAATGCGTTAATATCTAAGACCCTTGAAGTAAAAAGGAACGCCCAAAAATCTACAAGAACTTAATAAAACTTAAGACTTACTGATCAGACGATCGTCAAAGTACTTGTAAATACACAATTTAGCCTGTACCATCAGACCAGAGGATCATCACACTACCAATAATCTAGTACACATGCAATTGGCTCTCAATAAGAATGACTGCTCTATGACAAATCTTGTGATTCACACACAATTTGTCAGAGACAATATTGATTTTTTCCTTCACTAGTTACCAAGTTATTTTCTCTAAGCTTTCAAATGAAGGAACCATTATCCTCTTGAACCAGATTGGTCCTGCTATTGGTCCTCCTCGAAGCGACCATGAGGAGGTTTTTAGTACCAGGATCCGTACCCAGCTGACACAGTCGACCTTTGACCTCTGTGTATGACTAATAAAGGCTTCTTTAGCTAGTAAACAACACAAACGTAATTAGTGTGACAATTTCTGGGCAGGAATTTCAGCGTGTATTGTTATACTGGCCGTAGTATTACACAAGTATGAGAATTGTTTACCTCTACTTAAAGACCTTCATTACATTGGTAGCTGAATTGGCCATCGTTTATTGAAATATCTGACATAATTTGGCCCAGGTAATCCTTTGTAATAAAACTTAGGAGCGCTGTACTAGGACCACTTATAGACATAATAACCCACAGCTGTAGGAGGAAATGAGGACTGGGTTATTTAAAAGGAATTACAACGATAAAGACTGTTGATCACAATGGACAGGTACCTAGTGTTAATTCTCCGATTTACAGTGGATATAGGTAGGGTCAAAGGTCATAATGGTCACTGTCAAGACTTCAATAGGAAGAGGCCATACTGACCACCTGATAGTAAACCTGAACAGTCCTGAACCTAAATCTGTGAAGCTAGGTCAACTGTTTCAGGAGAAAAAAAAATATTATCAGTGAGTCCCACCCATCACAAAAGACGTTCTTACTGACAGTAGAGGTCACTGAAAACTTATATGAATAAAAGCCCCCGATCTTCCGGTACTTATGTACTCGATCAACCATGTTCCGCAGGTCATAACTTAATAATGTTGATAAGTATATCAAATGATATATTAAAAGATGTGTCAATTATTTAAATCAATACCACTGAGTGACTTATTCGACACTAGTAGATACATGTCGTGATCATGATGTGTGGGTACGTGCGACAGGCCAGAACGCCTTGTATGGGGTTTATGTTAGTGGGGGGTTATGGCGACAAAGCGGGCCAGGACAGTCGCTATTGTGGACTTAATTGGGGTTGATGATTATCAGAGATCCCCCAAATACAGGTGATAATTACACACATTAACAGGTATTAAAGTTATCATATCATCATTCTAACAGGTATATCTCGATCAGACTTGTAATGTCCAGCAGCTCCGACGGGCCATGTCACCCTAGGTTTCAGTAGAGAGCATTGTGTCACACAAATGACAAAATCTACAGTTAAATCTTCAAACCCATTCCCATTGTTATAAATATGATGGCTAAAATTGTTTCCTGTACAAACTGAATTTGATTCAAATTAGACCATATCTAAATTTCAGCCAATTAGAGGCCATATCGACCATCTTAAGTTCACAATATAACATGAAATAATTTCGCTTTTCTCAACTGTCCTGAAATTTGTAAAACATGTAACTCTTCCTTTGTTTTGATTTTGTTTTTCTGAAGTTCTATAAATTTGTTGAAAAATATATGGTTCAAAAAACATACATGCACAACCTGTACTAAAGTTAAATTTCTTCATGAAAAAAAATTCTGGCGATAAATTGTGATTTTCCCTACAGGATCAATAAAACACTTTCCTTCCCTCTGATATTTAAAGTTCACATCAAAACATGTTATCATAATGACTATGAACTTTACCTCAGACAATGATGCAATTATATCATATTTTTTGTCTACGACATATTGCAATAGGACATGATAAAACTCGATGTGACACCTGGCCGCTAATCTAGCTGTGACATCATACTTTACGTAAGCCCACATTACCTGGCCAATGAAATCAGAGAACACATTTCCGAGTTTATAAATGATAAACTGTTTCCTGTCAAAATTGTACATATAAACCCACAAAGTGGAATTTCATTAGCATCAGGTATTATTTAGATGTCTGCAATTTCCCTGACATCTAATTACAGGGTAATTAACAATTGTAATTAACGGGATCATTAAACTCCTCATTACAGGGAAAAACAAATAACATTGAAGATTCAAGCTAATTTGTGTACTGTGTTTGTATATCTTTATTGATAAGAAAATCACAAAACTCCGAATACTTGCCTGTCAGTTTACTGTAACTTGACATTTAGTACTGTAACATCTCGTTAAAGATGATAAACACGAAAAGTTGATTCAGACAATTTTTTTTTTTTTCAAACTAACCAATCTTATAAGTGTATTATCAGCTGCGAAGTCTAACATTATTTGATGACTTCTGCTGTTCTAAATATAGCCTCCACTGGGATCTGTATCAGAGGATGCTGACATGCACTTCTATCTCCAGTATAAAAACCCCCATTAACATTATCAAAGTTAAAGTCATATCTGCCATCTCCCTGCCCTTATGAATTTGCAGCATGATCACAGCATAGATGCAGTATGAATGCAGCATGGAATTGCAGCATGAATGAAGCATGACTGCAGCATGGTGCCTAATTTACCTCACTATATATTCTTACTAGTTAAAGCATGATTGCAGCATGTTTCAATTATGCAAATTATGCTGGGATCATGCTGCATTTATGCTTTAAGGAAGCATGGCCGCAGCATGATCTGTGAAGCATGATCCCAGCATGGTCTGCAGCATGATGCCAGCATGGTTTGCAGCATGATGCCAGCATGGTCTGCAGCATGATCCCAGCATGGTCTGCAGCATGATGCCAGCATGGTTTGCAGCATGATCCCAGCATGGTTTGCAGCATGATCCCAGCATGGTCTGCAGCATGATCCCAGCATGGTCTGCAGCATGATCCCAGCATGTTTCAATTATGCAAATTATGCTGGGATCATGCTTCAATCATGCTTCATGGCAGCATGGTTTACAAAATCAATGAAAATCATGCAATAAAAACTTGAAGAATACTTTTGTATTACATTTTATTTGGTAATTAACATGGTATAAAACTTTTCATACAGGCTGTTTTTTCTAGTTCAAACATTTAAAACTTATCAATGAAATGAGAATGTGACAAAACAAATTTTAATTCTAATTTACCCATGGTACTTATTTTATTAGCCTCTTATATTCTTTTTCTCAAAACTTCCATCACATACACAACACAGCTATCTTTTTCTAGTACAATTTTCAAATACAACTAATATCAATTCATCCTAGCTAGAAGTGGTTTGTTTCAACAAAAATAGTCAGCAAGATATACAAGTTCAATGTCAGTACATACTACAGTATGTATTTATAATTCTGTTTTTTTCTTCTAAAATAGTAGGAAAACAGTACAAAATAATATTTTCCAGCAGAGTTATAGTAGGATATGTATACATTTTGTCACCGACGCACAAGACTGATTTCAGACAGTATACGTAGTTTCCTCGAAGTAGCCCAGATGTACTGGAAACTGTTTACATGTGTGTCTGTGAACTTAAAATAAACAAAAACAAGCAACAGTCGAAGACTTCTTCTATCGAATTTAACATTATTTCTAATAAACTGTGAAAAGATTATCATAATTTTGGAATCAATTCTAAATACTGACTAAATGAAATGTTGATTGACAATTTGAACAATGGTGTGTTGTTTGATATGTAGCACATACTGTAGTGATATATCTCTGTCACTGTCCCCGGGGATTTCAATACAACCAAGCTTGAGACGACTATATTATATTTTTTGCTAGTACAACAAATAACAAGGATTTTTAGATTATATACATGATTTTTTTTTTGTATATATATTAATGTTTACACTTTTATTATGAAAGGAAATGTTGTATACCTCGACAGATAACATATCTCAAATAATCTTAATTAATGTGAAACATAAACTTCTTAATTTCTCTTCATTCCTTTCTGCTTTGTGTTAAGTCAATGCCATCAATTTGGACCACAATGCATGCGGTGTTCCTCATTCCAGAATGTACTGCATGAAGACTCAGTCTCTGTTGGAAGAAAGAAAGACTTTTAGAATATTCTTTTATTTCAAAATTAGAATAATTGTCAAGTTTTTGAAGATAATGTATGTATTTAACTTATGTACTTTTCATGATCACTTTGCTATCATTTTCATTAAGTTTGCTTTGGAAGCCTTTTTATCAAGAAAATTTAAGCCAGCCACACAAAGCTACAAAATAAAACTTGCCAGGATGACTTAATTACTAATTAAATCAAGCTACTCCCGAATTCTCCATCAGTTCATATCAATGTGAAACTGCAATATACTATACATAAAACAATGTTACTTACTTATAATTCATCTTAATTCACTTATTTCATTTAATCGTTTCAATTTGATGCAATAATCTGCAAACATCGATCCTCAAAAAATGTGGAGGTAAAGATCTTTCACGAAAGGTTTCATTATCCAAAACACACATTTTCCTCACCATTGTTTGTGAATACGTATGTACGTCATAATCATAACAAGGGTTGTGTGAGTGGGGAAAAAATGCAATTTAAGTCGGGCCGAAGATCGTTAATAATAAATAAATAAAATTGAAAACTTACGATTGTAACACATGGATCGGTACTGCGTTTCCTTCGGCCGTGTAATCTGTGATAAATTAATCATCAAAACCCTGAAAAATAAATAATTAGGTATTATTGATATGAATAGATCTATATCAAATTCATCGCCGTATAATGTGAAACGATGTCAGAACGTGAAGAAGATTATATAATTAAAACTTACCCTGTCTCGTAACGATGTTTGTCGGTAAAAATATGCATCGGTCGTCAAAAACAACGAGAAAGCTGATATTCATTCGTCTGTAACTTGAAGTAAGTCGATCTTCTTCAGTAAGACGGGAAACAAACTTCGTTTTTAGGCTATCGTCGTGTTTGTTTATACTTTTCTTCTGGAAATAAACATCCGGTGAATTCAAACATGGCTATCAGACTTCCCGCTAAACTCGTGTGTGTTGCATCATGGGATAAATATTTTACTGCCAGAGATTAACACGATTCATTTTTACTTGTGCGTGTTTTTTTATTTTAAATCATAAACTTCTATTGTGTCATACTTTTAAGATAAATATTACAGTATTTAATACTTGTATCGTGCACATTTAGATCGCACGAGCTCGAGGAGCACTCTCGTCACATCTCGGGAGCAAGGTAAACAAACGAGGTCATAGGTGAACCGAACGATAAACATGTAATCTGACCAGAGGTTTTGGCCTCGTCTGTCATACGCCTATTGTTTAATATGGATGTATTTTCAGACGAGGAACCGACCAATGCACGTTTTCTTTTTATGTTCACGATTTCAAATAATTCAGATTAAAGTACGGGAATATCGTCTGTTGTTAGTAAACTCATGTCGACGTCGAGATCATCACAGCGCTTAACTTCAATATACGTTTTACAAGGAAGCGTCCGAGTGACAACATAAGTTCGACACATGTTTATTGGAGTTTATAGCGATGAATGTTGTGTCAAACACGACGTGATTTCATATGCTATTATCAGATGTAATCTTAACACCGCATATATCCAGAAAGTATGCGATACAAAGACAAAGAGCAGGTGATTTTAATCTTATTTGATTGAATTAAAAGCGATATTCCAAGCACATGTGTAACTGTTGGTAGAGTGACCCCGATTTTGTTTTGGCGAACATGTTACATGTATGGCTACCTGGCCATGGTAGTAAGCTGGTGCATGGTAAATGGCAACGTCTTGGTTTATGTCAGTGTTTGGATAAAGTGACTGATTCTATCTCCGATAAAAAGTGTATAATCGAAGCAAAAGTCAAGATACTGGTTCTTCAAAAAACGATCTAAACTCTGAAAATTTGAATGAAATTTTTATAGGGATGAGTTTTAAGTCGTCACACGAATGTACTAACTTGCAACATTCATCAATGTTTAAGTTAATTCCTTCTGAGATAGAACTACAAGTGAAAGCTGACAAAATATCACATTTAAAAGCTGTGAACCGTTATACTAACAAAGAACATACTTATAAACGAAATACTTAATTAAAATAATTGTTATTGAATTTTAAATAAATATGTGTGGTACTGATCAAGTATAAAAAGGAAATTCTGCAACACAAACATGTTTTTAAAAATTATTTTGTTATCACCATTGATACCTGGAAATTTTCTCTATTTTATTTAAAATTTAAAAAAAAAGATACTAAAATATCTAATACCAACTTTTGTTAATTTTCTGTATCTTATTTTATTAATTAATAATTGTTTAGGTTAATCTTGGTACCTGGGAAATTTGGTCCTAGATTTTGGATCCTCGCTTGGACCTACATTTCACCCACAGAAATTTTGTGATGTCCGAACAAAGGAATGCCCTTTTAAGCTAATACAGAATGGCCAAGCATATACACATTTCAACTTAAACAATTCATGTTAATACATGAAAGAATGGTGCAGTTCATTAAATTAACTAAGTTAATACAGCATAATTGCAGCATGGTACAGCTTGTATCTAAAATGGCAAAGTTAATACAGCATGGTTGCAGCATGGTACAGATCCTATCTAAAATGCCAAAGTTATTGCAGCATGGTTGCAGCATGATGCATTTCATATGATAAATTTACTAAGTCCACACAGCATGATTGCAGCATGATATAATTCGATATCCAAACTGGCAAAGTTATTGCAGCATGGTTGCAGCATGGTACATATCCTGTCTAAAATGACAAAGTTATTGCAGCATGGTTGCAGCATGATACAATTTATATGATAAATTTACCAAGTCCACACAGCATGATTGCAGCATGATATGATTTGATATCCAAACTGGCAAAGTTATTGCAGCATGGTTGCAGCATGATACAGTGCATATGATAAATTAACTAAGTCGACAAAGCATGATTGCAGCATGATAGAGTTCAGATATTCAATTACCTCAATTTTTAAAGCATGGTTGCAGTACATGCTGTACAGAAGCATGGTACCATGCTGCTATGCAGCACATGCTGCAATCATGCTGTGAAACTAGCAGCATGATGCCAGCATAAAAGCAGCATGATTGCAGCATATGCTGCATTGCAGTCCATGCTGCAAATTGATAAGGGTGGGCACCTTGATGGTGAATTAAACCTTTTATATCCTGATCCTAATGCTATTTTGTATCAGACCTAATATAAATAACAAACGTTTTATGACATTGTACAAATCTAACACTCATAAACTCTACATATTTCTCTCCCTCAGATTGAGGTTAGGGTTTAAGGAAAGACATATTTATTAAGTGTTTACGGTCTTGAGTTCTAGATTTTCATTATCCTTATAGATCCAGATATGAACATAAAGACTCATGGGAATTTATTTTTTTTCGGAAATCCTCGTTTATTATTTTATCACTTAAGAAATCATAACACTGTATGCAATTTATCATTATTTTCAAAACACATAATCCTTCACAATTACTTTTCGGTGGTGTTATAAGTCATTAAGCTGTAAATAAATGAAACCATTATCTCCCAAAAATCCATAAATCCCATGAAAATGTGGAAAATTTATAATTTCAAATATATTTCCTGTGTAAATATTAAGCAGACCACACAAATAAAAAATGTTACAAAGTTACACAATTATTTTTGATTGTATATTTTGAAGTCTTCAAGTGGCACAGAGAAGCATTTGTAAAACATCTTATCATCTATATGCTGATTATGAGAAACAGTGCTATTTCAGAACAAGTTTTAGGGAAGCAGAAGAAGTGTTGAAAATAAGGAGTGAAGCAGTATAGCTCAACCAGACAAAACAGTATATATGAAGTTCTTACTTCTAAAGGGGTGGAATTTCTAAGGAGGACATGGGCCTACAAAATGAATTTCAGGTCATTGAATCAAGATTTATTAGTAATATTACTGGGTCATTGAATCTAGATTTATTAGTAATATTACTAAACAATAAGAGACAATGGCGGGCTTATTACTGGGCATGGGCTGATAGTTGAGTAAATGGATATAGAGTAACAGAGATGCAGTCTAGAAAATTGAGTCGTACCTGACGCAGAAAAACCGGTCTAGAAAATTGAGAAGTACCTGATGCAGAAAAACCAATGTAAGACAAAAGTAGATGTCTACAAAATCAGATACTCAGAAGCATATTTCTGACAAAGGAAGCAGAAGAAATGAAGATGGAAATAGAACACCTGACCGTCTGTGGCAGTAGGTAATGAGCACTAGAAAACCTGACCTATAGAATGAGTCAAGCTAAACTGGTCACCTTTTATCACCTCCATCTCATCTGATATGTTCTTTAAGACAGCTAACCAGTAAACTTGTAAAAACATCCACAAAGATTTACACATCCTGTTCAGATGTCATGTTCCCTACTGATAAACAAGAAATATAGACTTCTATAAATACAAATAGTTACCTACACCAATATCTGAACCACAGGAAGTTTCCTACAGAGATCCCTGTAAGGGGCAGTAACTGAGCTCCCATCCCAGTTGTCTGAGACTGGACCAGATAGGATGAGTAAACTGTTATCTGATTGGTAGATTGTGAAACAGATTGAGTAAGCTGTTATCTGATTGGTTGTTTCTGTGGGTGATGTTAGTCACAAAAACACAGACATGGCTTTTATCTATAGAGCACTACATTGAGACATTCCCCAGAGGGTTGGTGCTATAAATCTGGAAACTGAAGCTTAAATACCTGTAGCTGCTGATAAACAGTTTTTATTCCACCAGAAGGAATATCTATTATTGAATTAAACCACTCCAATTATACAAATTCTGCACTGTATTTGTTTTTAAGCTTTTCCACCTGATGTAAAGTACAGATCAAACATGCATAAAATTAGACTTCAAACGAAATGTATTTCCGTAATATTTCTGTGTTCACCCTAGCCCTTCTTACCGGACTATCATTTGCTGATGGAACATTGATAGAGAAAAAATCTGGTAACTAAAAACAAACACAGGAGATTAAAAGTCCTTTGAGTTTGGTGTTGTCATTAGTTGGGATGAATATAGACCAAAGATAAACTGGTGGTCCATTATCCATGTAAGACTATTAAATCCTTAGGGGGAAGGAGAAGATCTGGCAGAGGATTTGTACTGGTAAGTTGGATGTCAGAGTTACAGGGATAATATAGGCCTCATAAAATTAAATCTCTGTTTCATGATATATTAGATCTCTGTTACATAGGTATCAGGCCACATAAAAGAAATTAAATTGAATATCTGTTACTGAGTATTTAAAAACCACATAAAATCAAATCTCTGTTACATTTACCATATCAACTCACCTGAATTCAAAATCACCTATTCTAAATAAATCCATCTGAGTTCCATTTAACAACTTAATTTTCATTCAAATCAATTTGTTTTACATCATATACCATTCAACTAATCTCTCTCAAGGAGTGAATTAACTATGGACTCATTAAAGACTGACAGTGATTCAATAGTTTATTCAACTTGTTTGAGTTGACCGCTACCTCATTCATGTTTGAACTGATCATTCAACTCATTCAAATTTGAATTGACAGTTTAACTCATTTGAATTTGAATTGACTACTCAATTTATTAACAAATGAACTTACCATACAAATCATTCAAGTTTGAATTGACTATTCAACTCATTCAACTTTGAATGAACTATTCAACTCTTCAAATTTGAACTGACCATTCAACTCATTCAAGTTTGAAAGGACTAATCAACTCATTCAAGTTTGAAAGGACTATTCAACTCATTCAAGTTTGAAAGGACTATTCAACTTATTCATATTTGAACTGACCATTCAACTCATTTGAATTGACCAGTACATACTGTATGTTAATTTTAGGGGTATGTCCAGATGGACGGGGCATGGCCAACATTATTTCTTCGATATATAATGTGTTCTGGACCGGAAGCTGAGACCTACAGTAACAGTGAATCAACCTGATTGTAATACATTAAGGTGGGTTTAATAGAAAAGTTCAGGTAATTGCTGTAAAATATGGTTTACCTCAAATATACATTGGACATGACGATCCAACATGGGGACTGATGGAGGGCGTTTTACTGTCAGGGAGCGGATGTTATAGAAATACAATTTCTTCTTGAAATATACCAAAGTACAATTTGTGTATACATGATCAGGTCATAATCGTCTTGCTCACCTATACTATACATACACAAGATGGTCAGGGGGAGGATTGTGGAGGAATCTAAAGGGCATCTTTGTTTACAATACACCCCCACACAGATATCAGAAAATCCAACATTCTGTTGGAAGTACTAGCAGCTTAGATGTACTTTTAACTTGCATCTTCAGAACTTCCTTTTAACAAAATTTTCAAGTAAGAGCATTCCATAGCTCTTTAATGTATTGAAATAATTCTGACATTACACAAATACAAAATATTATTTGTAATCGAGTAAAACTTGAACAGTTGTATACCAAAAATTTTAATATAGGGCAGATTTGTTTTCTTTTAGTTATACATGCCTTAACGAAATCGAGACCAAATCAGAAAATTCAAATATTTTTGTTTGTGAAATCTTGACCAATTGGGTCCCATCTTTCCAGAAAACCTGGACAAAAGTGTTTCCACTCAGATAAAACCCGACAATCCGTCTGATGACGTGGCGGGAAGACAACAAACTGTCACGGTCCGAGTCAAAGAAGAACATATCCCATCATAAATGTGACAGTAAAGGACAAAAGTAGACCAGTCAGTCGGTGATGATTGAAGACGGCCAATAAATCTCACACCAGTCATTACTGTTTATAGGTAGTTATCACACCTACATATACATTACTACAGGGGGTTATAAAGAAACTGTTGGAAACAGTCAGGGCCTCATTGTAGCGCTCTCTAACAAAATTAAATGTTCCTGACAGAAGATTTCAAACAGTTGTGATAAAAACTGAAAAGTGTGTGAACACTTACCAAGTATGGGTAAAAGATTCTCTTTCTTTTGCACGTAATTGTGCCAAAATTACATAAAACATTATTTTTCATTATCAAAATTCACTGAATTACCTCCCTTGTGTATAACTTGTGGGTAATTTCTATGTCACAGTGTGCCAAATGTTGTATAACAGGGTTTGCATTGAAGCCATCCCAATAGCCTTTTGAAACATAGAAAATTGAAAGGACCCATTTTTTCTGGAAGCTCTATTCAAACTATTCACAGGGACCCCATTTTATCTGGAAGCTCCATTCAAATTATTCACCGGGACCCCATTTTATCTGGAAGCTCCATTCAAATTATTCACAGCGACCCCATTTTATCTGAAAAGGACGTTACCAGTGGACCCTATTTATGAAATGCCCAGTACAAACCCTGATAAAGATGCCAGACACTCTGGATAAGACACAGGATTTCCTTGTACAAGGAAATAATGGTCATCTCATGACCATCTAGGTCTCAACAATGAGATTTTACTTAATACTCAACTGCAGCAGGAATGAAACTTTAGTCCATGAATCAGAAAATTTGCAATCATCAAGAAAGACTTAGCAGCAAAATTTACCATTTTCTCACTACTTTATTCAAAGATCATAAAACATATTGAGAAAATGATATTTCCATGATTCTAAAGTTTGATAAAACTGATTCTGTGAGCCACTTTGGACACAAAAGGTCTATAGGTCAAGGAAGTGAACTACATTTCAGTCTGAATTAAGTGAAAACAATGGATGATGCACAGGTTGTGAGCTGGTGTTCATGTACACATGCCATTTACACATAAAAGTCAAAGCAATTGAGTTTCAAAAGACCACAGCGTATCCCAGAATCCTCTGAAATGTATCAACGTACACTGTATGCCAGAATTCCTTGACATGTAAAAATCCACAGACAAGGCATTTCATTTCTGGATACATGCTTCCGTGAGAAACCTTAGCAATGTGCCAGCTTAACTTTGAAAACAGATGCTTCAAAGATCTTGAAAATTAACATCTGGTGCTAATTAAAATTCAATATGATAATTAACTAATATGTTTTGCATATGTTGATGAAGTTTACCTTGTTAAATTAAGATATTATTCAACAGATGATAAGATATGGACATTTCTTTTGGTATATGTATTCTTTAATTTAAATCATAATGTTGCAAGGTTTAATTAAACATTTGGCTTTTCGACTACATAGGCTTATAAATCAAGCATGTCGTCACAGGTGAAAAATGGCCGTACTGACAATATCACAAAACTAATAAAACAGCAATGAAATATGTATATATTGGTTGAGCCACCTTGATGAGAATCAGAAGTCAAGTTTCCTGTTGCATTGATACAGAGACATTCTAACCACTGTTACACGAAAAACACATTTACGTAATTAACAAGTCAATTAAAGTGTTATTTAGAACTGACGATACAGGAAATGCTGAGATACACATGGTCTTCAAAAGTGGCTCCATTCAGTTTCAGTAGATAATGATAGTATATTAGACTGGCTTTATTCTTTTATCAGTGAGGACCAAAGAAACTCTGCTGACACTTCAAATAAATTTTGTAAGTAATACAGATGCTGGCAGAAGTCAAAATACTACCCCTATGCAGAACTATATACATCTGAAGCTATTTTTGTTCCTCAAATGACTTTAAACTGAAATCATGCAAAAAGAACAATTACCACAAACAATGAAATATAAGAAAATTTAATGTTTAGCCAGATTTTGATTTTGACCTTTAGCAGTGACCTTGAGTGACGACCTTATCTCTTTTATAATTAACGTATACCTAAATAATGTGTATAATTTCCGTGGAAAGGGAAAGACGGTCAGACAAATAAAGTTAACATGCCTGACTGACGAAGAAGACTGAAGGAAAGATGGGATGAATTATCCGAGTAGAGAGGATGGATGACAAGTACAACCACCTGTAGTGGAAGCTATAATGACTTATGTATGATCGGTATGTCTGTATATAAACCAATGTAGGTATATAGGAATGACTAGAGGGATGGGGAGGGGGCAGTACACTTACATGTATCTGTACAGATGTACCTCCACACAGAACTATATGTCCGTGGGTACTTCAGCTATGTGGGTGAAGTGTGTTAAAAAGGACGATCTGTCGGGTCATTTCTGACAGAGTAGAGACAAAGTTTAAAAAGAGTTATCTCTACTTTAATTACCTTTGATTAAATCACACCTGGTAATCCATGATTATGTGATTATAGATGTGGATAAACGTGTCAGTAAACCAAAACTTCAAATAGAACATCACTATAATGAGGCCAGGGCCAACACACACATTTTTATTGCCAGTTGGGGGGAGAGGTGGGAGGGGGCTTGACTAATGCAGGACAATGAAATACTACATTATCAGAATTTTAAATGAACTGCTATGGACAAAGCTGGGTTTATTACCAGACATGGGCTTATTGTTGAATAGTTATTGTAGGATAGTGTATCGGAACAACAACAAGATAGCAGACACAGCATTTTTATTTTTTTCAATAAATGAACTCTTTTCACACCGTGCTGGATACCAAATTAAAGGGGTGTGGATGGTTGGGTAGGGGCAACAAATGTCATAATATACAAAGACGACTCTGGTTTGAATAATATACGGGCCTTAAAATTTAAATATCAAATTACCAACGTAAGCAGGAAACAACAAGTTTTTAAAGGGTATCATATTAGTCGTTCTGTCACAAAAGTATATGATATTATGCTGTAAATTATGTGGTGATCTTTAAAGGAGAACTTCCCTTCATTGTCACAAAACAGTGGTCATCTGTTAGAGAATATAAAAACATCACTGCTGTAACACAGCACTAGACAACATTTTTTCTGTCCACGATGTTAAAAGTTATTGTATTCAGACATAGCTCTAGGTGTCTATAGGGTACAGTACAATAAAACACTGTCACATTCTGACTACAATAACAAAACTCCCTCCTGGAGCGAGTCTGTAAAAATAATTTATCAACTTGGAACAATTTTTCAGTGAAATGGTTTTTGCAAGACCAATTTTTTACCAACATTTTTTTCCCCACATGATTGAGCTGTAAATCTGACTGTGACCTCATATGACACAGTTGTGTTTAAAGCTTGGTCTGGCTGGGACTCAGTGATAGCTGACTTGATAGAACTTTGGTAAAACACAACCTCAGGTGAGATGAGGTTTGTTTAGTGCACCTAGTCCTACCCAGGACAGTTTGTGTTTCTCAGGAAGCTGAGGTCACAGACTGTCCTGTACTGTGCTTGTGTCCTTGAGGTAAGTTACTTTACCCAATTAAGCTACTCTCGATAGCATGTGATGTTTCCCAATTAAGGTAGCTACCAGCTACTACAAGGAGACACTGCCTGAAAACGACCCATACAGTTCATAGCGTGATAAACCTACCAAACATTCTTCAACTAAGAACTTTTCTAGAACAAATTTACTGCAGGATATACCTAATCTGAAACTTCAAAATGACTGACAACAATGTAAATATTTCCAGTTAAACCAAGAAACCCCAAGGTTTATACAAAACTACATACACTGTGACTTTTCTAGAGGCTGCAGAAAGAAGACTCTGAATGGGTCATATTTTCAATACAGAAGATTTTATTTTGATTTTTTTGCATGGCTTTGATGGCGCATCTGAACGATAACGGTCATTTTGGGCCAAACAGGAGAAGAGCTACATTTCAGCGGAAAATATTGGCAATCTTTATTTTGCACAATAGTCAGCTGCCAGTCAATGAAAACTGTTACATGTGCAGTAACTGGTTATGCATTGAACCACAAGACAGCTTCAACAGTTTAAGCCTATTAAGATGTTGCATTATATTATGCATGCAGAATAAAATCCACTTAAATATAAAGTGATGTATCCTTTTTCATCACCTTTTCATTACAAGTAACAGTAATCCACGTTTGCCCTAACCCTGAATTAAAAGAGCATTATACTGATACCATAGACAGCCCTAGGTCAGAGGTCATCTTCCCAGTTCAGAGGTCAAGCTGAAATAATGGTACATGTCTTTGACACCCTGTCTGGCACTGTATCATAGCTGATATACACCTGTGCCAAAGGGCTCACCTGGTAAGGAGCCAAAACATCAAAAGTCTACTTAGCAGTATCACAGGTACAAGGTAAACATCAAAGACCTTACACAGGTACAGGTGAACGACACAGACTACTGATTGCTGGAAGCTGACAACTAACAAAGGGCTTAAGATAAAACTGCAATTGCACTAATGAATGATCATGAATGCAACACACTCGGAGTTTGTCAGGCAAAAACCTGGATCAAATCTCATTGTAGTTTGTGTGATACCCAGTTTATTTGATCAAAGAAATACCGGTATATATCATTTTCATGAGTTATAACAAATTTTCATTCGAAACGAAAAATATCAGATCTAAATTTGGTGGTCAGGTGCAGTGGTAACACACTTGCCTTTCGCGTAGATGGCCGGGTTTTGATTCCCCGATCAGACCAGTTTACTCCCACAATAAGACCATTCATGCTTCCATCTGGGCCAACAAGAGTGATTAATATAAGTTGATATAAATTGTTTTGCAATTGTTGTAAAACAAATAAAGTTTACAAAATTATCAAATATAGGAGGCATCGCCTTAAAAAAAAACGCTTGACACGATTCTGTAGTAGACAGCTAGCTATTTTTTGTGATGCTTTATATGTGTCTCATGAAACAATACAGATATCAGAATGACTAAGACATTAAAGTGAGAAGCTTGTAGTATCTAAATCTGCAGCCAAGGGGATTCGTGTTGTTATCAGAGTTGTATAGATGCCGGAGAGGAAATGATGTATTTCCATGGATCACGCCTTTATATGATAATTTCACACCAATAATTCCAACCAAATCATATCTGTTATTACTTAAATTACCTCCCTGGCGTGCAATTCAATTCCAAAATCAATCCAAACGGCAGAGGAGCTTGCATGTAGGCAATATAGTGCAGTATTACCTTGAACCGCCCACAACCAATTAGAAAGTCCCAAGGGGAGGTCCGACCAATCATAACGAGTGTTGGAAATGTGAAATATGGACCATGTCCTGACAGAATACTGTTACTACAATCGCCCAGACAGTCACGTCAAATCTAACGGGCAGGTTATGGCAAGATTGCAAAACTGGAACTATGTCCCAGCATGCAAAACAAATCTAGTCTATCTTTTCCCAGCAGAGCATGCCAGCATATCTCTCCTAATGCATCTTATGATCTTAGAAGCAATTACCATATCGCTGCTCTGCCGTTTTTTATTTCTTTACTTTTTTAATAATTCTATGAAAATCAATAACAACACAGATAATTTGTCCTCCCCTACTCCGTTACCCAATACACAACCTGAGGTCCGACATCGCCTTGACGATGATACGCAGCTGTGCATGTTTTCCCGCGCACAATTATTGACTCAGTTGCTAACCAACCATGATGTCATAAAAACAATTTGACGGAAAGTCAAATAGAACCACCAAGAAATTAAGCAATGAAATATCATGCAGCTTTTTTTTTTTTTTTTATCTGTCAATAATACTTCAATCTTGCTTCCTACAATAAAAACTAATTCATCAATGATTTTTTTATTGTTTATCTCTACCGGATCCCATCCTGGTTTGACCTAGTTTCCTCTGAAGATGAGTCAAGCCTGATCTCTTCCTTCACGTTCCCAGGGGAAAATATGTGCACTTGAAACACAATTACTGAAATACTCTCTTTAAACAATACATTTGTTTACATATTGGTGTGTGTGGATTCGATAAAATCAGATGTTAGACAATTTCATGTTAATATTGATAGAAATAGATTTGCATAATCTTTATCAAACCAGTCAACCTGAGAATAAAATGATTGTACAGAACTCATAAAGAGGAATACTTCAGGCATTTAGAATTTCTCTGTGGAACATTAGAGTTGAAGTTTCCCGTATATGTTACATAAACAATAACACTTGAAAAAATACTTCTGTCTGGAGTTTAACAGCCAGTCAAGATGAAATCTTTCAAGTGGAACTTATTGCATCTCAAGAGCTTATCTTCCTGACTGAAGATTCATTCATTTGGAAATTTACTTCGCTGTAAAAAAATGTATTATTTGCTCGGATCTATAAAGAGGTGCTTTTTGGAGTGTGGTTTATCTAGCAGAACCGATAAGGATCTCGGGGAGGCGCTATAGGCTTACTGACTTGTCAGTTGTTGAACAGGTGTATGGAGGTGTGTAATCACTTTAGTCAGAAGTTACCAGATTATGAAACGATCGTTAAAATTTGAAATGTTCCCTTCAAAATTGCTGGTGAAATATTGCGCCCATTAAATATGTATGATAATAATAACTCCAAAATCCTGTGGTTGTTGTGATGATGTACAGCCGGCTGGGTAGCCGTATGACTGATATATATAGCTATAGGAGTTGACAGTAGAAGTGGGTGGGTTGTGTATAATGTATAGACAATGTTAGACATTACAACCACCTTCTTCACTCGACTGCCCTGACAGTCAGTGACAGTAAATAAGATTATATGGGACTGTTACATGTCCTACACAAACTACATACCACATCTACATGGTGCATCTCATACACAATCATTTCATGCCTGCAGCCATGACCGCAATACCTACTACAATGATCAGATCTACGCTAATTCTTCTAATCTCTGATCAATCTTATAAGACTTTACAGTAAAAATATTGACCATGAGCCAAACAATACAGTCTTGACCTTGCATCTGGAACCCTAGAATAAACATACCAAATAATATCTAAAACCTTAAATCAAATCTGCAGTCCTGAGAAACTTAACAAAAATTTTGTTTGACCATGTACATGACCTTGACCTTACATCTAGAATACTGATATCTTGACACCTGGAATCAAAGAAGCTACAACAATTCTTTACCCTGAGTGGCTCACTTTCACCCTTCAATATGACTATGACCTTCATCTAGTGTCTTAAGGTGTAACTCTAGGCATATGCTGATCTTAGATACAGCTAAAATTTGATCTAATTCTAAAGAAGAAACCCACATGTTTTTTTATTTGACCTCTTAAAATTGAGAACCTAAAAAAACCTATATCCAGTAATCCTTGGCTTTCAAATCTGATTTTTTTTCTTCAGAAAGAAGGAGGTAGGTCTTCCAACAGCCAAGGTCATAAGAGGACAAGTGACTGACCAGCCAAGGTCATAAGAGGACAAGTGACTGACAGACTCAATACAAGAAAGCAAAGAGCAGAATGAAAGAAACGGGTCAGAAAGAAAGGAAGCTCTTGACTCTCATCCATATTGTTGTCTCATTTTATCATTTCTATTGACGTCCAACCTCTAAATAACCCCATGTAATCTTGTTTTGTAACCGACTTATATCTTAACACACTCAACGCCTATTATCACTCCATGCTTTCCAAGCTTTTTTACTAAATAATAATGAGCATTGTGTACATGAGACATTAGAGGCAAACACACTACAGATCATGATTCACAAAATTTATTCCGACATTGAAGAGAAAGTACAACAGCAGCCATTGTGAACAGTGAATGCCTCGCAATAGACAGGAAACATCCATTACTGCCCCGAGACCTTGTACACTACAATGATACAAAGGTTTGGCCATGTTACATCACATTGCCTTGACTTCAATACCACAAAACAGAACTAGAAACTACTGTGAGGTGAGGTGATCATCTCTGACATCCAAGAGCTTTTATATTACGGCCCTGACACCATTTTTCCACTTTTGTGAGCATGAAAATACTATACCAGAAAACAAACCAAAAATGTTTGCTTCACTCACACATAGTAAAGAATGTGGTGCAAAGAATAGCTCCAAACGCTTTCTGCAATACATTTCAAACCGACTTGACAGCTTTCTCTAACAAGCATGAGACGCCACCATGAATTACCATAAGATATATGCGTTCTTTTGACTCTAAACTCCCATTGTAGACAAGCAACATGAGGATACATAAAAAAAACCACCAAAATGACAAATGTTCACGAAAACCTGCATGAAATTTTAACCCTTAACTTGTTTTGCTGAGATAAATGTCTATAGGTATAGCTCTCATATCTGTATGAATTAAATTTGTTACATATTCAGACAAATACCAGCTGTATAGAGCTTTACAAAATTCATATTAATATTGTGTAGTCCAGGTGTGTCACATATGTTAATCCTATAGAATTACCATATAAGATATGTAGGAGTGTCTGCTATCACAGAATGAGAAGTACGGACTACACCATAGAAGTTACATCAGGATATCATCAGGGTTTTTTCCGGGTTGCTTGGTCTGTATCCGTTTACCAATACCGTACCTATCCTAAAATAACCCCTGACTGGGCCAACATATTAACTTTGATCGGGTGAGCTTAAACACAGAACATGAAATATTTTTTGTTTTGTTCGCATTTTAACTACGGTAAACTACATGATAGACAATGGTGGGCTTATTACCAGGCATTGGCTTATTGCTGGAATTAAAATCTATATCGCCATACTTAATTAGTAAAATTGTCTATATATATACTTGACCTATATTGATTGACAGTGTAAAGGACATTACCAGTATCTATGTCACAAACCGTTCCTATTTTAAACTGTCCGTATACTTGACCTATATATTGACAGTGTAAAGGGTGGACATTATCAGTATTTATGTCACAAACCGTTGCTGTTTTAAACTGTCCGTATATACTTGACCTATATCTCGAACCGTTGCTGTTTTAAACTGTCGGTATATTTGACCTATATATTGACAGTGTAAAGGGTGGACATTATCAGTATTTATGTCACAAACCGTTGCTGTTTTAAACTGTCCGTATATACTTGACCTATATCTCAAACCGTTGCTGTTTTAAACTGTCCGTATATTTGACCTATATATTGCCAGTGTAAAGGGTGGACATTGTCAGTATTTATGTCACAAACCGCTCCTATTTTAAACTGTCCTATACTTGACCTATATATTGACAGTGTAAAGGGTGGACATTATCAGTATTTATGTCACAAACCGTTCCTGTTTTAAACTGTCCTATACTTGACCTATATGTTGCCAGTGTGAAGGGATAATGCCCCATAAGACTCCCTGATTATGATAGGCGATGGATTTCCTTAGTATGATCTCTTTCATTTAAATGTCCAGGTGTTTGACCTACAAATATATTCTGCTTTATATTTACCTACGTTTATATACAATACATACAGTTCATAATCTTCAGAAAACTTTAAAATTTGCAACAATTACAAAACAAGCACTATGTTTGCCTTGGATGGAAAAGTGCATGATGGATCTTACTGTGGGAGGAAAACAGAATATCCAGAGACAACCCACACGGTCAGGCCGGTTACCATGGATCGATGAGGGAATCACACCCTGGCCGTCAGGTGAATGGAGAGTGTGTTACCAGCTGGGCCATCCAATCATACAAGATGGCGATTTTATAAAATAAGGATGAATTATGCACAATTAAGTTTCTTTTATAAACCCTGAACTCAAATGATTAAATGATGTCTATCATAAATAAACTAGATCTGTGAAATATCAAGCCTTTTTGCAACAGGTGTGCATGTTTGTTTTCCATACTCAGATACTGAGATCATATTCTTATCAGTAAAGGAGCGGGGTAGCTTTTTATCATCGAGAACAAATTGTGTTTGCATTTGAAATCCAACAGGAATATGTTTAGGTTTATAAAATATCCATTTCTAGTCAGATGGGTGGATGAGCTAGAGATTTTCATAGCACTTAAATCTTTATCCAAAGAGCAAACAGCTGCATTCCACCTGTGAAAGGTTGATCTATCCAAATTCTATTTTCAACCCAGACAGGCAAATATATAAAATTTAAAAACAGGTTCATAAAATGTCCTTATTTCCATATGCATGTATAATGTTATGTAGCCAAAATGATTATTTTTATTTAAGTTTTCTGCCAGAGCACAGGATTTCAATTTCCATTTTATCTCTACAGATAAATTCTGGAAAGATTTTGGTTTTCTGGAGATTTACAACACTGACAAAATTTCAAGTTTCCTGTTTTCATTAAGGTTATTTAAAGATAATTTGTTTTTGCAGTCTACTTTGGTATATATACAGTCTAACGAATGATTATAAATTTGTCTGTTTTGAACGATCGCTGATCATGATGAGAACATGTCAATTAAACTAAAAAAAGAAATGTTTAAAAAGATAAATTTTCTTAAGTATTGAAAATTGCTACAACAGCCTAGACGGTTTGGATTCAAAACAATTAAAGTCAGAGGTAAAAAATTATGAGAAACATTTTTTAGTTAGCTTTCGAATAAGAAATATTCTGAGGAACTGACTATGTATTGAGTGTAATGTAGTATTAACTAGGCCATATAGTATATCACTATAGACACGATTGTCCCAGTGAACCCTAATCAGATCTTTGGAGCACTAAGTCAAAATTCCCTACAAAACACACAAAGCTGATAAGTTTATTACAATACAAATTGTACACAAAGGCAAACGTAGTATTAAATTTCAATTTGACTGGCGGTTATGATAAGGAAAATGTCTGACCAGTAGATAGTATTTAAACACTTGTTGTACTGTCTACCTCTACAGAATTCCGGGTGTATATGTATGGGTAGATTCACTACACCCAGTCAACATTACTGAGGTGTGTTTTGTCGCTCGAACTTCCAAGGTGTATATTATTAAGCTTCTCAGCAGGCTAAAGAAGACCGACTGTCACAATGTGACATACGTATTGTAGATCCCTTCCTCAAGGCTTCAAATTACTGGGTACATTACAACCAACAATCAAATACAAAGCCCACCCGGAACCCTGCCCACAATGGAAGGTCGATCTGTCATATCACTGCATACTGACAAAATATCACTGGTAATACCCAAACCCTTATCTCCGTTTTAAATATCTCACAAAGGTGTTGTCCTGTTGCTTTTAGGAAATTTTGGACAAAATTCAATATACCATAAACTTCCACCTTGACAGCACTTGGAAAGATAGCACACGAAATAAATCACTCGCTGTCTTATTTGAAAGGGATCATTCTGACATCTTCTCTCGAAAGAATGTGTATTACATAACAGATTTTGCGAGAAAACTGGTTGAGATTTTATTTTGCAGCCAAATTCTGCATACACAGCAATGTTTATTTCCAGATCGACCACAACACAAGAAACAATTACCTGCATGATGAAACCAGAATAACATGCCCTGTTTAACAAAAAAAATCATCATTTCAGATTTGAGTGAAATTTAAAAGAATGAACTACTGGGTATTAATGATTTTTTTTCATAATTTTGGAATCTACACACTGTCTGGCATAAACCATCAGTTGTATCAATTGAACCCAAAGTTTGTCTTGTCATAATGGACAATTTTTGTATATGATACCATCAACTTTTCATTTTTGTTTTTAATTCGATACATCTATTTATAGTAAAAATATGTGACCACATCAAACAAATCATGGCCGACAGTCTCGGACACAAAATTTACCTGTGATGAAAACTGAATAGAAACTTAATTCTTATCCCAACATTTTGCGCCTTGAAGGCATATGGAAACAGATTTTCATCTGTGATAAAAAATGAGGTAAAAAAATCTAGTGTTTCATTCCCTGATTTTGTTCATTGCTTTGCCCGAAGGGTATAGCGCGTGATATCTGTGTCAAAGATCTACTAACAGGTAAAACAGTATCTGTGTGACATCTGTACAGTACTCAAGGTCTGACAACAGAAAATGTCCTTAAATGACCTAGAACAGCTGTTCTCCTAACACCTCCTAAACCTCATTGATACATCTAAAACAGTTGGTGAATACTCGAATACTCGGCAGGCAGATCAACTGTTTATGAGTTTCATAACAGTCAAAAATTTATAGGTTCCTGCCTTGATCAAACTGCTGTAAAATAAACTTAAACCACAGATGAACTGGTCGCCTTTCTATTTTACACATGTTATCTTTAATGTGTGTGAAGAGCAAGGTTACGTCTGTCTTATTGTACAAGTCTTAAAAGTATCTTTTGTCATATCTGTATAATGACAGCCTCAGAAAGAAGCTGGTAATCTTTGTGATCTACGACATCTCGCGACCTTTTTATGGCCGATACTTTGCTTGATGGCCTTCATCTTCATCAGAAATAATCTAGCACCATCTTGTAAAGGTAAAACCTGATGTTATGTGTCGTTTGTAACTACCTCATTGTCTCTTCGACCGTCATGCACTTTTCAGAATCATGAACTCTTGTACCAGCTTTAACAGAGTGAAGCTGTGTTTGAGTAGGAAGTGAAATACCTGATAATCGGACCAGAAAACAAATTAATAATCTGCTTATCTGTTGTCTGCATGTGCATTGTGACTGAACTGTAGTCTGAAAGGTCTGGAACCTCTGACACACCAGGACATGTGGGGGTCCTAAGACTTAAGATGGAATTACAGAACTAATCAATCTGCACAACAAATAGCCCCGCCATCCTTATCCAAATATTGATGAAGGATACAAAGACATTGTTAGGATTACAAATGGCAGAGAAAAGGTTATGGAAAATTTTCCATGGAAAATGGGGTGTTTTTTTTTTCCAATACATATTTTACTTTTCTGCTGGATTGATAAATGCAATAATTAATTCAGTACTTTCTTTAAATAACAAATTATAAAGAATATGAAATCTTGAAAAATTACTTTTCATATGGTTGTTGGCGCATTTGTAGAAAAACAGATAAAAGAACTTCAGATTTCATAAAAATTATGCAATCAATGAAATTTAACAATACACCTACGCCATATTAATAATCCATAAAATAATATTTTCATAGATTTTTTTAAAACATCTGCGTCTTTTTCTTTAATGAAACATGAAACTGTCTGCCCAATAAAGGAGCAGTTGTATTACATAAATTTTGAGAATGTGTAAGGATGGGTTCCAGGTGACACGACGATGTCAACATGTACATTGTGGGTCTTCCTAAAGGTGTGTATGACAATCTTACTACGCACCTGGAATAAGAAGTCCGTACCTGAGCTTGTTAACGACTTACCTGACAGGTAAATGTAAATACACTACAGTGATCAGTGCTCCTAACAACTTTCTAACTATTGAGTGTGGTTTTATGCTGCCGTGTCACACCCCCGTAATACCTTATAAGGTCTGTAATCTCTATATATGTGGTACAGTACTTCTAAGACAACAAAACTAGACTTAGAGGATGGGTGGCTATGAATTTTGTAATACGTTTTAACATAATGATAACACGCATATTATCAAAATAGTTCAAACGTAAACAGACCCTCAGTATATTCATGTGGATTGCCAAAACAGGAAGTGAAACTAGTGATAATTAATCCCCGGCACTATCAATAAAGCCAAAATAAGCAACATTCCATGAAAACTGAGTGACAGGGATCGTATTTAATGCTATATGTACAAGCCACACTGACCCAATCCTTTTACAATACTTCTAGAATATTGAAAGTAAAGTATTTACCTTTTTGCCAGTATCGAAGCTTGAATTGTCTGTCAGACTGTTATCCAGAGTTACATCTCCTTTATCATGCATCCCCGTGATCAGCTTCAATCGGTTGCCCGGGGCGATGCCCTGTTTTCCACGGAAGGAACATAGCCACCATCCTTCCAATCCTCCCGGTGTCCTGTTCCAACACCGTTAGGACGTCGCCTCGACGAAATGCCACCTCATCGGGTGTTTCGGCATAGTTGTCGTAAACAGCCTTAGCTAATATCTGCAAGACATAAACGGGGACAAAATCAAAAGGCGAACTACATCTATAACTAATTATGATAAAGTCTAAACAAGATAAATGGCCTACAATCCATAACATACAGGGGGGTACTATAAATAAACATATTCAACTTGAAGAGGTCTTCTACAATGTCTCAATTATGTTTCGTTAAATCAGTTATAATTACATACATTACGCTTGAGGTAACTCATCAATGGAAAAATAAATCATGTATACCAATTCTGTGATTACAAATGAATTCTATTTATACTGTTACAGATGTTCTAATTTGTGACAAAATTCGAAAGTACACCTGAATTTACTTCAACACACTTTTAAAACACCAGCTTTGCTCTTTATCTCTTTTTAATGAAAATTGCTTTTTGTGATTTTTGTTTAGGTTTGGTTTAATTAGAATTGTTTAACGACCTATCAACAGCTACGGTCATTTAAGGACGGCCTCCCTTGTCTGCAAGTTGCATGTATGTGGTGTGTGTTTTTATGATAGGATAGTAATGCTGCAATGAAACTTTGAATAACATCAACTCGTTTTATTTAACCTGGTACAATATTTTGTACATATGTTATATATATGAAAGTTGGAGTGAGTGTAGGAAGCGTGCTGTGTGTTCCAACAAACAGAGTTGTAGGAAGCTGAAGGCTTGAGGTTCATATTGGTAGGAAGTCTTATAGGAAGGAGGCTGGAAAGCGAGACTGAGAAGGAAGAGTGGAGCACTAATGAGGTGAAATGGGAGGGCGCTGGATTGTGGGCATAAATGACGATGATGACAGACAAAATTGTCAGGTGTATTTGTCCGATTAACACCAATGAATACTTGGCTTCGTAAGTTACATCACTTTATAAACATGGCATCGCTGCCAAAAATAACTGCATTCTACGCTCTGCTCGTTCGCATTTTACGCATCCACTTTTTACAGGTATATATCCACGTGCATTCCTTTCTAAATGCGTGTAACAATTAGAAGCTGTGATAGCAGTTCTTGGTATATTGGTGTAATTAACATGTTACGTCATTACTATATACGAAAACAGAAAAAAGAAATATTTTTCAGCTGACTGTCCTGGAAGTGATCCATACGATTTACTATGTGTGTACTACAGGGAGACGGGTGCATATCCGCACCTGACCTCCCAGTGGAGGCTAACTAAATATTAGTCTTTCTGACCTAACTCAGCTGGCTAGGGGGTATACAAATATTGGTCCTGTTGACTAAATAATTAGCTCAGCTTTTCTAATGTCTGTTCCTCTTATCATTGATGGGAGGGGGCCACAAGAGACCTTTCTGGGTCCCTGGATGTGGTCCATAGGGATTTCATCCCAGACATAGATTACTTATCTATAGACTGGCCTTTGAGGTCAGTGAGGGTCTATTGGAGAGAGAGGGTATAGCCATATGGTTATAAATGCCCTCCAGGGAGGGTTTACTCTAAGGCTGCTGTAAGTAAGATATGTAATAGTTTGATACCACGATATCTATACAGTCAACATGTGATATGTTACAAATAATTAATGTTATACACAAGACTGGGCGTGAACAACAACTGGCAAGTCATATGATCAAATCAAGGTCACAGTTCCGAGTCATATGTATCAAACTCAAGGTCATGTGAAAATCTTGGATAAGTTTTTCCGACAACATAAGTCTGGTATGAAGGCTAGTAATAATGACTTTTAGATTTTCTCTTTTTTAAAGTTATTTACGCCTAAATTAATTCATTAGTGTACTGTAATTATGTAGAGTACAATTTCACTTGCAATATGTTTATTTCTTAAAGTAACAAAAGTTTCCGTGCAATTTTATATCAATTTAACAGTGATGAACAACAGTGGAAAACAAAATCCTGGCCAACGCCCTGACAGGAATCAAGCCCAGGTCATCAAGTATTAATAATACACACCAATTCCAACTGATCCATATGCTCCATCAGCCGAGTGCCAGTAACCATAATTAGGCCCTTTATAAGTGATATGATTGGAAATTTTGGAAAGGAATCAATTAAAGGCTAATAGAAAACTTAACTCTGCTTATTTTGGGTAGTGAGCCGATTTCAGCGGTCAGAACTCCGACCCTTAGCTATTGTACTTTTTGCTTGACAAAAGAAACAGACATTTTCGAAACCTCCCGAACGAAGTTTTCAAAACAGACTTGTTAGACATCATTCATACCAAACTCTTGAATCTTATTCCTAATAATATGACTGTGTTTTAAACGCACGGAATCGGTTTAATGTTTATGAAATAAATACAACTGTAAAATTCTGTGGATAAGCGATACTATCTATAATGTCAATGTGACTTCTAAAGAGGAAAACACGTACTGGTCGCCTACTGATTACTTATAAAGCTCCAATCTCAAAGAGAATGCTCTCATACTCTGTTACACATCAAGTCTGTTCAAGTGGTAATTCAATTTAGGGGTATGTAGAAAAAGTGGTTTTAATTATCGTCTCAGACAGCCAATATATTCTACACACGTATCTCCCACTGTTGGGACCATCCTGATTAATTGGATCAAATCCATACACCATAAAATCCACTCATTTTACAATTATCTTATTACAAGGTTAACTTGATAGCATAAAAACAGTAAAAAGACTTTCGTCTGGAGCCAGACGTTCAGGCTCGTGTACAATACAGCCGACAACTTAATCATGGTAGGTTGCAATAGGAGTAATTTTTTTTTTAATTTTGACAGGTTAATTGTTTGAATTATTCTATAAATTTATAAAGGTGCCATTAAGTCTTTAAAAACAAAACAAAAATACTTCTCCTGCAATTTGAAAAAATATGAAAGTTTAATTATTTTATGAAAGGAAATATTGCTGATGTAATGACATGTGACTTTGGCATCTAGACAAGAATTATTATATATATAACTGACATTAGTGAAGAAGCAGTTGACTGTTATAAACATCAGATAGCTATTTTGGTAAAGTTGCACTGAAGAAATGTCAATTATTTAATAATGTATATCAGGAAGGAGAATGTTATGTTCTATATCTGGCTGACAAATGAGCACTCCATAGTACTCCTGTGTATAATGAGTTGACTACACTCCAACCTAAACACACACCCTATACCTATATATCATTATACATCGCTAAAACCAAAACACAAATACAAACTACAACAAGTGGCCCAATTCTTACATCCACAAATTTTACTTAATTATACCTTATCATTCACATTTTATTTGTGGATTTCCAAATGAAACTGAAATAAATCTACAACTTTTCTGTCTCATCATCAATTAACTTATTAGGTCTTCCAAAAATACCAAAGAGAAGCATAAATTTGTCAGCCTTTCTGACATTTTTTTTATCTTTTTATCAGAACTCCTAAAATATCTCAACAAAAGCATAAATCTAGAGGACAGTTTGATTGTGCTTATCAGAGAGTGTAGAGTTCTTATCTACTAAACTGAATGTATAGTTAGACCCCCTACACAGGAACTGAATTATTGTGGCAATGGTAGGCTAAAACACTCCAAGCCTTGTCATCTTAATGAATAAAACAAGAAAATAATAAGTTACGAAATTCACTTGAAATTTAATCTCTTCAGGAATTTAACATGTAAAATGAAGAGGGTAATGATATGAAATGTTAAAAATATGTTGTTGGTTTTTTTCATTTCATGTTTTTAACGATTCAAGTTAATGTAACTAAACTTTATGTCAGTCTGAAAGACAATTGACTCAATATTTTTTTGAAATGGGAAAAATGTAGAAATATTTTATTTCTGTATTAGCTTGTTGCATTTTAATTTTCTGTTTTAATTCCCTTTTCTTGTTATCTAATGCGTGATTCAATATTTTTGAAAACAGAAACATGAAAATATTCTTTAAGCTAACAGAGCTTTGAATTAAGTTTTCAATTAAACATAATAGCAGGGGCAGATAACTGAGGTTACAGGATCAAATATACCGCCCTCATAATGTATCTATACAGAATGATATAGAATGGAATAAGTGGGCAAATTATATATAATAACATATGTCACGTTGAAACACAATAGTATAAATATCTAAATTGTGATTGATATCATTAATGAAAGTATATGCTTCCACTGTTAGATATATACCACAAGATAAACAGAATTTCTATATAAAATTATCTGTGTCAGATTGAAATTGAGTAGTTTATATATCAAGATGTATGTTGTGATTTCAAATACTAATTATGTCATTATGTCAGTTTATGAAATGTATCATATGTATTATTTAGACAAATACCGGCATAAATTTCCATCTTTTTCAAAAAATGTATTATCTTTCGGATGGATTGATAAAAAGATCCATTGAACAGATGGTGAATACTGAGATGTGTGTACTTATCACCATTTATCATAATACCCTGCCCCCACCCCCCACCCCCCCCCCTTTTCTTTAAAAAAATCAAAACATAACATATGGAGTAATGTTAGAAGAATCCCGCATAGATAGCATGGACCAACAAGTGGTTGAAAATGAGAAAAAAATATTATGTAGCTAAGCTATCATAGAGTTAATATGAAGAGCTGTGATGGAATAGGTTGGTGATAAAATAGATATTTGTGCTGACTGTGACGTGAAGTGGTCCCATATGTATGGATCACGTATGCTTCTACAGCTGGCGGTGGTCACACGCTCCCATCAGTAGGCAGCATGTGTCACTCGACATGAATGGATAGAGCAACATGTATATCATAATTTCATCATTCATTTCTCAAAACAGAATTTTATTTACAAGGAATATATTGTTCACCAATAAATCTCGTCGTGACATGTTTATCTTTATACTACTTAAATGGCTTCTGTATTTAAACAACTTTTACATGATTAGCACATAATGGTGAAGAAAATTAAAAAATTCTAAAAATGATGTTATTGTGCATTTCCAGTCTTATCAGAAACCAAGGACACACCAAACTGACAGGGAAGACAACATGATATTCGTTACAGAAGTATATAACTAATAGCCTGTGACCATTTGATCACAAATACTTCAAACACTTATACATAATTTGAAGTGTTATGAGAAATACTAACACCGTCATATTCCAACAGACTTTGTCATCAAACCTTAACTAAGGGCCATAACTCTGTATTCAAAAAAAAATGTATACTAAATTGAACTAAGGGTTTTACTCTGTATATAACAAACTTTGTTGTCAAACTCAACTAAGGGTCATAACTCTGTATTTAACAAACATTTATACTAAATTGAACTAAGAGCCTTTATTCTGTATATAACAAACTTTATTATCAAACTCAACTAAGGGTCATAACTCTAGTCATAATTAATTTTTGTAATCAAAAAGAACAAAGGGCTTTAACTCTGTCTATTTGGACAGTCCACCATCAAAAAATTACTTGCATACAGAATTTGGCAATGTGGATCTGACATAATTTACAAGAGTTACTGCCCCTAACGAATTGATTGGCACATTAATCAATAAAATATTTGATTTTAGTAAAGGTCAGAAATTGACTCCTTAATCACTGGTAATAAAACTAAAATTCCTAGGTGTTCCTAAATAACACTGTCTCCTGTTGAACTCATTCAAAGGTGACTGCCCAACTTTTGGCACCATGAACTTTATTCTGCGTCTTCCAAATGACATAACAAAACAAACCGTGATCATGATCGATTGAATTTGTTCATTTATTCAAAATATATTGCCTAAGGAGGTTTAGGCTTGTATGTCCTTACACAAACAAGAATAAGCACTTTTTGATTATTTATAAAAAAAAAATACACTCATACAGAATTTGTGTCTGCAGGGAATGGCGACATCTTTTAGATCATAATCTACATCTAAGGACGTTGGACTCAACAAAAATCATAGTCCAGCCATTTTCCTTTTTGTAGTCTCTCTGATACCAATAGTGGACGTAACCATAAATTCCGCACCCTTTACAGCATAAAAGCGACAGAAATCTTTAATGGGTGGCTTTGAACATGGCAAACATCAAAACAAGTAATTTGTAATAAAACGCCCTT
The DNA here is from genome assembly GCF_902652985.1 of Pecten maximus. NCBI lineage: Eukaryota > Metazoa > Mollusca > Bivalvia > Pectinida > Pectinidae > Pecten > Pecten maximus. The sequence goes on along the minus strand of NC_047025.1, from coordinate 11,309,967 downwards.
CAAACACCAACCACTGTCTGATAGATGTTGTCATGTTGTCTAAGTTGAGTTGAAGGTTGGGACGAGTTTGTATGAGATTATATAAAGCAGCCATCACGATTCCCTAACTGCACTTGACTAAATAAAGACTAGCACACAGATAACAAGTACCAGACTCATCGTCCCACAGCCTAACTGTGAGGAGACGACTCCCTATGATATCATAAGGGCGTCTATAACATTACTTTGAGGATGTAATACAGGGCTGAAAATGATTTACCTGTATTTATACTGTAGTAAACCCAGTGGGAAGCTTTACTCAGATTAGGGTAGGGCTACATATACTATTTGTTTACAATGTCATTGAACTGCAAGAGACAGGAGTGAGCTTATTTCCAGGCATGCGCTTATTGCCCGATTAAATAAGCATGCTGCATCTATCAGATCTTTAAATGATATCCAATCAAAACAAAAATATGAAAAAATAAATTTAGAACAGAGGAATCTACAAAATGTTTCCACCTCTAAATATCCTTTTGTACAGTAACTAATCCAAATTTGCACAAGAAAAAACAACATAATACATCATATCTAGATTATTTATAGAACTGTTAGTCATATTCATCAATTTCCAATCAATATCGTTAGCTATACCTTACAGCCACCTATAATTACACAAAAACAGTAAAGGACTAGCTATGTCGTCACTGCCTGGTAATTGATAGATTTTTCCGATGGCGTACTACTCAATATTTACCTGAAATATGGACATTAGCCGCATGATAAAGCTATTTTTGCCTACAAAGTACAATGCCCTAGTAATTTAGCAGGGATCAATGACTTGGGAAATATATTACCAACGCTACACAAACATGACACTTATTTTGATAATATAATATTGACTTAAGAGATAATTGGTCGAAGGTAAATCGTTATGTGTACGTAGAATCTCTCACATAAGGTTTCTGATGACTACAGGTATCTATACGATAGTATCAAAGCTTATATATCACATTCACACAAGCATAAAAACATATTTGTTGATCCAAGATCAAACTTGTCTATTAATCCTGATACACTTGTTAAGATGTTTTCCTTGGTTGCCTGAAGACATGATGTCTAGCGTTTAAAAGGACAATTGTGGCTCTTGCCATCTATGAATATATTCAATTTCTATATATAATTGTATCTTTTTTGATATAGCTTATATATCTATAGTAATGCAATCTTAAAACCCTGTAAAATATGTAAACAACTGTCTTTTAATGTGTCCTGTGCTTAAATATCATATAATACGATTAAAAAAATCATACTTACACTCTCCATTTAATTAAATCCAAATATCAAGACATATGACAAGGCTTAAATAAGAACTTCCCAATCTGTTTGTTGAATCCATCTTCCAAATCCATGTTTGTAACTGAACGATTGTTTCCAATCAGATTTTTCTCTCTGCGACAACTATGAACACTTCCACATAACAGACCAGCTCCGATCAAGTTATGACAATTAAACCACGTAAATCAAGAACCAAACAGAAATAGTAAAATCACCGCTATCCACATCCCATGTATTTCATAGCTTATGAATCAGAAGTGTTAACATATCCCTCGGATTGAAGCCTGTTTCCATTATAGTGAGACTATACATTGTGACGGCTGTCTGGAATACCTTGCCTAGACCCACACACTGAAAGCTCGGCTAGTGTTGTGATACACCCACCCTTTGTGTTCCCCTTATCTTCTCGATGGGTGTCCCACTGACTCAGTTAGGAAGCGGTCAACCTTCTCCAGCTCTGATCCTTCCACATTTGGCCCCAGTTGGCCTACATAGTGTACAAGATAATTATGGACAGTTGGACAGTTGTGACATATCTTGCTTTCCCTGTCGGGCCTAAACTGATGATCCTGACACCTAAACAATATAATTATATTTGTGGATGATTCAACCTTTACACTCGACTAGCTGAGTGATTACCAACCGTCAACTCCGAGTCTCCCCTATAAATCTGGGTCTAGAACTATACTCTCAATAAGGATACATCAACCCGAATCTCCCCTAAAAATCTGGGTCTAGAACTATACTCTCAATTAGGTCACGGGATACTACTCAGAGTTGACCCCTAATCAGCTTTAGGGATCAGTTCAAAACTTACTTATCAACAAATATTATTTTTAACGACTCTTATCTCTGTAAGTATAATAGGGAAGAGTATACATTAGCTATGTTGCCTAGAAACAATATTACATATGACATGACATTCTGTACCGAATGTGCCAGAATGTTTGTCTGTGATTTATAATTAATTACTGTGCGACATCATTTCTGATGAAGGTACATGACAATTAGGTTACTATTTTTGGATCGAAGATCATTGGCGTGATTGACACATTCACCCAATTTTCATCAGAGAGCTATATCTAAAGACTGATCTGCAGTTTAAAAAAAAAGACTCTGCTTTCAGTTCATATCTCATATCTTGAGAACATTTTATTAAGTAGTAAATGCCAGTCTGTCAATTGCCATAGGATTATAAAATTTACTGACAAATTTGTCAGGTGTTAATGAACAATGAAGTATCTGCACGCATATCAATCTAGATGAGATGTGGTCGGGATAGGAGCCTTGTAAACCAGATTTAAATCATAACCATATACCAGCCTTGTAAACCAGATTAATTCATGTATCTCATTAATTACATTCATTAATTCAATCACAGCATTCAACTTCCTGTCAAAGGCTGATATGTGCAGGGCTGATGTAGATAACATCATTTACAACTGCTACCATAGCTCTTTGGAGATTCAATTTGTTGACATACTTGTGTATGAACTGGTATTCAGACAGTGTATACTGCTTGAGATAAAGATGACAATTCTTTTATTATATAACTTGTGGTTACACAGCCTCTGGAGACTTTCATGTATCCAGTCAATACGTATTGTATACCTACTCAATATTTGGTCCAACAGTTAGTAATTTGACAATTTCTCATCAGACAGTTATATAGACATTGCTTTTTATTAGATCAAACTTTTTACCTTTTTTCTTCAGTTTCAGTAAATCAAAGGAGTTTGAAACTTTTAAAACATCAACATTGAATTTTTTTTATAATTTAATATTTCAAAGGTTTTTACATTACATAAAGATCCACTAACACATTTTCTTTCACAGACAGAATACTGTATATATTGGATGGGTACAATCACAGACAGAATACTGTATATGGATGTGTACAATCAACATTGAAATTGTTAAAAAATAACATGTAATCAGGTAAAGACTACCGATAAACACCCTCAGGACCGGTTTACACCATTCATGATGCAACATTAAAAACACAATATTTACGACCAGAAATCAGTAGAAACCCCACTACAGTAAGTTATAATGAAAATAGACTTTCTGCTTCAGAGACATCCAACTGGTCGTGAATACACACCTTGTTATTGTCTGGACTAGACAACACAGCCTGTGGTCAAATACAGACTGACCAATACTGTGATAAGTCCAGCCATCAGTGACAAATGACCAAGGTCAACACTGCCCAAAGCTTGGTTAGCTTGCAAGTCTGAGTCCGATTTTTATAATCTTTTTTTTTCAACTGGTGAAAATTTTTAAATTTCATTTTCTGTAGTTCTTTTAATATAATCATACCTTTTCAATTGGAAATATTCAATAATTTCTATTAATTTTACTTCACAACGTATTAATAAGACACAAACTGTTTGTTAAAATTCCAAGAATTTCATTAAGCTGGTTATAACTTGAATATTTAACTCTGGTCAAATAAAACCTCCTAATAGTTCCAACAACATTTCAAAAACACCATATGCCTGGGTTGACATCCACAATAACAGGCAAGTTTGACAGATTTTTAAACATTTCAAATACTCTTCGGGGGCCATTTTTGAAAGCTGTGGAATGTTTTCCAGTTTTCTTTGTCAAATTAAGCCATATTCTGAGCATGCTCAGGTGTTCATATCATTTTAGCACTACATACACATGTACATGCGGTAAATAAAATGCTGATTGCTTACATCATCTGACCCGCAAAACACAAATTATTCCATTTTCGTAAATTAGGTATTTGTACACAAAACATTAAACCACTATTTAACATTGTCAAAGTTCAACCATTTGCTAAATGGTGGTAATTGGATTTTAATAATCTATCTTTCTTTTTTTCTCAGTCAATACCAGATGACACCGAAAGTCTCTGGTGCGTGGCGAATTTCGGGACTATGTTGGTTTGTTAACTCCGATAATTATGAGTTTGTGCAGTGTGTTTGGTGTACAACAGTGATTAGATGTTATCTTAATCATATACCAAGTCACCTCAATTTTCAAGATATAGAAATTGAGGAGGGCATGGGAAATTTGGGGCAATGACCTAAAAATGCCACTTGGAAGAGGTCAACAAAACATATCACTTATAATAGGTCAAACTTACTGTAAATGACAAGAATAACCATGCTATAAATATATATACCATATTTATCAAACAATAAAACCATGCCAGTCTACTCATGCCTGCTAATATGCCTTCCCATGTCTATTAGAATTCAGTAAAAATCCGAACTTTATTTACCTGTCCAGAGAGTATAATAAGCCTTACCTACTAAATTCAGTCTAATATATGCTTTTTGACTTCTGCTCTAATTGGGGGTTATATTTCATAGAATAATTATGAATGAAAAAATAGATATATAGTATTTGCCTAAAATAGCGACACGGTGGTCTATTGGTAGGATGCACTGGGCTATGCGACAGATGGGTTTTCTATTCCCGGTACGGGCGCGCCACACGTGCGTCCTGTTCAAGTCGACTCAACTTTAAATGAGTTTTCATCCAGAGGATTTACTTTTGAATTCAATATTCAAATTTTGCACAATTTCGTTTTACGAACAACCAGCTTAAAATATAGTCAAGATTTACACACTGACTTAGTTTATCATAGGTACTTTTAGATTCTGCAAAAGATTTCTTCCACTTAGACAAAATTAAACGCTTGTTTTCCAGATCAAAATTGGGAGGTTTAACCCATATATCTAACATTACAACAGCATCATTCTGTGTTGCATCTGTCAGCAGTCTGTTCCAGATGTTATACAGAGTAATAGTGGTCTGTCGACTCTGTTTAAGTCTTCAGTAGAGATTAACACACATATTGGAAAATGGAACCAATACACAATTTAATTTGGTCCAATCTGTATAAACCTTCACCATAAGACCTGTACTTAACACACGTGCAAGGGGGTCCGCAGGAGAGAGATCCGAGGGGCTTTGAAGTGGGATGAATACCTGTAGGTAAGGGGTTACACAGAGTTTTGACAGGCGGTACAGGAGGGAGATAATTATAAAGCAGGAGTGTTTGCAGGGAGGGTGAAACAGGGTGTCTGCCGGTAAGATGGGCTGGAAGTGGATGAAGGATGTTTGTATATGGTCAGAATTAAGTGTTTTTGAATGGGGAGGGGTGTTATTATGGAGATGTGTTTTTCAATAGGCTGATGTTGGAAATACAGAGAAATAGGTTGAATATATCTAAATAGGAAGGGTGCTTCACCCTGAATAGGACTCGGATGGATGTTAATTTACATGGTTATATTGGTAGAAAATAGGGGAGGAGTGCATACATAGGTAAATACATAGGTAAGCTGTATAGAAGGATGAACATGTTTTATATAGGGAAAAAGAAATTGGTTGGACATTTTTATTTTTGAATATTTTACTGTTCAGATCAGATACAACAGAAACTTGGCAACAGAGAAAGCCTAGGAAAGTCATGTGAAGGCTCCCATAGTTTGGTGTATTAGTGGAGGTGTCTGTAGAAGTGTTTGAGGCAGGGTGTTAATAATCTTACATACTGAAGCTAATGGTTTTGAATGGAGAAGGGTGCTTATAGACTCAATATTGAACAGGACAGAGGTTTAAAGAGATAGAAGTCTGATTTTAATGAGCACACACATTAAACATCAGGGGAGGGTATATCAGGGGGAGACATTTTATTGAGGAGATGAGGTGGCTCAGGGGAGGGTATATTTGAAGGGATCCCCCGGAGAGACATGTAATTGAGGATATAAGGTTGACTCTGGGGTGGGGATATCAGGGAGGGAGACATTTTATTGAGGGGGTGAGGTTGCTCAGGGGAGGGGATATCTGGGAGAGAGACATTTTATTGAGGAGGGGAGGTTGCTCAGGGGAGGGGATATTTGAGGGGATCCCCTGGAGAGACATGTAATTGAGGATATAAGGTTGCTCTGGGGAGGGGATATCAGGGAGAGACATGTAATTGAGGAGATGAGGTTGCTCAGGGGAGGGAATATCAGGGAGAGACATTTTATTGAGATGAGGTTGCTCAGGGGAGGGAATATCAGGGAGAGACATTTTATTTGGGGTGATGAGGTTGCTCAGGGGAGGAATGATGAAGAGGAAGCATGGGCAATAAAAAACAGGAAGCAAGTCAAGATGGGTGTCATTTCACAGAGAACAGCAGCAGAAAATGTCTGTGCAGCCTCTTCAAACTCATGCTGGAGAGATAATGACGCATATAGAGACAAATGATTCCAAAGATGGATTCCACGTTTAAAGTCTTAAGATGGTTTCTGTGTTTAAAGTCTGGCCAGCAACAACTGTTGGGGTAAGATGAATATAGAAGCAAACACAGGCACCAAGCAGTGTCCATGGAATCTATAGCTTACAGTCCATATGGCCACATTATAGCAGATACATCTCAAGGCCTGCACATGTACAACAGCTGATCTTGAAATTGTCTACTTTACCGAAAGTTTCTACCTCCCCAAATAACACATTAACTAAATCATATTTGTATTGTTTTTGTCTGACAAATTCTGATTTTTTAATTTTTGTTGTTGTTTTTTGAACAATTTGATTTCTTCCTGAATTTATGTAATATTTAATCTTGGGTCCATAGGCCTCTTCATGATTTTATAATTGAGATGCGGTTTAGTTCTAATAAATGCAAAAATGATTTTATTAGCCTACCTATATCATCCTAGGATGAACATGTACATGGTACAATGAACCCTGAACCTAAATAAGAACTAATATGAATTCCATAAACATTCTGACCTACCGAGTCTGACATTAAACATCCCGAAAGAAAAGCTTTAGGGGTTTTTGTCTAAATGATTTAGTAACTGGAGAAGGGTTTTGTTACAGCACCTCATCACCAGAACAAACTTTTGATAAGAACTTCATCCAACACTGGGTCAGGGGCAGGAGCGATATGGACCGCCTGCTTGCAACTTTTGGGGAATGCCTACAGATAACATAACTGGGCCAGTTTGGTATATTTACATTAATTGTGCAGTGTTTTGTTTCCTCTTTTCCTCCCACCAATAATGTACTCCTATAGTATGGCCATCTGTCCAACAGAATGTAATTCACCATTTCCTCAATAAGGCCCATTTAAAGGAAGTATAATCGGTGGCTGCGGTGGGATTCTATAACTACATCACTGAATGCTGATAACAGTCATAAATGGGACGATCCTGGTTATTAAAATGACAACCTGCCGTTTTTTATGTGAAAATAGTAAATGTCACTGGCAGTACGGATATAACACAAGATTGAATTTCACCGAGAAATATCACAACACAATAATCTGCATTGGTCAAAATCTCTTAATGATAGACAATGGATCACAGATTCAGAATTCCTTAGAACAATTTTCGTCCAATTATCAGGATTATAACTGAAACAAAATTGACTAAAAGGTAATAAAACATGGATAATAGAAAGGACCAGAGGAAGAAATTTGGTCAATTGACGTACACTTATTCCCCGACAGAACAGAGATTGTATGGTGTACCTGTCTTCTCTATGTGACTGAATGGTCAGTTCTAACATTGGTATGTTAGTTCTGACAGGACAAAAGCTTTGTATGAATCAGATAATGCCATCATACAACACCCCACAGAATGGGTTACTGAATTACTAAGGCCAAATTACAAATGTCAAATGTGTGGAAACATGGTTCGTCATGGATGTTAATTGAAATATCATCACATACTTTTTACCACTTTTTACCAGAGAAAATATTTTCTCTTAACACTTTAACTGAAATTATTATAAACAGATTGGACAAGGTTTGCGTGAGTAAAAATTTCTCTCAATCAACTTTTCAAAAACATTTTATAGAAAAATTGTGATATTGTTTTTGATGTTAAAAGGAGAACTTTTTATTAATTTTTGTTTTCAAAATGGCAACTAAATGAAGCACTTAGTAAAGGAAATGGCTTAGAATTATAATGCTTTGTCTTTGATTAAGGCGCAGCGAATCCTCTCAAACTACAAACAGCAATGGAGAACTGCATCACTGATATGCCTGCATGCATTGAAACTTTCAGGCAATGGCATGGGTATTTCCGTACACCTATCACAAAGAGACGTCCATAACAGCCTCTATACAACAATGCTTCAGCCAGCGTAGCTATACCGTACCCATCTGTCATGTGTAAACACGCGTAGCTGTCAATCATCGGACATGTCCATGTTTACGTTACATTCTTTACTTCGCAGACATGTGCAGCGAGCTACCTTGTAATTATCTGCCACTCACACCAAGTGGCCTAGCTACACCACTTTTAAATAGACCAAAAAACTGCAATTAAGCTATTTAGTTACACCGAAATAGTTTACTTCACAACAGTTGTACACTAAAATTAACATTGACATTTCAGAAAAGGTAGGTCAAGTTCCCCAACATTCTTTTAAGTCTTCACCTAGCTGAAGTTGCTTTTTACTCAAAAGTGCAATTACTGCAGACATTACTGATACAGAAAAGACCTAAATAAATCAAATTATGGATTTTACAATGAAAATTAAAAGTTTGAAATGAACTATATATATCTACACCAAAATAAACACACTCAGATATAATATTGATATGAAATGATTTTCCTTATTTTCTACACTATCGAATATATAATTATGTATCCCCATTAGCACTGGCATTTTTTTTTTTTTTTTTAATTTTCTGCACCATATGCATACCCAACATCTACTTAACGACTTTCTATCAAAAATGAAAACTTTTCATCACGAGATATACAAGTTAGATCATGTGTTTAGATCATATGCTTGTGGAGAGAGATTTGCGTTCAACAGTTGCTTCAACAATCAACACCAGGTTTTCTTTTTTCAACACAGTTGTTCTTTACCGCACAAAATCTGTTTCAGCATCATCAGCCGAAAATAGCAAAGATCTATAATAACTTGTTCTATACATAGCCACAGCACAAAGGAAAACAAAAATAACTTTTTATATACATTGTATATAGATACTGGAAACTCTGCACTCAGCACAACCACTTGTATTTCACACTTATGTAACAAAGGCGGTTTACTCCAAGACAATTTTAGGCGCCATGCCATATTGAGTGTAGAACAATTAATAAAACTACAATACTTTGGATTGTGTTAAGAAAACATAAGCATTCCAATGTTAGCATGCCTCAACCCGATATGTATGTATATAGGTATAACTGCTTTTTTGTGTGCAGAAATCTAATGAACATTTCACTGAGAAGATGGATGAGTCATCTCTGGAACATAAGAATCCAATTAGTGTATATTGAAACAGATAATTTCAGAGCTTCATGCTCTGCTACAAGTTCTTTGGGCCAGAACTCAAACGTCAAAAGATAAGACATTAAAAACAACAAAAAATCGCTCCAAAACTGCAACCACTTCTAACTTTTAAGTCTTAAATCATTTTTGGCATCACCTATGGCATGTCTCTTAGACATTCAGCAATTTTTCTAAAAAGAATTCAATTTAAATTTTTTTAATGAACAAATACAAATATTTTTAGGGCACATATAAATAACCTAGGTATTTGTGATGTTCCCTAACCCATCCCCCAAACTATATGATGGTTGTTTCACTGCATATAGGTGCTATACAAATTCTGCACCTACTGCCGTCTACACCATCAATGGAAAAAATGTTTACCGTTAATATCTTCACCATTAATACGACAAATAAAGATGTGTACGTAATTTCTTTTATGTATAAAGATGTAACATATTTCAGTTACATTAGAAATGATAGACATCGATGTTTCTCCACAAAGGCACTTAATAAACTCTGATGTAGGACTAAAAGACCTCTGGGGGGAAAAAAACCCATGAATCAACCACAAAAAAAAATCTTCTTTTATAGAATCAATATCAGTTGAAAATGTAATTGATATAACGGTCAAAGAGTAAAAAAAGAAAACTTAAAAGAAATTAAGTCATATCTATATATTCTCAATGATTAAAAGTAAACAAATCAAACTATTCTCTCTCATCATTACCAATTGAGCCATGGTGTTAAGCAAGGTTCTCCAATTACATTGCATATATTGTTATATTTCTTTTTATAGTTTGTCTAGGAAGGATTTAGAATCAATTTTGCTGTTGATGAGCAAAGAATCAGAAAATGAATTCAAATCACATTTCAATAAAATTTCGTTAAGATCTCTAGATCTTAATTGTCGACATTCATACCATTAACCTTGATTCTTTCTAACTTTTAACGAAAAGAGAAGAAACATGAATCCAACGACATTATAAACTTGATGTTTGTTGGAGTTTTTATCACCGATTCTGACCTTATTCCTACAAGATTCCAGGTGTATAGTGTCAAAACAGATCACCCTGTCAAACGTCTTCAGTAGGTCACCCTTAAGCTGACAGAGAACTTCCACACTTCAAGGGTGTGTTATGTGGAGTTGTGAAGTTTGGAGACTTGCACAAAGTATACATGGCCCATATATGGCTGTAAGTCAAGACATTTTTATGCCTATTGTAACAAATGATGTATTTAGCGGTCTTATCTCCGTCCTCGATTATCTAGGCGACAGAAGTATGAGCAGACGTATCTGCCACAGGAGTCAATCCATAACATTTTTGCGTTTTTCTTTAATTCACAAACGTTTCTGTGTTAAATGTGCCTCAGGGCAGAATGTGCTGTCTTTGTGTGTCCTTTGATGTGGCTTCTTGTAAAATGTTTTAACCCTGAAACATTATACATCCCTGTCTAAAAACTTGTGTGAATACAACATGTGCTTGCATTCCTACATGTGTATAAAGACAATCTGGTCTGTATAGGCCTAAAACACTTATCGACACAGACAATACATTGAAACCTTCTTAAGTTAAAGTTTGCTAGGTTTGGTGACTGTTCATCAAAAATTGTATTTAGCCATCTAGACATTCAAATCCATGGTCATCTAGACATTCAAATCTCAGACCATCTAGATATTCAAATATCCCAGACCAGCTAGATATTCAAATCCCAGATAATCTAGATATTCAAATTACGGACCAATACAACAAGATTATGAACGCATCTTGAAGACATATACACTATCTCAAGATTATGAACGGAGCATCTTGAAGACATATACATTATATATCAAATTCTTAAAGAACTCTGTATCACATTTTTGTGGCTTTAACTATTTTCTCTGCAGATAAAGATCAGTGAAATCATAAACTCTTAATGCTACTTGAGAAAAAATATTCTCGGTATCAACTATCAACTTACTCCAGCTATTACTCTGGAGTATTAATTAGGACAGAACTTCTCTAATCTGCATACAGACATTCCTTTACCACATAAAGGTCACTTCAGGTACATACCAACATGACAGGAGTGAATTTTCCTGAGGTAAATATAACAAAAACATCATTTCATGTGTGTTACAATGAAAGTCAACAGGGATTTCATCATGGCCTCATAATCTTCACACCTGTAATTTATGCTAATCAATTAGCTGCTAATAACAGACTTGTTAGTGCCCTGTTACGAGCATCGCCCTCCCGCTGATCCTCAATTAGTCGCCCTATTAGTCATATATGGCTTCCACCGTCAGGAAATTGATGAGAGAAGACAAGCCATCCTGCTTTCACACCTTCCAACATCCCCGAGTTCTCCTAAAGGGACCCTGCCGTCACCACAGCAGTAGTTCTGACGTAAAAATGCTTTTGTATCATGGACTAATTCAAGCTTCTGTGCAACTGTGACTGACCATTCAAACATACTAATGACCCTATTTCAATGCACTCATTAGACCAAATGGACTGATGGCCTTAGTTATTGTCTCATTATATGTTTACAATGGATCAACGTCACGATGACAACATACCATGTGAACATTTTATTGACTTGGAACTTTTAGGATTTTATTCACATAAATTAATCAGCAAAAGTTATCGACTCCGACATCACAGCGGGATGTTTTTCTTGAAACAGATATAGATAAATGTAACCATTTTATTACCATTTTTTGACGATTTTCAAACTGTTTTTATTGTACAAATTTTGTATAATCTCATTCCGTTTTTAATCATACTGCAAGTGTGCCTTTTTTAGTGGTGAACTTATTTAAGTATAATGCTAATTTCAGTTCTGTATTGTTTTCTACTGCAAATATTATTCTTGTGTGAATTATTCATTTCTTAAACCTCTAGAAATTTTACTGTTCACTAAAATAAGGCTGATGATGACAGCATAAAGTATCATTTTCGGGAATAACCGATTGTCTTCATTACACCATACATCAAATGAATATACAAAGAGTAAAGATTACCATAACAACGTCATGCTGGTTTGATTGGCTTTAATCAAATAGTTGTAAGTTTCACCTAAGTGTCAAAACTAGTCAACTGCTGATCTACCAAGAACAATGCTGTTATGGTCATCTTTACTCTTTGACTACTAAACTTTACGGCCGGACTCTTGTATTCCTTGTGGAATCCGTCGGCAGGATAACACAGAAGCATGTACACCAAACTTTTTACACGGACATTGGATCTCCCACCTACTATATACACATTAATAAAATTTCCTAAAAATGGTTTATAACAGGTAAATCAACCATACTATAGTACGAACAGTATGACCTGGACGAATCTAACCGGCATACAGCTGTCAGATGGTTATTTGGATGCTTCTTTCCTAGATGAACAGCACTGATATCCTGTAGATTCATAGAATTAGCAGGGGGTTGAATCCTTCCAAACTTCACATTATTTTTATCTTTGTCTATATTTCATAGTTGAGACAACCACATGATAACTTTGAGATAATAGACTGGTTTTCAGTGGAAATTTGAGAAATCATGTTATTACAATCTGACTAGGTCAATTTGGTAACTTAAATACATGTAGGCTTTTTCTGGAAAGATCAATCACCTCTTAGATCAACGATTCCTTGCTTCAATCCCTGGAGTCGGACCGGATTTGAATATTTCTTCAGGATCAAAATGATAAAGTGTTATAATACCACATTCATCAGAATTAATATGTACCAGAAATACAAAACGTCAGGAAGAAAACAATTCTCTTGTTGGTTGTTGTTTTAACATCTCCTGTTGAGGTCAATGTCCAAAATTGTCAACTCGCCTAAGGAGGGAGACTCACAATTTTTATCCTAATTTTGGGACATATGAATTAATTACCATTATAAATTCTTAATTATTCATAATTTATCATCTTCAGTTAGTCTATCAGACAGAGCGGCTTTAAATATGTAGTTTTATGGAGTCAGTTTGTCAAAAAGATGGCGATGAATGTACTGTTCAGGAGCTTGACGTTTTGAACACCTGCAACTATCTTCCCCTAAGGAAATTCCAAAAAGTTGGCAAGCTTGCATTAGTCATTAATCGTGGAAATAAAATAAAAGACAACAGTGTTTCAACTCTCTGTTAATTATTTTTGTGTTCATATATAGGTATATAAACTTGTGAACTATTGATTTGACCTAAATTCATACCTACACCAGGTAAACATACCCCTATTTATACAAAAACAGCCAAACGGTCTGATCTACATTGCCACTCCAACAGAAAATGAACAACCTGAATCTTTTGTTCTGACATATAATTTATACCTTCTAGAGCTGTCTCCAGTATTTACTCTATATAGACAAGGTCATTTGTACAGGTAAACGCTCTACAGGTATATATTTATCAGCTAAGACATTACCTGCAGCTCACTTGCCAGACAGCAGGTTTATCAGTATTACTAAACCAGCCCTGTTATATACATGCAGTGAAATTTAATGGATTTTGCCCTACAGTACTATATTGCTTGAAGTCCAGAAAAATGGTTAACAGGTACAAATGGCACTAAGGACTGATATATCTTATGACCTGTGTACATATATATTTATACTAATTTTGGCCTGTGCATAATTACATGACCCTGGCTGTTAATAGGATGTTAAACAAAATAAACCAAAACCAATTACATGAGGACTTTTTATTATTTTTTGCAGTGTACAATGGTTTGACTTCTATCAAGCAGTTTCCTTGCCGGACTGGCCACCAGACCCAAGTTTTTTTGTTAAGAATTGCCAAGCTAAATTCTTATACTAGATTATCTCCTAGTTTGAAACTAAGACTCAGACATATCCTAGCTATAGGACCAAAATCATAAAGTTCTTTAAATTTATTTATAATTTTGATATTCTTTTTTTATAGAGACAGGGGGCCAGTCTATGTCCTTGCAGACCAACATATATCTATACAGATACTGTATCATTCACTTTGCACATTTTTTTTTTAAATAATTGACCTGTGAAAAAATCTGTTGTAAATTCGTTTAAATCAAAACTTTTTTTTTCAAAAGTTTACCAATGAAAGAATCAGTTGTGAACCATTTGAATAAAAACAAACTTTTTAACTATGACTGTATATGGCTCAGAATCTCTATTTAGCTTTCATTAATCTATACAAAGCGACAAAAAGAGGCTGTATTGGATAACAGGAAGTCGTCTATTAATCTAAAGTGTTAGACAGCCTCTTCCTAAGAATACCTCTTTGTAATTATAATCATGAGTGATCAATCTTATTTGCATATTCATTTGCATATTATCGATATCAAATCCATTAATTTAGCATAACAGTGCATGTAACAAAATACATTTGTGTGGCGCATATTGATGATAGAATTAAATTAATTAAGTCGTCATGTTCATATAATGTTGTATTTATTTTACATCTACGCATATGCTGCCACATACTCCACATTATAAACAGATAACATTAAATTTCTCATATTACTTCTTTTATTGTTCTGTCATGTATAAATTTGTATACACAAGTAGAAAGATTTGCAAGTCACGTCAGAAATATGCATTACTAAAATCGCTCATAAAAGGAAAGCACAAGACATTATATTACAAATTATGTATTAAAAATCAACACCCGTGCTAGCATATCATATATAGCACATTACACTTCAGTTCTTAATTCCTAATTCTAACACTGAAAGATGCAGACCATACCCCTGCAGGTACAGAGTAAGAGACTTGTTGTACTTGCCTCCATAACCTTGTACTTACAAATAAGAACTAAGATTTAAATTTAACCTCATGCATATGACAAAGTTCTATCCTATCTATAAGGGGGAGGGGGGGGGGGGGGGGGGGGGGGTAATCTAGACGAGAACTCACATGGACAATCTCATTAAAAAACTTACTTCAGGACTGGCCAATAAATATAATACATGTAGTTGTTCATCTCCCTGACTGTCACCCAGATGTGGCAGGCAAGAGCATATATATTGTTGCATTATAAGACAGCTCTACCTGTGAAATGCTGATTTCTTTAAATGTGTGCTACCTCAAAGAGATAGATATCCATCACTAATCTGCCAATTGGAAAACCATTACTTGGTAAGGTGATGATTTTAAGACTTGATGCTGCATATGCTTCAATCAAGCTGCATTCATACTGTATTCATACTGCATTCATGCTGCAAATTCATAAGGGATATGGTTTGCCAATATAACCCCCACCATGCCTCTGCCAGAGCTGTACTGTAGTACCAATTATAGTCATTCCTTAAATGACAATTGATAATTGTCTGTAGTTTTTGGTAAAAAGTGAAAGTGCTTTAAGGTTGACTGGTATAGTATCTGTCCTGGTACCACTATGTAAGTATATATGAAGTTTATTACTCCTGTGTATATACTGATCATGCTTAACATGCCAGAAATATTGATCTGTAAAACATGAAAGAACTAAGTGTGCACAATTCATCATAAGATCCCTCCAGTCCTCCATAATTGATAACCATATCACGATATAAATATATAAAATACAATGGCGATATAAATATATAAAATACAATGGCGTCATAAAAGATAGCAGAGCTAAAAAAATTTTGCTGTGATACAGGTGGCTTTGAATTACACGCACAACCACCTTAAGACAACCTCATAATCAATGGCAGCTAATAAAAACCTCGCCTAAATTCCGTACTGGCATGTTCTGGTTCATTGACAGCCCAGCCGAATGATATGCCTGATATGCCTCGGCAAGAGTAATCATCAGGGTTGTCTGCTCTTCCTCTTCTGATGCATCCAACCACAGCAACATGCAGTTGTCCCGTTCGACCTCCAAAAATATCTGTCGACTTAAAAATACATATTCTTTTGTTCTTTTCTATATCCTCTTAAAATCCTCTCTACCTCCTGAGAAGTACATCTAACCAAAAACATGCCATCAATTTTTTCAATTGTCCAAAACTCAAAAACACTTCAAAATATAAAGTCAGAATGTTTTTATGTGAATGCAGAAGAGATTAACTTAACAAATATTTGTATACTTCAAAGATTCAGATAGATAATAATGTAAATAGAATATCGGGAAGAAAATTCGGCCTGCATGTGTGACTGCATGTCAAGATAAGCCGGCAGGTCTTCTCTAAAGTTTTTATCACTTAATCCTACATCATGCCAACAAACTAAACATTCCTTACATTGACAGGATTTTCTAAATTGCACAAAGTAAGCACTTTCTTTTTAAGAAAATTTAATGTATGTAACTTTTAACGAAGTTCCACGACTAATCCTCATTATGCTTTTGATGATTTTATGCTGCATTCATGAGGCAAAAAAGTGAATCTTTCAAGGACAATAAATAATTTACACAACAATTATTTGTTTATTATCCATATAATTTAAAGTTCCTGGACTCCCTATCAAATTAATATCAATCTTCATCAATATATAGTTTTCTAGACCTATTTTTAATGTAAGAAAACCTGCCAAAAATGCTAATGCAAAACATCAATTTTTTTTTCTCTCAAAAAACTTGATTAATATTTCCCATTTCCATAATATTTGTAATGAGAAAACATAAATTCAACATATGATATATGTGTAAGAGTTTCTGACGACATTCTACATACATACATCATATTTTAAGTACACATATCATGTTACACAAATTATTATTTCTATTTTTTTTCTTTTTTTTTATCAAATAAGCTGCTGCACATGTACATTAATATTCACATAGATATTTAAGCAACGCCAGCACAATATTTTACTTTCCCGTGTCGTTACATACCACAGGTAAACAACAGTGGATAAAATGTACCTGTTAACAGGTAGTATGTAGGATATCAAAGGTGCAAACATCTGATTCACCATATGACACACATATAATGAATAAATAAGGAGGTAGCTAGGGTCCCTGTCTGTTACCAGTGGTATTTCTGTTCTAAACCGACTCCCTAGGGACTCAAGCATGTGTCTAACTATACACATCACCATTTATCCAATCAACAGCCTAAGGGAAATCGCTGTGTCACCTGGGCAGCTGAACTAACCACAGGTAACCTTTGAGACCCTGAAAGGGAACCAGACTTAACGCACAGGTAACTCCTGAGATCTTGAAAAATCAATGTCCAGTTCAAAATGACCATTTGTTATCTGTAACAGCTAAACATTCAAATGACCTGTAGTAATTCATCTGATGGTCAAACTGATAACGGAGGAAATCAACTCAATTGATCCCACTTGTCAATAGATCCTAATTACTTTTATTTCAGGAAAAATGTTAAGAAAATCGGTAATCACAGGTAAACCTACTCTTCTTGATAGAATTGACAGGTTAATTATTGATTGAGTGACCATTAACTGACCACAGGTGTGTTGGACTGACCACTATAATCACAGGTGCAAGTTAGAACTCGGCCTCCTTTCAGGTGACAAACACAAAACAAATAAACCAATCATCCGAAGTGTCCATATAATAAAAACCACTCATGTGATTATAATATTGTCAATTTATCATAAAAAATTGACAAATATTATCATGTACACCTTTACAACCAGCTGAAACATGAAAACAGCATGTTCTACAAAAACTAGATTACTGACATTTTCTATTTTTGTCAGCAAGCTCGTGTTAAGCATGTACACTGGACATCTGGTGTTTACGTAAACCTACGATGTAAATACGCTCCGGAATTTTCAGGGTTGTGTGACGTAAACCGCCCTCAGAATTTAGGGTTATGTCAATAAACACCGATATTAAGAAAACCGCCAACAGTTTGTCTGGAAACATGAACTTTGTTTTATGAGTGAGGATATCAAAATCAAACAACACACATAGCTTAGATAAACACACACTCCAAGTCACAGTATGGGGGCATGTGTATACCTGGTAGGTACAGGTACATGGACACATCTAAATGTCTCCACCCAGTCACCCTTGAACTTGTGCTCCCATATTTAGAACGATAAACAGTAGTCGTTATCACCATACACATCAGTTTCCAAACTTACCTCATACATTTTGTTCACATGGTGTCAAATTTGAAGGTACAGAAATAGAACCTTGTGGTGCTGTATGTTGGAACTATAGTAACATGGATGTTAATTATATGGTTCACAGCTGTACAAATGGGTAAAGGCATATATGGGAAGTTTATTACATCATGACAGCATCAAATATTTTGTATTCGTGTAAAATCAAGGAGACGGATTAACATTAGTATACATTCATATACTTTTTTCTGAATCCGATTAATATTCCTGTATATAATGTATGAAATGTAAAGAAATGTAATGAAATATGGTTTAAACTAAAATGCACTTGTATTTCAAACTAAATTTTTGTATACATATAAATATTTCAAACAAAAATTAAGACAATATTCCATGAATTTTTTTCTGTATCAATGTCTAACATTGAAACATTTTTCTGACTGATTTCAATTTTATCCCAGAACATTTTTCATATATATATCCATAGTTTCATTTTTTATTTCAATCATAATGGTCAAGAATATCCTTTTTATAGGTCTTAAATTTGTGAAGTTACAAATGGCAGGACTCCACTAAATGTATCCAAGATGTATATATATATATAATACTCCTAAGCTGAGTATATAAGGAGACTGGATCAAAATACCTCAACATGCCATCGACTCATGTACATTTGTATACATAATCATAGCCTACATATAGTGGACCCAAACACCTCACCCTGCCTCGTACCTCTGGTGAACCCAGAAAATTTATACTGGTATTAAGTGCTTACTGTGTATATAACAGACACAATCTGATTACTGTAGATTATTTATTCATAATCCCAAGATAGCATTGTTTCTTTGCTATTTACCTGTATACCAATCATGGCCATTACCAGACAGGTATAAAAATCTAACACGGGTACAAAATAGCGTAACAGATATCGCAAAGCCTCTTATAAGTACTTAGCTGGACAGACATTTGGAAGTTGAAGGATACAAAAGTATTGGTTGCCACTTAGGATAAGAAGCCTTAGTACACCTAGATCTTCGTGTAAGGCTCGGGCCACAAATACTGACCATTACACCTACTTAACCTCATGACTTTCACCGCCCTATAAACCAGGGATGGGTGTCCCCAAATATAAACTTGACCACCCCTCTACCACATGCACAATCAACAAACTTAAGCTATTTGTAACTTAGGTCGGATATCTGCAGACCGCAGTATTTGTCTTCCTTTTTTTGTTTACTTTGACTATTATAACCCAACTCTTCAGTCATAAAAGATATTGATTTAGATTTATAATTTTCCACCAAAATGCTTATTGTATTTACCTCATCTCAACACTGACAGTGGATTATATTGTTTCCGTCGACTCCCCCAGTTTTATTTGTTTTCGTATTTTTTCTTTTTTTTTTTTAGTTTAAAAATAAATACTAAATTTCAAACACACCTGTCAATTTTCAAAATGCATCTACAAAATAGCACTTGGAAAAGTGCATACAATATAACTCTCAACATATGAATGATTGGCAATCCTAGGACCAGGCAAACTTGGAAAGGTATTTAAGTTGAGATATATTGTATTATAGAACCCACCTGGAAAAGTGTTCTGCTCTGGGTACTTTTGCCCATCTTAGCTCTCACCATCCCTGTTCAATCCGACAAGGCACCTGTGACCATCAAAGTGGCAAGCGAACTCCTACGGAAGTTATCCTTGGGATAGAACCATCGGTCCTGACACGATAAGACCCTAACCAACTGTTCTGGTATTCCTTATTTTTTACACAGTGTGGATAAGAATACTCGCTGGTATACATCAAGACTTCTGAACTTCTTCAGGTTTTTTTCATGCATACACAAGTTGTCTTCAACAAGTCTGGACGTCCATATGTCAGGATAAATTGTCCGTAGTGCGTATTATATTTATGTACTGGTACTTCAGACAAACTTCCTGACATGCTCACCGCAGTTCTTTATTTTTTTTAACGCAAGTCCAGTGCCAACGACTTATAAAAAGTACATGCACTTAACAGGGCCAACAGATACAACAATGATATAAGAAGAATGTGATACTGTATAGTAGTCAAGTGCGGATATAAATATAGAAAGTACTTGTCTGGCGCATGTGTTTGATTTCCTCCTGTGTATATCAGGACAAACCACGCAAAATCTCAAAATCTCCGCAAAATCTCTGTGCAATCTTCTTGTGGTTAGACCTGGAATTTAAACATCCCCCCACAATACTATAAAGTGTTCACCTATTTTATACAGACTGACCATATCTTGAATGAACGCTGCTTGTGATCCACATCTGTTGAGTATTATTCGCCTACACAGTATTCAGTGTTAGCTATTAAAAGCCTGAATGAATCTACTGTCCATCCTTATATTACCAGACATCAAATCCCCCGAAAAAATGATGAATGATTCTATTCACACGATTGTGTACACCTGGTGTGAGATTCTCCCCTCGACTGATCTGGAGAATTATCCAACGCTATAAATCTTCTATTGACATTAAAGTCACGTCAACTGGCAAAAGGTTGGTTACATACAACCAACTACTCTTTCAAAGTCACACAATATGGCGCAAAATTTGTTGACATTTCATACTTATATTTTACAAATGTCAAGGATTTCCTTGTAAACATTTAAAACCATATCAATCAATTTTGTTGATGTTTTTCTGACCCAGTTTGGACATATTTTTTGTTTTTGTTTCGATTATCTGCCAAAAGGTCTCAAGGTGTACACAGTACTGAGGCAACAGAAAAAACAGTGTCAGATTTGACAACTTTACACACACCTTAAAGTCCCCGGCCACCTAACAGAAAAGAGTCTGAAGTCCTCCAAAACACACAATCTGAACAGTCACAATATTCAAACCACCGATAATTGTCAGGTCACCCATAAGACAGATAAACAATAGTTTGATTGTCAACTCGAAAAAAAATTGTTTATGAAATTCTTTTTGATAATGTACTGGTGTGTATGTACGAGTAGTTGTGTATTGTATTTCTTGCGTGACAATGTTCCTCCGTCTGAAACAAACTGTCCGTGGTAAGACACCTATATCCGATCTTTTGTCTCACACCAGGTACTCATACATTTGTACCTAGGTGACATTTTGTTCTGGTACATTTCCACATATCCTTCTCATATAAACTTTTCAAATTCTTTTTAAAAATGTTGTTTTAATGACTCAAATTTAGAACGATTTGTGGGGAAACTTAGTGATTTAGAGATAATATTATCATACAACAACAACATACACTTATGAAATATTTGGACATATGTCAACAGGACAGTACCACCCATATAGAATGTTTTTGTTTACAGGTACATATGACTACATCAGATGATCTGCCTTGAAAAATCAGTTTACATCCCGCCATTGAATATTCCACTTAGTCATATTCGTCTATACAAATATACTATAATCTTACATGTTACTAATAATTATGAGTCACTTTCATGGAATTCACAGGTAATTTGTCCATATCTTTTAACTTCTATAATGTGCATTGCAGAAGTGTATTTTGCATTTGCATATATATATATATATGCATTATTCAAAATTTCTTATTTGATCTGCATTTCTTGTTGAAATATCTGGAAAACCTTCAATGTCGCAGAAGTAACTCGGGAAATATATCTTTTCATACTAATTCATGCTTATGCATGCATATAGATATACACCTATAGTAGGTGTCTAGCTCTATATGATGTATGTAGACTAAAGAAACCTCACAATATATAGAAACCATTCTTCTATATACAGCAACAATCTACTAAATTTGAATCATGGGCAGAAATATTCGACATTCGCAATAAATCATCCGAGAACATTTAAAATGAAATTTCATTATGATTCATGATGTGTATAGTAATAACGTGCAGAAACAAGAGAGAAAAGAGTACTATAACGTGCAGAAACAAGAGAGAAAAGAGAAGATAATTAGAGCACAATTTATTCGTAAATCAGACAGAGGAAAGGGAGATAATTTAGACACAAATTATAAAATGTTGGATGCGTGTGAAATCTCTACCTAAACTCGCATCTATCTGGTGTGAAATGACAGGAAGCTAGTTTGTCACAGACTGAAAAACAACAGCAAATATATACGAGCCCATCAGGAAGTCGGCCGCTCGTAATTCAAGTGTGTGTAAGTGGTGCCCTTTACGACAACTACATTTATTTACATTCCCGAGCGAAGCGCTCCCAAATAACCTTACCTTATATGGTTCAAAACACTTATAACATTGTAAAAAAAAATCAGTCGAGTTTGGTCTCAACAAAATTTGAATTTCAATCACGATGGACTAAATTTATTTGTACAGTGAAAGTGTTTTGTCTCATTCCCATACATCTAAGTCTGTAAAGATGAGGTTTTTTTTTTAAAGTTGGCAGTTAACGTATTAACATTATTGCATTTATTCTGTAAATACAAGTCCAGGGGGCCAACACATATCTTCTGGCTCAACAGTAATTAAGGGGCTGGGCTTATTAAAGGACATTAAAACTACAGTAGTTGAAATTTTTTACAACATATGGCTCAGACTATATGCTCTATAGCTCTATAAGAATGGGCTTATTGCTAGGTAAAGATGGTAAGGAATATGTTTCAATTAGAGAATTTACATCATTACTTTGTCTAATATCCAATTGGGTAACTTTTTAGAAAAACACATGCATGTTTAATTTCTCTTTAAGGGCCATGGTCACTGTAATAGTTTAACAAGTCTAGGGTAGTTCAAATCATAGCTGCATGTATAAACAGAGGCAGATTTAATATTGATTATTGGACAGTGGGCAATATTATCCACTCCAACAGTGTACTGCCAATTATCTGAAAAAACAGGGCTTCCATAAAATTGATCATTCACAACAAAAGATCTTGATTTAATGAAAAACAGGCGTGAAAACAACAAAGGATACTGTGTCCCACCCAAACCATGGAAGTGTTATATATAGAGAGAGATGGAGTTTATTGTTAACACTACAATCAGAACGCCCAACATCAAAACTATCAGATTTAATCAAAACCAATGACCAGTCATATAACGTCAAACAAGACTAGCAACTTGTGTTATCAGAAAATTAATACAGCACTATAGTGTATTTTCTACTGCTGTTGGATTGACCGACGCTGAGGATATGAAAACTATTGTCAGTCCCTAATCAAATTGTCTTGGGCCATCATTAATTTTAATATCAAACTGGACCTGATATGAATCTAAATATGTAGCTACATCCAACCTAACAACTGCTCTTAAAAAGACGAATTTAGTTGCTGGATTATTAGGAAATCTCTATGATTGCTGGACCAGGGTATTAAAAGCCGAGATCAAAACTATCAAGGCTTAATCAGAAAATCAACCTTCACAATCGGCTTAATCAGACAATCAACCTTCTCAATCATTCTAATCTGTGATCATCGTGTATATGCATTGTCTCATAACATCTCAAAACAAAGACTACATGTGTTCCAAACCTAATAACTGTTACAGCTAATTCTTGGTATTGTATCTCAAACTTGACTGACCATGGCATCATGCTATCAAAGATCAAACCGATCATAGAGTTCTTTATCAGAGGCTATCTTTGACCAGATCCTAGCCCCCTAATCTCAGAATGACCCTGTGTGACAGCGGAATAGGGGACAGAAGCCATTAACTTGATTTGGACTGATACCCTGGGATGACTGGCAGATTTTGACCAATTATGGTGATGCTATCGTAAGTGACCATGCCTAGGGGCCTTGGACAATCAGTTGAGGGATGCTACACTGGGTCACCATCTGTCTAGCGCACTACGGGGCTCTGATTTGTAAAAGGGTTGAGCAGCTTGAATTAATTTTATAAATTTCTCAAAACAAATTTTGTCCCTTGTCATCCTGACATGATCATTTTAAGCCCCAGATTTATTTAATTTTTTCATATATAAATAACATTTATATTGTTTATTTGTGACACAGGTTATATTTCTAATCTGATCAAGCATTGTTAGCATCGCATTACAAGGACCAAGTCTAACCTACTTGGTTCACAAAACCACTGTCTCATCGTGAGATCATAGGGAAACCACACAACATGAACAGTGAGCTGTAAAATGGCCAGTGAACATGCGAGACTTTATACAGGATTACGTTTCTTATTATGTCTTAAACCTGAAAAAATATTGTCTTCTTTTACTCGTAAACATAAAAACTACATGTTCATCCTGACTTTAATTTCCTTAAAATCAACCCTACAGAGCAGAGTTTAACTTAAATAGCCTAAAATAAAGTTTATTTTATGACAGACAGGCTTTAATCTCCTTGATATAACAACCATAAAGTTCTGAGAAAATCTGTAAATGCAAAAAAAACATTTGTTTGATTTTATCCTGTCTGTTTAATGGATCCACATTTAAAACTGTTAAAAGAGCACAAAGTTAAACTGGAATTCTTTTTAAAGTAAAAAAAAAAAAAAATTTATTACTTTTTTTTCATTGGCTGAACAAATAATGTTACGAAAACCTTGACTTCAATACTTAGAATTGAATTTCAATATCAAAGACTTAACTTTGACCACGGATCACTCCGCACAATCCATACGATCATTAAATTATTCGATTGACAGGTCAGTTAGAAACCAGACCGTTATGGGAATGCCAGTAAGATTATAAGACTATCGAGTCTAAAAACCGAAAAAAACACACAACAATGGATTACCCGATCTTATCCATAACATCTAAGATTTCCGAGCCAAAGCAAAGTTTAGATTGTGGATGTTTGTTGTGCACACCTGATACTGCGTACAGTCTGTACACAAGACATTTTTGGCTGAGTTACGAGACCTACATAACAGTATATGGCCTATGATTACACTTATCAGTGCATAATCTCAAAACGAAGCTGTAGGTCTCTGCAAAAGGTCATTTTGACTCACCACACCCTTTTAAGGACCTACTATAGCTACCAACAATTCAGTATTCTGTACAGCTTTATAAGTTAAGACTTACACAATCATACATAACTACTGGCCAAAATGAATGAAATATTTGGTATGAGAATTCTAATTTTTTTTTGGTCGAAGATATACAAAATCATGTTGTTGATGATACGATAATTACAGTTCATCGTGGGTCACATGTCCTATTTGAGAACAACGAAGCCATGTATACCTTTCTTAGTTCTTATCTTGCACCAAAGTAACCTGAGGAATAAATCTTGATCATTTCAAGCTTGAATGGAACAAAAGCTGCAATGAACCATTTTTGATAGGAATTTTTTGAACTACATACCACAACATAATGCATATGATATTATATGCATTTGATAAAGCAACAGGCTGTAGGTGTTTTTTCATAATTGAGTAACGATTTAGGGCACCTAGTCCACACACAAATAGAAACCTAAATTGTTTTCATTCTAATATCATTCTTTATGTTTTATGTTTTTTAGTCTATTTATCAAGCAACGTGCTGTTTTCATTTGGCATTCATAGAGCAAATGAATGTCAACTTGAAATAGGCAATTAATGAAATTGATGAATACCCATTAATAAAGATCCGACATACTGTGCTGAATTGAAAATTAAAAAAAATATGTATTATGGATGAGGAAAGCATTCTTTCAATAGTTTTGATTACATTTCCCTGATGTCCTGGGTGCTTTTCCAGCTCTATGTCAAGAATATAATATAGTATAGAAATTTTAAGGTGTATATCTTTGGCACTTGGACAACCTCACAGTACTAGTCCTGTATATACATTGGGCCTTTTGTTGGCTCCGAAAAACAAACAAACAACACTGACAATGTGTCACAAGTACTTATGGCTGGGATCATGATTTACTAGGTTCTATAGAAAGGGTTTTAGGTACAATGTATAAAGGTAAAGTTACATGATATATAGTACTTCTAGGGCAAAACCTTCCACCATATGAGTTTTTAAGAGACACTTGTTTTCAACCCATACACTTTAGAGCACTAGTAACTGAGTATAATGTATTAAGGAATAATAACAACATTATGATCCAAGGTATGTTTGTTTGCTGGGTTTATTGTACCATGAATAGCCAGGGTCATTTTGAGGCAGGGTCTCCTTGTAGTAGTTGGTGACTACCTCAATGAACAACATACAGGAGGCCTGTCGCATGCCATCCAGAGCAGAATATCTAGCCCAAGAACACAAACACAAAAAACACAGACTGGCCTGTTTTTCATCTTTCCGAAAAACACAAACTGTCGAAGGTCGGGAGCATATCGAACTACGCATCTCGGATCTCCAATCCAACTCACCAACATCTATAAAATGTCCCAAAATGTATATAACCCTAAAAAATCAAATCAGACTTTTTGAAATAAGTTCTACTTAAAATACTGTAGGTTGTGAGAGATTTTGTTATTCCAGACTCCTAAATGTACTTAATGACCTTAGTAATATCACCTGGATCCTTTGGGACATGGGAAACATCTGATGCAATATACAGGTAAACAGAGTTACCTGACTTGAGATATAGTGTTCCTCAAGACATTTGTACTGAATGTATTCTGTAGCCCCTCTGAGGTTTGTGTAAATGCTAGACTAATGCAAAAAAAATATTTGTTTCTGTGAACACAATTTAAGTAAAAATTACACAGAACTATTTTGTAGGTCATGATATCGATTGAAGTCTAAAAGACCCTAAAATCTATCAATTATACAGGTAGGCAAATTTTAATCTACCTAATCACGAAATTTTTACAAACTTCAAAAAAGTTGCTTCAAGAAAACCTCACAAAATGTAGTGCAGGGGAAGAAGTTAAAGGAAACAGATCTATATTTTCATTGGCCTTACATAGGACCCCTCTGCACTACGTATACCCAGCTGTGTACTACGATCTATCAACCCGACTACTTTTTACACCTCTTGTGCAGCAGGTACCCTATAGCCTGGTGAAAAATCAGTAGTTTTCCAGTGAACCACCCTAATTATTTAGGCATCTGCGAAGCATCATTCCGCCATTAAAAACAGTTTTACACTCAACAATCAAAAGAAACAATTATTTCTTCTGCATTCCTTACCAACAGAAACCAAGTACTTTACAGAAATAAAAAAACAAAAACTTGAAAATATTTTCCTAGTTATGTAATTTTTCTAAAAATATAGTTATAATGCTATAAAAAACTGCAGTTGCTGGTTTAAAAATAGTAGAGCTTTCTGGTTTAATGATTAGCCTGTCTTGACTGGTACAATGGTGGCTCCTCCGATGAGTTGGAGAACCAGTGGTTTAAGGATATGTCTGTATCTTCCCTATCTCCATCGGTAACTAAATACCATTCCGGTCTCCCTGGTTATCTCTTTATCAGCAAAACATTCAGACTGTTTACTGTAATTTATCAGTTAACTTCACAAAATGTTTCTTTTTCGAATAAAAACTCTGAAATAACTTTTGGCAGTTTCAAATGGTAGCTCTAGCAATACATATATATGCAGCACATCATTCTTGAAAGGAAACTGAAATTCTGCCAAATTGATTGGTCTCCAACTTAATGAAAATTCTGCACGTCTATCAAAAATTTGAATAGACACATTTTTGCAATATATCATTTCCTGAAAAGATGTTTATAAATATATCTTCTCAATTCATTTTCATCAATACAAAATTTAATTCCTCACAGCTTTATTGTTAAATTTTCCTCCTTTTATGTCAAAGTTGATTTGCCATTTGATCAGTGACCTCTCTTTGATGTTGATAAAAAAAATATAAAGCTCAAACATTACACGAAAATGAAATGTTACCGGATATATTTATAGTACTCTTTGATGAAAACAGGACGTTTTACATCCATGTAATTCAAAAATAAATTTGTCTTTTTTTTAAAAGATTTTTTATCTAAGGTTTTTTTCTAAAATAACGAGAACCTCTGAGGATACATATATATTTATATATATACATTTTGTAGGAACATCTTCTTCAGTTGTATAATACTAAATGTAGACGTAATTGGAGAAAAAACATCAAGAACATTTTCATGACTAATGCATTTTTTTCTGTGAAATTTTTAAAATGTACAGGATGTTTCCATGAGCATGCACATGAATATTGAATCATGCGTATGTAATAATCTAAACACAAACAGGACATCCCTTGACTCTTAGCAATTTTAGGAGTCAATTAAGACCACATTTTCAAGAAATCTGAGGAGTCAATATATATATTCAAATAGACATGTCCTTTCAATCCCAGGATTCATTTGAGGAGAAAATACTTACATTAGTTACATATAATTAGGGTCTACAGGAAGCCCTGATAGATACCTGGTATGCAGTATTTATAGAGAGCCACCTGCAGTGCTTACCAAACATGACAATTTTACTCTCCAAATTTTCCCAGGAAACAAGAAATAGAATATTAATTCATCTAATGGTGGTGTTCTATCGTTATCCATAGATTTCATAAACAAATTGTTTTTGTATTGTGCACAGAACAATTTGACAACATTTAAGTTACAATTTCCCCACAAATAAGACTGAAAATCCTAGAAAAAACATCAAATTTCCAAAAAATTTTTCTTGTCTGAAGGATTCTACATAAGATACACTAGATCATAGCAACTTTAAATTTGATTTTATAAATATATACAATAACAGATAAGTGGGGGTCAATCTCAACAGGCAAAGGAGACCTTGGTTGTCCATCTATTTATAAGTCAACCAGTTTCACCCAATGACTGGGCTTCCTCAGGACATATTGGTGTCTGTATACTGATTCATGAATATAAAACTGTGATACTTCATCTGTGAATTTGTTTTTGATATACCGGTATATTAAGGTACAGTAAGGAAGTTTTTCATCATAAATATTGAGAAATTAGTTATACTTGAGAGAAAAATAGCAGTCCTACAATGTTACAAATACAAATGTATATCTAAACTTGTGAACTGGTGTCTGTATATCACGTTCTGTACATGGATCCCATTAATCTGTCCAGACATTTAATCTTATCAGGTATACACACACCAGGATGGACATGGTAAATTGGAAGTGACCATAATAATGATTTAATGTCACATTACAACTGATATTAATAGGCAATCCTTATCAATTTTCTATGGGACCAGTTACACAAGTGACAAGCCTTTTCGTTAGTCGTTACAAACCCTGTAATGTTATACATGTCGCCTGAGGGGAGACATAGAGGCATGATCTAGGAAGAGTGAAAAGGTGTCCAGTGTCAAATATATGACTAATTACTTTAGTGGTAAAGAGTCTAGTTTTAACAAACTTTGACAAATAAAAAACAAATTTCACTGTACCAACATTGTTAATTGTTTTATCAATCTGTTCAAGAAATTTGTTCAACTGTCAGTACAACAAAAGGTTATAATATTTTTCAGCATATTAATGCAATCATTTTAAACTTTGACACATCACTTGAATGTCTGTGCCAGATTTAATTGGAATTAAGCCCCAGATTGTGTATTAGTAAACACACACTGAACAGTGTAACTATATCGTGTATATAAGTATTAGTAAGCATGCAGTCAGTACCAAGCATTGTCAGTTTGAATGCACTAAGAGTTCTTACTTGATGTACATATTTTATCATCAAGTATTGTCAGCTTGACTTGTCATATTCTTAGTCCCATTGGTTTGGTGGTCAAGCTAAACTTTTTTTTTGGGGGGGGGGGGGGGGGGGGGGGGGGGGGGGGCTATCAGGACATTCTTCATTTCCCTTATTAAGTGACATTTATAAAAAAGATACCTGTGATGTTCAAATTGAAAGAAAATGGATATTGTTATAATTTTTACATCACACAAGACATTTTTTGAGAGAAAAATGTATATGTATTTATGTCATGTGTTATAGAATTGTCACTTAATAGATATTCTATTCTTAAAATAAAAAGGTTTAACAATATATATTTATTATGAACACATTTAAAGTACATTTGAAGCACATGTTATTGACCTTTTATAATGGAAATTGTTAAAACATAGCTTTCTGTCCTCACATTACCAATTATATATCCCATTATAACGCAAGTCAAAGTTAAGGGGAGGGGGAGAGATCTGAAAACAGAGGGAGAGGGAGGGGGGGGGGGGGTGTACACTTTGAATTGGGTAAACATGGTGTAATGTTTTGCTGTAAAGAGTATATCATCCATGGAATCTTCCAATTAAATTCTTAATTGGATTCATAATTTGATACCTTGTTTCAATATCAATTTAAGACCTTAAGATATTAAACAGGTGCTCCTCCACATTATAAATATGAAGTGTGTGAATGCTTCGTGCTCTTCCTTGTCTGTGTAAACTGTAAGGTCATTTTTCTATTACATGAACAGGTATACATTTAAACCGTCCCCGAGGTATGCACATAATCATGTAAAAGATTCATGACATGCTGTGTCTAATCTAAGTGTAACTTACCTGTCTAGACGACATCTTTGCCTCCTTTATTTCAGATTTTCACACCTTAAATCCAGGTAAATACATGTCTACATAGTTTGAGTGTAAGTCTAATCAACTCAGGTGAGCTTATTTTACCGACATCCCTCAGACGCTTGACTGTGAGCTCGGTCCACTTTTAAAAACTATTCCCTCCGAGAAAATGAATATTCACTTGCTTATATAGAAGCACATCATATACTGTACATCTTCACGGGCTGTCAGAACAGACGAGAGAAGTCGCTGCCATCATAGTCAAATCTGTTATGATTCACAGCAATTTTGGCTCGCAGACGGCTGTGTACACTACAAGCTAGGACGTTTACAACATGTCTGTGTTATACGAATCGCCTCGTTGTCGATGTGGAATATCCCGGATGATAATAATACACACAGTACTCGAGACTTCACCTGTGAAAAATTGATTACCGCCTTTTGTACCGAGGCAGGTAAAAGTCCATAAGTTGTACATGTACCTGTTTGTCAAGTACAGATTATAAAGTAACGCATGTAAGATTTTGTAAACACTACTTTTAAAATAAAAATATATATATGGTATATACTTCATATAAAATTAGAAAATATATACCTGTCGGGTAAAACTCTATGATGAGGTATTTTTGAATTATACCGTAACTTGGCATAAATGGAATACTATTTATAGATTTAGATATGTTTATTAAAGTGTCACGTATTGATACATACACTATACATTCAAAACAAGCATAGTTTCACCAGAGACTTGTATATCAGGTATATACGTCTCTGGTTTCATTAAAACACTAAAATACATCAACACCCAGCCATATTTGGCTTATGAGACACTATTTATACTTACACTCACGTGCCCACAACTAACTATCTATATATATATTGCAGATTACGTGCAGGTTGGCAAGGAATTTCTCGATTGCTCAAGATACTTATGAATGTTAATTTTCCCCCAATTCATTAACACATATTTTCTATTTTTCAATGACAAACGTATTTTTAGTGACAACAATCGAATCATCATTAAGTGACTGAACAGTTTTATTCAATATTGAGTTGGCATTACGTCCTTATAAAGATTAAAATGAGGATGAGATAAAAAAAAAAATCAATTTCCTGTTGTGAACGTAAACATGCGTCAATTTTATTTTTATCAATCTCAAAAATGAAATAAACCCGTCGTAATTTGCATAAGACACAATGCTTGTATATAAATAGCATTAATTTGTGCTAATACGTCGTAATTATATGAATATAAACTCGCTGACCTGCCAAGCGAGACAAAATGCTTTTGGGGAGGCGATGCATTATACCAGGAAGGAAATGAAATATACCTTATGGGCGAAATAAGCTTTGAGTTATAAACGGAAAATTATCTCAACATGCACTGCTGTAAATAGGAAATGATGAATAATGCACTGTATCAAATGGACCAGATGTAATTGATAAACGCCTACAAAAATGAGTGTAACGATACCCATAATTGAGGGCAAAAGTTTTGTCCTGACAAGGGAACAGATTGAGTCACTCAAAGAAAAAAAAAGAAAAACTTTAGTATACACGTGGTCTGTGTGATAGTAAGTTTTGTCGGTTCGTCGCTTACCAATACACTATCTGTATGTGAGTTTTCGCGATTGCATTTTTATGGTGTATACAAGTTCTTTGTGATCAAATTATTTTGATGAGCAAAAAGAACGAATGTTGTTTGGTTATAAGTTCGTAAATAATGATTCACATAATTGTTGAATAAGTATTTTAAAGCTCTCGGTACAATGTGACGCGAAGATATACAGCTCTCGCGAAAAGCAAACGATCTGCAGTAACCAGACATACTAATAGTGCTTCAGCGAACAGCTAGCCTCTCTCGCGGTGTAGATCCTTTGCCCCGGTATCGCAAAATGTTCTCCTAACAGTAGGAGATGCCGTGTACACATTTTCATTCAGAATTTTGACTCGATGCCCCAAATATCAAAAGATTTGATCTGACGAACATCTCCTTATCGTTCATCCTAAACATCACATGTTTCCTCCTAGGAATAAACGACCGACTTATCGGAAACTGCTATTTCTGGTTTTAAAAAGTTATACATCTTCCAACAAGATTTAGATAGACTACCGATTATACTTTATACATCAGGATTAGAGTTTCCATTGAGTCCGGGACTTGATATATTTTTGGTTTACATATTATAGTTCTAATTTAACGTTTTGTTGACAGAAACCCATTCTTTGTCTGCTGATAATTGTCTGAGGATGAATTACATCTTCGATTCTTCCATACCCCTACTAAGCATAATCAAATAAACAATCTTTCATCTTTCATTAATGTCATAAGTTAAAATTGCATTGTCTATGTTTAGCGATAAAGGCACAAGGGACTCAATGGCGGGTCAATATTCAACAATTTCAAACATATTTTGAATATCATATGTTTATGTTCAATACTTCATAAAACGCCTATATTGTAGTATTTTCCCGAAAGTTCGTCAAAATGCAATAATTCCATTCATATTTTCAATACTTCATATTTATATTCCATATTTTATGCAACGTTAATGAAGCATTCAGACAGAACTAATTGAAGTATACAGAACTAATTGAAGTATAAGTGGTGAATTTTGTGTTCGTGTCCAAACGAATCAGACAACATTAGCATAGTTTTCTTCTTGAAATAAACATCAACAAAATTGAAGTGTGGCACGAATGTTGTATATAAACCTGACCCAGGTGTGACATCCAGGTGTGCTCAGGTGGGAATCATCCAATACATCATGAATATATCACACCTGTAATGTCGAGGTATCCATGACGATTCCGTGAAGGGAAAAAGGCGGATTTTCAAATGTTAAAAAATGACATCCACAGCTGGTATGGTTTGAATTACGTTAGTTTAAAAACTAAACTGTCAAATTTCCATTGACGACCTCATCAACATGAAATTTAAATCATAGATATCTACATAAAAATAATGCATGGAATAGAAAAATGAACGGAAATGAGTTGGCCTATCATCTCTCATCCTGAATTTAGATTCATAACTATATCGGTTTACAGATACTGAAATTTGCTGGTTTTAAAGTGGCATTAAAGACAGAATATGATAATGATTATACACGCATTATATACATACCCTTTGTCTACAGAAACATCTATGGAGGCAGCGCAACAATGGGATCTTTTTGCAACCGAATCTTGGACATTTTTTGGTCTTTTATTGGGTTTTTGTAATGAATCAACTTATCCATTATGACTTTCACAAGGAGATGTAGCGTGTCAGCTAAAGCCCCTATGTACTATCACATTCAGTGTAAGCCCCTATGTACGGTCATGTTCAGTGTAAACCCTTACGTACTGTCACGTTCAGTGTAATCCCCTATGTACGGTCATGTTCAGTGTAAACCCTTACGTACTGTCACGTTCAGTGTAATCCCCTATGTACTGTCAGGTTCAGTGTAAGCCCCTATGTACTGTCACGTTCAGTGTAAGTCTCTACGTACTGTCACGTTCAGTGTAAGCCCCTACGTACTGTCACGTTCAGTGTAAACCCCTACATACTGTCACGTTCAGTGTAAGCCCCTACGTACTGTCACGTTCAGTGTAAGCCCCTACGGACTGTCACGTTCAGTGTAAGCCCCTACGTACTGTCACGTTCAGTGTAAGCCCCTATGTACTGTCAGGTTCAGTGTAAGCCCCTATGTACTGTCACGTTCAGTGTAAGTCTCTACGGACTCTCACGTCCAGTGTAAGCCCCTATACGTACTGTCACGTTCAGTGTAAGCCCCTATGTACTGTCACCTTCAGTGTAAGCCCCTACGGACTCTCACGTCCAGTGTAAGCCCCTATACGTACTGTCACGTTCAGTGTAAGCCCCCACGGACTGTCACGTTCAGTGTAAGCCCCTACGGACTCTCACGTCCAGTGTAAGCCCCTATACGTACTGTCATGTTCAGTGTAAGCCCCTATGTACTGTCACGTTCAGTGTAAGCCCCTACGTACTGTCACGTTCAGTGTAAGCCCCTACGTACTGTCACGTTCAGTGTAAGCCCCTATACGTACTGTCACGTTCAGTGTAAGTCCCAACCGACTGTCACGTTCAGTGTAAGCCCCTATGTACTGTCACGTTCAGTGTAAGCCCCAACCGACTGTCACGTTCAGTGTAAGCCCCTATGTACTGTCACGTCCAGTGTAATCCCCTATGTACTGTCACGTTCAGTGTAAGCCCCTATGTACTGTCACGTTCAGTGTAAGCCCCAACCGACTGTCACGTTCAGTGTAAGCCCCTATGTACTGTCACGTTCAGTGTAATCCCCTACGTACTGTCACGTTCAGTGTAAGCCCCTACGTACTGTCACGTTCAGTGTAAGCCCCTACGTACTGTCACGTTCAGTGTAATCCCCTATGTACGGTCACGTTCAGTGTAATCCCCTATGTACTGTCACGTTCAGTGTAAGCCCTTATGTACTGTCTCGTTCAGTGTAAGCCCCTACGTACTATCACATTCAGTGTAAGCCCCTATGTACGGTCACGTTCAGTGTAATCCCCTATGTACTGTCACGTTCAGTGTAAGCCCCTATGTACTCTCACGTTCAGTGTAAGCCCCAACCGACTGTCACGTTCAGTGCAAGCCCCAACCGACTGTCACGTTCAGTGTAAGCCCCATATGTACTGTCACGTTCAGTGTAAGCCCCTACGTACTGTCACGTTCAGTGTAAGCTCCTACGTACTGTTTGGTTTGGTTTGGTGTAAGCCCCACGTACTGTCACGTTCAGTGTCAGCTCCTACGTACTGTCACGTCCAGTGTAAGCTCCTACGTACTGTCACGTTCAGTGTAAGCCCCTAAGTACTGTCACGTTCAGTGTAAGCCCCTATACTTACTGTCACGTTCAGCGTAAGCCCCTACGTACTGTCACGTTCAGTGTAAGCCCCTATGTACTGTCACGTTCAGTGTAAGCCCCTATGTACTGTCACGTTCAGTGTAAGCTCCTACGTACTGTCACGTTCAGCGTAAGCCCCTACGTACTGTCACGTTCAGTGTAAGCCCCTACGTACTGTCACGTTCAGTGTAAGCCCCTATGTACTGTCACGTTCAGTGTAAGCCCCAACCGACTGTCACGTTCATTGTAAGCCCCTATGTACTGTCACGTTCAGTGTAATCCCCTATGTACTGTCACGTTCAGTGTAAGCCCCTATGTACTGTCACGTTCAGTGTAAGCCCCAACCGACTGTCACGTTCAGTGTAAGCCCCTATGTACTGTCACGTTCAGTGTAATCCCCTACGTACTGTCACGTTCAGTGTAAGCCCCTACGTACTGTCACGTTCAGTGTAAGCCCCTACGTACTGTCACGTTCAGTGTAATCCCCTATGTACGGTCACGTTCAGTGTAATCCCCTATGTACTGTCACGTTCAGTGTAAGCCCTTATGTACTGTCTCGTTCAGTGTAAGCCCCTACGTACTATCACATTCAGTGTAAGCCCCTATGTACGGTCACGTTCAGTGTAATCCCCTATGTACTGTCACGTTCAGTGTAAGCCCCTATGTACTGTCACGTTCAGTGTAAGCCCCAACCGACTGTCACGTTCAGTGCAAGCCCCAACCGACTGTCACGTTCAGTGTAAGCCCCTATGTACTGTCACGTCCAGTGTAATCCCCTACGTACTGTCACGTTCAGTGTAAGCCCCTATGTACTGTCACGTTCAGTGTAAGCCCCTACGTACTGTCACGTTCAGTGTAAGCCCCTACGTACTGTCACGTTCAGTGTAAGCCCCTATGTACTGTCACGTTCATTGTAAGCCCCATATGTACTGTCACGTTCAGTGTAAGCCCCTACGTACTGTCACGTTCAGTGTAAGCTCCTACGTACTGTTTGGTTTGGTTTGGTGTAAGCCCCACGTACTGTCACGTTCAGTGTAAGCTCCTACGTACTGTCACGTCCAGTGTAAGCTCCTACGTACTGTCACGTTCAGTGTAAGCCCCTAAGTACTGTCACGTTCAGTGTAAGCCCCTATACTTACTGTCACGTTCAGCGTAAGCCCCTACGTACTGTCACGTTCAGTGTAAGCCCCTATGTACTGTCACGTTCAGTGTAAGCCCCTATGTACTGTCACGTTCAGTGTAAGCCCCTACGTACTGTCACGTTCAGTGTAAGCCCCTACGTACTGTCACGTTCAGTGTAAGCCCCTACGTACTGTCACGTTCAGTGTAAGCCCCTACGTACTGTCACGTTCAGTGTAAGCCCCTATGTACTGTCACGTTCAGTGTAAGCCCCTACGTACTGTCACGTTCAGTGTAAGCCCCTACGGCTTGTCACGTTCAGTGTAAGCCCCTACGTACTGTCACGTTCAGTGTAAGCCCCTATGTACTGTCACGTTCAGTGTAAGCCCCTACGTACTGTCACGTTCAGTGTAAGCCCCTACGGCTTGTCACGTTCAGTGTAAGCCCCTACGGAATGTCACGTTCAGTGTAAGCCCCTACGTACTGTCGCGTTCAGTGTAAGCCCCTTTGTAATTTCATGTTCAGTTTAAGCCAGGGCTACGTACTCTCATGTTCAGTTTAAGCCAGGGCTACGTACTCTCATGTTCAGTGTAAGCCCCTACGTACTGTCACGTTTAGTGTAAGCCCCTACGGACTGTCACGTTCAGTGTAAGCCCCTTCGGAATGTCACGTTCAGTGTAAGCCCCTTTGTACTGTCACGTTCAGTGTAAGCCTCTACGTACTGTCACGTTCAGTGTAAGCCCCTACGGACTGTCACGTTCAGTGTAAGCCCCTACGGAATGTCACGTTCAGTGTAAGCCCCTACGTACTGTCACGTTCAGTGTAAGCCTCTACGTACTGTCACGTTCAGTGTAAGCCCCTACGTACTGTCACGTTCAGTGTAAGCCCCTACGGACTGTCACGTTCAGTGTAAGCCCCTACGGAATGTCACGTTCAGTGTAAGCCCCTACGTAATGTCACGTTCAGTGTAAGCCCCTACGTACTGTCGCGTTCAGTGTAAGCCCCTTTGTAATTTCATGTTCAGTTTAAGCCAGGGCTACGTACTCTCATGTTCAGTGTAAGCCCCTACGTACTGTCACGTTCAGTGTAAGCCCCTATGTACTGTCACGTTCAGTGTAAGCCCCAACCGACTGTCACGTTCATTGTAAGCCCCTATGTACTGTCACGTTCAGTGTAATCCCCTATGTACTGTCACGTTCAGTGTAAGCCCCTATGTACTGTCACGTTCAGTGTAAGCCCCAACCGACTGTCACGTTCAGTGTAAGCCCCTATGTACTGTCACGTTCAGTGTAAGCCCCTACGTACTGTCACGTTCAGTGTAAGCCCCTACGTACTGTCACGTTCAGTGTAAGCCCCTACGTACTGTCACGTTCAGTGTAATCCCCTATGTACGGTCACGTTCAGTGTAATCCCCTATGTACTGTCACGTTCAGTGTAAGCCCTTATGTACTGTCTCGTTCAGTGTAAGCCCCTACGTACTATCACATTCAGTGTAAGCCCCTATGTACGGTCACGTTCAGTGTAATCCCCTATGTACTGTCACGTTCAGTGTAAGCCCCTATGTACTGTCACGTTCAGTGTAAGCCCCAACCGACTGTCACGTTCAGTGCAAGCCCCAACCGACTGTCACGTTCAGTGTAAGCCCCTATGTACTGTCACGTCCAGTGTAATCCCCTACGTACTGTCACGTTCAGTGTAAGCCCCTATGTACTGTCACGTTCAGTGTAAGCCCCTACGTACTGTCACGTTCAGTGTAAGCCCCTACGTACTGTCACGTTCAGTGTAAGCCCCTATGTACTGTCACGTTCATTGTAAGCCCCATATGTACTGTCACGTTCAGTGTAAGCCCCTACGTACTGTCACGTTCAGTGTAAGCTCCTACGTACTGTTTGGTTTGGTTTGGTGTAAGCCCCACGTACTGTCACGTTCAGTGTAAGCTCCTACGTACTGTCACGTTCAGTGTAAGCCCCTAAGTACTGTCACGTTCAGTGTAAGCCCCTATACTTACTGTCACGTTCAGCGTAAGCCCCTACGTACTGTCACGTTCAGTGTAAGCCCCTATGTACTGTCACGTTCAGTGTAAGCCCCTATGTACTGTCACGTTCAGTGTAAGCCCCTACGTACTGTCACGTTCAGTGTAAGCCCCTACGTACTGTCACGTTCAGTGTAAGCCCCTACGTACTGTCACGTTCAGTGTAAGCCCCTATGTACTGTCACGTTCAGTGTAAGCCCCTACGTACTGTCACGTTCAGTGTAAGCCCCTACGGCTTGTCACGTTCAGTGTAAGCCCCTTTGTAATTTCATGTTCAGTTTAAGCCAGGGCTACGTACTCTCATGTTCAGTGTAAGCCCCTACGTACTGTCACGTTTAGTGTAAGCCCCTACGGACTGTCACGTTCAGTGTAAGCCCCTACGGAATGTCACGTTAAGTGTAAGCCCCTACGTACTGTCACGTTCAGTGTAAGCCTCTACGTACTGTCACGTTCAGTGTAAGCCCCTACGGACTGTCACGTTCAGTGTAAGCCCCTACGGAATGTCACGTTCAGTGTAAGCCCCTACGTACTGTCACGTTCAGTGTAAGCCTCTACGTACTGTCACGTTCAGTGTAAGCCCCTACGGACTGTCACGTTCAGTGTAAGCCCCTACGGAATGTCACGTTCAGTGTAAGCCCCTACGTAATGTCACGTTCAGTGTAAGCCCCTACGTACTGTCACGTTCAGTGTAAGCCCCTACGGACTGTCACGTTCAGTGTAAGCCCCTACGGAATGTCACGTTCAGTGTAAGCCCCTACGTAATGTCACGTTCAGTGTAAGCCCCTACGTACTGTCACGTTCAGTGTAAGCCCCTACGTACTGTCACGTTCAGTGTAAGCCCCTACGTAATGTCACGTTCAGTGTAAGCCCCTACGTACTGTCGCGTTCAGTGTAAGCCCCTTTGTAATTTCATGTTCAGTTTAAGCCAGGGCTACGTACTCTCATGTTCAGTGTAAGCCCCTACGTACTGTCACGTTTAGTGTAAGCCCCTACGTACTGTCACGTTCAGTGTAATCCCCTATGTACTGTCACGTTCAGTGTAAGCCCCTATGTACGGTCACGTTCAGTGTAAGCCCCTATGTACGGTCACGTTCAGTGTAAGCCCCTACGTACTGTCACGTTCAGTGTAAGCCCCTACGTACTGTTACGTTCAGTGTAAGCCCCTACGTACTGTCACGTTCAGTGTAAGCCCCTATGTACGGTCACGTTCAGTGTAAGCCCCTATGTACGGTCACGTTCAGTGTAATCCCCTACGTACTGTCACGTTCAGTGTAAGTCACTACACACTGTCACGTTCAGTGTAAGCCCCAACCGACTGTCACGTTCAGTGTAATCCCCTATGTACTGTCACGTCCAGTGTAAGCCCCTACGTACTGTCACGTTCAGTGTAAGCCCCTATGTACTGTCACGTTCAGTGTAAGCCACAACCGACTGTCACGTTCAGTGTAAGCCCCTATGTACTGTCACGTTCAGTGTAATCCCCTACGTACTGTCACGTTCAGTGTAAGCCCCTACGTACTGTCACGTTCAGTGTAATCCCCTATGTACTGTCACGTTCAGTGTAAGCCCCTACGTACTGTCACGTTCAGTGTAAGCCCCAACCGACTGTCACGTTCAGTGTAAGCCCCTATGTACTGTCACGTCCAGTGTAATCCCCTACGTACTGTCACGTTCAGTGTAAGCCCCTACGTACTGTCACGTTCAGTGTAATCCCCTACGTACTGTCACGTTCAGTGTAAGTCACTACACACTGTCACGTTCAGTGTAAGCCCCAACCGACTGTCACGTTCAGTGTAAGCCCCTATGGACTGTCACGTTCAGTTTAAGCCCCTACGGACTGTCACGTTCAGTGTAAGCCCCTATGTACTGTCACGTTCAGTGTAATCCCCTACGTACTGTCACGTTCAGTGTAAGTCACTACGTACTGTCACGTTCAGTGTAAGCCCCTATGTACTGTCACGTTCAGTGTAAACCCCTATGTACTGTCACGTTCAGTGTAA
This sequence comes from Pecten maximus, assembly GCF_902652985.1. Classification (NCBI taxonomy): domain Eukaryota; kingdom Metazoa; phylum Mollusca; class Bivalvia; order Pectinida; family Pectinidae; genus Pecten; species Pecten maximus. Next base: position 11,268,979 of record NC_047025.1, on the reverse strand, counting down.
ACCCCTATGTACTGTCACGTTCAGTGTAAACCCCTATGTACTGTCACGTTCAGTGTAAGCCCCTACGTACTATCACGTTCATTGTAAGCCCTACGTACTGTCACGTTCAGTTTAAGCCCCTACGTACTGTCACGTTCAGTGTAAGCCCCTATGTACTGTCACGTTCATTGTAAGCCCCATATGTACTGTCACGTTCAGTGTAAGCCCCTACGTACTGTCACGTTCAGTGTAAGCTCCTACGTACTGTTTGGTTTGGTTTGGTGTAAGCCCCACGTACTGTCACGTTCAGTGTAAGCTCCTACGTACTGTCACGTCCAGTGTAAGCTCCTACGTACTGTCACGTTCAGTGTAAGCCCTTAAGTACTGTCACGTTCAGTGTAAGCCCCTATACTTACTGTCACGTTCAGCGTAAACCCCTACGTACTGTCACGTTCAGTGTAAGCCCCTATGTACTGTCACGTTCATTGTAAGCCCCATATGTACTGTCACGTTCAGTGTAATCCCCTATGTACTGTCACGTTCAGTGTAAGCCCCTATGTACTGTCACGTTCAATGTAAGCCCCATATGTACTGTCACGTTCATTGTAAGCCCCAACCGACTGTCACGTTCAGTGTAAGCCCCTATGTACTGTCACGTTCAGTGTAATCCCCTACGTACTGTCACGTTCAGTGTAATCCCCTACGTACTGTCACGTTCAGTGTAAGCCCCTATGTACTGTCACGTCCAGTGTAATCCCCTACGTACTGTCACGTTCAGTGTAAGCCCCTACGTACTGTCACGTTCAGTGTAATCCCCTACGTACTGTCACGTTCAGTGTAAGCCCCTACGTACTGTCACGTTCAGTGTAAGCCCCTACGTACTGTCACGTCCAGTGTAAGCCCCTATGTACTGTCACGTTCAGTGTAAGCCCCTATGTACTGTCACGTTCAGTGTAAGCCCCTATGTACTGTCACGTTCAGTGTAAGCCCCTACGTACTGTCACGTTCAGTGTAAGCCCCTACGTACTGTCACGTTCAGTGTAAGCCCCTATGTACTGTCACGTTCATTGTAAGCCCCATATGTACTGTCACGTTCAGTGTAAGCCCCTACGTACTGTCACGTTCAGTGTAAGCTCCTACGTACTGTTTGGTTTGGTTTGGTGTAAGCCCCACGTACTGTCACGTTCAGTGTAAGCTCCTACGTACTGTCACGTCCAGTGTAAGCTCCTACGTACTGTCACGTTCAGTGTAAGCCCCTATACTTACTGTCACGTTCAGCGTAAGCCCCTACGTACTGTCACGTTCAGTGTAAGCCCCTATGTACTGTCACGTTCAGTGTAAGCCCCTACGTACTGTCACGTTCAGTGTAAGCCCCTACGTACTGTCACGTTCAGTGTAAGCCCCTACGTACTGTCACGTTCAGTGTAAGCCCCTACGTACTGTCACGTTCAGTGTAAGCCCCTATGTACTGTCACGTTCAGTGTAAGCCCCTACGTACTGTCACGTTCAGTGTAAGCCCCTACGGCTTGTCACGTTCAGTGTAAGCCCCTACGGAATGTCACGTTCAGTGTAAGCCCCTACGGACTGTCACGTTCAGTGTAAGCCCCTACGTACTGTCGCGTTCAGTGTAAGCCCCTTTGTAATTTCATGTTCAGTTTAAGCCAGGGCTACGTACTCTCATGTTCAGTGTAAGCCCCTACGTACTGTCACGTTTAGTGTAAGCCCCTACGTACTGTCACGTTCAGTGTAAGCTCCTACGTACTGCCACGTTCAGTGTAAGCCCCTTTGTACTGTCACGTTCAGTGTAAGCCCCTACGGACTGTCACGTTCTGTGCAAGCCCTACGTACTGTCACGTTCAGTGTAAGCCTCTACGTACTGTCACGTTCAGTGTAAGCCCCTACGGACTGTCACGTTCAGTGTAAGCCCCTACGGAATGTCACGTTCAGTGTAAGCCCCTACGTACTGTCACGTTCAGTGTAAGCCTCTACGTACTGTCACGTTCAGTGTAAGCCCCTACGTACTGTCACGTTCAGTGTAAGCCCCTACGGACTGTCACGTTCAGTGTAAGCCCCTTTGTAATTTCATGTTCAGTTTAAGCCAGGGCTACGTACTCTCATGTTCAGTGTAAGCCCCTACGTACTGTCACGTTTAGTGTAAGCCCCTACGTACTGTCACGTTCAGTGTAAGCTCCTACGTACTGCCACGTTCAGTGTAAGCCCCTATGTACTGTCACGTTCAGTGTAAGCCCCTACGGACTGTCACGTTCTGTGTAAGCCCCCGTGAACTGTCACATTCATACTGTCGTGTTTGGTGCATGCTCCTAGGTATTATTATAAAAGTACAAATGGAACAAGACTATAGTTAAGCACCTCTATATTACCGATAACATCTCGATAAAAAGGGAGACAAAAACATTTGCGATAATTTGTTACGTTTTACACGTGTTGAGAGTTACGTAAACGGGTTTTTGTGTGACGCAACAGGACATCAACGTTTCCATTGACGGAGAGTTTATTGGAGTTATTGGTTCAATTACATAATAATCGTAAACACTAAGTCTAGTTTCTTTGTAAAATTACACGTATACCTCCCTAAACCAGTTTACTTCCCGATAGCACTGCAGTTATTTATCACGAAATGTCTGCTTTTACTATTCCTGTCTCGAGATCACTGCCGGTTGGCATGGCCGACATGCAAAACATGTGAAGTAATTACTAATTTTCGGCGCGTGCATGGTAGGAAGATTTCCGGAATGCAATGTTTTTCTGTTTATCAGACAACAAAAATGGAAAGAATGAAGATTGTTTATGCCTGTAATTCGTTGAAAATCTGTACTCCATTTGACGAATTTGCAGACGAAGTAACTATTTTAGATGGGGTACAGAAGAAAATTGGTCTGATTTGAATGATGAGTATGTAAATAATGTATCATATTAAAAACTAAAAGTTAAACGTAATTGAGTTGATTGAGAATTAATCCATGTTTATGTAACTAGATTATGTTAGTCTCAAACGTCTGCAAGCTCAAGTGCTCTCCCTGTCTAGTCTATAAAATATAGCCGTTAATTGGAAACTTATGATATTGATAAAATTATATTGTACATGCAATTTTCATGTATGTGCTTGGAACAACCCCCGTTGCGCAACATGCTTTCAAAACAGAAAAATGTCGCCTTTCTTACTTGGAAAAAGTCATAAAATATATTGCTATAAATGTTTTGTAATCTCCATGAAACATCGACTATTTTGAAACCATCGCCCCACTTTTGATTCTTTTTGACAGAAATATTACGAACAATGGAATTCGGTTAAGTAAAACCCATTTTGCCAACTTATATCTTAATCAGAAATGCAATTTTCATGGTGATGTAATTGTCTCAAGTTTCTGTATTGTAGCTTTGGAACAACTTTTCACTTTATGATATCGAAGCTAAAGGTAAATGGAATCTTCCGTATTTCAGGGAATCTCAAATCGAATGGAAAGTTGGTTGAACTGCTAAACAGAAAGGAAATGTATATATATGTGTGACTAAATAGGTCTAACTTAGTTTATCCTGATTGTTGTGAGCAGGTGTCGCATCCTCATCTTACAATATAGAATATTGTATTGCAACTTCATAAAACCTATAATCTTTCTATCTCTCTAGAAATGGGAGAAGCAATGCGTACCGACAACTTTAATTTATGAACTATACAACAGAGTTTGGAAACGGACCGTTCCTCAAACTTAAAATTTTCCATAAGAAAGCATCATTGGATTTAACTAGAAGATCTTAGCTAAGGAACTTTCCTTAAATTCTGTAATGCATTTCTGTGGAAAATTTTATGTTAAGGAGTTTCCGTAAGTTCGGGAATAATGATGAAACTGAACCTCATAAAATTGCATTCTTTGGGCTAGGGTCTGAGGGCGCAATTGGATTACTATTTTGAAATTTGACTCGTGCAATGTTACCCGTCCCGTATAACGTGAGAATATCGCAGGAAGCAAACGTTTAAATGACGTTAGACTGTTCCAGAAATGACGTCACCGATATTCGCGGTAACGTTTATAACGAACTGTGCATCTGTCTCGCATCATTATCTTAAGATATATTCACTTGCAGGTCAAAGTTGAGACCCCAAATTTCATAACCCGAACTGAATGGAGATTCTTTATTTATGAATGATGTTATGACTGACGAATTCCCGCGTTTCAACGTCGGAGCACAGGGGCATGTCACTAACGTATGACTTTATAAAAAACAGAAAACTCAAACATATATACAAAGCCATACGTTTGTTACATGTCCCTGTGGCCGGAGTGAGAATAATACTGAATGACCATGTAAGTTCCTTGAATAATGTTAGAAAAAACATCTATATTATATCTAAATCTGCATGCATTCTCTTAGTAAAATATGTGAAATACCAATGATATCAAGTGAATGCAACTGTATGTTTTCTCTTAAATTCAGTTGGTATTCATAATCAAAAGGAATGCCAACTGGACGATGATAAATTGAATTTACTTTTGCCGTTTCATTTTCTCCAAGACGGCACGAGTTATCTCCCCGGTTGTGATATAATGGTAGTTCCTTTTATATCTCCAACAGGACCAGTTTCGGTTTTACGGTTAAACAGTTTTACCGTTTTTTTGTTTTTGTTTTATCAGAGTTGTTCTTTAAGAAATGTGGACGGTTTAAGAAATAAGGGCTGAAATGGTGATTTTATTAGCTCATAATTGACCGTATACCATGGTTCCGTCATCTTCACTAGATATCTAGATTTGGTTCTGTGTATTGTCAACTTTATATTTCAAACAACTTCTTCTAAGAACTCAAATAGCTTAAGATGGTGGTAGTTGGCCTGTTGTATGCCGGTATGAAGGGCAACCAAGTTTGTTCAAATGAATGACTAATTGTTCAAGGTCACAGGGGTCAAATATGTTATCAACTTCTTTTGAATGCCAAGAGGCTAGAATGGTATGGTATTGGGCCAGCAGCATGCTGGGATGAAGGGCGACTTAGTTTGTTCAAATAAATGGCTTCGAACTTTATCTAAGGTCACGGATGCAAATGTGAGTTAAGCCTTTAAACAACTTCTTAATAATCAAGGGTCAATGTCATGATCTTTGGCCAGCAGCATGCTGGGATGAAGGGCTACCAAGTTTGTTCAAATGACAGACATTGACTTGCTTTATCAGTCAGAGGTTAAAAACAACTTCTTTTCAATAGCCAAAAGAAATCAGGATCATGATATTGGGCAAGCAGCATGCTGAGATGAAAGACCTTGGCCTTATTTTCAAGGTCACAGAGATCAAACATTAAAATCCTCCTTGGATATCATTTCAAATTGACATCTAAAATCAACACATTATAAATAATTTTTAAAAATCAAGAAGTTGAACTTTATAAAAAGGACAAGATATGTTCTTCTTAGTACTGGGAGGCAGAATTCAAATTGGAAAAATAATTACAGTATTTATAGAATTTTGTCACAATTGCTGAAATATCCAGGTGATACAGGCCCTCTTGGCCTCTTATTTGTTCGTAGGGCCAGCTACCACACAAGTCTCGGACAAACATTTCAAGTGGGGAGTACTTCATGTGCTGTGGAATATGATACAGGTATCACTTAAAGTTTTCATAAATGGTTACAAAACTCAAACTCATCAATACTTTGACATATTTATTTCTATTTACATGCACAATGTATAACAACATGGTAAAATACATGAATCAATCTTTGATTGATAAAAATCTTGACATTTTTATGTACAGATATCTACTAACAAATGCATGATTCCTTGAATTCAAAGTACATGTATACCTCACCATACCAACATTTTCTTTCCATTCTGTAGAAAAAATATGGACTCTTTTTACATTGTCTAACAATTCTCACCAAACACATACAAGACATTACTGAATGTTGTATGTTTAGACAGATTTTTCATGTATAATAAATATTAACATGTCTCCTTTTTAAATTTTCAACAAAATATCTTCATGACCATAGAATTATTCATAGCAAGATGACAAAAATACCATGACAATTGTTAGGTATGCCATAAAAATTCATTAGTTTTTTAATTAAGAAGGTTTGAAATTTCAAACAGCATTATAAATTCCTAAGATTTTGCGAATACTTTATTTCGCAAACTTATCTCTTCAGACATAATCGCGAATACATGATTTTGCGAATGCTGATAAAGAAATTATGTTAAATTCGCGAATATTGAGTCACAGAATATATAAGACTCCTATATGGCACCATCCAAAGGTGTTATTTTCGTACAAATAATTGCAAAGGATTTGAATTTGCAAATGACTCTCCTCAAGTATTATAGTGAAAATAAATCCCACTTGAAATGTAAGTGATATACAGTAACATCTTCCTATAGCACTAGAATATGGAAAAAAAAACATGGATGAACATAATTCAACTCTCAATTATTCGTCATTCATACATTCACCCCTTCACTTAGCCCGAGTTTTCTCTGGCTCTGTCACCTACACCAGATATGGTGACAGGGCCAGAGAAAACTCGGGCTACCCTTCACTACGAAATGATAAATACATGACAGATGATGATGCAGATCAATAAATGCAGCATGAAAATGAAATGAATTTGTTGCTATAACAACAGATTTTACAAAATGTTTTGAAATCAGTGTTTTCTTTAAAATTGGAGATTATCTCAATTCTGAGATTTAGATTTTTCACTTCAATACTAATTTATAAACAAGTCCCGTCATTCACATAGTAAACTTAATTCCTATCAATCACAATTTTTTCCAGTTTCATTCCCTGTTTGTTTACTCGTTTGTGTACTTTATGATATTTCTGAAATGGTTTTTTTTATATCCCAGATTTTGGTTGTGGTGATCTTCCTTCGTCCTTGTGACATATCAGTTTAATTATCATATTTAATCCTCAGAAGTGTGCTGTCAATCTGTCGGACTCCATTAAGTCTTCAATAATCTACAAAGAAAGATTTCTTTTTAATTTTCAAAATCTATCTCTTGAATGAAATATTATTATACTTCATTTAGTCTTACAATGATACTCTGGGATTTCCCTTCCTTACATTGAGATTGTTACAAAGGAAATCCTGAAGATATTGCGCAAATTGAGGGAGACACTAAACATTATAATTTTAAACAAATTGTTTGATTCATATCCTTGAAAAAAATACATTCATATAAAGGTGATAAGGCAATTGAGATAAATGTGCGAGAGATATGTCGATCATATATTCTGAAGCCAATAATGTATTGCGACGTTGCTCACTTTCAGTTCAAAAAGTCTGTATGTGAAATCTATCATACTGTGCAGTGTATGATGGGATATCAAACATCCACCATTAGTGTTGATAATAAATTTTCATCAAATTACCTGATCAGCTGATGTTCCGATTCTTTTGGCAATTTCTGTTTTCTCCATGACACTCAAGTTTGGATATTTCCATAACAGTTCTCCGTCAAGGATATTTTTCTGTAGGTTTCTCAGCTCCGGACATGACTGCTTCAATGTCCTTAACAAAACAGAAGGAAAAAGGCGATTTTTATTATACCGTACTGGTGTCACAATTTTTCCCCATGATAATCATAACTGTCATTGTACCAATCTCGGAAAACGACACATTGCAGAATTATTTAGAGATGTATTTAACCAGTAGTAAAGTTTTTTTCTGTAAACTTGAACAGATCTATCCATAGATTCCCCTGTGTGAAACAATTTTTTATCTTACCCTCAGTTTGTGAGAGTAATGTCATCAATTTGTGTTAAAATGACATAATTTTTCTTCCTCTCTAAATAATGACCTAATTACCAATACCTGCTCACAACAGCATATAACTCTGTATTATGAAAAGATGGAATTGCCAAACACTAGTGAAAAGTCTTGCTTGGAGTCTCAAGAATCTATCAGATATCAGAAACCCCCTCTCTCAACCAAATGGGTAAAAAAATCATATCTCTTCTCTGAGTTCTCAGCTATAGTGCAGCTCTTAATAGCTTGTTACCAGAATAAATATCTGTCCATCAGATAGTTCCCAAAGCTTTTGTCTTGTATCTCAATGCACATACAGTAGTAGAATTCTAAATAAGATATTCTACATGTGATATAAATCATTTGTCTGTAATAAGTACACGTATATTTTTGAAGCAGTACACAATCCATGAAAAAGGGAGGTAACTCTCAGGTTTGATCTGATGTACTTTTAGCGATCTCAAAGTTCATGCTCTGGATTCATCACAAACATATCAATAATTTAAAAAAAACAACAGTTTTATGCAGGAAAGATCTTTCAGATCACAGTAATTCCAGTTATACTGCTCGTCATTTTCTCCCTCTTACCTGTAGGCTCGAGGATTTAAGCCAGCCAGGTGTGGAAGCTGTGTATTGAGGGCATTCTGTAACATGAGCAAACGTCTGTACACCTTCTCAGACACGGGGAGTAGGTAGCCCATACCACCGTCCAATGTGGCTGAAAAAAATGATAACTCAAAATTATTCAAATAGATTCCAAAAATGCCGTTAAAACAGAAAAAAAAAAAAAAAAAAAAAATTCCTTGTTTGCATGCAGGGTGAAATAATATACCTTTGTCTCAGGGATTAACTCACTGAATCAAGAAGAATGCTCTGTCAGATGAGTGATAGAGACCATACTTAACAAATCTATCACAGGGATCATTTTGGAGGGGGCCATGGGGCCATTGGCCCACAATTTTCCTGAATGACCCACATGATTCAGAAAAATCCTTTAAATTTCTATAAATGGCCAATAAATTATATTACAGATAGTTCTTTTTCTTGAAAATGACCCATCCATTTGGTAACTCAAAACAATCCCTGTTATCACTATGTACAAGCCACATCATTACATTTACACAGCTCCCTCTGTTTTTCTTTTCTCTCTATACAATCACCACTGCAATTTGCTGAGCACCATGAATATGAAAGAACATGGAAAACACATTCCTGTCGAGTGCCCCAGCTATTATACACTGAGGCATAGAAGCATGCTTCATCAGCTGAGTGTAAGGAACCATATCTAACACTATGTATAAGCCACACAGACCCAATCCATCAGCTGAGTGTAAGGAACCATATATAACACTATGTACAAGTCATACTGACCCACTCCATCAGCTGAGTGACAGAGACTGTATCTAACACTATGTACAAGTCACACTGACCACTCTATCAGCTGTTAGTGTAAGGAACCATATCTAACACTATGTACAAGTCACACTGACCCACTCCATCAGCTGATTGTAAGGAACCATATCTAACACTATGTACAAGTCACACTGACCCACTCCATCAGCTGATTGTAAGGAACCATATCTAACGCTATGTACAAGCCACACTGACCCACTCCATCAGCTTATTGTAAGGAACCATATCTAACACTAAGTACAAGTCACACTGACCCACTCCATCAGCTGAGTGACAGAGACCATATCTAACACTATGTACAAGACACACTGACCCACTCCATCAGCTGAGTGTAAGGAACCATATCTAACACTATGTACAAGTCACACTGACCCACTCCATCAGCTGAGTGTAAGGAACCATATCTAACACTATGTACAAGTCACACTGACCCACTCCATCAGCTGAGTGACAGAGACCATATCTAACACTATGTAATATAGACAACATGGCAGTGTTATATCAGTCAGTGGCTCTGTATAAAAAAACAAAAAGAAAATATGAAAATTTATATGATGTTGACAAATGTTTTGATGGACTGAACATCACAGTCATTCTGTACTTACCAAAATAGGTGATGTTCCTTTTCTCTGAAGCTCCCGTCATCCTCCTGTCAGTGCCTGGTTCCCGGAGACGACATCGTACACGGAACATTGTATTGATATGAGATCCCACGTTGAACTCAGCTTTCCGTACCAACCGATGGCCTCCATGGCTTTCTCTGGCTGTTAAAAAGTTATAGAATCAAAAATTAATTTCTCTCAGATACAGTCAGTTATTATTAATTAATGTATATTCCTTATACATAATCTCAAGATCAACTCATCAAACTCTAAGTTTCAAGGTCAACTTAGCAAACTCTAAACCACAAGGTCGACTAAGCAAACTAAACGTCAAAGTCGACTTAGCAAACTCTAAACCTCAAGGTCAACTTAGCAAACCCTAAACCACAAGGTCGACTTAGCAAACTCTAAAACCCAAGGTCAACTTAGCAAACTCTAAACCACAAGGTTGACTTAGCAAACTCTAAACCTGAAGGTCGACTTAGCAAACTCTACACCACAAGGTCGACTAAGCAAACTCTCAACCACAAGGTCGACTTAGCAAACTCTAAACCACAAGGTCGACTTAGCAAACTCTAAAACTCAAGGTCAACTCAGCAATCTCTAAACCACAAGGTCGACTTAACAAACCCTAAACCACAAGGTCCACTAAGCAAACTCTAAACCTCAAGGTCAACTAAGCAAACTCTAAACCTCAAAGTCGACTTAGCAAACTCTAAACCTCAAGGTCAACTTAGCAAACCCTAAACCACAAGGTCGACTTAGCAAACTCTAAAACTCAAGGTCAACTTAGCAACCTCTAAACCTCAAGGTCGACTTAGCAAACTCTAGCCCTCAATGTTGATTAGGCAAACTGAACCTTAAGGAAGTCTAACAATCCCTAAACCTCAAGGTCCTTTTATACAAAATAATATAACATGATATAAAATATGGAGTATCTTACCTTCTGGCTGGTAGGTGTAAACTATAATATTCTTCAGGCTGTCTGTCACTGAAAATAGAAACATTTCTTTTTTTAAACAGAATTCCAAAATATAATCACCTGTTTCATATTTGAATTGTTTTCAACCTTTTAACTAGACAGAATGAAAAAAATATCTTAATACATGCCTTTTTTTTTATTGATCATTAATTTCATTGTTTCCTGTGTCAATGTTGATGGGTGTTGACTTAGCTTCACCATTTAAACATGGGTCATACACTCATTTGGTATCAAAAGTGGGAAAAAGAAATCACTCTAGGGTGATGCAGGCAGAGAAATTCCAACCCTAGGAACTGGGTTTTTGAATATGACAAATTCTCACACCAGGGGTCTCCTTGTCTACAATTCACAGGAGTGAGAGATTCTATTCCTTTTAAATCTACACAAAATATTCACATAATACACAATTGAATTAAAATATCTAAATCTTGGTATAATGTAAAGTCATTATTTTAAATCAAATAAATTGGGTCATAATTCTATCCAAATTTTTTACTGTATCTAATTTTTTTTACAGATTCATCGATCTTAAATAATCCCTCTCGAAATTTTTAATACCAAACTTTTACATTGCAGAGGGGGCTTTTTTGAGAATAAGTATGGTACTCAACTTTTACACTAGGGGAGGATTCTCATTTGAGGATAAATATGGCACTTAACTTTTACAATAAAGGATGGGCTTATTTGAGGATAAATAAGGTAAATTATGATAGAAAAACCCACTTATACTAATCACTGAGACCACTAGTGACTTACCCACAAAAGACAGCAAGTTGTTGTCGATGAGGAACTGAGTTGCGTAAGTTTCCGATTGTTTCACATCCTGAAATTATTATCAATACAATCCAAATCATTCGAAAGTAAATTAAATGAATCGGAATGAATCGCTCTTTACACCAAAAACCAAAAGACCAAAATATAAATAAATTCACTGAAAATGATACACAAAACACCTGTATGAATGTTTGACCTTGAACTTGACTTGACATTTGACCTTTAACCTGTGACCTAGACACCTACCCTGCTGACCAGTGATAGAACCTTGAAGTCCTCCTGGTACCGATAGATGTTGATGTTCTTTAGGAGATCGGATGCCATGATGAGGTTTTTCGCGGTAACAAGGTTGTGGATGTAGATGTAGGAGTCGATAAAAGCCACACCCTCCAAATCGTCATTCTTAAACTGCCAGATGTAGAGCTAGAAAGAGAGGAAATCAGTATGTATCCCAACTTCATACTTTTGTGTATCTTTTATGCATGGAAAGAGGACAATGTCTTAATATGGTTCAACCTCTCATTCAGTACATTTATATGTATAACAATAACTGGAGTTACATAGTAGACGGGTACTCCTCAGTTACCTCCCTTGCGTCCTTACAGAGGACCCGTAGAGAGTAACCATGGTGAGTAGGAATTCCTACTCCAAGGTAATATGTACTCTTGGTGCTGAAATCTATCACTTCTCTGTATTGGATTTTTTCGTGTCTTAAATTAGCAATACATACAACAAAAATAATGTAGTTGATAAAACAGCAATGGCCGATACGTATATGATCTAGAGCTACGATTGGTCCATTATTTCCTACCTTCTGTCCAATAGCAATGCCTTGATGGCAAGATATGATCTAGAGCTACAATTGCAATTGGTCATACATGACTTACCTTCTGGCCAATAGCAGTGACCAGGAGGCCACAGATATGAGCTTGAGCTGTGATTGGTCCAACATAACTAACCTTCTGGCCAATAGCAGTGACCAGGAGGCCACAGATATGAGCTAGAGCTATGATTGGTCCAACATGACTTACCTTCTGGCCAATAGCAGTGACCAGGAGACCACAGATATGAGCAAGAGCTGTGATTGGTCCTTTCTGTTCCTTAGCATAGACAACCTAGAAAATGGATATATAAGTTAAATGAAGGTTTATATAATATTCAACCTTCACAATATACAGTGTTTTTTCATAACATTGAAAATATTAACCTATTAATACTGTATAGGTGTTAAATTTCATATGGCTTACATTTCATGCTTGTCCCAGTCCAAACTAGTTTACAGGTGTTAAATTTTGCACCTTGTAAAATTCTGTAGTTAACAATTCTATACATTTGTTTCTATAGATATTAGCTGAGGATTTAAACTACATTTAATAACCGTGAACACAGCAAAATTTAATCCCATGCAAAAACATTACCGTACAACTATACAGTGATGCAGTCTTTATCTCCTTATCCTGACACAAAATCCAGGAAATATAATATAATCTATTATCATACAACTTCTCTTGTATACAGTTGTTTCCATAATGTATCCAAAAGAGGAATTCCTGATTTTCTTTAACATTTGTTGAACCTTATAGATGATATACGAAATGAGAAGTTCGGGAACGACTTCCTACCTTGATTTTGTTCTTGGTGAGAGGTTGTCCTGGCTCTGGCACGACTTCGATGATGTCATAGATCAATATCTACAACCAATCAAATCTCTTGTTAAAATATATAAAATATACATTTGTTGGTATGCAAGTCAACAAGCCTTGCATCGCTTAAAATTACAATACATGATACCTTTGTTTATGCTGACCAACTGGTTTATCAATTTTAAACATTCCATGCAAAAATTTAATCTTACAGACCAGCAAATGTTATGCATGTCTGGAAAGTCTTTTTCATCTGTCAATGTTCGCAATAAGTATAATAAGGTCACCATGTCAATATTTATTTCATAAAGGAACATTTCTGATGTAAATGTTCCAATAGTTTGAACCATGATTAATGAAAACGACCTTATATTTTCTAAAACAAGAGATTCCGGAGGGATCTTGGTGCCCGCCAATGAAAAATCTTAATTTGTTCTATGCGAGACTGATCTTTTATTTTCGTTTTTCTTCTTTCCTCTTAATTATTTAAGAAATAATTAACGATGATTCGTGTATTGTTGCAGGATATACAACGAGGATGAGGATATTTTGCAACTAAATTAATAACGAAGGCCGCAGGCCTGAGTTATTAATTAAAATTGCAAAATATCCGAGTCCGAGTTGTATATCCTGCAACAATACACGAGTCAAAGTTTATTTCTATTCTACCATGTACTGTTTAGTTTCGAGATCAACCTCTTTCTAATAGAAAAACAGCAAAGAAACCCGGGAAAACCTTGTAATCATTTCTTGAGTATTGCATTATTTGTTGATGAAATATACATTTCTTTACAGGCACTACAGTACTACGATCAAGAGCATCTATCATATGGCATTGATTTTGAAAATTAAAAAAAAAAAAAGAAAAAAAAAAAGGGGGGGGGCCTCCGTAGGATTCGAACTCGCGTCGCGATAAAAATTTAATGAAAGACTAACCCATTAGCCCACTCGGCTATAGTATCCCTATATGGATTGTGTGAATATTAGATATATAAAATTGTAACAGCCGTGACTCACGAGCGTGTATTATTGGCACCAGTGTGTATTATTGGCACCAGCGTGTGTTATTGGAAAATAATACATGGTTTTAAACCAATCAAAACTGGCGTTGCATAGCAAACATGGTAGAATTGATAATAAAGCTTTGGTATTTTTGAAAAAATAGAGATACCACTTAGCTGCTTATTTTCACGGATAAAAATGTCGCGATTTTTATTCAAAATGAAATAATTTTAACAAATCAAAATTTTGTGATCTGGCTATAAGAGAATATCTAATATTAATCTGAGTCTTATTATTCCATGGATCAAATTTTTGCGACCACATCAATGATTCACAATATAGCGAAAATATCATCCCTGCAGAAATAAGTGGCTATACGGTAACAAGGATTGTTTAGGATGGACAAATGACAGACAGCTGAAAATTTATTTGAATTATCCACCATAATGAATACAATTTTATCTGCTATTTTATTGTCAACCATTATCCTTCAACACATTACAGTTATTGCTATGTTATTTAGACTACCTCTCCTCCCTATAGCACTTACCCTGCCTCGACACTGCACCTCCTCCCCATAACACACGGTCGTCCCAATCACACCATAGGATTTGTAACCTGTTAATGTCCCCTCCGACTTCAGTGACACACACTTCATTATAGTGGCATGTTCCCATTGGTCCAATTCAATCCTTCAAAATATACCAAGAATCATTTAAAGAATGAAAAAGATTTGTCTTTAAAGAATGGTATTTGAAAATTTCAATGTCCTAGAAAAACCTTAGAGAACTCCTTGCCAAGGCTTAGACAAACTCTAGACAAGCCTTAGACAACCCCAGGACAAGCTCTATAGGGAACAACCAACCAATTGAAAAAATATATTTTTGAAACAGCTCCTGTGTATAGAACGTTGAGCCAAGGATAAAATGTCTGGCAGCCACTGATTGGCCAGTATGTTATGAAGTGAGAAAATAGATATGTAGCCTGAAAGGTAACTATCAATAAGAAATGTTGATATAAATTTCTTAAGTCCGATTGGTTTTTTTCCCAAAAGTTCACGTAATAATAGTAAACAGGTAAACATTTAAAATTTTTGAGAATTTTTACTGCGAAATTCACTTATTTTCAAAATGGCTACCCTGGAGAAAATTTGAGCTGAAGGACCCAACTTTTTTTTTTGATTAGGTGTTATATCAGACCCTAAACTTTTGTTATAAACCATAATCGTCATATTCAATTCAAGAATTTGAATGAAATAATCCAAAACGTTAACACTAAGGTCTATGGGAAAACAATTGGTTGGTTGGTCTCTAAACAGCCTTTAGTCAACCCCGTGACAAGCTCTAGACAAGCCTTATGCAACCCAAAGACAAGCTCTAGATTATCCTTAGACAACCCAAGAGTACAAGCTCTAGACAAGCTCTAGACAAGCTCTATATTATCCTTTAGAAATCCAAAGATGAGACTTCAGACATGTGTGTTCAGACAATCAACTCATTATTAAGATAATATATCCATTGCATACAAAGAACATAAATTATATTTACTGAATTTTTCTCTCTTTCTGTTGCCACATTCCAGCACTGTTTTAAAATCATAAGACTTTTTATCAAATGTCAGTTTTGTGATGTCACTTTTGGCGTTCATTTTCAAATCTGCTTTATTCCCTGCACAGATTACTCACTTGGTGTTGGGTACTACTTCCCAGGATGTGGGACTATATAGCTGTACAATGAACCGCTTCAGGTTGGGGTAGACAAACCTCTCATCTGTAATTATAAACAGTCAACATTCATACAATGAACCGCTTCAGGTTGGGGTACACAAACCTCTCATCTGTTATTATAAACAGTCAACATTCATACAATGAACCGCTTCAGGTTGGGGTACACAAACCTCTCATCTGTTATTATAAACAGTCAACATTCATACAATGAACCGCTTCAGGTTGGGGTACACAAACCTCTCATCTGTATTAAATTATAAACAGCCTTGTTTAACACCATAAACTTACTTTATTTGGCATACTCAAATTGAAGCACATTTCCGAACTTTAATAGATTAGCGCATTGATGTTTTGACATGCAAAAAACTATATTATTTAGAAATTGCGTATAGAAAGTGCAATTAGTGCAGTCATAATTTATCGGAATACTTCCAATGTGAAAAGCGCTAAAATAAGATTACCACTAAAATATGTACAATTACAGTAATCCAAACTACTGATTATTCACTTTGATCTTTGGGATACTAACCTTTCTCCACAACATCAAACTCTCTTTCCTCGGATGCTTTAGGCAGGAAATTACACAGTTCCGGTACACTGTGGACTACTGAGTAAATCTGAAAAAAAAAATATTACTGATAAAATGTGGCATTGAAATTGTGACAATTGTTTTAAATAAAAGCAAAGAGAGTTGGGCTTGCATAGACATACATGTAATCCCGGCCTCACAGATAAATCAAATTTGTACAGAAGTTCAGTACCTACCCACAGATAAATCAAATCTGTCTAGAAGTTCACTACCTACCCACAGATAAATCAAATCTGTACAGAAGTTCAGTACCTACTCAAAGATAAATAAATCAAATCTGTGTAGAATTTCAGTACCTACTCACAGATAAATCAAATCTCTATAGAAGTTCAGTACCAACTCCTAGATAAATCAAATCTGTACAGAAGTTCAGTACCAACTCCTAGATAAATCAAATCTGTACAGAAGTTAAGTACCAACTCCTAGATAAATCAAATCTGTACAGAAGTTCAGTACCAACTCCTAGATAAATCAAATCTGTACAGAAGTTCAGTACCTACTCATAGGGAAACAAATCTGTGTAGAAGTTCATGAGGTGGTCCTATAGGCAGATTCTGTTGTTCAGTGGTTACCTCTAGAGCTGGTAAATTTGTATATATCATACATTTCAGACGAAGAGGATCTAACATGAATATCACTAAGTCATACTGATTTCAATAATTTGATACGACACAAACCTTCCGGCAAGTGCCATATCAAATGATTCTAAGTCTAGATAAGCTGAACAAAAATTAAAGAGTCTATTATTACAAAACTCATATTTATGAGAAATTCACTAAAAACTTTCAAAACTGATTTCCATTTAAGACAAGCATATTTCAACTTGGACAACACCACAAGGAAAATCTTGTTACATCTGTATGGCATCAAAATGTAACAGAGCGCATGATTAATTAAATTGAAATCACTGCCTCTGCTAGGGATCGAACCCGGGACCTCTGGCTTACTAGTCTTATGCTCAACCGATCAAGCTAAAGAGAAGATCTCCCTAGCCAAGCTGTATATTGCAGCTAGTATTTACCAGGGTTACAAAAATAGTATTATTAGACATGCCATATGATGTATATGAACTAGGCTAATTACAGTTCAGGCTAGATTTAATGATATACTGTACCTTGCTCTCGGGATGGTAGGCTATAAAATGAGGAGTACAGCGTAGCGGAACTTTTCTCACTGGCCATGGTGCGTCATATGTCAAATGGGTGGGTAGGACACTTATTCTCAGCTCTCCCTTTGAACCACAACAGAAAATACACCAAAGCTACTTTTACGAACTTAAACACTTCAATATATCAAAACAAGTTTGTCACATACAAGTATTGTAAACGTCACTGCATGCTTTAATACAAACATTTTTACCACCACCCTGTAAAATTTCTTTGGCTTGAAAAAACGGATTGTATATATTATCCCTTATACTCAACAAGCTAATCTGTTAAAAACCATTAATTTTAGTTTAATACAGACTATAGTGATTTATTTTACAACCATTGGAAATCCACTTTAATATACATCAATAAGCTTAATTTTGAAAATTTCAGAATTTTTTTCTGTTTTTAGTCTATGCTTACCAGGCCATTGAAGTAGAGGAAACCCTTGGGACAGTTAATGTTGTGGAAAGGTGAGAAACAAGTGACCTTGCCATCAATTCCCATCGGATGGATACGGAGACAGCCTCGGGTTGTCATAAATATCCAATGAGGGTACGCTCCACAAATAAACACCTGAAAGGTACAAGTAATGTATTAACATAATTATACAGGACAGGTGTAGAAACAGCTACAAGTAATGTCATATAGTTCTACAGGACAGGTGTTGATGCAATGAGCCAGGCTGGATTTGAAACCAAGAACCAAAGAACCAAATTAAAAGGAAAGAAATCTAATTAAGTTCCCAACTTAAATAACCATAGCTGTTTTACAGGATGTCAAACAATACACAGTTAAACCAATCACTTAGAAGACATAAATGCCATACTTAGTGATACAGTATAGAGAAATATGTTAGTTACCAACTTTATTTTGAAGACATACACTAAACACTACGTCATTGACACAGTATACCTCTAGTTATTAAAATATAGATAACACACTCGTGTCGAATGTAGCCTGCCTTGATCACCGATAAAAATCTCCCTATCTTTTAATATAACTCTGGGCTATTCAGGTAAAATCTATATCATACATATATATTCCAGAAATGATAAAGAAATTACATCCATACTGGGTACTGAAGATTATAAGGTCTATTAATTATGTGTTACAATATGAATTAAACCTGCAGTCCTCTGATCTGTTAAATAGATATATTACTGACATAACCTCGGTCATCATCTAGCTGCCAGTGGTACATTTTTACTTTATTGTAGCCTGTCAAATCACTTGATATATATTACCATACCTTTTTCATGTAACTCATTATTGTCTAGATGCCACTGGTATACTTTCACTTACCCCATTGTAGCCTGCCAGATCGCTGAAGTAATGAAGCATAGTTGTATCTGTAGATTGTTGAGATTCATCTCCGTCATCTGGATCTGTCTTACGTTTGTACTTTCCGGCTCGTCGCTCCCGGAGAATCACATTATGCTGGACTTTTTTAAAACGAAGCTTCAGGTGGCTCTCCACAGGAGTTTGGTGGAAAGGAAATGCTTCATAGATGTAAAACTCATCATCTACTCTAGCCTGTTATAAAAAAGACAAAGCGAACTTATCAAATTTTGATTTTAATACACAATAATAAATTTAAATGCAATTTTTTTTCTTTTAATTATGCCCAAATTAACTGAAAAACCTTAAAAAAACAACAACTTACAAACAGGAAAGATCGAGAGTTGCGGTATCCCAGGCCGACCATCAACAGCTCTTTAATATTTGGCATGTCGCCAACAATTTTCTCCTGCCGCTCACTTCCTGGCATTCCCATTCCACTGGTACTATAGACAGAGGTAACAATATACAATTATCTACCTTGTATGAGGTTGACAAGAATATTCTATTTACAGTTCAATCATCATCATTAACTTGAGGAAAATAATATCAAACATCAATAACCAAAGTTTTATCATTTGAACTTAAATCAACATTTTAAATGTTTTATTTAGATTTTTGACTTTATAATGAGACACCAATACTGAATTAGTATAAAAAAATTGCAAGATATAAACTTGTTTGATTTTATCAAAAGTTCGAAGCAAAAAGGGTGTATATTTTTTTTTTAAATTGTTAAACAACCTACAATTTTCTCCATCAATTTTCTAGGTATCTGGATGTATTTGTTTTACAGATATAATGAAAAAAAAACTATGATGTTCTCCACAAATTTTCCAGGTTTTGGTTATATTCTAAACACATAGACAGTGGTAAATAAAAGTCTTGAAAATAGACTAAAAGCTTACAGCATATGAATAAGGTACAATATCAAGTTCCATTATCTCAATAGAAATCACAAACCTCTTCCCTAAATTCACATAAAAATGTAGGTCAAACTGACTCGCTGACCAGTGCTTACCTGACTTTATCTGTCATCTGGACACTGTCCACTAAGATCTTTTGACCCATTGGGAAATTCTTTACATAGTAGCTCATCTTAAAATCCGGCACACTGTATATCTGTAACAGAAACCATTATACAGATCTATTCACATCACATTTAACAAGATAGAAAAGGCCAAAGGGGCCTGTATTGCATGATTGTAGTTCAAGGTCACTTCTAAAAGTAAAATAACATAATTTCATCCCGCAAGCTGAATTATAAGTATCACAACTTTAGTAAGTACGGTTCCTGAGAAGTTTTCAACAATTTTGACCAATATATGAGTAATCAGTATTTATTGGAACAAACTTGATAGATCATCACCTCAGGAAGCTATATGCTGTGAAACTAGTCTGATGCTTTTGAAAGATAATCTTTCGTTGATATTTTCCCTGAAATTTTTGAAGAAATGCTAAAATGGCAGAAGTATGAACATACATGCAAAGATAGTTCTTCTTTCAAAATCTCAGAAAATACTGAAAATTGTCTTAATAAAAAAGTTATTATGAGTTTTGAAGCAATGCTGTAATAACCTACCTCCAGTACACCGTTTCCCCGACACACAAGTGCCCAGTAAGTGGAGCTGATATTACTCCTGTAATAACCTACCTCCAGTACACCATTTTCCTGACACATAAGTGCCCAGTAAGTGGGGCTGATATTACTCCTGTAATAACCTACCTCCAGTACACCGTTTTCCCGACACATGAGTGCCCAGTAAGTGGGGCTAATATTACTCCTGTAATAACCTACCTCCAGTACACCATTTTCCCGACACACGAGTGCCCAGTAAGTGGGACTGATATTACTCCTGTAATAACCTACCTCCAGTACACCATTTTCCCGACACATAAGTGCCCAGTAGGTGGGGTTGATATTGCTGCTCTTATTCTCCCTTTTTGGCCTTTAAATATAACATTTATATTACGTTAATTTATATTTAATTAACAGATTTAAATGCTTTAGAACTACTTCTGACAGCAGTGAAAATGTTGGTGACAAGAGCAGATTTATACGTACATTTCACTGACAAATGGAAAGCATTAAGAACAAGACAAAGTGCCATATATACAGTATATACTTAGAGCCATTCTCTCAGTCAATATTTCTTATTAATTTTCAAAAAATTAAGATTTTTTTTGGATGTTTCCATCAATTAGATTAAGAATTTACGTAAGTGACTATGTCATAAAGGCTCAAGACATATCAAATTATTGAACTAATTTAATTAATTCCATATGACATAGACAAGAGTCTATGATTCTGTTTATCACATAGCTCAAAAGACATATCAAATAATTGAACTAATTTAATTTATTCCATATGACATAGACAAGAGTCTATGATTCTGCTTATTACATAGCTCAAAAGGCATATCAAATCATTGAACTAATTTAATTAATTCCATTTGACATAGACAAGGGTCTAAGATTCTGTTTATCACAAAACTGATATTTATGACAATATGCATTGTGCGAAAACTTTCTAATTAATTTCTATATTAGGTGAATTTCAAATTATAATCATACAGTATGTTTTTTAAGGAAAATTGTGCAACATCATATATTAGTTGTGATGTCATAAAGAATTTGTAACATAACAATAGTGTATTCCACATACGATATTTATGACATAGCCACATTACATGGTAGAACGGGCCAGTAATAAGATAAAATGTACAGTATACACTCCTCTTACCCCTCAGATTCCGACCGCATGCTGACGTCAAACGATGATGTGAATACGGAAGTGTCCGTCTCCCCATATAAAAGTTCATCTTCATCATCAATGTTTCTATAAATTTGAAGAGAAAAAGTGAAATATTAAGCAGAAAATTCAATACCAATCACTCTAAATCCATTAAAACACACATACATACACTACACTCATGCGTTTTATACGAAGGGGAGGCCATCATTAAATGACCATAGCTACTGATAGGACATTAACTAATACAAATCAAAACCAAACCAAATCCATTAAAATCACAGATGAATTATTCCAAACTTGTTGTCTATTGGTAAAATACATGTAGTTCTAATGTTTTCCAAACAATAACATTTATTGAAATGAAATCAGATACGTTGTCAAACAACTGGCCCTGGTTTCAGTAACGTTCCTTCACTTACATAAATCCCTTCACTTAAAATAGTCCACAAGACAGAATTATTGGATTTCATCTTGGTTAAGGAACTTTGCTTAAATTCTGTAATTGTTTCCAATGGACAATTTTAAGTTAAGAAATACTTATGAAACTGAACTCTGGGACCTTATTATTCAACATTCTACTCCATTTCAACTGAATATTCTTAACCTGGACTTCCAAGCCTCTCTTTCTTATCTTTGAGATACCTGTAACCTTGATTTTTATTCACTATTTTATCTCACTTTCACAGACTATCAAGACCTTCACCACTAGACTGAATTCTGATCACCAACTTGTGAACTGTGACCATGACCTTACTGCTGGTGGTCAAGGTCACCTGAATTCCTTCATTGTCTATCCTTACTCTGTGTCCAGTGTGAAAGCCTTCTCTGTTGAGGGTTTCATGTCTTTTGTATCTGTAATTGTCTCCTCCTCATCATCTGTCTTGGTTGTCATGGTAGTAAACATTCCGCTGAGATCTTTATACAAACACAGGGTCAGGAGTCGGGAGTGCTGAAGTAAGACAGCTTCAATTAATAATGCGATCTTCATACAAAAACAGGATTAGTAGTCTAGAACATTTTAGAGGTATTGAAGTTACTTCAGCACCTTCATCAACAAAAAAAAAATATCTGTCAAGGATCGTCTTGTACACAAGCTTATTCTAAGTGGTCATGTGTGGCACTTTTGACCTTTAACCTTGACCGATGACCACCAAATTCTAATCAGGTGAAGAATTTGATGGTGAATATGAACTAAATCTGCCCAGAGGTACATAAGATATCTTGTATACATGCTTTGCATGGATGGATGCCTTTGGATGTACACACAGACAAAGTGATTGCTATATACCACCCTTTAGTGTGTTGGGGAGGGGTATAATAAATAATAAATAAATCAATTGTTTAAATACCATACACCCAATCATCAAATTTTTCAAAAAGTGCATTTAATCGAAATTTTCTTCAATCCATAATTTTTTTTAACAATTGAATGACAGTGACAACTCCTAGAACTTCTTATTTAGCAGAAATGGGTTCAGAATAAATAGGAAATAAATTTAATATGGCTAAACATCAATATGTGTGGTTTCTCAACTCTCCTTCTCTCGACTCTCCCATTCTTCTCTCTAACCCAATATGAACATACCTGAGATACTGATGGCCGAGTGGTGACGAGTCGGACACCATTGATGTCCTCTTTCATAGTCAGCATGGCAATCTGACCTGAACTCGCCATTAGTAGTACATACGGATCAGCTAGGGAACAGTGAACGAGGGGCGAGCCGATGTCGACCGGGATGTGCTGGATTTGTTTTACTGTAAAACACAGATACACGACAGAATGACACAAGGGGCTGGACATATTTCATACAGTAGCTAACACAGAGGCTAGACATGTTTTAAATATAGCAGGTAACACAGGAGCTGGACATGATTTAATTGTATATGGTATATATGGAGAGCAGAGCGGCAGAAAAGGTCAGATGAGAATAAACTTTGATGATATATTCAATATGCCTATTCACACTCATACTTACAAACCTGAAGAAAATGTTTCATAACAAGGGTTGGGTGCTTTATTACAAAATATATACAGCATATAGTGATCACATAAGTATTGGATTTATTTAAATTCACTTTTTCATTATCAACTCATACATCATTTTAAATCTTATCCAAAAATTTAGCTGTCCTCACTTCAGAGAATGAGCAGCCATTTTAAAGTATCTCATGTATTTTAACAATTTTGCCAACAGAAGTTTGGTTTCTCCATTATTTCAACCAAGCATAGTGATAAATGAAGACTGGAATCACAGAAAACATTAAAGAAACAATCCTTTATGATCGTTTTATCAGTTGGAACATTAAAGATTTACAAATAAGGACTTACCTCCCTCCAGCAGTCGGACGCCTGTAGCAGAGACCTGGATAATGTATTTATCATTCCCGATGTTACCGGCGAAGATGGTGGCCGTCTGTGTACTGAAACCACTATGGTCCAGCTCCATGATTTCTTGGCCTGTTTGAAGGATCTAAAATAAAAAAAAAATGTTTTCAATATTTGTGAAGTATACTGGGAGAAGGAAGAGTATTAGTCAGATATGGATTAGCCTGAGAAATTCCCATCTATCAGTATTGTATATACAGTCAGATGGATCTCACACAAGTTTCCATGTAATACTCAATTCATTAAGTATGTTTGATAAGTGTAAAAATGTAAACTTTATTCATTTTTATAGCAATTGCAAAACAAGTTATATATCAACTTATATTATTCACGCTTGTTTGCCCGGATGTAAGCAGGCGAGGGGTATTACTGTGGGAGGAAACCGGAGTACCCGGGGAAAACCCACGTGATCAGGCATGTGACCTTATATCTTTTCACGTCCGATCGGGGAATCGAACCCCAGCCGCCTAGGTGAAAGGCAAGTGTGTTACCACTGTGCCTCCCGATCACCCAAAATTGTTTAATAATTCGGTGTGATATAAGCCTTCAGGTGTCTGTCATATTAGATAATAAACAAGTTTAATAAACTCAGCTGGACATAGAAAGGGGTGAAGAATCTATTTCTCATGAAGGCAAAGGTAGAAATCAATAAAACGCTTTTTACTCATTTCCACAAAATAAAGTCAAGTTTTGACCCGCATACATTTATCATCACCTAAATAAGCATGTGATGCCATTTATTTATATCTATACAGGCCATACAATATATGTGACCTACTGAATGTATATAGATGTAATAAACAATAATTATGACAGAGTAGAACAGCCTAGATATTAAATAACATCATGAACAAGTACAGCATCTTAAAATTTACAAAAGTTTAAATGGGAAGTAATTTTATACATCGCATGAAATGAATAACGCACATATTATGATTTTTTTTTATATCAACGACATTATGCAGATGAAGATCAAGGAATCTGATCGCTGAGAGAACCAAGTTCGTCTCAGAATGGATATTTACCTAATGTACAAGAGGCCCAGAGGGCCTGTATCGCTCACCTGGTTTCATGAGATATGAAACAAGAATGATGCTTAAGCATATTTGTCGCTGGTATTGCTATGTCAATATATATCATAAGCATTTTATATGGGTACATGTACATTGGTTTTATTTTAATACTAAAAATGCCAAAAGGTACATTAATCCATGAAATGAAATTGACTTTTGGCGCGACCCCATAGGGATGCTACCACACAAATGTGAGTGATATCCATTGCTTAGTTTCAGAGAAGATCTTGTTTAGACCAATTGGCCCCTTTTGACCCTGCCCTCTGCCCCCTGGGTTCAGCTCCTTCCTTTATACAATTTTGAATCCCTACCCCAATAGGATGCTAATAGTAAAAATATGAGCTGTTTCAGAGAAGTTGTTCATATCAATTTAGCCAAATTGACCCCTTTTGGCCCAGCCCCTCAGCCTCCAGGGGGTTGGCTCCATCATTTGTACAATTTTGAATCCTTAACCAAAGTGAATGCTACCAGTCACATATTAAAGATATCCATTGCTTATTTTCAGAGAAAAAGTTGTTTATATCAATTTTGCCAAAATAACCCCTTTTGGCCCCGCCTCTTAGGTCCCCTGGGGTCAGCCCTGTCATTTGTACAATTTTGAATCCCTACCCTAGGGGGTTGCTACCAGGGAAATATGAGTGATATCCATTGCTTAGTTTCAGAGAAGAAGTCGTTAATATCAATATAGCTATATTGACCCATTTTTGCCTCGCCTCTCAGGCCCCTAGGGGGTCAGAACCACCATTTGTACAACTTTGAATCCCCACCCCATAGTGATTGCTTCCAGGCAAATAGGAGCAATATCCTTTGCTCGGTTTCAGAGAAGAAGTCGCTTATATCAATACAGCCAAATTGACCCCTTTTGACGCCGCCCCTCAGGCCCCTTGGGGGTCAGTCCTGTCATTTGTACAATTTTGAATCCCTACTCTAGGGGGTTGCTACCAGGCAAATATGAGTGATATCCATTGCTTAGTTTCAGAGAAGAAGTTGTTTATATCAATTTAGCCAAATTGACCCCTCTTGGCACCGCCCCTCAGGCCCCCCGGGGGTCAGCCACACCATTTGTACAATTTTGAATCTCCGCCCCATAGTGTTGCTACCAGGCAAATATGAGCAATATCGTTTGTTCGGTTTCAGAGAAGAAGTTGTTTTTATAAATATAGCCCAAATGACCACATTTGGCCCCGCCCTTCCGGCCCCTGGGGGTCAGCCCCATCATTTGTACAATTTTGAATCCCCACCCCAAAGTTATGCTACCAGGCAAATATGAGTGATATCCATTGCTCGGTTTCAGAGAAGAAGTCGGTATCATCAATATAGCTATATTGACCCATTTTGGCCCCACCCCTCAGGCCCCTAGGGGGTCAGTCCCATCATTTGTACAATTTTGAATCCCCACCCCAAAGTGATGCTACCAGGCAAATATGAGTGATATCCATTGCTCGGTTCCAGAGAAGAAGTCGTTAATATCAATATAGCTATATTGACCCATTTTTGCCTCGCCCCTCAGGCCCCTAGGGGGTCAGCACCACCATTTGTACAATTTTGAGTCCCCACTCCATAGTGATGCTTCCAGACAAATAGGAGCAATATCCTTTGCTCGGTTTCAGAGAAGAAGTCGTTTATATCAATATAGCCAAATTGACCCCTTTTGGCCCCGCCCCTCAGGCCCCTGGGGGTCAGCACCACCATTTGTACAATTTTGAATCCCCACCCCATAGTGATACTTCCAGACAAATAGGAGCAATATCCTTTGCTCGGTTTCAGAGAAGAAGTCGTTTATATCAATGTAGCCAAATTGACCCCTTTTGGCCCCGCCCCTCAGGCCCCTGGGGGGTCAGCCCCATCATTTGTACAATTTTGAGTCCCCTACCCATAGGGATGCTTCTGACCAAATTTGGTCAAATTCTGATCAGTGGTTATGAAGAAGAAGTCAATAGTCCCCTTTCACGATACCGGTTGTATAGAAGTAATCAGAGTTATCGTTCTTGATTTGAAATCAAAACGAGGCTATCAATTCCGGGTTTGATAGTCGATCAGCTGATGAAGATCCAGCTACAATTTGACAGTTCAACTTTAGTGACAGATGCTGTAATAATCTACGATCTTTGTGTGCTGATACTTGTTTAACGGTATGTACAAGGTCATTATACGTCTATTCATTGTATTTTTCTGTGATTCGACTCAACTTTCTAGAGTCTTTCGTGACGTTAGTCGACACAGGGGCTTGTGTTGTGGTATTGATGTCTTCGTTATACGACATTTTTTACGCAACATTTTTATTCTTGAGCATTAATTTGTTACAGTGTGTCAGTGATTATTTTCCCATTAAGTTATTAACTTATTCGTGTAATATCACACAATATTGATAATTTGATATTGCATTACTTACTTACTTTAATCTAAAAATAGATAGCCTAGTCTACGAGGTTTCTAATTTCGTTTTCGCCATTATATTTGTCGCTAAAGCTTGCGATGCTTCAAGCAAGTTATGCGCTTCAAATGAAGTTTTCATTGAATACATTAGACAAAACGCTGGAGAAGTATGTATATAATCTGAAAATAGATAAACTGTCAGAGAATTCTAAATAAATTTGGACAGTCAGCTGTGAGTCACTGGAAACACAAGTTTGAACTGATTAACCACTTATATAATTAGATTTCTATACAAAAATTATATGATATTGAATCATCATAAATTTATCTAAAAATAATTAAAAAGGTAATAATTAACCCTCATTTGTATTTTTGTCCATGATTTCATTACAGATCTCCATGGCTTCCAGGTCTTCAGCAAAGAAGTCTAAGGCTTGGGAAGGGCGAGGGGCAATGTGTTGTGTATTTGGTTGCTCTAATAGAACTTATACCAAGGAAAATGAACTTTCACAACATCATTTTTTTCGCATTCCTTCTCGTGTCCTTAAATCTCCAGCACTAAAGAATAGATGGTGTTCATTAATTAAAAGACAGGATGGTCGTGATGGATTTAATTTAAAACCAACTACTGTTATCTGTGATAAACATTTTACTGCTAAGGACATTCATATTTCTCTTGTTTCGAAGAAGTGGACCCTAAAAGAAACATCTGAGCCATCTATATTTGTATGGAAAGAGGAAAGATCCGAGAGAAAACCACCAAAGCAGCGGCTTTACTTTCCATTGCAAGAAAGTACAAGTTTACCTGAAGATGAAACAAATAATAAGGTAAATATTGTTTAATGATTAAAGTATAAAGTTACCCTATAATATCATCAATTGATTACTACATGTTATGAATAAAGCTAAATAGTATTGTGCATACATGCAAGTTTATATGAGATTGTTTTTTTTACTCTATATGAAATGACCTTCCAATGATAGAATCTACATGTATAACCAAGAAAAAAACAACTAAACTAGTTAAAATTACATTATATACTTGATAGAGTATGTTAGTATGTAATGCCAATTACATGTTCTGTTGGTCATGTTCATCTGTATTTTTTTTTGCACTTATGATATATATAGTTTTAACTGTTTTTACAGGTTCTAAAACATGAATGTTCAGTCTCAATTGCCTGTCAGACAGAAGCAACATATAATTACACATCACTTGACAAATCTTGTCAGACCAGCCAGCAGGATTTCCCCAGTTCAGTTGCTGATCATCAATATCATGAGCAGTCCGAGTCCAATTTATTGAACGAAATTTTAAAATTAAATCAACAAATATGTTGTTTAAAAGAGCACATCGCAGAGCTTGAAAATGAAATTGAAGGCAACAAGTTTTCATTTGAAAAAATAGAGGACGATAAGGATGCTGTTCAATTTTATACTGGTTTTCCTGATGCTAAAGTGTTTAACTCTTTTTATGCATATATCTTAAAGAAAACTGAAAAATTGAACTATTGGAGAGGCCGAAATGAAGTGGATGACTCTATTCCAGCTTATCAGGAAAACAAAAGAAAACCTGGGAAAAAGCGTGCATTAACTGGAAAAGAAGAACTATTTATTGTTTTAGTGCGTTTGAAAGTTGGTTTGTTTGTAAGGGATTTGTCCGACAGGTTTCACCTTTCTCAAGGACACTTGTCCAAATTATTTACAACCTGGATAAACTTTTTGCTGTATGAACTTCAGGAGTTATTCCCCTTTCCATCCCAAAATATGACCAGACAAAACATGCCACCAGAGTTCAAGGATTATGATACAACAAGATTGATTATAGACTGTACAGAAATGTATGTAGAAGTCCCATCATCCATGGTTGCCCAGTCGCAAACATGGTCATCGTACAAACATCATAATACTTTCAAAGTTCTAATAGGAGTGAACCCTAATGGGTGTTGTACATTTGTGTCCGATCTTTGGGGAGGACGTGTCAGTGACAAAGAGATAACTATTAAGTCTGGTTTGCTAGATTTACTTGAACCAGGTGACAATCTCATGGCAGATAGGGGTTTTGACATAGAAAACATTCTTCCCTCTGGCGTTTCCTTAAATATACCCCCTTTTCTAGGAGGACGGAGTCAGTTTACTGCTGAGGAAGTGGACAAAACCATGAAAATAGCTTCTCTGCGAATCCATGTAGAAAGAGAAATAGGGAGGATTAAAAATTATCATTTATTGGACGGTGTATTGCCACTCAGTTTAGCTCATGTTGCTGGACAAATTGTGAAAGTGTGTGCATTTTTGACCAACTTTCTCCCTCCTTTGCTTCCTCCATCACACATGAGAGTTACAAATGGCTGATAGGTTCAGGAAAAGTTTGAATTTAAAATGTAAATTAGGAATTATTCTCTCGACTTTTTATGCTATTCTGCCATTATAAATCCATAGTCACTGTATATAAAAGGTGGGTCTTTAGGAAGCACTGGACACTTATTGGGTCAAATACAGTATATTATGTGGCCAGGCAGTTATAGTGTCCAACATTCCTACATAGTCTTCCAGTTCCAGTTGTGTACATTTACATACCTAGACCAAAACCACTGCTGATCTGTTACATAATTAAGTGATATATATATGTATTAAAGAAATAAAACATGATAAACTTTCTGTACTAGTCCTTTTATTACATTTCAAAATGTTTTAAGTACAGTTTAACCTCTTTATCTTAGTATTTCAATCATGATAAGTCAGCATATTGGCTACATAACACATTCTCAAATGTAACCCATTCATCAGTTCGAGTTACATCGAGATAAAGATGTTTGACTCCTCAAGTAATCACCAAGTACTGCACAAAGAAATAGTTGTGACACATGGATATTTGAGTATTCATTTTTATAAAACTGTATACTTGGTCAAGATATATATAATGGTGATTGGTCATATTAATTTGGTAACACAATGGATTTCTTATTAAAATTAATGAATTTGTACTCGGTATAGGTATCAAGCATCAGGTAATTATAAAATGCAATGCATATGGTAATAATTACTAATTGATGGCAATGCATTAATTTTTTCAAGCAATTGAATGTAATGTGTTATTGAAAATTCGTGGAATTGTAATTGAATTAATTACATTCAAAATGGATATATAGCCCAATTACATTTAATTACTTAATTGCATTCTACATTATTTACTGATATTAAATAAAACAAATCAAATTCATAAATATCTAATATAAACTTCTCATATTCTCTTATCTTCTACTTTGAATGTTAAAAATCTTGAAAGGGTTTTTAATTTATTTATAGAATTTACCTGTAACTTAAGTGTTAGTTATTGCACAATGGAAGGCGATGGAGAGAAAAATTATAATGACTTACTTACTATATGCATATGAAAGTAACATATATATATATACCTGGCCAGATAATTAAAGCTAAAATTATACGGTCAAGTCTTTTACATGTACATACACATGTATGTGAGAACAATTAATTAATTCATATTGTTCCCTAGACAAAATAGTCTGTCCAGGAATTCTTTGTGTGACAGACCCAAAAATTCAATATTAAACTTAAGACTGTGTAATTATGGTCTAATCAGGAGTTTTGAACATCATGAGGTACCAAAAGACACAAGCACTGACTGCACTGGTACATTTAGTGCTAAATTATCTAAACTGCACAAATATTTTAATTCACTCTACATGTATCATGTCAGATCTAAAATACAAATATTTTTTACGATTATGTTACTTTCACAAAGTAATGTGTGATTTAATTAATTACCATGTAACTGAACCCATGCTTACTAAATATATATTGAGTCAGATTGTAAAATAACACTAAGACTAAATGTTTCGGATGTACAATGTACATATTTTGGTCTCTAGCCTATGCAAGGTTAATACCTTGTTGATACTACATTTTCATGTTGCAGTAAAATGAGTTGATACATATATATATATATCAGAAGTGATCAATGTATACGTAATGACAATAAGGCATGCAATATCAAACCACTAGCTTTGCATACTGTGTTTCACGTGTTGTGTGAGAAGTTCAGGAACAAACACTTTTGTGTAGAAGTTAAGTATTTTAGGCATGATGTGAGAATGCCAGAGGTTGGAGTCAAACTTCACACGCTCTACAAATATTTCTTTTCCTAGCCAAACTACAAAGTCTGTCCATTCCAAGCTAGAAATAAACATCTGCCCTTGTACTTGATAAAAGTAATCATGAGTTTTTTTCAAATGAATTTTACCACAGTCATTTCTGAGATAAAACCCCTTGTGATCACAAGCTTCTTCAACTGTCATACCTGCCTTTGACACAGGACATTTAACCTCTAGTCCACCAAACTCCTGACAAACTGTATCAAATACTTTTCCATCTGGGCTAGCTCCAAGTCCCGGTATTTCACGATGAATTATAATACCACTCTTCTCTACTGTCACTGGGTTATTACTTTTCTCCATTTTATCAATATATGATTTAATTGCATTTTCTTCATTGTCACGGCCATATCGCACAGCAGGTAAATCTGATATATTACTATACAAAATAGCACGCAGAATACTTTCTGGGTTTTTGGAACATTTAGCTGCTTTTCCAAAATTGGAAGATGTGAGAACAATATCATGTAAACTACACCAAATATCTGACTTTGACTGTTTTCTTGTTTCAACTTCTATCGCAGAAATAATGTTTTCATGCAAGTTAAGATATGACACATCTTTTTCCATATATATGTCCACGGCTCTTTCCATTTAGTCAGATTCACCATCACCAATAACATTATGCATTCCCTTTTTAAAGCTAATGTAATCCATTATTTTATTTCTGTCAGTGTTATTGTAAATTGGAACAAAGGTATTTTCTGTATATACATCCACAAATTCTGACACTGGAATACTTTCCTCAGTTTCAAGTTGACTCTGTGAATCTGGTTTTGAATGAAACAGAAAGAAACCTGAATGTGGAAAATCCTGCTCCAAATTTTCATAGAGTGTACAGAATGCATGCAAATCCTGAGTCCTGTCCTTGGGTGCACGTGGATCATAACTGGAGACAGTTAACATCTGATCATTAATGTTATCATTCCCATGCCTGTGTTTGTGGATGGTCATGTCTTTCAGGGCACTGGCTTGTACATTAAGTTTTCTTGGTACTACCCACTGGCTAAGTTTTGAGGTACAGGTAAGGGGCTCTGACTCCTCATGAAAACCTTTCCTACAGAAGTCCTCAACATAGAAAAGAACACCACCAGCATGATTACATTTCCCTTCTGCATTGATACCACTCCTTTTGAAACAAAAATAAACAAAAATTAGAGATCAGTTCAGGATTATAATTTGATAAAAGAAAACTGTAGCATCCCATATACTAACTTACCCACATGTATAAGGCTATATATTACTAGCTACCATAGTACTGTACATAAAACAAATCACTTTAAGATAGATACATGTATAAATTTTGTAAATCAAATAAAATGAAACAATACAGTTTCTAAAAAAATATATATTACAACTAATTGGAATAGTTGCACATATACCATACTCATGCCCCCTAGCTGATAGTTATTTAATATAACATGCACATGTATAACGTTAAGCTTATTACATAAGAGGGCATCTAGTATACAATGTAGTAGTGTACACATGTACTTACCCTGCTGGACAATCACAAGCGGCATACTTCACATCTCCATTGGCCAAGAACACAGTGATGACGTTGTATCGGACTTTTCTCATTGATGCAACGACCTTCGCCCTGATGAAAACCATACCATCATTTCGGTGTGCAATCTTGACGTCATTTACATGCCCCTCTTTGAAGAAGCCATACGCCCTCTCCTTCTTGTACGCCGTTCCTTTCATGATGGAATTGCCGAACTTCTTCGTCTGAACGACCAGATACTCATAAATCTGATGAAAATTTGTGTTTGGTAATGTCCTTAAGTCATTCTTCCACTCAACGTCGCCGGCAAATAACATAAGATCTGAGAACGTGTTGCCTATCACATCGCTACTGACAGAGTTAAAAGTCGTGCCGGTAGGATTTTCCGCCGCTTTCAGTGACTTGGAAGAGAAAATAGCAAATGATCTTGACACTAAAGTTGCCTTATTACCGTCTATGCTTGCTCTTTCATTCTTCAGCCAAGACCTCAGTTGTTTGACAGTTAATGTCTTGAAATCAGATAGGGAGTTTGGAGAGATAGTATCTTTGACGGTGGACGACGCCATCTTTGTTTACCAAACCCGGAATGTATAGCCTCGTTTTGGTTTCGATTTTTTTTTCGCGGGGAAAAATACGGTATTGTGAAACTCGACTATTGTTGACGGACAGACGGACGACAGATGACAGACGACGGACGACGGACGGACGCCACGGTATGGCATAAGCTCACCTTGGTCCTTCGGACCAGGTGAGCTAATAATATAAAATAGCTCATTAAACCAACAGTCAGTTTAAATCAACATCAGTGATTTAAATTGGACACTTCAAGTTGGTGTCCTTACCATGCTGGAGTCAGACCGACTGAGGATGAGGAAGGCGTGGCCATTCTGTATTTCCTCCTTCTCCTCCTTCCCGTCTTCCTTTTCTTCCGTCTTTTCCTCCTGATCAGCTGATGACGTCTATCAGATAAACACAAGGATTGCATGAAGGACATCTTACATTTAGGACATTTGTTCACTCTCAATGAAAGACTTCAACAGGTGATTTGATATAAATTTCTTACAAAATAAGATAGAATTTGAAAATATAAGTATTTGAAACATGCAATAACAGCCATTATTGGAAATGGAGCTAAACAGAGCCAAAGGCTCTGACCACTTCATGGCAGACGTGTGTTATACCACATTTGTACCAAATGAATCACTTCTGCAGATAAGAGAAATTCTAAGAAACAAACAACAAAATATATTACAATGTGACAGATGCAGAATGAGCTAGAGCTGATGAATTTAAGTAGGAGATTATTGGACAAGGGATTATTTGTGGATAAATATGGTTATGTTTTGGAAATACCCATAATTATTCAGTATGATCTGTCATTGTGTTTACTATCAAACATTCAATGTTTTGATCGTTTTGATCTCATGACTCGATCACTTCACTAACCTTCAGCGGCGCCTCGTTTGGAAGGGTTCCCTTAACCGTCCACATATTTACACAGCCTGGCAGCTCAAATGTCGTCACAACTTGGGGTCTTATGCTCCTCTGTGGAAATTACAAATTAAACTTACAGTAAAATATATCTATGCATTTGTTACAAACCCATGCTTATGTAAAGTAACACAGTCACAATTTAGTTCTAAGAATTAGGAAATGTCCTTTTAACAATATGTTGTATGTTTGTTGGTTCCATTGTCACCTACCCAGTTCTGGTTTTGAGAATGCGACTTTACCGAGAACTGACCTAGATTTGTATGGAAGGTGTCGTCGATGAAGAAGGTGCCTACCTGGTCTTACTTCAAGCATCTCCATGCAAATCTATACTTTGTTCATATTTTGCATTCATATTAATTTTGAGTTAAAAATATGGTTCTGTTTGCATGTCTGTATTATCTGTTGTTATTATACAACAATTCTTATCATGTCTATACCAAATAAAATTCCATTTCTCCTGGTTCATAACAAACACATTCTATCTTGTTTTATATAAATGTATGTAACGTCTCCATTTTTACCTGAAGAACAGACAAGGCTCCATTTTTCCCATATCCAGATGTGGTCACAAGTTCAAGGTCAGGATCAGGATTGCCTGCAAACTCTTCAGACAAGAAGGCTGGTTCTCCCATCACAATCTGTCCACAGGGTGCAATGTTCCAAATATTGTCACACACCTATCACAACAGATTATTTCAAGTTTTTCACAAAAAGTGGAATAACTCAGAAAAAAAAAAGAAGAAAAAAATAATCAAAATTTGACAGAATGCAATTGGCACAACAAAACAAGGTATTGATGTATTATGCAAAGTCAGAAAGAAACTGTTGCGTACTTTCTCACATACACTTGACATAATGTTAGAAAATCTTTTTTCACAATGCAGTTTTGCATAAGAATGCAAGTATGAGAAAAAATTGTCCAAATTTCATGAAATGTGAAATGGAACTACAACATATAATACTAGATAAGGATGCATTTTGCAAAGTTAGAAAGAATTTGCTTCACGTCAAGGGGTATACAATGTATTATGTAACACTGGCAACCTGGGGTACCTTAAACTCTGAAACATAAAGAAAATTGTTCAAATGCTGCTCACGAGATAAGTCCATTGATCACGAAATTAAATATTTTACCTCGAATGAGTAGCTAGTGATCATGGTTCCAGAAGGGTTTTCAGCACTACCGTACACTTCAAGGTCGTACAGGTTCTCAATCTGGGTCACGTCTGAAGCTGCCCAAATACAAAACAATGATTTAAGAAAAGTATATATTTTTCATCATAAATTTAGGAAACATGTAATCATAATGTTTTACTCTGTAGTTTAGAAGTCTATCAACAATGGAGTCAGAATGTTTACAAAATCATTATTTTACCTAAAACAGCCTGTATCACCGATGATGTAAAACTTACCTATCTAAAGTAGGACCAGGAAACCATGACATCGAGTTACTTAAATTAATCTTTCAACAAGAGCCATTTTGAAAGTTTTTCTTAAATTTATATAAATTTCCTGAAAATTTGTTTCTTAATTTGGTGATATGAGATATCCTTCATACATAATAGGTAAAGATTCTATTTGGTGACAAAGGATTCCCTGTGCTCTATTTTTGGATCTCAGTTTATGACATAAAGGATTCCCTGTGTTCTATTTGAGATCTCAGTTTATGACATAAAGTATTCCCCATGTTCTATTTTCATATCTCAATTTATGACAATAATGGTTCCTTGTATCTCAGTACTTTATGACATAATATTTTGGGATTTCAATTCATGATATACACACCCATATCTGTTGTTCCATCTGTTTTCTTTTTCTTTGTTGGAGGCTCTGACTGGAAAAAAATATCATCAAACAATGAAATAACAAAGAAATATCAAAGTCAATCAATACTCAAACAAAAACCTTCTTTTTTTTAAAGCTGTCTGATGTCTTAAAAAGCAAAAGTCAAATTCTGTAAAGCATTTACCGTAAATATTCGGGTATAGTGCGCACTCGCGTATAGTGCGCAGGTACGTTTTTGAGGTTCATTTTCAAAAAAAAATATTTTTTTTTTTCAATATTCAACTGAGTGGTAGAAATCTAGATGAATTCTAAAGCATGAGATGATAGGAATTTGTAACTTATGAAAGCTTATTTACCACATTTAATTGGAATCACCGGTCAGATTTGACACATTGGATTGACAGGTTGTTTACATTATACCGCAACAGGCCTAGTCAGCTTGCAAATTGTAGTTGTGCCATCTACGGTGTTGTACAAACAAAATAATTAATCCTACCCTCAATTACCTTGTGATTTTCACGCAGGTATGATCTCTTACAAGTGTTGTCTGTCCACGAACATACAAAGCTAATTAAGCTCAATTATAACAAGATTGACTAGTAAGCTGACTGCTACGTAATGTAACACAGGCCGCCATTTTGTATACAGTACGGAAACAAGTCTGCTGTCGTCGTGCTGGTCACAACTTTTATGTCAATGAATTAACATATGTAATGGATAAATCTACAGTGCAGACAATAAATAAGAGTACCCCGGTAGTTTTCACAGTCAGATCGTATTTTATATGGCCAGTTGGTCAGTGACTGCCGCATGAGATCAAGGCATTAGTGTTACCCTTGCCTAATTGCGCATGCGTGCTGCTACAGCTTCCGTAAATAAACAAGTTGAACGTTATCAGTTTCTGGCAGCACTCTGGATTAATAAGATGATTAATTTAGAAGTATGAAATAACTAAGTACTGCTATATCATTTCAAGTTTTGTTTGATGTTAATTGAGATGTTATACATCGTTTTGGACCTGAATACGGGAACATGCTCAAGTGAGATCGTATGTGTACGGAACGTGTGGCTCACGATCGCGATCGACTTAGATAAATCCACGTAATTGCTGATAAATACACAATTTCAAGGAATTAAACATCAAAATAACTATTCATTTCTTTGATTATTTGTTAACTATTACTTTCTAAATGCTTTATATATATATATATAAGTATTAAATCAATCCTGCTGTGAAAGGAAACGATCACAAATCTCAGTCAAATCACATTCATTCTGACTGGGAAAAGGCTTGTACTTGCGTATAGTGCGCAGTGGTCTTTTTCACTTTTTGAAAAAAAGTGCGCACTATACGCGAATATTTACGGTAAGTAAATTTATATACAGAGCCATTGAACCTTTTAGAAAGTTTCAGTAAATTTATATATAAAGCCATTGAACCTCTTGAACAAGAGGCCCATGGGGCCTGTATCGCTCACCTGGTTGGATTTGACCAAATGTCAAAATAATGTTCATGTTCAATTCCTTTTGTTTGTTAACCTCAAACAATGCTATTTATGGTTATATCGTGGGGATCCCAACTGCTTTAAAGAAATAATGAAGTCCAGACTCTCTGAGTTTACAACATGCATTTATAACTTTATGACTAGTAGTGATTTAAAGGAATTACCTCTATTTACCATATGGGGCCCCGCCCCTTTGGCCCCTTGGGGGTCAAAGTCACCATTTATGCAAAATCTGTTCCCCTTCCCCAAAGAATGCTTCTGACTAAATTGGGTTCAAATCCATTCATAACTTAATGACTAGTAGCGATTTAAAGGAATTGCCTCAATTTCCCCTATTGGGCCCCGCCCCTCAGGCCCCTTGGGGGTCAGAGTCACCATTTATGCAAAATCTGTTCCCCTTCCCCCAAGAATGTTTCTGACCAAATTGGGTTCAAATCCATTCATAACTTTATGACTAGTAGCGATTTGAAGGAATTACCTCTATTTCCCCATTAGGCCCCGCCCCTTTGGCCCCTTGGGGGTCAGAGTCACCATTTATGCAAAATCTGTTCTTCTTCCCTGAAGGATGTTTCTGACCAAATTGGGTTCAAATCCATTCATAACTTTAGGACTAGTAGCGATTTGAAGGAATTACCTCTATTTCCCCTAATGGGCCCCGCCCTTTTGGCCCCTTGGGGGTCAGAGTAACCATTTATGCAAAATCTGTTCCCCTTCCCCAAAGGATGTTTCTGACCAAATTGGGTTCAAATCCATTCATAACTTTATGACTAGTAGCGATTTGAAGGAATTACCTCTATTTCCCCATTAGGCCCCGCCCCTTTGGCCCCTTGGGGGTCAGAGTCACCATTTATGCAAAATCTGTTCCCCTTCCCCAAAGTATGTTTCTGACCAAATTGGGTTCAAATCCATTCATAACTTTATGACTAGTAGCGATTTAAAGGAATTGCCTTAATTTCCCCTATTGGGCCCTGCCCCTCAGGCCCCTTGGGGGTCAGAGTCACCATTTATGCAAAATCTGTTCCCCTTCCCCAAAGGATGTTTCTGACCAAATTGGGTTCAAATCCATTCATAACTTTATGACTAGTAGCGATTTAAAGGAATTGCTTTAATTTCCCCTATTGGGCCCTGCCCCTCAGGCCCCTTGGGGGTCAGAGTCACCATTTATGCAAAATCTGTTCCCCTTCCCCAAAGGATGTTTCTGACCAAATTGGGTTCAAATCCATTCATAACTTTATGACTAGTAGCGATTTAAAGGAATTGCTTTAATTTCCCCTATTGGGCCCTGCCCCTCAGGCCCCTTGGGGGTCAGAGTCACCATTTATGCAAAATCTGTTCCCCTTCCCCAAAGGATGTTTCTGACCAAATTGGGTTCAAATCCATTCATAACTTTATGACAAGTAGCGATTTAAAGGAATTGCCTTAATTTCCCCTATTGGGCCCTGCCCCTCAGGCCCCTTGGGGGTCAGAGTCACCATTTATGCAAAATCTGATCCCCTTCCCCAAAGGATGTTTCTGACCAAATTGGGTTCAAATCCATTCATAACTTTATGACTAGTAGCGATTTGAAGGAATTACCTCTATTTCCCCATTAGGCCCCGCCCCTTTGGCCCCTTGGGGGTCAGAGTCA
This sequence comes from Pecten maximus, assembly GCF_902652985.1. Taxonomy (NCBI): domain Eukaryota; kingdom Metazoa; phylum Mollusca; class Bivalvia; order Pectinida; family Pectinidae; genus Pecten; species Pecten maximus. The sequence goes on along the minus strand of NC_047025.1, from coordinate 11,229,347 downwards.
CCATTTATGCAAAATCTGTTCCCCTTCCCCAAAGGATGTTTCTGACCAAATTGGGTTCAAATCCATTCATAACTTTATGACTAGTAGCGATTTAAAGGAATTGCCTCAATTTCCCCTATTGGGCCCCGCCCCTCAGGCCCCTTGGGGGTCAGAGTCACCATTTATGCAAAATCTGATCCCCTTCTGCCAAGAATGTTTCTGACCAAATTTGGTCAAAATCCAATAAGAACTTGATGACTAGTAGCGATTTGAAGCAAATGTTGACGGACGGACAACGGACGACGGACGACGGACGGACGACGGACGCTGCACCATGGCATAAGCTCACCGGACCTTCGGTCCAGGTGAGCTAAAAATGATATTATCATATCATTCTTAATACCTAGAAACACTACCAATAAATTAATAATCAAAATAAAATTCTTCAGAGTTAATATCCTAATTACAATCACCCAATACTTAATCTCCAGATTATTGATATCCTAATTACAGTCACCCAATACTTAATCTCCAGATTATTGATATCCTAATTACAGTCACCCAATACTTAATCTCCAGATTATTGATATCCTAATTACAATCACCCAATATTTAATCTCCGGTGTCTTACCTTGTTTTCTCCCTCGGTCTGGTCACTATCGGCCACCTTCTCAGTGTATCGTAGTAGTAGGGAGTTCCCCAAACGTGACCCCAGTAACAGGTAACCATCATCCAAAACACACATCTGTTTGTATGAAATTTGGTCATTTATCAAATTTTATTCATTTCCTTTATAAATAAAATAACAACAGCATAAAAAGCATTTATTCCTGTCCTTTTATGTATTTGTGATATTAGGAAATCATCCTAGAGTAGTCAATAGGAATATGATCTGTAATATAAATATTTAAAGCAAACTATTGGGAAAGTCTGATCATTTTCTGTAATGAAATTAATGAAGGTATTTTCTGTCATGAAAATAAAACCTTTGACAAACTATGAGTGCTTTAACATAACCAGTCGTAACTGTAGGACCAAGTACGGCCCTTGAGTAATATTTGGCATGCAGATTAATGGATCCAGTAAGACCTATCTAAAAATAAATTGCTGACTATTCTTTACTCTCAGAATTTTAACAAAAAACAAAGTCCATGCACACACATTTCAGGAAATAACATTTGTAATACATCAAAATGGGAGATGATTTACGTTAAATTTTTTATTTTGTACCTTATACAACACTTTGAAATTTAAACTCCTTATGCAACACTTTGAAATTTAACTCTAAACATAACAATATCTGGTACATGTGCGTTCATTTATCATGGAATAGTTTTCGTGTCAACAAGGACGAGTTTCAATCCTGTTATACAAAAGTAACCAAATAATAATCGACAGCTTTTACAATATGTTTCCAGATATAAAACTTGCTCACTTTTATATCAATGTTACGACTATCTTAATTCTCTTTTACTTACACATGTAGTTAAGACACTGGCTGCAGCTTTGTCAAAGTGGAAACTTCTCACGCTGCGCATTCCATCTACGACCAACGTCAGCACATACCTGTTCCAAACAACATCCAACATTGAGAGGAAGAAACCAACATATCTTACTTCAGACTGATGACTAACAAAATATAGGTTTTACAAATCTTTCCACTAGATGGAGAGAATATATAAAACTCATAACCTACAGTTATTTCCCTTGAGAAAGATAATGCAGTAATTGCTGAGCACACAATTAACCTTACTAGGGAGGAATATGATTAAACTGAAGTTTTAGATATCTCCCTTGAGAAAGAGGGTTAACTGACATTACATCCGACAATTATCGTCCTCGGGAGAGAGGGTCAACTAATATCCCAACAGACAATTATCTCCCTTGGGAGAGAGTTACCAATGTTAAATCTGACAATTATCTCCCTTGAAAGAGAGTTAACAATGTCAAATCTGACAATTATCTCCCTTGGGAGAGAGTTACCAATGTCAAATCTGACAATTATCTCCCTTGAAAGAGAGTTAACAACGTCACATCCTACTATTATCTTCCTTGAGAGAGCGAGTTAACTCTCACGTAATATTATACCATTACCTCCCCTGAGGATGAACTTGGAAGGAATATTTTATTAAACATAGAACTTACAATTCTCCTCCCTTTAAGGACAGGATGAGTCGATCATAGGACATAAAAGCAGCCTCGGCACAGTCCAGTGTGATCCTTACTCCCTCCTGTGATCCTGTTTGTATACAAAATATTGATTTTTATTTCACGAAATGCATGGTAGTGAAATGTGATATATTGTTATGAATCCCATTTGGAATTTATCTGAAAACAAATTAAGTACTGCAAAATGACATTATTTTTTATGTAAATTTTGTGGTTGCAAGTACGTTATTCCCAAAACAAATGAAAATCCATGTGAAAGATTTTTAGATTTCGGACATCTGAAAGAATGTCCTGAAACACGCATCAAATATGACAATTATAAAAAAAACTCGCAATGCTAATGCAGGGCTCTAATTGATAAAGATAGCATTTCGATACAGTAATACAACAGCCATTACGTTGACAGCAAACCAAGACTTCTTGCATGAACTATCATTACAAACTTCTTGTCTAAGACTCCTGAATTAATAATCACCAGTTAAAATTTTAATCTTTCTACTGACATGATCACTTGTGTGTCTTCTGTAAAGTCACGTGTCTTAGAAACCCATTTGGAATGACAGAGACCTCTGGAATTACTGTCAGGATCAAAACTGCCTTACATAGAAATAAACGTGATGTTTCTTTAGAATTCAGAAATAAGATTTATACTTACGGAGAGGAAATGCTGTACTGGAGTGTGCGATACTATTGAGGGCCACCCCATACGGTGGCACGCTCTGGTTAAGATACAACAGGGAATTGACAGCCATTACCATTACCCCTCCAATGGGGCGTGGTACCGGCATGACATGGTGACAGTCGAAGGGTAGACTAGCTAGCGACCAGATGATGGGATGGACTCGTTCCTGTATATTTAATGAGATAGCAACGATGCTACAACTGTCGGCTCGGACCGCTATACGACTGTAAACCAAAAACAGAATATAAACAATTTGACTCATGTATTCCTGACCTCATACTTAACACTTACCTTGAGGTTTGTTTATAATACTGTCTGAAAATAATCATTTTATATATTCCTGTTAATTTGAGATGCAACACAGCATTTGATTGGTCAATAAAACATGGATGGCAACCATTACTGACTTCAACACGAACATAATACAAATCAAAATAGTGCTATATAGACCCAATGTCTGAAAAATATTTATTATGAAATCTATAAGACATAAACAAATATTATTCAAATTATAAAAAAACACATATTGCCATATTTATCCTTAAACATTTGTTTGTTTGTTTGTTTGTTTTTGTTTAACGTCCTATTAACAGCCAGGGTCATTTAAGGACGTGCCAGGTTTTGGAGGTGGTGGAAAGCCGGAGTACCCGGAGAAAAACCACCGGCCTACGGTCAGTACCTGGCAACTGCCCCACGTAGGTTTCGAACTTGCAACCCAGAGGTGGAGGGCTAGTGTTAAAGTGTCGGGACACCTTAACCACTCGGCCACCGCGGCCCCATCCTTAAACAAGCCCCTCACTAATGTTAAAGCTCAATATTAAAATTTCGGGAGAGTTTACTTGTGAATCATTTTTCAGCTAACCATTGTAAAGTTGCTGATTCTGCAAAAATCAAGAAGGGGCTTTTTTTGTGTGAAGGGGATATTTTGCAGATAAATCTGTTCATACTTTCTTGGTTACTTACCCAGCCCAAGTCTGAAGAGGTTCGTATAAAATAAAGACAGTAGGTTCGTAGTAACCGTGGAGAAATTGGAAATCCTTCACATTGGGTATCTTCTCGTCGAATTGTCGGAGGTCAATGATGTAGGAGGACATGATAGGTGATTTACTAGAAAAAAAAAAAAATTAAATTTCACTTTAGCGTGTAGATAAGGGAATGAATATTTAATGTAAAGTAGTTTGTTTTTCAGATATTTATTTATAAACAGGTCCCATTTGACCAAATTGATCAATTTTTTATTCAGAGAAAATATCTTTTAAGAATGGAATCAAATCACTGCTATTAAATGCACATTTTATTACTACACTACAACCAAATAAAATGCAATTAAAAGTTCACATTATAATGTTTTAAATACAAAAAGCCAATTAAAATTAAATTAAATTTTGTTTGGTCAATTCAATAAAAGTGGAATAAAAACTTTTGAATAAGGTACAAAGGTTCAATTCCAATATACCAATTATTCGTATTTTTTTTCAAATAAATTCTCACAGAGACAGCAATGGTAGTCAAAATTATATTTTATAAAGATTTTTACATCATGGTTTAACTGTCAAGAGTTTATTGCCCATCTGAACATCTAGGGTCAGTTTGAGGCGGAGTCTCCTGAAGTAATTGGTAGCTACCTTTTCAACACCTCCCACGAGGTCAGTCTCGTGATTTCAAGTACAAATGGGATAAAGAGTCTCCAGGACACTGCCACAACAACACAGGACAGTCCAGGATCTCAGGACAGTCCAGGGTCTCAGGACAGTCCAGGAACTCAGGACAGTCCAGGATCTCAGACAGTCCAGGATCTCAGGATAGTCCAGGATCTCAGGACAGTCCAGGATCACAGGACAGTCCAGGATCTCAGGACAGTCCAGGGTCTCAGGACAGTCCAGGGTCTCAGGACAGTCCAGGAACTCAGGACAGTCCAGGATCTCAGACAGTCCAGGATCTCAGGATAGTCCAGGATCTCAGGACAGTCCAGGATCTCAGGACAGTCCAGGATCACAGGACAGTCCAGGATCTCAGGACAGTCCAGGATCTCAGGACAGTCCAGGATCACAGGACAGTCCAGGATCTCAGGACAGTCCAGGATCTCAGGACAGTCCAGGATCTCAGGACAGTCCAGATCCAGGAACTCAGTTTCCTGAGAAACACAGATTCCTCCGCAAAGACTGAAGCACATACTCTGATCTTCAGTAGCATTAGTCTAATGCTCTATTTAATTAGGCATATGCATTGTGGTTCTCTAATTATTGATATATACTTCTATAACTTACCTTGCTCCAACTACATTGTCTGTCTCCTCCATCAAGGCATCTCTTCTGAATGGCAGAATTACCAGGCGATTTCCATATATCAACATGGCTGCACATCGCCCATCAGGGTCCACACGAATTGTTGGTATATCATAGTTTGTTGAGAAACCATCCTACATTTGTATACCGAAGGTTAAAATGTTATCTCAAAGTACTAAACATAGCTACATATATACGGGAGATGGGAGATCCAACGTCCACGTAAAAAGTTCTATGTGGTTCTGTGTTACCCAGCCGACGGATTTCACAAGGAATACAAGAGTCTGGCTGTAAAGTTGCGTAGTCAAAGGGTAAAGATGACAATAACAACGTTGTGCTGGGTGGATCAGCTTTAACCAAATAGTTGACTAGTTTTGACACTTGTAAGACGACGCGCCTAAGTGTCAAAACTAGTCAACTACTTGATTAAAGCTGATCGACCCAGTATGATGTTGTTATGGTCATCCTTACCCTTTGACTAGCTACATATAATTATTCTAAAATTACAAAAATGTTTTATAATGTGGTTTACTTACTAGTCTAATACAGTGCAATCAAATTCTACACAAACACCCAATATGACTGCATTTGTTTGTTGAGAAATGATGATTTGAAGTTCTGATAAACTGGGAATTTTAGTCAAATATGAAATAATTAAATGAGGAATTGGGCCCATTAATGGTCCTTAAAGGCCCCCAGGAAAAGCCATGCAGCTTATAATCAACATTTTGTATTTGTGACAAAGGTTATGTGTTGACCCCACCCCCCTTCCCCCAAGGCTTATTGTATGAATGATGAATATGGTATATAGCTCACAACCTACCTTCATGACAGATTCCTCAAAGTAGTGGAGGGAAGTTGTCACGAGGTCATGTGTCCCCGGATCGTACTCCACCACAGAAAGCTGTAAATAACCACAGTATACTGTAAATCTACATCTTTTAGAGATTTTCGTGAAGAAAATCTTTGCTAAAAGTGTCAAGTATATTCGCACCAATCTGTATTAATTTGGTAATGCACTATAATTTGAGTGTGCCAATATAATTCCCATGACATATGAAGATTATTTTTCGAGTCAAAACAGTTAAATTGTTTGCACACAACTACCGATGATAAACAAGAAGTGATAAGAATATATAAGTCGCTTCAGATTAGCGACCTAAAATACATAAACAATTTACTTTCTTTATCTACCTATGAAGCTGGATTACCTACCATCCTAATGCTTGATTAAGAGTACCATTCAGGCAATAGGCCCCTGCCCACAAATAAGCCCCTTCTTCATTTTTACAGAACAATCAATTTTAAAATAGCAAGCTAAAGTTGGTTTAATAAATAACCCCTCCCCAAACTAAATGCAAAAAAAAAAAAACGCTAGGGAAGGGGACTTATTGACATTAGTCGTTTATGTGTTGTATTATCAGTTGACAAGTCTTTACCTTTGCATCCATGAAGCTGAGAAGCAGAGCATCTCGATGAGCTCCTGGAAGTTTGACATGCTGCATGGACATAATATTTCCAAACAGACTGAACGTTGCCACACTCTCCAGTTTCTGTTTTCGCTTGCTCTCTGTATGATAATAAAACATTCATTTTCATTAAAAGTGTTAACAAATTTAAGCTAGATAATGACGAGGAAATCATGATCTTACAGTACTTGCTAGCTCTTTCCAGGTGAGACCTTAGATATCACAAGGGATACATATGGCTAGATCAAATTAAATAAAAGTCTGCATACATGGTGCAATAAGATCATAAATGGTGGAACACAAATGAATTAACGAAAAACAGCATTGTCTTCTTTTCATTTTCCTTGGTAGTATACCCTTACAAAGTAAAACTTAACATGAATACATATTGGATATATGGATATTATTGTCCTTTATCATTGTGTGAAGTTTGATCTAAATCCGCTGAGAGAGCGCTGAAAAACTTTGGCATTATGTACATACATAAAAGACAGACAGACAGGAAACCTATAGTCCCCCTGGTTTCACTGGTAGGGGACTAATAAGAAAGCTCCTGATCATACTCAACCATTATCAAACTATGTCCGGATCTGTAGCCTGTAGGCATTAGGACATATGTTTAATTTCATAAATATTTGTTGCAGATTCTTTACAGGAATGAAAAGTCCTCATGGTAAAGAATCTTGTTTATTTGTTTGCTAGACAACAGTCAACAGCCATTTTGAAATTGAGTCTCCGTGTAGTAGTTGATGGCTAGCACTGTGATTTCAGGAAAACAAAAAACACACTGGGTAGAGATTGAACCAAAATCAGTCCAATGTTCTACCTAGTATACATATATTAAGGAATTATGTTGTATATATGCAATGTTACCAACCTGTCCATTTTTCAGGGTTTTCACTGTCCTAAAATACAGGAAAAAAATCAATATTAGAATAACATAAGAGTATGTTACTGAATTTAGAGCTTATATAATGGAAACTTGTTGTACATATATACAAACAATAGTCTTCTTAAATTAAAATTCAAATCACAAATATCAACAACAAAAAGGAAAATCAAATAGCATCTCTGTCACATGTTGCATTTCCAAAAAGTACAAATATATTAGATTTCAGACTGAATCATGATCACAGCAATGACAGCATACATGTTTTCCTAGTAATTTTGAATGGAACCTCTCACAAGAGGTCTCTTAATGTGAATTAAATTTCATTCATTATCTTTTCATCTGATCTCATTTGTTTTTTCTATCTCACATCATTCATTCTTCAATTCCATTCATACGATATAAGTTTAAAAAAAAAATTATAATTGCATATCTTTATATCAAGTTGATAACTTTGATGACTATGTGCACACTACACATATAAATATACACATATTTTTTGTTACAATGATGATTTCACAGTAAGAATATACTATGAACAGTTTCAAAGATTTTGTATATATTTCATTCCCTTTTTTTTACAATAAATATATATAGATGATATCTTACAGTGTCTTCAGTAATACCAAATATATTTCACTTGTGAGGCTAATAATTTGATATTTTTCACTCGAGCTGCAAACTCCCAATTGTTATTTGTAAGCAGTGTTTTGATAGGCCAAATCAGAAAAAGCGATGTGAAGAACATCAGAAAAACTGATACTTTTAACTAGTGAAAAGTATCACTTTAATAGAATGAATAATTTTAGATATTTCACTGATAAAAATCTAATAAAAGCTTACATCAACTTCTGGAATAAGTCTGTAGACATCCAGCTGGTTAACAGCTGCTATGACAAGATTTCTCTCAGATGTGTTGAAGAAGTTACAGTAGACGCAGTGTTCGATCCCCGTGGGAGGGTGCGTCTGCTTGAAAAGTGCATACATCTCACACTCTGGAAGTCTTCATTAATCCTAAAAACAAAACAAAATGTCATCAATGACTGCTCTCAATACCTACCAAGAACATATAGCATGTTATGAATAAAGATTACAACTACGTATAAGTACAACATCAACCAGATATAATTTCTGCTAACCCATGGCCATGGGACCAACGCTTCAATTTTGACTCAAAGAGAAGATGCTTAATCAAAGCTGCTTTAGTATTTATTCCTATTTCCTTTTTGGGTAAATTCCACTTTAAATGTAATTCACTTTTGTGAAATTATTTTCACTTAAAAAGTTACAGTAAATATTTAATGTGACAATTAACTGTATCCAAATTATATCATCAAATAAGCATTGTTTAAAGTTCAGAATATGAAGTAGATCCATTTATGGTAATATCACCCAAGCTCATATGAACTTTGTCTTATCTAAGAACACCCTGACGTCACCAATTACCAGGGCTCTTCTGGTTTTTCTGAATTTCAGTACCAAAATGAGATCAGACTGAATTGTTCACATGAGCATTTTTTTATCAAAAGCACATCATTATATACCCCCTGGAAAGAATGATCTTTGGAATTTGTAAGAAGAAAAAAATTCTACAGCCAAGATTTTTACTTTCTGGTGAAAACAAAAGTATAGGCCTTGCACGCACCATTTTTTAACAATTAAACAATGTAGCTAATATTCAAGACTTTGAAATAATTATTTCAGTGTCATTAATTTCATAGATTTGTAAATTTGTAGCAGAACTGGACTGGGATATCACTGATGAATGCTGGCAACCAGACAGCTCCATTGATAGCCTATATAGTACAGATAGTATGTATTGTTATGCATTCTAATTAAGACTACATAATTTTGATTAATGTACAGAGACCGGACAGAAGTATTCGGACAAACGCATCGTAATATTTACTGCTAAATTTCGCGCGGCGCAAAAAAAAATGGATAAATCCAGTTCGGAGGCTTGGTTCGCAAAGCATTGATGTAGAATACATTCAAGGCTTATACCAATCGATTCCCGCGCGTCTGAAGGAAGTACGGAAGTCCAAGGGTCAGATCACCAAATATTAGGTCAGTATCACAACACATATCATTTTTATAAAGAGTTTTATTTTTCTAGCAAGATGTGCACATGGCGTTACGGCAGCCATTTTGTCCGAATACTTCTGTCCGGACTCTGTATGTAAGCACAAGTGTTGATTTCATTTTTTTTTTTATTTACCTTCTGTGTTGTCGCAGATACAGTATAAACAATCAGATAACTGCAGTTGTGATTTGATTTAAATTAGACTTGTGTGTTCAGTCTGGTTAGATTAATTAATTATCCAATATCATTTATACATTATCTGTTTCTTGTTGGCAATACAGATGCATGGCGATACATGTTCTTCTTCATACTGGATATATTCAAAACATTTACAGTTCTCTTGATAGAGCCCTTTCATCAAGATCAGTGGCTGTTGATTGATGACATACCAGCAGACAAATGTTGAGAGGATGCAAAAAAACCATTGGACCTGTATTGGCAACAGGAAAAGGAGAATTGTGTCTCCATCAGAGATCAAACCCGCCACCCTGCCACTGACTGACAGACTGAAATGAGACCGACAGACCTCTCAACTGAGAAGTTCTCAACCTGCCATTGTTACTTTTTCTAGAAAGAAACAATGAAAAGTGTCCCTGAAATGAACTTTTATGCAACACTCTTGTTGTTAAATTGTCTAGTTGTTAAAATGTTTGATTTGTCATAACGGAGACTGATGGCGGCATGCAATGATCAGATGATGAGACTTGATACCTAATATTCGGCTCTTGCAAATGTGTGTCCACTTGCACTAAAATCCTTACCTTGTCGTTTGTTGGAGAAATTGTGCTCTTGAGACACGAATGACGTCTTTATAATCGTTATGTGTTCATAAACAGTGTCTAAATATTCACAAACAATGCCAAATCCAGCATGAGAACTTCATGGAAGACGCCATCTTTTGCATCCTAATATCCGGGCGAGACAAATTGATCGCGCCGACCAGCAATTTGAGACCATAAGCTTACTGGTACCATATATGTCACATGGGTAGCCATTTTATTTGTCGCAACTCCAGTTTTATTGATTTTTAATGTTAAACTAATGATAAATTTCTTATAAAAAAGAAGTTTTACATTATACTATGATTCTAGTTGGGCTACTGGAATGACAAAATACAAACAAAGGGAGGTAACTTGTATGGGCCTATTTGTAGTAAGCACTGTAGTATGGCGCGGGAAGGATGTCATAATTAAATATTTTTGCCTAGGCAAAAATATTTCTGCCTAGGCAAAATTATCTCTGCCTAGGCAAAAATGATTTTGTTTCGATTATTGCCTAGGCAATAATAATTTTATAAATAGAATAGAAATCGAATTTTGCCTAGGCAAAATTATTTTTGCTTAAGCAGAAATATTTTTGCCTAGGCAATATTTTATTTCTGCCTAGGCAAAAATAGGCAAACATATTTGATTATGACATCCTTCCCGCGCCATACTGTAGGGATATTTTTTGAATTCTTCTATATGTCGACGATGATGGCTAAAGCAATGATGGCATGAGTGTTTGGTGATGATATATTTTTATTTTTTTTTGCGTTTTGGAACCAGGCACTTATAATGAGTTTTCAAGATATTATACAGTGAATTCGTCCATGTAATTTTGTCACTAGTGTATTACAATGTAGCGATTTTCATTAGCTGCGCCAGTCAGAAATCAATTTTGACGTCATAATATGGACGATGACGTTATATGGGATTACATTTTTTGTTAACACGGCTTGCCCTACTTGTCTCCATTCCATCACAGAAGTCACTCGAGACTTAGATCGATGTCATCCAGTGATTCAGTGATTCCATATGAGATTTTATAAAACGAGTCCCGGAAGTTTGTTTGTTTGTTTGGTTTCTTTTTTAATTGTTGCAAGCCTTTGGCGCCACCAATGTAAAACGCTCCATGGAGTATCAATTATGTTAAAAGTGACATACGAAAAGAAATTACACGACCCGAATTTACTGTTCCATGAACACCCGTGATAATTGCCTGAAAATTGTCGAACAGAAGCAAAAGATCTCATTTAAGATGCACTTTACAGTAGACATTAATATTGACATTTTCTTTTTACTGCCGAGACAAAGTGCACCGGTGAAAGTTTTCTGACCATTCCTAGGACTGAATTAAATGTGCAAGAACGCGTAATAAACATCGCCCCAGGCAAACGAACCATGACGGCAAGGCGTAAGAAGCAACGAAGATGGATTGCTCAAGATCATAACCGCATTGGTGACCTTGACTTCATATATATATTCCTTGTAATATGTTACCTGATAGGGCGTGTCTTTTACAGACAATGCGGCTGGCGTCGCTCGAAATATACAGTGACGCTTGTGTTATATCTGACAAGGAAGACAGAGCAAATGCTTATGTAGCAGCTGTGGGCGAAAAAAAAACATCATACCGAAAAGACGAGAAGGAGTTGTTGAGTTCACGATTAAAATTGGCACCGACAAACCAAAAAGATACCCACAACAGTTTATCTGTCCCCGTACTATACGTAACCGGGTGTACCATTGTTCGACTGTGGAGAAATCTCGACCTATCGTACTACCAACAACATCGAAAGTTGAGAGTCCGCCGGATAGCAATTGTAGAGGAGTTGGACAGAGTAAAGTTGAGCCGCGAAATGAAGATCTAGAAACAAAAGGTTGCTAGTATCACCGAGACGGTGCGAAAAGGACGGGAACATAAGCTTAAGGGACATACCTGTTATAATGTTACATCTAGCTACATGTAAGTTAGAAATATATATTTGATATAAAAATAAATATTGCTATAACAAGGCTAAATAGAATAGCCATCACTGCAGTCATTCAGACTGAAAAGACATTTAGGAAACAGAATAATTATCAACAAGGCAACATATCATTTTGTAATACGTCCAATCGAAACGTAAATAAGAGAAACCATTGAGAACTGGAAGATGATGAGGGTAACATTTGTTCGAGTGACATCATAAAAGCTGAGGATCTTAACAATTTCTTTCTAGCGTATTCATCAAAGAAAATACATCTGCCATACCTGTACATTCGCGAGGAAACCAACAAGCACAATGTTAAGCCTTATCCTTATAAGAACCGACCCGAATGGAGAGCAAATGTTCTTGAGAAAAACAAATCCAGAGCAAACAAATTTCAAGAACCAAACCAAATTCACCCCGAATTTTCCATGAAACATAAGAAATTATGACAATATCTTTATCAATCAACAATTCTCCAAACAATATAAATGATCGAATCAAGAACACCAAAAGTCTGAAAGTCGGCGAACATTACAGTTATACACTGGAAAGAAACATAAAGTTTTGATTGATCAACCAATCAGCAGACTTTTTTGAAACACCAATATGGCTTCAGAAAGGGATTCCCATATGCCACCAACTTAGAGACGTAAAAGCTAAATGGACCGAGGGGTTGAACAAAAAAGAAGTGTTGATGTAACATATGTTGACTTTCAGCGTTTGATCTGGGTCCCCAACAGCGATGAATAACCATATTCCAGGCTATGGCATTTCAGGCCATATACTGAAATGGAAAGATAATTTTCTGAAAGATAGGAAGCGACCAGTTATGGAAAACAGTATGGCCTCCAACTGGACTGAATTCATAAGTAGAATACCCCCGGATAGTATTCTGGGACCAGTACTCATTTAAACAATGCGTGGTGGGCAAATGGCATAGCAACCCGTTAGGGTTCTTGTGCTGCATTTGTCCACCATACATCTTACTGCCATATCGACTTTAACAACATTAAATCCACTGTTCAATACTTATATTTATATTGCCTTACCATTTTCATCAATTTTGAAAATTAAAAAAAAAAAAAAAAAAACGAAAAAAAGAAGTGCACTTGGTGTTATAGGCATATGGTAAATATATGAGTATAATTCAATTATCTATAAACAGTATCTAGCTTTTTCATTTTGAAAGGTGCTGATATCTGATGTGTCCTTTGTACAAACCAGAACGTGTTAACAACTCCACTTGTTTTGACGATTATTCCTAACTTTGCGCAGTGAGTAACAACGAGGAAGATGAAATGACTACAGGTGCACTTTGAGAAACTGAAAAAAAAGCATTTGCTGAAGATCAACCCAAACAAGCGTAAACATATCTATATCTCCAATTCTGATTCACACACTATTGTTAATACAATTTCGGGAATAATGAAATAAATTGAGGACAAGGACACAGGAGTTACTATCGTCTATGTTCACATATCAATATTGCAACCAAAAAGGCAAACCGTATTCTAGGTGTAAGCATGCGTTCAATCAAATATGAACAAAACAATTTTCTAAATTTGTATAAATCTGTTGTAAGATTTCATCTGGAGCATGCCTCTCCAGCATGACCACTAACAACCAAGGAAGATAGCACAACCCTCGTAAATACAGCGTTGAACAGCAAAATTGTAAAAAGTTTTAAGAAAAAGAAGTTACCCGAACAGGCCGAGAGAGTTGGGTCTTCCAACATTGGATTAGAGGGGGCAACGTGCTGATCAAATACATTGTATAATTAAGAGAGTATTGATGTATATGTTTGTCTGGAACTAATAAAAAAAAAAAAAAAAAAAAAATACATTGTATGGATACTTAAGCATTAAACGGCTTTCAGTTGGCATTCATATTGACTATGAATGCCAACTGAAAACTGTTCAATGCTTATATTTACCATCTGCGATTTTTTATTTGTCGTGCGATTTTTTTTTTTGAAATTTTCAAATTCAAATTTCAGTTGACAGTTCATAAGCTGGTGAACTCGCAACTGAATTGGTAGGGTTATATAGTGGCAGTGCCATACAATGGTAAATATTTATACATGGTTCTCAATGGAATGGACAACTGTGACCAAGAACAATTGTTTCGGACAACAGTTAAAGGCTGATCATCACTATAGAAATATAAAGCTTCTCTAGAAGAGTGGTCAAAATTTGGAAAACTGCCAGACAGTGTTACTGGCGTATGATCTGCCAATCGATTTAAAAGTAGACGGAATTCACACTAGAAGGACAACGTCATCAAAGTCTCTCTTGGTTGTTTCTTCCGCCTACCGGAGCCATATGGATCTGCGGAGCCCTAAACCTATATCAAAATGAAGATCTCGAAGACTGGTAACAGGTAAGCTATTCCTTTATGCTTATATAAGAATCTTACACCAGTTTCAGATTGTGAAACAAGCTAGCCCATATATTAGCTGCCAGGAATCAATCTTTAGCATTCCTTAGGTTAGTGAAACAAGTTAAAACTTGTCAAAAATAGAACATTAAATTCACAAGCCCGTAATTGTAGCTTTCCATGCACTCTGATTTCATCTTATTCACCGCATTTTGCACTGGTAACATTACACTAATGTAGATACGTCGCCAGAGTTTATTAGAATCTAAGTTTGCATTAAACATTGGTTGTAATTATGGTATTCTGTCTAATATTTGTAGAACGATGACAGCTTGTTTGTTTTTAGGGGATTTGCGTCTTCACAACAGTAAAGGTCATGGTGAACACGGTATCTATGGTGATGAAACCCACTAACGTCGTCTTATATATCACAATCTCACTGAAATATCGAAGCATGGACACGGTTACATGACCATATCTGTCACATTATACTGACAACGAAATCAGCCCTTAACGCCAATTCGTTTAATTCAAGCTGAACCCGTAAATACCAGTTCTATGGGCATTACTATGACGGGCCAAACTGCATTGTATTTCCTTTGGCCTATGACGGGCCAAAAACTGTTGTATTTACTTTGGCTTAAGACGGGCCAAGCATCGTTATATTTGAAAAAAAAAAAACTTTTGATGCTATGAAACCTTCGGGCTATGGCGGACCAAGCACTATTGTATCACAAGACTTGGATCTTGAGGAAAAGCAAACTTTATTTTCACAAGACACCAGTGATAATGCATCACTATACTAACAGTATACCAAACACGAATAAGACGCTAGGTATTATTAGGCGAAAAGCACATACGAACATATGCATGCATATTGGACGCTAAACACTTTGCCAGAATCAAAGTACTGTATAGTTGATAATATTTGCTAAGATTTGATTTCGTGGTCAGTAGATACAGCACGAAAATAAATACCCAGCGAAAATTTATATCGTGAATTAAATATTAGTACATGTATTTATACATAAATTTGTATTAGATAAAAACACAGACTAAAAAAAAAAGTGTTCTCCTTTTTACTGTAGAATGTATACAAGGCGGTGTTGCGCGAAATTTAATACCGCCAACAAACTCCGACTGGGATAACCGCGAAATATTAGCTCCATGAAGTAAAAATATCTATATGAAAGAAATGTGCAACAAGAAAGAAGTGAAAACTATATATAGATCAATTTCTATTTCGTTGACTTCCATTCTGGATTTTCATTCTGATGGGTGCTAAAAGGACAAGACAGCTCTAGATACATTATTGTATGTTCGGTATATACTGTTCACAAATGTACTACGTTCAATGTCCATGATAGTGGACATAAAAGCAAATCCGAAACCAGACATGGGATTCTACGTTATACTGTAGGTAATAGGATATGTGTATTCTTGTCTCTTTCCAAGACCTATACGCAGCATAATTATTCATTACCTGAAAATGACGTCACTGTTTGTAACGTCGCTTTTGATTGGCTAAAACCTGCGTAATGATAACAGCGTAGTGATCTATCACAAGAAAGAGTCCGTTAAAGAATGCCATTAGTATCAATAACTTAAAAAAATAGTTTAACGATATTTTATTCAATATTCATTCTAGTATACATACATTTTTATTCGTGTAGTTTGGGATAGGAACACAAGCCTAAAGCTAATATTTTATGTTTCGGAATTTATGAAAACGGAATGAGAATTATGTCATCAAAAGGTCTCCATAGTAATACTTTGAACATGTATATGTCATTTTAAAAGCGAACATTTTTTGTTTGCTTAAAATACACTACTTTCGTCATGTATGATTCGCTAACAATACATCATTCTAGGTAAATGTGGACATGTTGTTGATTGAGTCTGGCTACTCTATGCATATTTACGATTTTAAAGAATGATCGAAATTATTTACATCCTAGAAGTGTTACTGACATTGATAGATGTATTTCATGTGAAACACCACGTCACTAATCATATTTCGTCATTTTGAATGAATGGGATCAACACTGTTACTAATTAACATAACAAATAACACATATTGATCGTATGACCGACACTGACGCTTATTTAAAAAAAATAACATTGTTTATAGCTGGAAGGCATATATACATTTGTATGCATTACCTAGAAATAAATGGTGAACTAGAAGAATCAGGCCATGTACACATTTGGGCCTTAAACTCACGAACTCGAACCCTTCCACACCAAATCTTGCCAGATATGCTATCACAGCGCTAAGACAACATTTCAATGCCACAGTAATAAACGAATCTCGTACATTGTACGCTTACGTATAATTTCTATGAGAGTACTTGATTGTATTAGAGACACTTAAGAGGAGTGTTTCTTGAAAAGAATACGGTACGTAATTTTAATAAGGGTTATATAGGCAGATCTTAAAGATGTTACATTGCCTACAAAAAGAGTAATTATGATCGATTGTAAGCAATTATAGTTTGTTGTTAAGTTTTGTTTGTTTGTTTTTGTTTGTTGGTTTGTTTGTTTGTTTGTTTGTTTGTTTGTTTGTTTGTTTGCTTTTTGTTTTGATAGAAAGTTTGTCGTTAAGTTTTGCCTGTTTTTTATAGAAAGTTTGTCGTTAAGTTTTGTCTGTTTTTTTTATAGAAAGTTTGTCGTTAAGTTTTGTCTGTTTTTTTATAGAAAGTTTGTCGTTAAGTTTTGTTTGTGTTTTTGATAGAAAGTTTGTCGTTAAGTTTTGTCTGTTTTTTATAGAAAGTTTGTCGTTAAGTTTTGTCTGTATTTATAGAAAGTTGGTCGTTAAGTTTTGTCTGTTTTATTGATAGAAAGTTTGTCGTTAAGTTTTGTTTGTGTTTTTGATAGAAAGTTGGTCGTTAAGTTTTGTCTGTTTTATTGATAGAAATTTTGTCGTTAAGTTTTGTTTGTGTTTTTGATAGAAAGCTTGTCGTTAAATTTTGCCTGTTTTTTATATATTCAAATCTACAAGGACACGAACATTTTTCTCGATATATATATATATATATATATATACACATACAAAACCATCAAAAGTTACTTCAGGCTATTGTCATCGTCCAAAAGGTTTAGCCTCTTTTTAAATCCAAAGTGAATATTGTATCGTACTTTTCCTCTGTATTTCGTATGTATCTTTCGGTGCTATAAGCGACCATTTTAGGACGTTGTGATACTTTTGATTGATGAGCCTTAATAAGAAATATATCTATACGATGTGTGCTATTGTATACATTTTTGTGGCATGTATACGCTATCGGCGATGTTTCATCTTTAATTTCAAATAATAAAAACAATTAAATTAATTCCAAGGAGTGTACAAAAACATACCAGTGAAATGCTTCTTTAAATAATAATAATTCAGAAATAGATACACTATATTTGCGTATAAATGAATATAGACCTCCATCATAAAGCTGTCATGTGATTCTATGACTCGTTAGGGAGGTTTGCTAGGGAGACAGTGCCATTTTACTGCTGCGATCAAGGTAGCAACCGTGATTAAAGAAAACTACTCGTGCATTATGGACCCAAATGGCAAAATAGCTTTTTAAGGGTCTCCACGCAATCTATATTTTTGGTTCGCAATTTGCCATCTTGTTATCGGTTTTGAATTAGATTTACAGTTTCGTTTCCATGTCAATATTCTGTCTTGTTTTAATTGCTGATGACGTAATCATTGCAAGATAGCGAACCATTTGCACAAGGACATGCTTTCTTTGCAGATTAGAACGGAAAATGTATGTAAGTTGGGTGAAAATTGCATTGTAAAATTAACAATTATATTTATATTTAGTTGTTTGAATATGACAAGAATATGTATATTTTAAGACAAAGGTGCATGGTAAAGAAAGAAAACTCATAAAAACAGGTTAACGTTCCAACTTTATAATAAAACTTACACATGGAAAGTTGCACAACAAATCAAACACATTGACAAAGTTTCGTGTATTAAAAAAAACCTTAACGAGATAAAATGTACATATATCGAGCGGAAAAGATCGTACAATATATTACTTGTACAGTAAAATAGGTTACTGTTAAATTTTTTATCATTTTTAGATAAATATTTTGCAACAAACGTTATAAATTGTTAATAAAACAATACCGTCAAATTCGTATACTTTACAGGATCTGGATCGAATTGAAAACAACATTTTGTTTTTAAATATTTTTATTTGATGATTTGACCTAATTACACATATCAAAGACATATTTCTCATTTTAGTGAGAATGATTTTTTAAACAAAACGCACGAACATATAATGGCATTATGCTTTCACTTAACCTCAAACCAATCTTCATCACTCTGACCAGCGCCTTTCATTGTGTTCAACAGTTCATATATTGTCGTAACAACCAACTTATTTGTAGAAAATAAAATTTCATTTTATTTCATAAACGAAATATTCTTACATCGTATAATATGTACACATATATACACAACACACTTACAACATAAGAAGAAAAAACAAAATATTGCACATATGGTTTATGGGACCATTATTTAATCATCTACAGTCTATATATTGCAGCTTAGAACTAAACTCAAGATTGGAAATAAAATCTTGAGTAAATGGTCGTTTTTAAGTTTTAACCATTTATTTCACTATAGTCTATTTCTTAATTTATAGATGCGTGCAACCTCAATACAATTTCAAACAGTCGCATTATAATATCGTGTATTTGACAGTTTCAACCATTCATTTCATTATAGTCTATTTATTTCTTAATTGATAGATGTATACAACTTCAATACAAGTTCAAACAGTTGCATTATTTCACTATAGTCTATCTCTTAATTGATAGATGTATGCAACTTCAATACAATTTCAAACAGTTGCATTATTTCACTATAGTCTATTCACTATAAAATATAGTCTATTTCTTAATTGATAAATGTATGCAACTTCAATATAATTTCAAATAGTTGCATTATTTCACTATAGTCTATCTCTTAATTGAAAAATGTATGCAACTTCAATATAATTTCAAACAGTTGCATTATTTCACTATAGTCTATTTCTTAATTTATAGATGTGTGCAACTTCAATATAATTTCAAACAGTCGTATTATTAAATCATGCATTTCACAGGAATTGCTCCAAAACGTACTAATCTCAAAAATACTTCTCAAATAAACAGGACTTAATGAATATCACCTTATACATCAAATAATAATTTGCCTGGTTTTATATCATCTGATGCATTATAAAGGATTTAAGTTCGCCATATTAAAGCACAGACACGTTTAATTATGAAAATATTGCACCGGATTCTGTAGTCTAGAAATCTTTTTTAAAGAGATATATTTCACCGTACGGCTCTTTGTATCCTTAACATAGATCAGCACTACAGCAAGTGAGATTATATATCACAGATGCTCATTTGATTCCCCCTTATCAACAATTATAGTGACCACGAATAATCCATATAACATACTGGGGAGTATAAAAAGCTTGTTATTCAAAAAATCCATTACATACATACTTACATATGAAATGAAGCAGCGCAAGTAAAGAAATAAACTCAAGTGACTTTAAAACAGTGTGTCGGAATGAAAGTCCACACAGCATAAGTTGACTAGTAGCTCTCCCAAAGATTAAATTACTATAAAAGCAAACTTGACCTAAGCTTCATATAAAACCATGCCGTTTCCAAAACAGGAATTGATTTAAACATATGGATAAACAATATGCCCTTTAAAAACAAAACCAATGTAGTTAAAGTGCATTTTTCTGAGACTTGAACTTATCTTCTCAAACAACAAACTTTAAAGTTTTTTTTTGGATTTCATTGGTTGAAAAGTGTTAACCACTTCGCGATCCCCATTGTCTTCTAGATCGCCAGTCTCTGCGATTGCTACGGTTAAGTTGTTCACGTGTACGACGGCCGAGTCCTGGGTGTGGATCACGAGTATTGCCTGCATGTGGGTCGGGTTCTGATTGAGTGTTAGATCTATTCATCTGCTGACGAAGACGGAGACGTCGGAGTCGAGCGAGTTCTAGAAAATACAAATAAAACTCTATGTAAGTATTTTTAAAGAAATATAAAACTGATAATGATGACCCCGATTCCCAACCAGGAAAAAAGGTTTCTTAGTATATTGCGGACAATGCGATGTAAACACAATTAATTTAGCAAAACAACCGTATCCTCTTTAGTATACAATCATGCATGACGACACTGGACTTCATAAGACCTTAAACGACAGATTACGTGACAGACAAATGGATTATACATAAAAACACATCTTGTCAA
Source organism: Pecten maximus (assembly GCF_902652985.1). NCBI lineage: Eukaryota > Metazoa > Mollusca > Bivalvia > Pectinida > Pectinidae > Pecten > Pecten maximus. The sequence goes on along the minus strand of NC_047025.1, from coordinate 11,208,393 downwards.
GTGTTTGAATGACGTCACTATATGTTGAATTAATGATCAATTTATATGTCAGAGTGAAGTCCAACGGCCCAGGTCATTGACAATTGTATTTTGTATACCTAGTTATGCATGCAAGACACATTTTATAGAATATTTCAAGCTCACGTACTATAATAGAAGGATGGTACAAAAGATACACATGCCAAAACTACATTGAGATATTAATTAATAAGTAGGTACATATGTATGTGTCGAATAATTAACACAAACCTACATTGTACATCTGGTGAGAACAATGGAGTCGTATTATCTTTACGTGGTGGGGGATGCTTTGTTTTAATGGTGTAGATGCTACATAACAACGGACTATGCTTTTGAGATTTCTACAAAGTAGACGATGTTATTTTATATTCATTTATGTTAACACATTGAATACCTATATCTAAAATGTTTATCTCTCGATTATTGTTAAACTGTTTTTAAGATGACTAATACTTATTACTTAAACGATTCTAAAAATGACTAATACTTATTACTTAAAAGTATACATCTCGGTTAGCATTAAACTATTTCAAAAATGACTAATATTTATTACCTCAAACGATTCTAAAAATGACTAAATGTATACATCTCGGTTAGCATTCTTTTAAATTTTTTTAAAACTGACTAATATTTATTACTTAAAGGTATATATCTCGGTTAGCATTACACTATTTCCTATGACTATATCCTAATTAGATTTCTTTAAAAAAAGAGTTTTATAATGTAACGTAATTATTGATAGTTCATGCACATCTTATATATATACGCAATACAGAGTGTGACAATTTCCTCTTCTTTACTTTGAATATGCATTTCTCGTAACATATAAACCTAACAATATGGTTTTAATGATAATAAATGGCAAATAATGCAAAACATTTATCAAATGTTTCTGCTCCGTTCCTTAAATAAGAGTTGCTCAAAATGAAATTGTTTTTAAACACAATAATAATAATCATAATAATAATTCAAGGAAGTAAGAAAAACGTAACAATTGCGGTTAAAAAGTTAGAAAAACCAACACCAATTTCCTGGTAAAGACAAGAAAAATAGATCTAGTGACAATTGGTCCTAGTTTTGTTAGCCCAGCTACATCTTTCAACATATATATTCAACTTATAATTTAAACGGATAATTTTCAGGTATTTGCTTTTAATCTCCAAATATTTATTTTGCTTTAAGTCAGGCACTATTAGCAAACAATATAGATGCATATTATTGATAACATTATTCAGATTACACAATGCTATATATGCGCATTGCTAAGCTAACCAATAGCCTACATTCGTCTGTTTCCTGCATATGATGTGCCCTATACCTTGTGGTAAGCTTGTGACGCACGTAGTACAATAGGAGATATTGCGTACGTGAATTATATTATCCATCTATTTCTAGACGAATTGCCTTAAGGAGCAACATGACAAAACAATACGCTGACTTGATTGATGGAACGTTTGACGTAATGTGCAAAAACGTCACTCTACCGTTATTTGCATATTTTTTGGAGGACAATTGTTCAGTTTATAAATTGTAGTCTTTCAAAATGTATTCACATACTTTAAGCCTCTTAATCACTGTCTCATTATACCGCAATTTGTCATGTAACCCACCTTTATTTTATGTAAATTACCAAAGATAAAAGATACAGTATGTATTTAAATAAGTTAATATCGATTGCGCTAAACCATTATGTATTACTTAAACCCATAAATGTTGTTTTCGGTAAAAAAAAAAACCAATCCATGTATAAAAATGTTGCTTTAGCTGCATAAACCTGTCGCTAATATAGTATATTTGAGAGAATAAAATAAAATTGTTCTTTTTTCTTACCGCGACGAAAAAAAGTCAAGGAAGGAACTTAATTACATTTGTAAATTTTATTTGCAATTTTCGTTTGATATTTATACATATAGACATTACATGCACACTTTATACAAAGTCAACAATTTGGTAAATTTGTATAAGTCAAATCATAGATCCAAATACTTTTTAGTTTGAAGTGTATATAAATATCAAAGAAAATTGCTATAATTACAGAGCATATATACATATTATCTAATTCAATAAATAATCACATAAATACATGGATTCATTGCACTTCTATATTGTATAGGATTTTTTGGATATCGTCAAATTGCACTTTACAACAAAAGCAAATATACGTTTATCACAAGGAAAATACTGTTAATTTCTACAGTTTGAAACAACAAATACTGATGAAAGTTAACATGGATACGCATTAGCTACTATTGTTTAAATATCACATAATACCAAGTTGAAAAAAAAAAGTTAAAAAAATAAAATAAAAATATAAATATGAATATTAAACGGATAGTTTGAGGACCTATAAAAATAGCATGTTAAGACTAGATAAATATGAAATGATGTTATCTATAAGTGTACCTTTACTCATAATCAATGAATTATGCTGAATAGAACAGGTACTCTGCTTCATTGTAGATACTAAATGACCACCCAGTAAATCTTCTTACATGTCAGTATTAAGTATTCATATCATTCGGTCTTACATGTTTTTAATATGTTTATGAAATTTGTTCTCGCCTCGCCTAAATATTCATATTCTAGTTAAAATATTCAATGTTCTTGTGTAAAAAATTGTTATTCTGGAGAAAATGTTCAATATTCTAGTGAAAGTAATCTGTTTTCTAGTGAAAATGTTCAATATTCTAATGAAAGTAGTCAGTATTCTAGTGAAAATATTCAGTATTCTAGTGAAATTGTTCAGTATTCTAGTGAAAATATTCAGTATTCTAGTGAAAATGTTCAGTATTCTAGTGAAAGTAATTAGTATTCTAGTGAAAATGTTCAGTATTATAATGTAAACGTGTTCTAGTATTTAAGTTCAGGGTCGAGTGTTTACGATCAGCGTGTAATGTTCAGTGAAATAATAAAATTATGTTTGATAGATTGAAGTAAAATGATTTGTACGAAGTGAAACGTTAACTTATATACTATGGTGTTACTATGATATACATAGAGCAAGCATGAGTACTATTACAAACATGAATTGTATATCATATCAACACAGCGGGGAAATCATGCTCTGTAGTATAACGTATGATTCAATATTCTATACTGATATAAGAAATATATCACAATGTATAATACTTATAATATATATGTTATACTTTTCGACTTAAATTTCAAGTTATACGTGTAAGAGAGAGAGAGGAAAAAATCCAATCACTCTTCAATGTTTTCGACAACGAAAACAAAAGTAAAATATCACATTACTTTTCAGACTAACCGTCAAACTTAATCTCTTGTTACTAACACATTAGATGTAAAGATAGACTTGTGAAAATCTAAAGACATTGCTTTAAAGACGGTGCTATTCGATGGTTTAAACTTTAACTGTTTTACCAGATGTCTGAAGCCAAAAGAATCAATATTTCGCAAAACACTTATTACTTTTATATCAAATGCGTGTTTCTATTCGATCAAGAAGAAGAACATCTGTTCAAATTTGGCTCACTATAGTCATATTTTGAAATACATATGGAATGGGACACCTTATTAGATATAAATTTCATTGAATATGTCTCCGTGATTCTACGATATCGTTATTTTTTCAAGAATACACATTTTGGTCTGATTAAAAGAAAAGGCATCATTTATTGGAGGAAAATATTTTTTTTCTGAAATGGCTTTGCACGAGGTTTTAATACTGTATTAAACAGTTAAAATCTTGTGTCAAAGATACATCGATTTCAATACATATATGAATTAGAAGCTTGCTATTTTACATATATCAATAAAACCTTTTCTAGAATTCAGGTGAGAGTCACAATCTCAATACGTCTTATCAATTGGGTCACGTGACTAACCCTTAACACGAGGATATTTTCTCGGTCAGGAGGTGTTCCATTGCTTTTTAGCATTTACTAGAAATATCCAATTGTTAGTAGAACTTAGCCGTTATTCAACAAGTCAATCCGTTAAATTGTAAAACATTTTCCCATGATACACACATAATTTTTATTTTTGAATAAAAATAATTTTCATTTAAATTAAATCTTACTGTCAACCAAAGGTTGTCAAATTCCGTTTCAGAAAATTAAAATACTCGACCAAAATTTGTGCAATCCTGACCAAGAAAAACAATTTCTCGTGAAAAGCGTTTTACATCAAAGAATTGGAACAGAAATGATTAATACATAATTCAAATGCACCACACCATCAACTCTAAAATAAGACGTCCACTAAAGCATGAACACCGACAGCATGCCAACAAACTATAGACGAGGGAGATATTTACCAAGGAAACGATTTCTTGATGACGTTGGTTGCCGTTTTGGTGGGAGAACGGTGCACACGTAATGTTTATCGCACCGTTTGGTCGCAGGATTGAAGTTGTAACCCTTCTGGCAACGCAGAACAAATATGGCATTATCCTGGCACTCCGAGTAAACATGGCATTTATCAGTACATGCAAACCTTTCCCCAGTATGACAAGGCGCATTGCATTGTTCCCTTCTGATTGGACACGAAGTGAATGTGTTTCTTCCCCTGGGTTTGCAGACTGAAAAATAAAAATAAAACAATAATCACATTGCTTAGTTATAATCAATTAACAAGATCTACGTCACTACAGAAATATTGATACTAGTATCCTTACTCTATATATACTAAAATATGATTAATAAGACATCGTTTTGACTTGAATACTTCATTTTTTGGAAATTCTATAAAATGCAGTTTGAATCAAAAGAATTTTTTTTCTTTAAGATATGAAAAAACCCTGTTATTTTGTCCATACTTTTAAATTATCTGTTTTCTTTGATTTTATTTTTTCATCATTTATTTCTTGAACTCAAATGGAATCAAAAGTAATCAATGTTTACAGTAATTTCATTTGTATATTTACGTTTTAATGCAGGGTTTATCAAATTCACTGGTTGTTGCTGGGGTCTCCTCATGCTTGGGGGTACTTTCATTCTGATTTCTGGCTGTTGAAGAGCATCCGGCCAAGGCCATCTCGGACTATAATCACAGAAGAATGATAGGTGGATATTGTCAGTTTTAAACTGCGGACATTCATTACCAATCTTCCAAACTTTCTCAACCGATTCTCCATAAGAGCTGCCATTTGTATACATATAGCTTGGATTAGTAATTCGCATTGCACCGGTACATCTTTCATACTGCCTCGTGTCCATATTTAAACACGATGGATGGCAAACTCTTCCACAGTTATCGTAAGCTGTGAATAAGACTTCTGACATTCCTTGTTTGGGATCTTTCACTGCTACATAGGCTAATGCCACTGAAATTGCAAGTCGATTATCAACAACAGCATATTCGATGTATTTTCCCTCATAGCTAATGCCGTCAGTTTGAACATAGACAACTCCAGCTCCACTTTTGGAAGTTTGACAGTGTTCGTAGCGTTTTGGCTGTCCTGGATCAATGTTATTATATGCTTTTTTCTCTCCCTCAGTCGGTGGTGGCTGTGGAGAATATACATCGTTGCCACCTTGTTGAACTTTGCCCTTTTTAACTGGATACGAGCGATAAGCTTTATAGTCGTTCGGCCTCCTAACCGTTATTCTTACTGGTAGGTACATCCAGTGATCTGTATCATAGTCTCCATTGACCCCGAATGTGTTCTGAGTTGGTAAGATTCTAAGTCCATCATCAATGTCATAATCACGGCGAGGAGGCTGGTAAGGTGGATGAGGATTTGGTGGTAGAGTGGGGCAATCTGGGCGTTTCGTTGTGGTTGTGGGGGTAGTTGTGGTTGGAGTGGTCGTGGTGGAAGGTGTAGTTGTAGTTGATGTTGTACTTGGAGTGGTAGTTGTTGTAGTGGTGGTAGTGGTTGTAGTTGTAGTTGTAGAAATTACTACTGGTTCTTCTCCTATCAAAATTGGCACACATCTCGGTCCAGCTGTGGGATGGTTAATGCATTTAAGCCATTTGCTATGACAGGTCCATAGTTCAACATCACAAGTTGGTCGGGGAGCATAGCGATATCCGGCTTTAAAACGCTTTTGCAGTGAGTCTATGACAAAAAGAGACGGCTCTAAATCAAGTCTTACATCCGGAGCATGGAATATATCTCCAAATTCTTGTGGATAGTCTGTTTCAATATCTACGCCATGGCTTTCTGAGTTTTCTCTAAACATTTCCCAAATAAAATCTACAAATGCGTGATGAAGAAAAAATACAGGGTCTAATGCAGCTGTGCGTATGACCCCCATTTGTCCATCTACAAAGATATGTACCGGACCATGTTTAAACTCGATATCAGACTCAGGTTCAGCGTTTCCGCAGATTTCTCCAAACCTTGTTCTTCTTGTAATGTTTTTTACATCGTCTTCAGAAAGCAATTGTCCTGAGAGTCCTACGTTACGCATAAGATCGTTTTCGGAAGTAGGTCCGGCAAACGATCCCTGTGTCACGGTTCCGTTTCCGTTTCCTGCGAATTCTCCTGACCACATAATGGAATTACGCGCAAATGGGCCTAAATAGAAGTCAAGCGTTGAATCCCAGTAAGGAATACCACCCAGCCCCGGTTCCTCAATATTAAGCGCCTCTTCAAACCTGTAATCAATTGTTTTATATTACTACAAAATCACAATGGTCAGAAACAAAAATAAGAGATAAACATTGTTTTGGATGTCACCCACAAATACGTTTGTTTCTCTCCTGAAGATAAGGCAGGTACTTTAAATGATAAAACAACATCTGATCAATCTAAATATCACGTCATAACCTGACGTCTTGTAGCTCATTCGATTTTATTAAAAAGATCCTAATAAAAAGAACACTCATTAATAATGTATCTTTATGAATTAAAGAAGTATTTAAATACGTACATGATAGATAAATCTTAAATACGTACATGAGAAGGTAAATCCTATGCCACCCAGGGAAGTTGCATCCTCCGTGAGCAGTAAACTGAGTGTCCCCAGAGTGATAAGCTGCAAACGCTTCATATCGTGTTATATCTCCTTCCTGAAAAATGGTAGATAAATGAATTTGAATATTTTTCTAATGGAACTTTCTTAAAATGATTGAAAGAAGACATAATAGTATCACCTTTCGATGCAAATTGTGAGTTTGATACAATAGAGACAGAATTAATTTAACTGCATCATACAGCTGTTTAGTTCTTCTATAACAAACGTCAAGTGCGTGTTAAATGGTAAAGTGATCTTACAGAGTAAGGTTTGCATAAATGGACATAACACCCCGGCTAGGTTTAGTCAGCCATTAAACGTTAAATGATAAAAATATATATGTCCCAATGGGGCGATATAAAGGAATTTTATATAGCAATATGAAGAAGAAAAATGTAAATTTTGTTTGGCCTACCATTGTAGTTTTCATCTTATATATAGCCCTATGGAAACGACTCCTCTCTTCATCTGTCATCATCCTGTATTCTTTCCTTACACGGATATCCTCGGCCTGTCTCTTCACTCGTGTTTTACTTGTTTCTGAACCAACTGCTTTCTTTATGTTAGAAATGTAGCCTAATGCCCTTGGATGACGCATTAAAAACTTTTTGCTCAGTTTACTTGTTCGCATATTGTTCCATTCTGCTGACATGGTACAGTATTGTTTTATCGTTAATCCTACACAGTTCTCAACATTGTTAAATCTATTATAAAATTTTCTCGCGCACTGCGCAAACCATGGATCCAACGGAAGTCTTCGGAATTGTTGGCCAATCACACAAGGTAAACATCCAATAAATACAAGCAGCACACATCTTAAACACAGCATCTGAAACCAATGAAAAATCAAAATATTGTCAGAAACAACAGCACCAGAGTCTTTTTACTTCCAATATATAAATATATGGCATCACTTTTGATGAATGTTATATTGTTTTATCTTTTATTTTTTTTAAAGTAATCAATGGTTTTCTTCCCTTATCTTTCACATTTGATAGCAACTAACATTATATGTCACTTAACACTACGTTATAATTAAAATAACATAGGCTTAACATTACATATACATTACAATTATATATAAAACGACGTTCTGTATTTTATATTCACAAATTTTGCAAATGCGAGTTTGATTGATGCTTTCTTTTATATGCATATTATATTTTACAAATCTTACCTTTAAAATAAATGTAGCAAAGTATGAGTAGATAAATTATTAGATAACACTTTTTTCTTCTATCACTGCAAGATAAAAGTCATATGTAAAAAGGCCACTAAGTCAGCCAGTTTACATGTACAGACATGGTGAAACTGATATGTGTGTATTAAAAGCGGGCTCTTTATATCATATACCTTGAGAAGGAAGTCGTAGGCACCTATCTATCATTCATTAATTACAACAGCGGTGACAATGGTCGTTACCCTAATACGTGCTATCCTTCACATAAATGACATGTATGTGTATATATCAAATACGGCTGGGCTGAAGAAGGATTACCTGTGTGTTAGGGTTACATACGTAAGTAGATATCGACCAATCACAAACGATTTGATATGATGCGGTACAGTAACTATAATTAGACCAGATATGGATATGACATCAATATCGAAAATAACCTAAACCATTGAAGCCATACTTGTTTTGTTTTAAAAATTACATACCACTAATTTCCCGGTAGAATGAGTAATCATAGATTTTGTTTGGTATATTGTTTACCTTTGTTCCTCGCGTTTAAGAATACGTAGGTGAGAATCTCTACACTGTAGGCAGCATGTTAGTTAAATTTGTAACTGGAAACACTTGGTTTAGTAAATGCTTAAGCAACCACTTAATCATTTTTTATAGCTTTGTATTTTAAGAAGCGCATGGTTGTGCCAGTAGTGAATATTATGAAAGCATTATTATATAACATCATTACGACAAACTATGACACCCTAAACATATTTATACTTTATTATTTTGTACTATTTATCAAATATTCAATATATTTACATTCTAAATAAGCAGTTACGCTCAAGTTATTTCACTCCTCATCGTTAGTATTTGAAAACTCTTGGGTAAGAAAATACGCTTTGTTAGAATCAGATAGGTGATGACGTCATCGTGGAGGTCAGGTAATTAAAAGATATTCTATTATTACAATACATAATGAATACTGCATGAATGCAGTCTGATGATGCGAAAGGGAAAATGATGACGTTCAAGATGTATACCACCTACACTAATGAAATCATGTGATTAAATTACAAAATGTATATCTTAATTTTCATATCGTATAATACAGCCAACAGCATTCATTGTTTTGCAAATATCTAAGAGGGGAATTTAGCTTAAATCGAATAATAAAATTTTACTTAGATTTACCTCCGATATATAATTTTATCTAAAGTTGTCGAACTCTACATGCCATTCTGAAAGCTCTCCTTTATGTATTTTCTCAATGCTCATTCGCCTAAGTTTCTTTTTTCTTAAACCATTTACATAAATAATTTGTGATTTGGATAATGAAAATAGGCAGAGAAACATACGAACCGCGAACGAATGGCGATTGTACGACAGACAAACTAACGAATGGCGATTGTACGACAGACAAACGAACGAATGTCGATTGCACGACAGACAAACGAACGAATGGCGATTGCACGACAGACAAACGAAAGAATAGCGATTGTACGACTGACAAACGAACGAATGGCGATTGCACGACAGACAAACAAACGACTGGCGATTGCACGACAGACAAACGAACGAATGGCGATTGCACGACAAACAAATCGCCATCATATATCTTTCGTCCAGTATGTCTAAGAAAAGTAAGCATGCATCTCATCATGGACAACGTATTTCTCTTTAATATTTTTTTCTTTCCAAAATCGTGAACCAACAGTGCATGGCTACCATGGCAGGACAGGTATATCTTAAAATATAGTTTTGTAAAATGTAAGCCTTATCCTAGAAATGAAAGTATTTCTATTGTAAGCATACTTTTAGCAAAAAGAGACACATTGACACGTTTATGGTATATTTCAATACACTAGAAAATGCCCAATTTTCTACCCTATATAAGGGAGTGACAAAATCATACATTAATGCATGAACTGTGGTCAATATAGTGAAAACCGGATATAAATGTCATATCATTGTTGTCTGCCTTGAATGATACTCTGTTCGTAGATCACAGCCATCTTTATCTTGGAAACGGTATTGATTAATTTGGTCGTGAGTGCATTTTATTGAAAACAATACCTAAAGGTGCTCTTTTTGGAAGATACGGATGGGTACAGTATGTTCCTGATAGCTAGAAAATGATGATTAGATCCTTCGAACAGCCGGACATGCATACTCTTGACACCTAAAAAAAAAAAGCTCTTTTTGAAAGATATGATGAATTCAATATGTTCCTGACAGCCAGAAAATGATGATTAGATCCTTCGAAAAGGCGGACAAGCATAATCTTGACACCTAAAGGTGCTTTTTTGAAGATATGATAAATTCAGTATTTTCTTGACAGCAAGAAAATGATAACTAGATCCTTGGAACAGGCGGGCATGAACAATCTTGATAAAACCCTATCAAGGATACAACATGTGGAAATAAGGTTCTGATATAATCAGTTGTAGACAGCAGTTTTGTTATTATATACATTAATAAAAGGTGTTTCCAGATCGAATAGGTATCCCTTTCAATACGATACCTATCCATTGCAATTACGGCTCATTAGCTGAAATAACAAATACATTCTTCGACGTTAGTCACCAGAGAGGGGAGAATGGAATCGCAAAAGCTATATCACGGAAACTTTTTCTCAGAAAATGAAATGTACATGGGGGATAATAACTGCATCAGAAGGGTACATAGATACAACACACCTTCACGCATCAATAGCGTAGAAATGTACGGATAGTTTTTGAGTCAATATTGTTTTTTAAATTATTATAGACCTATGGTTACTGTTGGGAAAACATTAATGCAAATGCGCAAGACAAGGCCGATGCTAAATGCCATCCGAGTAACACGTCTTCACGGAAGGAGGAGACACACTTTCTTCGAATCTAATCTTTTTCGATGATGAAGACCCATCCTATAAGTTGACTTATGATAGAAACTAGAATACCAAATTTCCCTGTGATATGATTTTCGCTAATTACTTGCATTATACAACAACTGCATGATCCATGTCAATGTTGGACAAAGTTTAAATCCGTCTCTTCCAGATTACACAAAACAATCTATCCCAGACTGTATTGCAGACCCATGCATTAGATAGAGACTTTATCGGCATAACGCTTGCCTAAAGAATCACACGTAACATGGGAATGCTTCCACGGCTCCAAAATAGGATTTATTGCTAGAATATGTGTGTGAAAGAACTGGGAACTGTTAGGGTACTTGATAATCCACAGCTACTCCTCCCGAACAAAAGGCATGCTCCGTCATCTGAGAGACAGAGACCGTTTTCAACACTATTGACAAGCCACACCTTTCCGCTCTTTTTACATATGTTTACAAATATGAATAAAGATAGCGAGACCAAATTTCATAAAATGCTATTCAACAGGAGAATATTATACTAATTACATAGTTACTTTTATTCCTAAACTGATGATATATCAAGTCATTACAATAAAAATTTGTTGTAAAACACTTTCTTAGACTTTGATATAAAATATTGCAAATTTGCATCTGGACAAAAATGTCTTTCAAACAGTCATGAAAAAGATAAACTTGATCCGTGAACAAAGTAAATAGCTGTATAGCGGTACGTCAGGCCACAGTTTAATGAACGTTCCATCGTTCCATATCATTATGAAATTCCTTAACTTAAAAACTTTTCCTATGAAATCATAACAGAACTTAAGGAAAATATCTTAGCTAGGACACCTTCTTTAGATTAATGTAATGCTTTCTTATGGAAATTATTAAGTTAAAGAACGTTGATGAAACTGACCCTAGGTACCACTCATATTCCAAACATAATTAATGCAAATATATGTATCAGTTTTAGATAGAGAACAAAAACAAAACCAAACCAAACAAAAAAAAAACAAAAAAACTCTAATAGTAAAATTTATCACTTGCGCGTTAAAAGGAACAGGACATATAAGTTTAATTATAAAAGTCGAAAATGTTAGAAATAGTTTTACAAATTAGCATTTTCAAAGGGAAAAGTACATTTAAATGTAGTTGTATTTTAATGCTTTCCCGACAGCTGTCGATTCTACTGTCACATGTACGAAGGCTTTGTGGGTGAGAGTACGTCGTTATCAATATCATTGATAATAAAATATCAATAATTAGTCGAGTGTGGGGGGTGAGTTCACGCTTTTAGATGTCGCTTTTAGATGTGTGATAGATTGCTTTGATTTTTCAGACCACGCAACAGTTGTTTCAGGTCGGATATGACTGATGATGATATTAATATGTTAATACATAGAATTTATAATGACATGATAATGTCATATTAAGTTCAATATTTCCAACAAATGCATCATTATGAAGAAAAAAACGTGTGTAATGAACCATTCGATAATTTAGCCGAACGTAGGTACATCAAGCATCTGTCGTAAACTACAAGAATTTACTCGCGCGTGAACATAATAGGAATTCCTACGCATGCGAGGTAAAACGATCGCAACATATAAACAAAAATAGATACAAAATTAAACTCTTGGAAAAGAACAAAAATAATAGAAGTATGTGCTCATAAAGTACATACCGGAACCACTAGCCATATGAACGATCATCGAACACGCCTTAATACATACATACCGGAACCACTAACCATATCAACGATCATCGAACACGCCCAATAACATACTGTAACCACTAGACATATCAACGACTATCGATCTTGCCAAAGTATATGCAGGAACCGTAAGCCATATCAACGATCATCAAACACGCCCAAGTACATACCAGATTCACCGTCCATATCAACGATTATCGAACACGCCCAAATACACACCGAAATCACTAGCCATATCAACGATCATCGAACATCCCCAAGACATAGCGGAAACACTAGCCATATACGATCATCGAACACGCCCAAGTACATACCGGAACCACTAGTCATGTCAACGATCATCGAACAAGCCCAAGAACAGAGCGGAAACACTGGCCATATACGATCATCGAACACGCCCAAGTACATACCGGAACCACTTGTCATGTCAACGATCATCGAACACGCCCAAGACATAGCGGAAACACTAGCCATATACGATCATCAAACACGCCCAAGTACATACCGGAACCACTAGTCATGTCAACGATCATCGAACAAGCCTAAGTACATTCCGGAACTACTAGCCATATGAACGATCATCGAACACGCCCAAGTACGTACCGGAACCACTAGTCATGTCAAAGATCATCGAACACGCTCAAGCACATACCGGAACCACTAGCCATATCAACGATCATCGAATACATAAATCCTGAATCAACGATAATCGAACACGCCCAAGTTCATACTTGAACCACTAGACATATCAACGATAATCGAACACGCCCAAGTAAATCCCGGATCAACGATCATTGAACACGCCCAATTACATACAGCACAACAATCGGAAACCGTCGGCACTTTCCGTATTTTCGCGTTTACGGATATTGCCGACGGTTCCCGATTGACTGCACATGGAAATATAATAGCTGCCAATGAGATCAATATGTCAACCATAAAATTTTCCTTATGTCTTGATCAACCGGCCACTCTTTATTTACATGAAGAAATATACCCTGTGTAATGCATGGAGATAAATCTATGTTATACACCTAGCTGCAAGTCTGTATATCCTGGACAGTATTATACTCATCAGTGAATTACAATTTACACATTTCTCAAGCGTTTAAGATAATATTTTGAATTGAATTTCAAAAAATCCCCGTTTAAACATCAATAACAATGTTATACGTCTATCAAGAATCGCTGTATTGGCCAAAATAATCACGTGGTTCCACATCAATATAACATTCGTGGAGGCATCACTATTATGAGTTACATGACGTCATATCTATAATTGCAAAAAAAAATGGTAGTTTATAGATAATGATGGAACAAGCGACATGCAGGCATTCATTTATAAATAATGAAATCCAGGCGACTGGGTTGGACGCTCGATGATTGTCTTTTGTTGTTAATCACTACCAATTCATGGAAGCTTTTCACGTTTAACCTTTCTTTTATTTTTATCTAACAGACTCAATTTGACTGTTAGTGGGAGATAATATTGTGATATTACCCAACTTTTTATTTGTTATTGCGACCGCAACACGTATCTCTGATCGACTTTGGGCTTCTGATGCATGGAATTGATCGCCAGTCCTTATTCTTCAAAAAAACCTGTTTGCGCATGCGTGCATGACATATTTGAGTTCCATATACAGAGTGGAGCATTGTATTTGAGGTTCCCCTTATTCAGTGGGTAGTTTGAAGTTTCCCAGTTTTAATTGCAATTATAAAAAACTAGCGTATTGATTCTCAAATCATATCATCATTAGGATATATATTCTATCATTTGAACATACTTTTAATTTTGACATTATTGATATGTTTCGAAAACATACAGAGACTTTAAATATATTGCGATTCTGTTATTCAAAATATTATAAGTTATCAAAATTCTATCAGTGTTTTCGGAACATATCAATCATGACAAAATTACAACAAAATTTAACAAAAAAAAATGTAAATAAACCTTATACAAACGTGATAAAAGAGGTTGAGCACAGCCATACAATATCAATGTACAAAAAACAACTGTTTTAAAACAAATAAATCCTGATTAATACAAGCATTCCTGTTGGCTAAAAGATAAAGTATCATCCCATAACATAAAAATGGATGTCGCCTGTAGTAACGTCGACTTTTGATTGGCCAGAATAGCTGCGTAGTAATTTCTCATTGGAAATAGTTCGTTAAAGAAAGTAAAAAAAGCTTGCGTCATTATGTTAATTAACTTTAATTTGCGGTTTATTTCGAGATCACGTGGTTTCTTGTGTGCTTTCTACATCAATACAACATAAATACTACAAAACCTATATCTAAATGAAACATGGTAATGTATCATGCCTGGGTATCATACTTCAAACGCTATAATAACGTTCTTTTTAGAACGTGGATGTAGCACAGTGGTATAGGCTGAGAGTATTTCTGTCTAGGGGATTTAGTGCCGTACATCGTGAGTTAGAGCCCGGTCAGAGCACGGGTAATAAAATTGTCTCCTTCGTCATTTGTATTACTATGTTATATATACATTTATATGGAATAACAATTTCGACGACCAACTTACAGGCAGCTTTCGCCTTTTCCTGGGCTCTTCAGGTAATATTTTTCAGAGAACAACTCGATGACGTCATCAATGACGTGACCTCAAAATGTACGTGCGTTCATATATCAAGAATTCAAAATAGCGCATCTTTTTCAATTGCCTGTTGAGACTGGATTTTAAACATGGGTATTAATTAGTGTCAGATGACTCAATCATGAATATGCTTATTGACATGCAAATTTCGTAAAGAAGCTGTCTAAGTACACTTTGATTTACAATTCATATTTGCTTTTACTGTGAATTGTAGCCATTTTTAAACCCATACATACTACATTCTATAATCTTAGGGCATGTAACACACCTTGGGTGTCTTACATTTGGACACCCCTGTATTAACACCAGAATTTTCAAACTTAGAACATGTTAACTTTGTTTAAAATGTCTAGGTTATCGTCTATTGTGTGTACTACTAGTGTTGTTATCAAAAATGCTTCTCATACGGCTACTACTTCAACTCTTTACTTTTTTTGTTTTTATCACGGAATATACATTTAAATTTCGCGGGTTGAAGTAGAAACAATAGAAGTAGAAACAAAAGGAATGTAAAACCCGTGTTACATTTTTGTTAAGTTGTAAGTTGGTCGTCGAACTATATTTTGTTTCTACATTTACCAACTCCACGTGGACACAAACTTTTTTCTCACTATATATGTATATGGTTTGTTCTGTTAGGATTAAGTTGTTAATAACATTTTAGCTTTGAATTTTTTAAGCTCGAATCACTCCGGATACTTGCACCGGATTCATTTATTGACTCCAAACTTAATCTATTAAACAATGCTTCATATTATATTGATAACAATTAACAACAAGGGTACATGGCCCTGTGCCTTTTATGATATTCTAATTGTTTACACGTATAGGTGTGATAATGACCGCAGAGGTCAGCCAGTCGAGATAATAGAGTGTATCTCAAATATCCTCATAGGATTACTGGTATAACCAGTATTCTTACGGGGCTCACGTGTAGACTAGACAGGTGTCGATTGTCATTTAGCGATGATGACGTCATCATTGTCTGTGTAAGGTATACCTGTTCGGTGGTAAACCTACAGACGTAAGTATATTAGACCAACACAATGGATAAAGGTATAATGTTATATGGTTAATCAGCTGAATTGTCCAGGTAACATCGATCACCACAGGTGAACTTGTCAACTGCTAGAAAACCCTGATATATAAATTCATATTTTTTTCTGGATTTACACAATATCTATCTTATTAATTACATATATGCATTAGAACAGAAAAGGAGTGGCCTGTACGAGAGATGTTTTTTTTTTTTTTTTCACCAGCATTCGAGCAAGTAGGCGTTTTGTCTCACTACGATGCGAATTTAATTTACATTGATGTAAGAGATTCCATTGACCACATAAAATATTATGAATGATTTGATAGATAGAAAATAAGTTCTTTCCGATATTTTTCTTGAAATTGAAACAAGTTTTTTTTAATCTATTATTAGTTCATATTACGGTTGTATAAATCAAATAGTGGAAAGAAAACATCTACTTTTAATCTAGAAACTTTCCCTGACTTTTTCAGATATTTAGGAAATAACAATTATTCAAATCATGTCTAATCATTTAAAAAAAAAGAAGAAAATTATTTGTACAAGTAAAATATAAAAAGGATCATTCAATCACCGCACAAATGTTGAAAATGCTATGGTATACCAGCGCTCTTCAAAATGATGACATTTTTTCTGAATTGGAATCGCTTTCCCGTTTACTTTATCAAAAAACTATATACAAAAGAAATATATATCCACATCATTTCCTTTTTCGTAAAACACAAAACGACCCACATACTTTGATTTGCATCAAAATATGTAATCATCGTTGTATGCAGAACACATGTATTAAACACTGAAACATAACTGATGAATGCCTGAAGACAGTGGATGGGTACTCTACCTACCTTACTACAGCGTTTCGATATCTGATATAATTGTTAGAATTAGCATCGCCTGTAAAAACTTCATAAGACGGTAGATACAATATGTGTGTATCAGTATGAGATAGGAATACCGAGGTCCACTAGCTGATCTCGAGTTAAGAGAGAATATGCAATTCTCTACCCTACTGGGAACGTCGACAAAATTCTCCGTAGAAAACATGCTTCCTTCTTTCTTCTCATTCAGTGTGAGTAAACTGTTTTATTTTCGTCGTAACTTTTTTTTTTTTTTCTGTAAATGGATTATTTATTTTTTTTAGGAATATACCCGTATTCGCAAATAGCAAATTATATATCATATTATATAAGTCATATGTGGAATATTTCTAATAGTATGTATCTTCAAAGATATCTGGATGTTCTTAGAACCAATCATATATATGATGGTTTACGCAACACTGTCTTTTTTAGAATCAATTAGTTGTTATATATCGACAATTCTTTTTTTTTGTCTTCCCTATCCATAAGATTTACGAAATCATTTTCCCATATCCACATCAATTACACGGATCATTGAATTTGGACAGTGTTATTATTCAGACTTCCCAATTTCCAATTACTTTGGTGAACAAACCGCAACATGCTTAATTTATTTCTTTAAGATATAGCATACGTTTCATCACCGTCGAATCCTTTCTAATTCATTTCATCATACAATTTCGCATTTCAAAAGTGTTTTGGTTTTTTCCCCAATAAGCATATCTTTGAGAGTGCATAATAATAGATCTAGACAATCAACCAACATTTTAAAAGAGCTAAAAAGTAGCACTTATCTAAAAGTCAACATATGCTCAAATAAGTCAATAACATAAAAAAATACATTATTTATACATATGCATCGTTATATCATTGTGTGCAATACATCATCATTAAAGTAAACTTTACCTGAATCTTGCCCGCAGACGTCCAGGGAGAGATTATCAATCACCTTTGGTACTTCAGGGAATCTATCTTCCCATTTAAAGTAGGTACAACAAAATATGTTCACAATAAACCCCAAGGATATTATACATGTATGTTACCTCATTAAATCGGTATTGAGTATAATGTCCCTCGGGTGAAGCAATGCTGTCAGGGGAAGGGAGATGTAACATGTGTGTTCGTAATGAGAAGACAAGACATTATGCGTAAATAGAAGCGTGCATATCCTTAAAATATCCATACATTTAAAATTAAAGGAGCTGATACGGATGGGTAGATTGGCCCCCTGTCTTTAGAATATTAAAATCATAAATAAGATTGAGCTTTATGATTTTGGTTCCTAGGATATGTCTGACTCTAGATTTCAAAGTAGGGGCATATAATTTAGTATAAGAATTTAGCTTTAAAAAGTAATTTTTAGTAAGAAGAAAAAAAGGTCTGGTGGCCAGTCTAATGGATGGGAAAATTCTTCTGTTTCATTGACGAAACATGTCGTGCTGATTTAAGTCAAAGTCAAAATAATGTCATGTTCTCAAAAACAAATGGAGCAATGACGCGGGAAGGTGTAGCAGTAGGTCTACTTGTATCACTTGTTCACTCTTAACAAAAGTGCTAAGTTGTTAAATTGTTTGTGATCAGCAGAGGTCAAACTATATACGCTTTATTTAAGCATTGAACTGTTTTGTATGGAATTTATGATCTATTTGAATGCCAGAGCTTTGCAAGCAAACAACATAATGTGCGTTAGCACATTATCATTCAAATGGATCATAAATACCATACAAAAACAATTCAACGCTTACATTTACATTCCTTTAACTTTTTGTTTTATTATTATTTTGCTATAAATCATCTCTAAAATTCATAATCCCCTCCTTACCGACAGTCAGCAGATTTTTTGTCAGTCATTGGAACAGCCGGAACATGTTCGCGTGCTTTTTGGCAAACAAAATAGTACATGGGAAATTTAAAAAAGGAACTCAATTATGTTAATCATTTTATTATCAACGTAATGCGCAAATGGAATATTTATTGTAACAAATAATGTAGACAAAATAATCAGTCGTTAAACTTAATTATCTTGGATAATGTAGTTCCGGTTGGTGTTGTATTAATACGCTGATAAGTGTAGCGCGTGATGGATGGCATTTAAACGTACATCAATGTCAGAGCTCTCAAACAGACTATATAGTGACAATGCCAGACAAATGTAAATATTATTACATACATCCCCAATTAAAACGGTTCAAAATTCTGTATAATAAAGTCTTAAATAACAAAACGTTATGCTAAACAAAGATACATAAACATTTCTGAAATCAGGGTCGGCATAAAATACTCATGTAATATAAAAAAAAAATAATGAACAAAATAACACAGAACAAAACACATGTCATGAATTGGACTTGAATATACACTTGATCATATTTCAGATGTCTAGCTTTTAAGACATATTGCAAGAACACCAATGCAAATTTATAGCTTTGAAATGTTGCCTAGCTTTTAAACTTGAGATGGTGTAAGCAAATAATGTAAGGTGTGATATATAGCAGATTGCAAGAGCACAACTAGTAACCGGATCTTAGTTCAGGTTTTACCCACACTTAAACTGTCATACCTTAAAAGTAACAGTAAAAAAATGAAATATTTGCAAAAGAAATAATTAACCGGGCCACGTTCTTTTACGATGAGTTCTCATTCCAAATGTCAGAATGTACCGACAAACTGTTAAATCATACCATGTTTAACCACAATATGCATACATATTTGGTTTGTGTTCTAAACACAGTGTCAGAATTAATCGTAATTTCTTAGCCAGAGTTCATTATTCATAAAATATGGGTACATACATCTCTCGTCGCAGTTAAACTAACGCCCATTGTGTGCTCTTTCTAAGAGGATAAAATAGGGTATGAACAGCGATTATTATTAACTTAAAAGCTGAAATGTGTATTATCACAGATGATGGCCGTTGACAGCTAAGGTGTAGAGATGAATAATTTAGTTTCAGCGTTACAAACATTTTGTGAAAGTGTCCTATAGGAACACGAATAAAGATCTACGGTGAAGGTTTATTTATCTTAAGTTTAACAACCTTTTTCCTTTGTTAGTAGATTGTATATTAATGGTTATACATGTTATAATCAATGAGCAAAGAAATAAAAGCTAAGACTATACTACTGGAAACTATTAAAACACAGGGTTAAGGGAGTAAACTCCCGCGGAACACCTATCTGCTAATAGCGCGAACAAATGCAATAGTCATACACCTGTCAAAGGTTTATACATGGAAATAAAAACATGTAGGAAATTTCACGACATTTTAGGACAAACAATTGTTTACGTGATTTCCGTAACTGGAAAATTTCACTACAAATTAATAATAGATGTGTTATCCTAACATGATTGGTAGAATGGTGACTTCAATAGTGCTTCTTGAAAATTGCCATAAAAAGTCCAGGGTAGGCACAAGATGGTTTACATGCTAAGAAGAAACATATTTTTGCATTGTCATTGTATTGTCATTGTCTTTTCATTGTCAATGTATTGTCATTATCAACCTCCATACGAGTGGGGATGATGATGATGATGATGATGATGATGAAATTTTTCATGCAATATTTCGTCAATAGCTCATTTTTGACAACTTGCCCGTCACGTTCAGTTTTTGCATTACGGATATACTTTTTTATGTGAAACCAGGAAGGTTTTCGTGTACTTTTAATATTTATCACATTGCGTATTACATGTGCCGATCCAGGATGAACATTCTAAAGTGATGATTCATTAAGCGATATGAATAAAGATGAATTGCTAATCTTAAATGTTCATACAATTACTTGTAAACGAAACAATATTTCAGAAAAAAAATAACTTTACTCTCTATTTGACTGATTGTGCAGCACATACGTTTACCTTAGTTCCATTTCCGTATTTATCTTTGTACTTTTTCAAATATACTTTTAGCTGTTATATATTATACAGACGTTCCATATGTCAAGTAGAGTGATATTCATGTCAAATTTAATTGACAATCAATTATGGAATAAGTTTTTTAAAAACAATGCTAGGTACGGTTGATTTATTAAGTATAATGCATTAATGACTCAACAAGATTCGACAAAATTATCAAAATGCTTTATCCACAAATATGACGTATTTATATTTGAGAAATTAAATTAAATTGATCGCAATGATTACAAAATATCAGAAAAAAAAGGAAGGAAGATAAAAATGTGTGATGATTGGAGTTGGTTCATTTCTATTTACATGGTTTTATTCTTAATTCAACAAACAGAAAGTTTAGGTACTTGAAGCCCTGTGCAAGTCGCAACATTTCGGCCGATTCCACCAGGACTCTGAATTTATAGCCTTAATGGAATTCACCGAGAAGTTACGATAAGTCCAAGATATGAACATCTTTTGTTACAAAGAACGATATTGAAAACATCAAGACTGACAAAGTTATTGAAGTGAATTAGCACCTGTCTAACATATCCTACTATCATGTTCTATGATAAATAAACTAGCATATCATGATACACATTAATAAGTTTATAAAAGTTTAAGTAACGTAATTCTTATTGCACATTAAAGGGACTAAATGATTAGATTTTTACTAAAATGATATATAAAAAGGGGTATAAGACTTAAAATTATGCAAAACGTTATGCACTTTAAGTTAATTTTAAATTTTTAAAGGAGTCTATAATAATTTGTTTAACAATAAAGAAAAAAATAAAGATAATAAAATAAATATAAGTATTAAATGAATATTATGTAGCATATCATATAACACGTTATCTAGTCTATATAACATGTTATCTAGCATATCATAAAACGCATTAACTAATCTTTATAACATGTTAACTCGCATATCATATAACACATGAACTAACATATATAACATTTTAACTAGCATATCATAAAACGCATTAACTAGCATATATATCATTTTAACTAGTATATCATTTAACACATTAACTAGCCTATATAACTTTTAACTACTATATCCTCGTTTCTGCAGCATATTCTATAACAGCTTATCTAGCATATTCTTGGACACCTCAATTAATTATTACTAGTTACTCAATATTAATATCACAACAGTTTCATGTTGATATTGAATCCACAAGGGTGGGACATGGAAAAGTGCACCAAAGTGCATAAAGCATTTGACACAAAGAGTACGTAGATACCCTATATCCTATGGGTTACTAGGGGAGGAGTTATTTTCTATCAAATTCGTGTACTATTTATTTTCGTGTGGTATACCACAGGACGCTGTTCCTTCATGAAAAATTTGAAACCACTGAAAAAGATTCCAAATACTTAATAGTTTGTTATTAAGAGGTGGAATGGTACATCATCTTGTATACATACTGTAAACAGCCGTGTTGTCAGTGTAATATACATTTACAATAGCTATGTAATTGAGATTGATTTGCCTGGAATTTACTGCCAAGGTAATGTATCCATTGTGTATTACTAAATTATGTGCAGCTGTGCTGTATCCCGTTACAGATTAACAATTGGTATTTCATAAACAAACAATGAAAAAAACATCAAATGACCCTGGTTGTTTTGTTTTTGTTTTTTGTTTTTGTTTTTGTTTTTTGTTTTTGTTTTTTGGTTGTTGTTTTTTTTTAACATCTTGAGGTGAACGAAATCTTAACTCATCCCCCAACCCCAACCCCCCAACCTCAAACCTCAAACCCCCAGACATTTTGATAGTTTCATATGTATGACCATCCTCTGTACGTAATGGGTTTCTCTCACATACGCTTTCTTCAATATCGTCTTATGAAGAGAGCGTACGTGATCGTAACGCATGGAACATAGAGGATGATTTATGATTTCATTAATCTAAAATATAAACTACGATTTTTAACATTTTACTTCCTCAAACGGACCCTTTCCTTAAGAAAATCATTATGCAAATCGACTAACCAATCAAATGGGAGGTAGCATAAGTTAGTTGGGACGAAAAGTCTTTTGACCAATAAGATGCTTGTTCTTATCTGGCAACGTTACATACAATTGATTTTAACAATTTCATAACTTTTTTTACACTAATGTGAATGTATGGTGCATGAAGCCGTTGAATTTGTTATGATTAAATCCATTTTTCCTTGAACCATTAAAGTTTCAACAACAGAAACGATAACTTTAACTACTTTTGTCGGGTGTAGACGTTGCTGAGTCTCAGTTAACCAACGGTGAGAGTTCGATCCAAATGCCAACTTGTTTGGCTTAGAACCGGATCAACACCAGGACGACTCCGACGACGCAGCTGTCGGTCCTGCTGACCAAATGCATCCCGGCTTTAATCCGAACATTTGGCTTTCTACATACAATCAGAATGACGAAATAGACCAATATTTGGGCCATATTCGCGCATCCGGATTGTCGGGAAAGACGGTTTCTTGTCAAAAAGAAACAACAGGGCAAAGTAATTTTGACTACTTGCACAAAATAAAGTGTCATTTGATTTTAATCCGGGCAATCTTAATGCATACTTGATGTCAATGACAAAGGGCAAGTTTGGATCAAATCAGCAATCTAGCGCTGACAATACTACTGGGGAACAAGGCAACTGCAATAACACTGGAAAGGAATGTTTTGCCCCAAGTAAACTAAACGTCAAAACATTTTTCAATACTTGGCCTTTTTATTATTCCGAACGGAATGTACACTATGTCATCAATAAATCAACATTCTAGAGATAGGAAAATGCTATGCGGTTGATTCGGGCTCATGTCACGTGCATGAACATTGCAAAATAGCGTAACTTATTCTAAAATGCGACTTCATGGGTTATGTAATTTGGAAAAACCGATGGTGCTATGACTGAATAAGAACTTCCCTCTGGTTTTATCTATTCCCTAGGAGGCGAAGGTCTTGGAACGTCGGATGCAGTATCCACCGGAAAAGACCTTTTAGATTCCCAGAGCAGACTCACCACGCTTGAGAGTAACCAGGCTTTCAGCCCAGGCGACACTAGGGCCGTTTTCGTTTTTGCGGTCCAAACGGTTGGACTAGTTTGACGGGTGTTGTTCGTTTATAAATAAAGACGGACCTAGTGATTACATATTGTTTTTAAACGAGCCTTGAAAAAGACTTCCAAGGCCTGTATTAACATCTGCAGGTCCGTCAAGATATATGTTTAAAATATTACATTTAAAAACCGACGAACTGGTTTATTCGCATAAACGAAGAAGCCCTTGTACGTCTGCCAACCAGACATTTGTGGTTCCTGGTTCAATGGAAGCTATAAATACAGGTGAGCATGTTAATATTCTAGGGCCGGAAGGATTATCCGCTCTGGAAATGCACATAATGTACTTGAATATCATACAACATATATTGGAGGTGAAGGAGGGATTCCTGATTTGGCGTATATATCACTAGGGGGAAATCCATAACACATCAAGAGGTCGATGTTCTTTGTAAGCCTAACTTTGCTCATGAAAAATGGACTGGCAATCACGACCATTTATTCAAAACCTTCCATTTCGGGTGTCCCAGGTACGCACCGTACTTTTTTTTCAAAAATGAGATCAGTGGTGGAATAAAGACATCGAGTGGTCTTATTGACAATTATGTGTCTAAAAGTAGATTAGTGGCTCATGTCACCGGAAGTGATGTTGGAGAGCCTGACGGCCATGGAGTTGGAGGAAGCAAATGAATGTCAACAGGGGTTACCACACCAACAGGAGTTATTTGTCGAAATTGTTAGCGAATAGAGCAGTTTCTAATAAGAGAACAATTTACAAATGATTAAGATCTTGTAAAATTGGAGTATGGGTAAAAAAGTTTTTTTAAACGGAACATTATATGGCGCGGGAAGGATGTCATAATTAAATAATTTTGCCTAGGCATAATTCGATTTCTGCCTAGGCAATAATCGAAACAAAATTATTTTTGCCTAGGCAGAAATATTTCATTATGACATCCTTCCCGCGCCATAACATTAAACGTCACTGCAGCTAGGTTCCTCAGTTGAATTCAACATTTTGCACCAGTTTAATTTATTTGTAAATCATGATTTACCAGAAGTCTGGTGCAAATGTGTTCAAATCAAAAGTAGAAAAGATGATACTTTATCGACAATTTTTCCAGATTCTCAAATTGGAAAATATCGTGATCAATGGTGTCTAGAATTTGATATTTATTTTTGTATAAAAAACTCTTTCTAAAGGGAAGCATATTTTGATAGCTTCGACTTACGATTTTCCAGTCAGTATGAAAGCTCGGAATATCGAATCTGGAAAAAAAAACACACACAAATAAAATTAAATTAAATAAAAAATACAAACTTACCGCGAGCTGGCCCCTTCGTCCGCCATTATCGGACTTTTAGTGTTCTCATATCTGTTACAGGTCAAGTGTTTCCCCCATCTGAATAATAATGATAACAAGAGATCCCAGAGGGATCTTGGCGCCCACCATTGAATGATCTTTATAGGTTCCATGTCAGATTGATCTTTTCTCTACTTTTCCCTTCCTTTAAGTCTTATATTACTAATCTGTGTAAATTCAGAAACAGCCCTCTAGTACTTTTCAAACAAGGGGAACCTATATATAAAATATAAGATTTAGCGATAATGGCTGTCTGTCGGCCATGTTGTTTTCCGATTGGTCCCAAAATGCAATACCAGGGACCAAGGGGAACCTACATATGAAATTTGAGAAAAATCCCTTCAGTACCTTCTGTACAATAGCGATAACAAACTTCAATTTTCAAAATACAAGATGGCTGCCTGTAAGCCAGGTTGTTTTCTGACTGGTCTCAAAATCCAATATGCATAACTAGGCACAGAGGGCAACCTACAAATGAAATTCAGAAAGATCCTTTCAGCAATTTCTGATCAATAGCGATAACAATCTTCAATTGTCAAAATCCAAGATGGCTGCCTGTCGGCCATGTTGTTTTTCGATTGGTCTCAAAATGCAATATGCATAACTACGCACTGAGGGAAACCTACATATGAAATTTGAGAAAGATCCCTTCAGTACTTTCTGAGAAATAGCGATAACAAACTTCAATTGTCAAAATCCAAGATGGCTGCCTGTCGGCCATGTTGTTTTCAGATTAGTCTCAAAATGCAATATGCATAACTAAGCACCGAGGGAAACCTACATATGAAATTTCAGAAAGATCCCTTCATAAGTTTCTGAGAAATAGCGATAACAAACTTCAATTGTCAAAATCCAAGATGGCTGCCTGTCGGCCATGTTGTTTTCCGATTAGTCTCAAAATGCAATATGCATAACTAGGCACCAAGGGAAACCTACATATGAAATTTCAGAAAGATCCCCTCAATAGTTTCTGAGAAATAGCGATAACAAACTTCAATTGTCAAAATCCAAGATGGCTGCCTGTCGGCCATGTTGTTTTCAGATTGGTCTCAAAATGCAATATGCATAACTAGGCACCAAGGGGAACCTACATATGAAATTTCAGAAAGATCCCCTCAATAGTTTCTGAGAAATAGCGATAACAAACTTCAATTGTCAAAATCCAAGATGGCTGCCTGTCGGCCATGTTGTTTTCAGATTGGTCTCAAAATGCAATATGCATAACTAGGCACTGAGGGGGACCTACATATGAAATTTCAGAAAGATCCCCTTATTAGTTTCTGAGAAATAGCGATAACAAACTTCAATTGTCAAAATCCAAGATGGCTGCCTGTCGGCCATGTTGTTTTCAGATTGGTCTCAAAATGCAATATGCATAACTAGGCACCAAGGGGAACCTACATATGAAATTTCAGAAAGATCCCCTCAATAGTTTCTGAGAAATAGCGATAACAAACTTCAATTGTCAAAATCCAAGATGGCTGCCTGTCGGCCATGTTGTTTTCAGATTGGTCTCAAAATGCAATATGCATAACTAGGCACCAAGGGGAACCTACATATGAAATTTCAGAAAGATCCCCTCAATAGTTTCTGAGAAATAGCGATAACAAACTTCAATTGTCAAAATCCAAGATGGCTGCCTGTCGGCCATGTTGTTTTCCAATTGGTCTCAAAATGCAATATGCCTAACTAGGCACCAAGAGGAACTTTTATATGAAATTTGAGAAAGATCCCTTCAGTGCTTTCTCAGAAATAGCGATAACAAACTTCAATTGTCAAAATCCAAGATGGCTGCCTGTCGGCCATGTTGTTTTCAGATTGGTCTCAAAATGCAATATGCCTAACTAGGCACCAAGGGAAACCTACATATGAAATTTCAGAAAGATCCCCTCAATAGTTTCTGAGAAATAGCGATAACAAACTTCAATTGTCAAAATCCAAGATGGCTGCCTGTCGGCCATGTTGTTTTCAGATTGGTCTCAAAATGCAATATGCATAACTAGGCACCAAGGGAAACCTACATATGAAATTTCAGAAAGATCCCCTCAATAGTTTCTGAGAAATAGCGATAACAAACTTCAATTGTCAAAATCCAAGATGGCTGCCTGTCGGCCATGTTGTTTTCAGATTGGTCTCAAAATGCAATATGCATAACTAGGCACCAAGGGGAACCTACATATGAAATTTCAGAAAGATCCCCTCAATAGTTTCTGAGAAATAGCGATAACAAACTTCAATTGTCAAAATCCAAGATGGCTGCCTGTCGGCCATGTTGTTTTCAGATTGGTCTCAAAATGCAATATGCATAACTAGGCACCAAGGGGAACCTACATATGAAATTTCAGAAAGATCCCCTCAATAGTTTCTGAGAAATAGCGATAACAAACTTCAATTGTCAAAATCCAAGATGGCTGCCTGTCGGCCATGTTGTTTTCCAGATTGGTCTCAAAATGCAATATGCATAACTAGGCACCAAGAGGAACCTACATATGAAATTTCAGAAAGATCCCTTCAGTACTTTCTGAGAAATAGCGATAACAAACTTCAATTGTCAAAATCCAAGATGGCTGCCTGTCGGCCATGTTGTTTTCAGATTGGTCTCAAAATGCAATATGCATAACTAGGCACCAAGGGGAACCTACATATGAAATTTCAGAAAGATCCCCTCAATAGTTTCTGAGAAATAGCGATAACAAACTTCAATTGTCAAAATCCAAGATGGCTGCCTGTCGGCCATGTTGTTTTCAGATTGGTCTCAAAATGCAATATGCATAACTAGGCACCAAGGGGGACCTACATATGAAATTTCAGAAAGATCCCCTCAATAGTTTCTGAGAAATAGCGATAACAAACTTCAATTGTCAAAATCCAAGATGGCTGCCTGTCGGCCATGTTGTTTTCAGATTGGTCTCAAAATGCAATATGCATAACTAGGCACCAAGGGGAACCTACATATGAAATTTCAGAAAGATCCCCTCAATAGTTTCTGAGAAATAGCGATAACAAACTTCAATTGTCAAAATCCAAGATGGCTGCCTGTCGGCCATGTTGTTTTCCAGATTGGTCTCAAAATGCAATATGCATAACTAGGCACCAAGAGGGAACCTTACATATGAAATTTGAGAAAGATCCCTTCAGTACTTTCTGAGAAATAGCGATAACAAACTTCAATTGTCAAAATCCAAGATGGCTGCCTGTCGGCCATGTTGTTTTCCGATTAGTCTCAAAATTCAATATGCATAACTAGGCACCTGAGGGGAACCTACATATAAATTTCAGAAAGATCCCCTCAATTAGTTTCTGAGAAATAGCGATAACAAACTTCAATTGTCAAAATCCAAGATGGCTGCCTGTCGGCCATGTTGTTTTCAGATTGGTCTCAAAATGCAATATGCATAACTAGGCACCAAGGGAAACCTACATATGAAATTTCAGAAAGATCCCCTCAATAGTTTCTGAGAAATAGCGATAACAAACTTCAATTGTCAAAATCCAAGATGGCTGCCTGTCGGCCATGTTGTTTTCAGATTGGTCTCAAAATGCAATATGCATAACTAGGCACCAAGGGGAACCTACATATGAAATTTCAGAAAGATCCCCTCAATAGTTTCTGAGAAATAGCGATAACAAACTTCAATTGTCAAAATCCAAGATGGCTGCCTGTCGGCCATGTTGTTTTCAGATTGGTCTCAAAATGCAATATGCATAACTAGAC
Organism: Pecten maximus; assembly: GCF_902652985.1. Lineage (NCBI taxonomy): Eukaryota > Metazoa > Mollusca > Bivalvia > Pectinida > Pectinidae > Pecten > Pecten maximus. Next base: position 11,179,158 of record NC_047025.1, on the reverse strand, counting down.
ACCAAGGGGAACCTACATATGAAATTTCAGAAAGATCCCTTCAGTACTTTCTGAGAAATAGCGATAACAAACTTCAATTGTCAAAATCCAAGATGGCTGCCTGTCGGCCATGTTGTTTTCCGATTAGTCTCAAAATTCAATATGCATAACTAGGCACTGAGGGGGACCTACATATAAAATTTCAGAAAGATCCCCTTATGAGTTTCTGAGAAATAGCGATAACAAACTTCAATTGTCAAAATCCAAGATGGCTGCCTGTCGGCCATGTTGTTTTCAGATTGGTCTCAAAATGCAATATGCATAACTAGGCACCAAGGGGAACCTACATATGAAATTTCAGAAAGATCCCCTCAATAGTTTCTGAGAAATAGCGATAACAAACTTCAATTGACAAAATCCAAGATGGCTGCCTGTCGGCCATGTTGTTTTCAGATTGGTCTCAAAATGCAATATGCATAACTAGGCACCAAGGGGAACCTACATATGAAATTTCAGAAAGATCCCCTCAATAGTTTCTGAGAAATAGCGATAACAAACTTCAATTGTCAAGATCCCCTTATGAGTTTCTGAGAAATAGCGATAACAAACTTCAATTGTCAAAATCCAAGATGGCTGCCTGTCGGCCATGTTGTTTTCAGATTGGTCTCAAAATGCAATATGCATAACTAGGCACCAAGGGGAACCTACATATGAAATTTCAGAAAGATCCCCTCAATAGTTTCTGAGAAATAGCGATAACAAACTTCAATTGACAAAATCCAAGATGGCTGCCTGTCGGCCATGTTGTTTTCAGATTGGTCTCAAAATGCAATATGCATAACTAGGCACCAAGGGGAACCTACATATGAAATTTCAGAAAGATCCCCTCAATAGTTTCTGAGAAATAGCGATAACAAACTTCAATTGTCAAAATCCAAGATGGCTGCCTGTCGGCCATGTTGTTTTCAGATTGGTCTCAAAATGCAATATGCATAACTAGGCACCTAGGGAAACCTAAAAATGAAATTTGAGAAAGATCCCTTCAGTACTTTCTGAGAAATAGCGATAACAAGAATTGTTTACGGACGGAGGGACGGAGGGACGGACGGACCACGGACCACGGACGCAGGGCGTCAAGGATTGATCAAATCGACCGTGCAAAAATTGCTCACTTAACTCCTTAAATATTTATTTATAATTTATTTATTTATTGATATATATATTTATCTAAATGAGTAACATTTTACTGGTTTAGATGGTTGCTTACCTCTGCCGACAAAGGCAGTACGAAATTATGTTGAGCTACAAATGTAGTTGTAAAGTCTTAATCCACATGTATATACACTGTATATAAATATCTGGGTATTTTTGGAGTCTGGTATAGAGGACTATAAAATGTCCTGAACCAGAAATAAACTTATCTTATCTTATCTTACAAAGGATACTGTAGTCCCCAGTAAGCCAGTATAGATCGGTGTTATCTTTTTAAGACGTTTAATATTATTATCATCATTTTTAATATTATCATCATCATTCTATACATAAACCTTGTGTAAAATAAATTGTCGACAGCTTGCCCGAAATAACATAAACCAGTTATTTACCTACTGGACATGTTAAAAAATGAATCACAGACGTTCAGCCCAAAGTATTAATTTATATAGTCTGATTATTATAGGACTCCAGGTAGACTCGGAGTCCACTCTGAGTGCACTCCAAGTTTACCTGGAGTCCAAACAGAGTGCACTCCAAGTCCAAATGGAGTACACTCGGAGTACACTTGGGTGTAACCTTTAGTCTACACTCAACTGTATATGGAAATGTAAAGTAATTATGGTACTTTACGACTACGCCAGACATGGTGTCAGGACCAGAGGAAACACGTGCCATAGGGGCCCTACATGTGTATATCTAATGCCAGATAAAACCTTATGAAATATCGTATTGTGTACTTCTTTCTTAAAATTTGTTTGATAACTACATCTTATCTTAGTAGAATGTGACGAATTTTAAAAATTGATGAAAATAAAACGTCAACTAACTGTATAGTTATTAACTAAAAATGCATTAAAGCGAAAGCGAAAGTAGCATCGATGTCATTCGGAATAAGCTTGACGGAACATCTCTGGTACTTTCCATACAATATCATGAATAAAACGTCTGTATGACCGCGATTAATGTAAACAAACCCATTGCACAACAAGCATAAAGTTATCAATCAGTCATCAGGGCCGACTAGAAGATTCTGGTCTCTATATTGCACGAACATTTCATCAGTTGATGACGTGTGATTCAAATAATATTTAGCATAGCTTGCATTTATTTAGGTACTTATATAGACTCAAGTGTTCCTTCTAGAAGAGCTGGAGTTGCGCCAGGCAGTTGCGTACGTACTGTGTACGTCTGTACGTTTATGCTGTGTTTTGGCAGCTTGAAATGGAATTTCCACAATTCTAGATAGAAGTATATATTTGTGTTTCTTCCTGAAAATGACATTTTGAGTCGATTGCTGCTGAATTTGTCGAGATTTATTCTAAAATGAAGTTGTGTGTTGTTTGTTTTTTTTGGTAAAAAAAATCAACTTTTTATCTTTGAACCTGCATACAACATGTCGCTAGAAAACAACTACTTAAAAGTCATCTTCTATATGGGAAGAAGACGATAAACGCTAGTCGTTGTACGTATGGCCTATGCAGAATAAATTGTCTTGGAAATGAAACAAAGCTAGTTGTGATTTTAAATACGAATACTCCATTATGGATTCCAATAACTTCTGTCTTTACCATAATGACAAGTTGAAGTTCCAACAGCTACATAAAGAAATCCAACATGCAAAGCTGGTCCCGCGGCCTTATGTATACAGAATGGGAATGGCAGTCTGTTCCTGCAGGAGACAAAGTGAGTATATATATATCATTGTACATAGTATTATTGGTCGAAATTTCCTCTTGACTTTCCACTACCTACATGTATATTGACAAAAATTCTGATGGCAGGGTATCATAAGCAAAAGTACAGAACATTGAAGTTTAATTGACAAAGCCCTTCAGACTGCATACATTTGTATGTAGCTTTGTATCTGAACATTAAAACATACTAAATTTAAGCTTTGTAACTCTGGTAAAATCTAGCTACAATATACTGCTTGGCTAGAAAGACATTCTCTTTAGTTTAATCGGTTGAGCATAGGACTAGTAAGCCAGAGGTCCCGGGTTTTATCCCTAGCTCTATTATATAATCATTGGCACCCATGTATAACATGTACACATGTACACAAGAAGAGGGAACTATATTCACTTGAATTATCTTACATGATCATCTATTTTACCTGATATATCTTGTCATGACCTACATGTACATATGTACCTTTAAACTAGAGGTCTGATTCAAAATGTAATTTTGTTTCACACACATGACATTTTACAGATACGGAAATTGTCATTTGGTATTGAGTTGAGTTCTTAATATTCTCTTAATGACATTTTAAGCCTGCTACTTTTACAATTCTGTAAATGATTTACAGAATTGTAAAAGTAGCAGGCTTATAAATACATTTACTATCTAATACAAATCAGGTCACCCCACAGGAAGGTATTTTTCCCTGTTCTAAAGGAAAACTAATTTGTCCAGGTAGAAACTATTTAAATCACAGCGAAAACAAGAAGAAACCATGTATTTTTGTTTACATTGAAATAAGTCTGAATCTTTTTTTTTTTATTTTTTTTTTATTTCAGACATATTCAGTTATTTGTTGCAAGACCTGTATTAAAAGACAGGTGAGGTTCAATTCCTGTAACCTATGTGAAAAGTAATATGGGGTCACTTGCCTGACATTTTTTTTTTTTTTTTTTTGGGAATGCTGGTTTTCTCTTGTGGCAGGTTTTGATTGTACATAGTGATATGGTCGCCTTCTAGCTTTGCACTAGGGGGAATTTCCCTTTAGCTCAGTCGGTAGAGCAGTGGACCAGTAAGCTGAGGGTTGCTGGTTGGATCCCCGGTGAAGGCACACTACTCTCTTTCCTGTTACACTCTAATAGTAAGACCCCTAGCATGATTTTGTCATTACAAGCATGATTGATATAAACTAGAATACTAATAACTTGTTTTGCATTTGCCGTCAATTGAATAAAATTTAATTTGATTTGATTTAATGATGTCTATAATAAACTTTTTATCTTTTTCAGAACCAGATCTACAGGGTCTTCTCCAATCATCAGACCTTAATACGATTGTTTCGTTCGCCCAACAAAAAATACATGACGAACAAAAATGTTTGAAGTCTTTTTTAAATTCTGAATTGGCAAAAGGCATTTCAACAAACAATTATAGTCTGTGTATGTTGTTATATGTACTTTATCAGTCATACCAGAACAGTTCTTACGAATTTCTACAAGGTACAAATGGGGCAGTAGAAAAACCACTGAAAACAAAGGTAGAAAAACCAAACAAACAAAAAGTGTATGAGATGGCTGTGAAAAGAAGATTGAAAAAGTTAAAATGGAAGAATTAGGAATCTACTATCCCGATTTTCCCAGGGAATTTGATGCAATTGAGAGAAAAAGAATTCTTCAAGAAATTGATCTATGAATATAGGAAAGATATTGTCTTGTTTTTCAATAAACGAGCCAATGAAAGGACCTATGCAGCCAAAACTGCTACTACACATGTTGTGATCCACTACAGTGACTTGGAAATGTTGCAGTCTTTTAAATCTAGACTAAGGTCAGCTGCTTTAGAAATACAGGATGAAATGGACAAGAAACGCAAGGGTACGTACAAACTGTGGAGTGAAATTTTGTTATTCTAACTAACTATAGTTAGCAGTATACCAAGGAATACATATAAAGGCATTATTTAAGAAATTTAGGGAAATGGGACATGATTTGAGATAACAATCAGGGTTTTGGCAAATTAACAATCTTTTTAGTTTGATCGTTTGCTAGGTTTATCACCTCATGAACATACAGAGTCATTTTGAGGCAGAGTTATGTTGTAGTAGTTAGTGGCTACCTCACCAAACATTATACAGGAGGTCTGTCACATGGTATCTAAAGCAATTGGTGTGAATTGTCCTGCTCATGGACACAACCATGACAGCACAAGATGATCTTTAATTTCAGCTTAAATAAGAAAAAAAACTGTCCTTTGGTATCAATGTCCAATGCTCTATTGACTGAGCTATGGCAATCCCTCAAAATAGGAACAAGTGGAATTATCTTATTTATTTTGTATTTAGCCCAGAGGGCCAATAAAGTCAAAGCTTGTCTTCTAGGGTTAGGCTTATTGCAGGACAAGGTATTAATATGTGTTAAAATTCTGTAATGCCCTCAAATGCAAAATACATCTTGGGTGGGTTTATTACCAGTTAAACTGTCAAAAACTGAAAAATACAAATATCATGAGCATATAAGAAAATAGAGTTTATTAAAAAAAAAAAAAAAAATCCAACAACTGTGAAGAAATGGATATTTTTAAGTAATTGTCCCTTTTCTTTTTCTATCTTATTTCAATTGCAGTAATTAAATATGAAATTATAAGGACCAATACAACAAAAGATATGAGAAAAGAGTAGGCGTAATAGAAAATTTATTGATGATATTGCAGCTCCTCAAAGATAAAATCAAACTTTGTACAAAAGAGGCATGATTGATGATAGATAGTTAGCATATATATTGAGCTACCGCGTAATCATATTAGTAAATGTGTACCTTGTATTTCAAGGGAGATAACTCTTACATATATCATAGAAGTACATAGCTATGTTTGGTTTGTTTTTGTTTAACGTCCTATTAACAGCCAGGGTCATTTAAGGACGTGCCAGGTATTGGAGATGTAGGAAAGCCAGAGTACCCGGAAAAAAACCACCGACCTACTCTCAGTACCTGGCAACTGCCCCACAGGTAGGTTTCGAACTCGCAACCCAGAGGTGAAGGGCTAGTGATAAAGTGTCGGGACACCTTAACAACTCGGTCACCGCGGCCCCTAGAAGAACATTGCAAAATATGATTGTCATATTAACATTTATATTATAGATGAAAAAAAAATGGTAAAAACTTTAGGAACAAATTAGGCCATAATATGAAAATTATGGTTGATTATTTTTGTTTCAGGAGCATCGCAGATTCAGGAGACGGATTTACAATGAAGGATCTGCCGAAATCATGGACCAAACAACTGCAGGTACACATTTTTAAAAAAGTGATGGGATGTTATCTTTGGAGTGGAATTGATAGCCAATATATCAATACTATTTCACAGTGAAATGTTATAATTGACTTGACAGAATGGATCAACTAATTAAAAAAAGGTCACATGAACAAGGGAATTTACAGTGTTAACTTTAAAAGGCTGCTTCTGTCAAGTAGGATGCAAGGGAGCTGCCTTAAATATTTCAAAAATTCCATTTCTTGCATTACAGAATTGATTTTTTTTATATCACAAACAATTTACATTATTCTTTTAAGCTTGTGCCGTGAAAGAAGAACGTCAGACTGATTTTACCAGGAAGTTAAAAAAGAGGTATGTATGTATTCTCACCCATTTACAAGGCTGGAGACTGATGCTGTTCATGATCATATTTCAAAATTCTAAAATAGATTTTTATCTTTATTTTGAATTCAAATTATATTACTCTACGTAGTCAAGTAAGAGGATTGTGTAAATGACACTTAAGATACATTTTGTATGAGCATTAATAAAAAAAAAAAAAGGGGAAAGGAAAAAAGAGGTATGAAAATACTGAAAATAGAGCAAAAAACATTAAACGATTGAGAACACTCAGAATCTGGATGGTGAAGAGTAATAGCCCCACGATTCGATAAATTTCACACCTTTCAATATCGGATTTTGTCTGACCTGTGCCACAGAATTATAAATTGTATCATCAGTTGAATTATTTATTTTGTGTGGTTTTAACAGAAGGGGGAGCCCACCGACATCATCCCCTTTGGCTGATGGTCAGTGTTTCAACTGCCTTGGGATCTTCGAAGGCTTAAGAGGTTCTGGTTCCTGTCAGCACCATCCTGGCTTTCTCAGTAAGTAAAACCTCAAATGAGATCCAATTGACAGTTTAGAGGAATTGACAGTGTTTAACATTGTCTTGTGTAAATGCATTTGACGTTTTTGACATCTTTTGACAACACTTGAAATGGTCATGGACAGGGTATGGTCATAATGTATTCATGGTTGCCATTTACTTAAACAATACAAGAGAAAGATTTTAAAGTTCCAACTGAAAACCATCAGTCCTAAAGTTCTTTTGTATCATGATAATTTTTCAAAGCATAATTTGGACTCGATGGGATTCATTTATATTCATTTATAACATTTCAACAGAAATGTATTGAGTAAATTTGACAAAACAATTATTGAATATGCTTTCAAGTCAGCTTTTACAGTAGGTTGGTTTTTTGTTTTTTTGTTCTTTCTTTTTTCAAGTTTTACACCAGAAATATGCATACCAGCTATCCGAGCAGTTAAGAATACAATAAATATAGTTGATATTATTTGGTGTTGTAGAAGATGTGGTTTGGACATGTTGTGGAAAAGAAGCAAATACAACCAAACCTTGCTACAAGGACCATCAGGAAACAGGGTAAGGTTATTTGATATCAAGTTCAAAAACAAGATAAGAACCATCAATGAATGCTCAGAACCACAAGTCAAACTTGTAAAAGATATTTCAGATGCTAACTTAAACCCCCATCCCACCCTTGCAAAAAATGGGCAAAACGCAATGTAACTTTGAAACTCTGTAGAAGTTTGCCAGCTATAAATCCATGTATATTGTTTTGAAATTCAAGATTATTGAGTTACCACACATAGGTGTCTGTTTTTATTCCACTTCAAAATTTCCATTTCTTTTTATATAGAACTTGAAAGAAACCATGCAAGGAACAGAGTTTTCATAAAAATAAAAAATTGGTGCTTTTATTTTTTTTAATTATGCAGACTCCTACAGACATTATCTGAGCATAAACAAAGAAATGATAAGATTGATAGATTTGGAACTCTGTGCATATGGATGTGTATCATATTAAATCTTTATTTTAAAAGCAATAATTTAATTTGCAGATGCAATGTAAGCATACACAATTGGAGGCAAAGGAAAAACAGTGGTCGGAAGTCGGACACTTATTCAAGGTGTACTGCCGCTGAAGATTACAAATTATCTCGTGCATGTGTGAAGCCTAATCTTCGCCATCGTACGCCTGGTCGTCATGTTGTGAACATGTGGGATAAACAGTATGGAACGAAATATTAAATTACAAAATCTTCGAGTTCAGTTGCAAAATATTTTATCTTGTATGTAATGCGACGATTGTATATATAATATGATGGTTGAGGAAGTGGCAAATGGCCTTGGATGACTGGATTATTAATGAAATATAAATAAAATGTACATGTTATATATATATATAACAGTAACATAACTGATGAAGGAAGTCAATTTGATGAGTAGTGCTCTGAGTGGGCCACAAACTCACCATCTTAGGGCAGTAATCACCTTGTCAGAAAAACCTGCAGCTTATACCACTGCGCCATATCCACGTTCTCGTATGTAAATGTAATGTATACACTTAATTGTTATTACTTAATAAAATTTAGAATTTGAATGTTCATTTGAATTCATTTTCTTCAACTCCAATTTCATACAAGTACCATATATTCTAGAGCGCAAATGTTAAATATAGATCATGATGAAAATTGAATTTACTCCAAAGAACATCGACAAATTTATGAACAATGACCATAATTATAATGAATTAGACCCTGTAAGCCAATGCTTAACTAATACCCTTTGCTACCCATCATTTTCGACCATGGCAACCAAATGACATCTATTGTTTTGTAAAATAGCATCATTGTTTTGCTACCCCTCAAAACCCTTGCATACCAATTTTCAGATTGAAAGGACAATATTTCAATTTTGACCATCCAGAAGCCTCCATGATGTTTTCATATTAACGGTTCTGGTTAGATTGTAAGCGTTTATCAGTCACAGCACTTAGCAAAATTTGAATTGAATTGATTAAAGTACTAATAGCTATTGACCATTACACAAAACCTGTGAATAGTGATCTAGTTACTATGGCAACCTAACCTAAACAAAAACAAAAACAACAAAAAAACCTCTATGCACATTTAAACATGGTCATTAACATTTCTTGAGTAATTTCATTGACATCTAATTATTAAACCTTTTTGAAGGAGTAGTTCGGACAACATATATATCATGATAGTGAGCTTTTGGTTACTATGGCAACCAAATCAAATAACATATTGTTTTGAAAATATTACCGTTGTATTTGCCATCGCTCACAACCCTTATATATATATACAAACATTCAACTTAATTGGTATACATCTCAGCTTCGGCGAATCAGAAGTCTACGTGTTGTTTCCATAGTAACGGTTCTGGTCGCCTGCTAGTATGGTCTGTTTCACTTAGTGGCTATAGCATTGTAATGCATCCGTGACCTTTGACCTTTGGATCCAGGACCTCTGAAGTTTCACCAATATGTATACATACTACATAATATTATTAACTGTTTCAAAGATAGTAAGTTATTACCACAAGAACTGTTTCATTTAGTGGCACCAAAGGTCCTAACAGGTCAAGGGTCATAAAACTGGTAAAAAATGTTTGAACTAAATGACATCAAGGAGACTCAAGGACTTGGCATGATCCATGCTGAATCCGAGGAGGGGATATGGAAGTGGTGTTTCCACTTTACCCCTAACAACCATAAATGAATTCTAAATAATGACGACATAAAGAACAAGAGATCCCAGAGGGATCTTGGCGCCCACCATTGAATGATCTTCATAGGTTCCATGTCAGATTGATCTTTTCTCTACTTTTCCCTTCTTACTAATCCTAATCTGTGTAAATACAGAAACAGCCCTCTATAGCTAGTACTTTTCAAACAAGGGGAAACTATATATAAAATTTAAGATCTGTCGACCATGTTTTTGGATTGGTCCCAATATGCAAAACTAGGCACTGAGGGGAACCTACATATGAAATTTGAGAAAGATCCCTTGAGTGCTTTCTGAGAAATAGCGATAACAAACTTCAATTGTCAAAATCCAAGATGGCTGCCTGTCGGCCATGTTGTTTTCTGATTAGTTTCAAAATGCAATATGCATAACTAGGCACCAAGGGGAACCTACATATGAAATTTGAGAAAGATCCCTTCTGTACTTTCTGAGAAATAGCGATAACAAACTTCAATTGTCAATATCCAAGATGGCTACCTGTCGGCCATGTTGTTTTCTGATTGGTCTCAAAATGCAATATGCATAACAAGGCACTGAGGGGAACGTATGTATGAAATTTGAGAAAGATCCCTTCATTACTTTCTGAGAAATAGCGATAACAAACTTCAATTGTCAAAATCCAAGATGGCTGCCTGTCGGCCATGTTGTTATCCGATTGGTCTCAAAATGCAATATGCATATAACTAGGCAACAAGAGGAACCTACATATGAAATTTGAGAAAGATCCCTTCAGTACTTTCTGAGAAATAGCGATAACAAACTTCAATTGTCAAAATCCAAGATGGCTGCCTGTCGGCCATATTGTTTTCCAATTGGTCTCAAAATGCAATACGCATAACTAAGCACCAAGGGGAACCTACATATGAAATTTGAGAAAGATCCCTTCAGTACTTTCTGAGAAATAGCGATAACAAACTTCAATTGTCAAAATCCAAGATGGCGGCCTGTCGGCCATGTTGTTTTCCGATTGGTCTCAAAATGCAATATGCATAACTAGGCACCAAGTGGAACCTACATATGAAATTTGAGAGTGATCCCTTCAGTACTTTCTGAGAAATAGCAATAACAAACTTCAATTGTCGAAATCCAAGATGGCTGCCTGTCGGCCATGTTGTTTTCTGATTGGTCTCAAAATGCAATATGCATAACTAGGCACCAAGAGGAACCTACATATGAAATTTGAGAAAGATCCCTTCAGTACTTTCTGAGAAATAGCGATAACAAACTTCAATTGTCAAAATCCAAGATGGCTGCCTGTCGGCCATGTTGTTTTCCGATTGGTCTCAAAATGCAATATGCATAACTAGGCACTGAGGGGAACCTACATATGAAATTTGAGAAAGATCCCTTCAGCACTTTCTGAGAAATAGCGATAACAAACTTCAATTGTCAAAATCCAAGATGGCTGCCTGTCGGCCATGTTGTTTTCCGATTGGTCTCAAAATGCAATATGCATAACTAGGCACCAAGGGAAACCTACATATGAAATTTGAGAAAGATCCCTTCAGTACTTTCTGAGGATTAGCGATAACAAGAATTGTTTACGGACGGACGGAGGGACGGACGGAGGGACGGACGGACGGACGGACGGAGGGACGGACGGACCACGGACGCAGGGCGATTTGAATAGCCCACCATCTGATGATGGTGGGCTAAAAATAGCAAGCAAAACTGGCAGACATCAATATTGTAAAACATTTATGGTGTCATACTGTTGGAAACTCGGCCCAACGCAAAATTTAAACAACATTCCATTCATGTCAAAAAAACGGTTAAACCCTTTTCCAATGACTGAACAGCAATGATATATAATTACAAAAGAAATCCCATGCCATTATCAGCATGGTCCATCTAATTAGTCAAGTCATTGTTAAACCATTGCTATCGAATATGACTGGACGGACGAAGGGTAATGTGGAAAGCCAAGTTGTCATTTATTCGTGGAGCAATATTGATCCAGTATTTTACTAAATTATATAAGATAGCTTTATGAGATAGCTGATATGTGTATGAGATATCGTATATAACGATATAAGATATCTTATTTAATTTGGTAAAATCCTGGATCAACGTTGCTCCGTGAATAAATGACAACTTGGCTTGCCATAGTAATGCTGCCTCTGTTTACGTCATGCGAGGAGTGCAAACTGTTCAACCACTCGTTGACTTGATTAGGGTTTCGAGTTCTAGATTATTGAATTTGTTAAATTTAGCATGGTATTAGAATGATTAAAAAGTGATCAATATTAATATAGTAATGCTACATGGCGAGGCATGCTAAATGGTTAATTAATCGAGCTCGTTAAACGTTGAGCAATAATTAGGGGTTTCTACATCAAGATTATCGAATTTGCTAAATTTAGCACGGAATTAAAATAATTCAAAAAGTGATCAATATTTAAAGCTGCATACTTGGTATTAAAATAGGTAAGTACAATGTATCTATTGATGGAAGAAGCATAACATTAGGACAAATAAATCGACAAGGTATAAAGAGACCTAATAACGGAGAGTTACTTTAACAAAAGGCATTATTAAATAGGATTGATATCGATTATTGGTTCTAGTTTAAATAATATCATAGAAATATGACGTCAAAAATAACCTGCGCGATTTCACTTTAATATTGTGTTTTGGTTTTTATTGCATTTGGAACATATGACGAAATTTTGTCGCCATTTCTTCACAGAGGGTTTTGTTTTGTCTTGAGTTTCGTTCTTATTAGCCAACATAATATAATATGACTTTTTTTCGGTAAACAATTCATTTACGATGGTAAATTAGTGAAATAGAGTAAAATTATGATAATTTAGTTTTCGTAGCACCCAACATAAAATGACGTTTTTATCACCTTTTTTTTGTTTTCGTAGCACGCAACATAAAATGACGTTTATATCAGCTTTTTTTGTTTCCGTAGCAGCCAACATGAAATGAAGTAAAACGGGGCTCGCCAAATTAGTCCAGGCGTTTTCAGACCATCTCAACGAGCCTTTTCAAGGGTTCATTATAACTAGTACACTGGATCTTGGCAGGTAAACATTCAATTTATTTTATGGACAATAGCGACGTACCTCAGACTAATTAAAGCTAAATTTATGTTAACTGTAAATCGAAGTTAGAAACGAAAAGAAGCATGGTTATTTCCGTGGTTTCCTCAGCGGGTTAAAGTAATGCAATCAGCAGTAGGGGAAAAAACAAGGTTGACTATATAGAATATAATGGACGACTAAAAGCCATGAACAGCGATAACAGCAAAGCGGTTTCAGCCTTTTTACTTTACGCAACAGCGGAAAACCACTTAAAATAGTGTTTTGGATTTTAATCAAACTTATTGTTATTGGCTGATTTCAGTGATTTCTTTAAATGGTTGGACAAAAGGCACACTAATGAATATTAACTATTAAGATTAGAAAATAACGAATACTCTATATCAAATTGTATCATACTCGGACTAGCGAGTGTTACCAGCAACATCTTACAGCCGTTTTGTCCTTCTAGGACTAGTCAGTGTTGCTAGGGACATCATACAGCTCTTTAGTTATTGTCAGACTAGGCAGTGTTGTAATAGACATCATACAGCCGTTTTGTCCTTCTTTGACTAGTCAGTGTTGCTAGGGACATCGCCCAGCTCTTTCGTTATTGTCAGACTAGGCAGTGTTGTAATAGACATCATACAGCCGTTTTGTCCTTCTAGGACTAGTCAGTGATTCTAGGGGACTAGTCAGTGATTCTAGGTGCCGAAAGTATATTTTTGCCAATTTTGTGATCCATGAAAATCCGCAAACGAAAGTAGCCTGCGAGCATATGTATTGACTTTTACCATAACCGCAACTTATGTCATAAAGGTTTTATCGGTTAAACATAATGTTTGCATTAGACATAACAATGACCCATTGGACTTACTCTCACCTTTCTCAGTTATACAATTACCTATTGGAGCTATGTTAGTGAAATAACTGTCAAAACATTATCAAGTTTAACCATGCATGTATGGCATTTGTATGTATAAACTATTGAATTCCATTTATGCCCCGTTGAGATGCATTAGGCCTGTTTTATACCTAGCGATGCCGTGTCAATATTTTAATTAGCGACCTTTTGTGCGTTATCTTCGTTTTCAGTACATCTAATGACTACTAACATTCTCCAAAACAAAACATTTCGATAAAATAGGATTCTAATTTTAAGTCATATGTACGAAACACCAAAAAAGATTTTTTTAAATAAATAATTTGTTGATCTAGCATATGAGTAAATGGCAATATAAAGCTTTTAAAGGAATTGTTTTAGTATTGTAAAAATTCGATATTCCCAAATGGCAAAATATATTGATTGGTTAGCGGCGAGAAAACAGATCTGTTATTGCTGACCGATTCGTACTGTATGTATATATATATATGTATCAATAATGCCAACAGACGATTCGTCACGTGGACTGTTTGTAGTATGTATGTGTCGTTACGAGTAAGCGGATATGTCTGAAGAGGAGATGGCGTCGACTCCGGTGAGTTTTCTTAATATCAGACATGCTTGCTAATAGTGTAAAGTAGTTTGTAATACTAAGTAGTTATGATATATCTGACGTGTATCACCTCAGGTGAGTTTTCTTTATAATACAAGAAGTGTAGTTTGTATCAGTTATGATATTTCTCTCTATATAAAAAGTGTATCGACTCCCATGAGTTTTCTTTATAATTTAAGAAGTGCTTAGCTGAAAGTGAAGGTTGTAACAATGATGATTTATATATAAAGTGTGTCGACTCCGTTAAGTTTTCTTTTACATTATAAGAAGTGCTTAGCTAAATATGTAGTTTGTAACAATGATGATATATAGTATATTTATATATAAAGTGTGTCGACTCCGGTAAGTTTTCTTTTATTTTATAAGAAGTGCTTAGCTAAATATGTAGTTTGTAACAATGGTGATATATATATAGTATATTATACATAGTATATTTATGAAGTGTGTCGACTCCGGTGAGTTTTCTTCTATATTGTAAGAAGCGCTTAGCTAAATATGTAGTTTGTAACAGTTTTGATATTTCTTGTATTCTATAGAGGAATTAAATGTCTTTAACATTTGTTTAAACCTTCGCTAAACGAGTTTCACTTCTATATAAATAATGATTGGATGACATGCATAAAAAAATATAGGATGAAAAACATTTGAATAGAATAAATACTGGACTAATTACTATGCTGTAATCACACCGATATAATGATATTATAGCATATAATTTTTACGCTTTGTTTTATTTTTGATCAATCTATATAGTTTGTTTTTTTCCTGAACTATATAAGTTAATGATTTAAGGAATTATAAATTATTTTTTATCTATATTTTATTTCTTTAGCATACAGAAATATAATGGTATTTCTGCTGTGCATGCTTGTGTGCATGACAAAATGTGAATAAAAACATGTTTCGTCTGGGGAAAATATACATATTAATTATATATTCTTGAAAATCATCAATGTACGAATTTCCGAAATGTGAAATAGATCAAAAACATTCAAGGCAATACAAATTCAATTAGAATACTTACTCTCTTTGTTCTTTATTTATGTTAGCGATTTTCTTGATAAATCGAAAATCACGAAGTCAGATTAATTTTAGAATGAGGGACTCATGAAAGTTTATACCACGAATATCTATCTTAATAGTACCCATGAATGCCCCATGTTATACTATAACATTTAATAGTTTTAATATCTCATAATTACCGAAGTACTTTCTCCACATTTGTATTCCGATAGATTTGTCCCCAACCATCTGATAAAAAAACTAAATCTGTAACAATTTTTTCATCTAAAAATGGTCAAGTGTGACCTTTGACCTTGACCGATGACCATCGATGTCTCCTGATATCGTGTGAATGTGAACTGTTTTGGAATTCATGCGATATTATTTTACAAAGTCATTTTTAATTTTAAAAATTGTCATATGTACCCTTTAACCTTTAACCTTGACCGATGACTACCAAAATTTAAACAGACGTAGACATAGGCAGTATGATGCTGTGGTGCGAGTTTGAACAAATTCTGTCCATGCGTTCGTGATCTATCGTGTTCACAAGCTTTATATCTTAGATGTGGTGAAGTGTCATATTTGGCCTTTAACTTTGACCGTTTCGTTAGTTTTCGACCTCAAACATAAACTTTCGATGATATCTAGCTGGGACGCAGAAAAGAACGATTTTTTCTATGCATCATATAGATACATTTATCAAGGTTAAATTTCAAGGTGGGCACTTACGTTATATTGCTAATAATCAACGTTATACCACAAAAACGGGACGTTCTAAAGTTGGCCAAATTCTTTCCAACTATGGCCTTGTACATAGAATCACAAGATATATGATAATTGAACTTACTTGAAGAGATTATGGGCCTAATTTTTTCAGGGAATAAATCCAAAGGGATACGGACGGTCCGGAAATAATGTAATGTAATGCTTGTCATATAAATGAAATCTTTTTCTAGGGAGAAAGATAGCATTTTAAGAGTGTTTCGTATGCCAATAAACCTTATGGATGTAAAAACACAACTGCGTAAGGACTTGATTACACAGTGCAGTATATGATAGCTGTTTGATGTTCGTATTTTCGATAAAAACAATTGAAATGCAATTGAAAAAAAAAAGAAGAAAAAAAAAGGTTCATGGAAGCTAGAGGGCTTTCATTCGCTGCTCTCAAATGACTCTATAGAGAATTGGTTGCAATGAAAAGTTGGAGTAAAGTACAACCGCCGGGAGGGAATTCGTTGTTGAGTTCTACATAAAACTATAGATTCTCTGGTTGTCGGTAATTGTAACTTGATATATTCACTACAATGATGATTGCTTGAGTAACACACACAGAGAAATGCTAGTTCTCAGCGGTAATCCATTTGTGTTGGTTGTTTTCTTGGGTCAGAGCTAAGCGTTGTAACAGCATCCAGAGTAAAATGTGTATGGTTGCCTAGGGGGATCGGACGGAATAAAATAAATCACAGGGAAGAAAGGGAAAGATTAAAAAAACAACGGGGACAACAATCAATTTGTGATTTTCATAATGTTCGTAAGTAAAATTGATGACAGTAAACATTTCTGCAGGGGCTCACATTAGTTGCCTCTTACGAGATATATATGCAATATGATGCAGTAGGGATTTGCATACTTGGTTTCGCCAATATTAATCAATATCGGACAGCAGAGAATTAAATCCCAGTCGATTCTCAGCCTGATAATGCTCACGCTGTGCTATAAAACCTGGATCAACTGCGCTTTCCATATCACTTACTTATATTTACCTTTTAAATGGACTGTATCAAAGGACATTTTCAATAATGAAAAATAGAAAGAATTAAATGTTACCAAGCATTCGATTTTTAGGTCACCTGAGACGAAGTTGATGGTATGTACATGTTGGCCCTAGTTGACCCCCAGGGGCTGGTGGGCGGGGCCAAAAAGGGTCAAATTAACAGAAATTTTAAAAATCTTCTTCTTACAGCCCAAATAAGGTAGAATTAA
Organism: Pecten maximus; assembly: GCF_902652985.1. Lineage (NCBI taxonomy): Eukaryota > Metazoa > Mollusca > Bivalvia > Pectinida > Pectinidae > Pecten > Pecten maximus. The sequence continues at coordinate 11,161,886 of NC_047025.1, read as the reverse complement.
ATACTCTTCACAGATCGAAGGGTCTTAAGGTGCTTTACCATAATTGTGAATTTCCTAGCCCTGGGGTCTTGCGTTTGCCCCATGGGAGGGGATAAACTTTACTATAGTTATAGGGAAATCACATTTTTGACTAGCATTTGTTTTATTTGTTTTGGATTCATTCTTTCATTCAAATTTACTGAAATATTTCAAAAATCAGGTGACCGTTAAGGCCCATGGGCCTCTTGTATTATTTTAAGTTTGGAAGTGATAACTAGTTTTGTAAGTACAAAGTTACACAGGAAATTATCATGGCCCTTTTTAGAATAGTAATAATACATGTTGACCCTATTGGATAATTCCTCTAAAATGTATTTGCTTATTTTAACAGGTTTCCAAGATCAATACATTCAGCAGATTCGATAATATTAAAGATGCCTTCTTGTCGATGACCCAAAAGCGCTCCCCCTTCTGGACCACCGGGTCTTAATCTCTCTATATTTTTCAAGTACAAATGTACCTCCATTTAAATATAAATCTTATGTATATTTCGTCATCGGTTCCTTGATTTTAAATAACAAGTAAGATTTAACACGTTGGCATTTAATATTTTCACCATACACAATCTTTCTTATTTTTTTTCGGCGATATTAATCAATTTCTTTCTTTCTTGTTCATTTGATATTTAATCGCATTACCATTATTTCGTTTCATCAAACAATAATTACCTACGACTTGTATTACCGAAAAAAAATCAGATTATAATCTGCGAACAATCGGCAACGAGTTTTCGACAAACTAGGATGTTAGCTCGATATTAATTGATTATGTTATTCCCTATAAAATATGAAAGAAAGCAGAAGAAACCAATTGATGACATGCTCTTCTGTGCCTAAAACGTATTTGCTGCTGATACTATATAATCTAAACAATTCCTCCTTACTGCCTCAAATGCCTTCTTTATATAAACAGGCCATTGTTGTTCTTTTTAACACTACACATAAATATATTAATGGGAGATTTCTGAACGGAAATTCAATCTGAGGTTAAGGTATGAATATACAATGCACAGCGACTGATTAGTGATATGTCTGTATAATGTGTTCCTGTTTATCATCTTTCAACAATAAGAACCCAGTGTGACTTGCTCCACCCTCTAAATAAAACCAATATTGATATCCGTGTGATACTAGATAGCTGTTATCATGATCTTATTGATCACTATTCGATTCCATTGTCCGATAAAAAAAGGTCGATGGTCATAAGTATGCCCTATTAGTTTTCCTTGTCAATTCATATTTGTCATGAAGAGAAAGTGACATACGTTCTAGGTTGTACCTATATTTACATTTGTCATGAAGAGAAGGTGACATACGTTCTAGGTTGTACCTATACTTACATTTGTCATGAAGGGAAGGTGACCTATTTTCTAGGTTGTACCTATATTTACATTTGTCATGAAGATAAGGTGACATATTTTCTAGGTTGTACCTATATTTACATTTGTGATGAAGATAAGGTGACATATTTTCTAGGTTGTACCTATATTTACATTCGGAGGTCGTCGACGAACCAAAGGCGCTCACCATTCCGGAACGCTGGATCTTTATCTTAATCGTTTTGCCGTTGTAAATAGATTTTTTTTTACATATTTTGGAATTGCAAGCAAGTGAAACAAATTTATTCATACAGATATGACGTCAGCCTACGGAAGTAATTGTTGAGTTGCCGCTTACATAAGTTATTTTAGTTTTAGTTTTAGGCGATTTTATTTAAGCCAAATGAATGTTTTGTTTTTTTAATGTTTAGTTTTATTCACGTAGTGGATATTTTCGTTAAGACGTGGGGAATTTTTGAAACCATTTTTATTTTACCCATATATCTGGTTCTTAATGTTACTATTAATGCTATTTTCGCGGTGTTGATATTTTTCTTAATACGTGAGGCATGCACTTGACCGCCAAAATACCATACCTTTAAACATTAAGACACGTGTTAATTACCTTGATACATGAATCTCATCATAGGGTTATCACCACCACCATGTACTCCCTGAAACAATTCAATGTTATCTGAAAAATGTTAATTTGGAAAAATGATTATTAAACGACTTTTGTAAATATAAAGTTATAAAGTGTATACCCGTTTTCTTTGTTTAGCGCTAGGTGTGGGAAATATGTTTGAATCGTTAAAGGACATTCGAGCAACACTGCACGCGATTAAAAACTTGTCAGCCGGAATAGTAATCACGAACATATTCTTGAAACTTGACTCTGGGGCAACAACTGCGAAAAGAATATAGTCTAGCTTGTTCGGGTCGTCGCGAAATTGTAATCACATTTAGTAACTCACGTAATTTTGTAGATAAAATTTTGAAAATGCAGACCCTTATATGAGACAAAATATAACTGGTCTACCTTTTGAAAAGGACCTTTCTGCAGTTTGAGATCAAAAATATCCTGTCATTTTGTTGGGTCATTTACATACTGCGACAGAAACCTTACCCAAAGAACATATAAGATGATCCATAGACGTATTGACATGCTAGTTGTCACAATTGTGGCATAACAACCAGTACAATTTATTTACAGCTTTACAAATAGGATGGCATTCAAAATTGTACATTCCAAGGCGACATTAGAATTGATTACGCTATTAGAATAAAAAAAATAAAAACCTAAGATTAAAATATTATAGATATCGCCAAACTAAACACTAAAATAAACCGAATTATTTTATATTCTTTACTTACAAAAGGGGGAAACGAGAAAACACATTCTCTATACAAGACAAATTGCATGTTAGAGAGCCCATGTGATACAATGCAATTGGCACGAGTACAAACCATTAGAATGTCGATAAAAATGAAGGACGAGCCAGTATATGACACCAGAAGTTATAATTATGTACCTATTCACCCTGTGAGCAGAAAAACAACTTGTAGTCAATATCATTTGACATTTTCGTATATGAGATATCCTTGATTACAATATTGACAATGAATGTAGATATTTGCTTAGAAAGTATTGACATTTTCAGAATACTCTCATCTATTGTAATGTCCTCAGCCCCTATTGATTTTCGTAAATGCTTTAGTTGTAGCTAATTGAAACTTCCTCTTCTACTTCAATTAATTTTCAGCAGCTTTGAGGTGGGTCCAGTTACAATAAACACCATGCAAGCAATGAAAGGACATAATCGAATATAAATAATTAGGGTAATTATGAATAATTAATCATGTACTATGGAAAATCGTCTCATTATTTGAATTTGAATCAACAAATTGTCAGCAAAATGATGTATCTTTAAGCAAAATACCTCTATAATTGTTCATAAATAAATTCCGGAATGATAACAAAATCGAACCCTTTGAGAAATTATAATTTATATACGCTTAAGTAAATAAAATATTGATTTCGTATCACTGTCAAACGATGATCTTTTAAAACCTATCATCCATTTGGCATACACTTTATTGACAAAATACTGCAGTAAAAATACGAAACTAGTATAAAAAGAAATCTAATACGGCATCGAGTTTGTGTAAATGATTTGTTGGTAGAAATAGCATTGAAATTATTTCTCATAAAGCTTTCAAGTTCGGAATAATTACTTAATTCATATTATTATTTGTAAATTGATTTTATTCAATTGGGATAATTTATTTTTGAAATACTAATTAAATCTGTCTATGTTATTTTAACAGTGACATTGATAAATTGTGTTTTGTATTATATACAGTAAACAGTTTTTCGTTTTCATTAGGTTTTTTAAAAGCTATCATAGGCGCGTTTTGTGAAATGTTACATTTTCATTGTTCTCATTGTATCGCTTTTGTTGTATTGTCTATTATCTTGTATTGTTATCTTGTCATATTGATAATTAATTTACCAATTGGTCTATGTTGAAAAACGACAATAGTTCTGTATCGTTATTTAAAACGAATCAGTTCATCGCAAATTTGTACAAGGCAATGAACAATGCTTCATTATCATCGAAACAAAAAGTAAGTAAAACTAATAGTGAAACCAAGTTATTTTCTGTAAAATAGATCGAAGTCAATCTTTTGTCGACAGTGTTAAACAATGCTGTTTAACATAAAACCTTTACTGAGTATAAACTTTCATTGTTTTCATGGTTGCTTTGGAACCACGAATATGAATACAACACATATTGTATGTATTGTTGCTACAATGGCTAACCACGAAAGTTTGTATCCGCGATACATTAACAAGTCCCAATGTTCCGGAAGGGTAAGCGGATTTTGCTTCATCGAACACGTCAAATTTAATATCGCATATATCTCATTGAGATCGTCATAACGACCCCAAAACTTTCCCATATTCTTCATCAACCTGCAGCATTTGAAATCTTATGTTGTAACGCTTATTTTTTGCCAGCCGACAACCTCTATAAGGGAAGTTGTAATAATTGGAACAAGTACCAGAATATCAAATGAACTGCGACAACATTCGAAAAGCGTAGGTTGGAGAAGTAGGAATGTTACTATCTAGAAATGGGAAATTAACAATAGAAAAAAAATTGCAATGTAAAATTATTTTTAGCAAAATCGTATGTGAAAGATATCGCCGGTCGAATTGCTAAACACTCTGATATATTCATCCACAAAAGAAGGGAAAATATTCTTTTTATAAGTATAGACAATATAGAAGGCCCAGATTTCCCTCCGTTGTATAATGTACTCATTTACCACACAGGGGTTATGTATCCAACCTCAAACATACACCGGACTTGGGGTTGGATTTATGCCAAATCCAGCCATTTATCTATCGTATCTGTATTGAAAGGAGCTCACATATAAATTATATGGATAGTTATTTACTATGTAAACCAATTAATAGCTAATTTCGATATTAATTAGTTGCTATTCATGTTGTTGTTGACTTGGGAAACAATTGCACTAATTAATTTGTAATTATATTGGAAATGTATTGAGAAATTATAAGACATCAATGGGTTGAATAGAAACATAATATGTCGATATTCATTCAACGATGTATGATATAATGTTTTCTGTCAAACTAGTTAATACTAAGGGTTCACAATATAGAGTCACAGTATGTGCAAAGTTACTTTGTAAATATAAATTAATAGGCCGTTGTATGGAGATGATTGTTTTTAATGATTTCAATACATCATTCACGCATATATCATGATATTGGCTTTTTTCCGTCTTACTATCTTACAATACTAACGAACATACATAAGTCGAAATTTACAATAAACACCATTGCAACTGTATTCGGACATTTGATATTGTTGTTTACACAAAAAAGGAGTTGTTAGAAATCAAACAATTATCAGTGATTATCAAGCTAGCAAAATATGTTTCTTTCATCGTGGGCGTAAATCTAGAAATATTACTGATAGTTCTAGGCCGATATTTGACAAAAGAATATACATGTATATTAAGTAAGCAAAACGACGATGTCTTACTAACGCAAGTTATACCATTATCTAATTCATGATTCTTTGAAAAAATTCTAGTTTAAATATGATTGAGTCCCTCAGTATCACATTTGAATGTAGGTAACAAGTTATGGAAGAAGTGCCTATGAATACTACATTGTGTTCGAAACGCAAGGAAATGCCCGTCACATTATCTATTTTAGATAAAGAACAAAACATTTCTTAAAAAAAAAAAAAATAAATAAATAAATAAGTAAAAACCATTTGACATTGACATAATATCCAATAATAACTTAAAACTATTGCCATAATACAGTTAACACAAGTGTATTTTTAATCAATATTATACTAATTGGTTTTGCTTTCAGATATTAACGTTCTTAATTAAGCCAAAACCATAATAAATTCCGTTTCATTTTACCTAAAGACAAAACTGAAAACACTGTATTTTTTGCGTCACATCTGTTATATGTTATTCTGAACAAAACAAAAGTCTTCAATAAAAGTTAATTATTAATTGTTTAGATATAATAAAGTCAAAATAATATTCATGAAAAAATAGAAACAGATAAATCTAAGCTTCTTCATCAAAGACAAGTGCTTTAAAATGAATATTTGCTTAAATATTAGATAGTTTATCAACATTATAACGTCTGAAAATAATTCCATCAAAAACATAAATGTTTAAAGCAAATAACAGAACGGGGAATGGGACACAATATTCTGCTACGTATTTACCTGAATGTTTATATAAACTTTAACATCAAAAGCAGCCAACATATACCAATACATTAACCATTAGAGTAGAATGCCTACAATATTTATGTTTATTCGCAACATTCAATTTATAACTGTATATAAGAATTGATTTTACACACGACAAAAATCCATTCTTACATCATCCTACCTACAGGCATTATTTAATAGTCTCCAGTAAATTGGTTCGTCTGTACTCTATGTACCTGGCATAGCGTGTTTGGTCACAAAGGCGTTAGTCAATAGTTCCCATGACGCTTATCTAAATACCATAGTTATACTGCAACCTGTTCTCTAACATACCATGATCATATTCATCATGCTTTATCAGTTTAACGGTAGATTAACTTTTACTTTAAATATGATTTTAAACACTTAATGTATATCGTGTTTAAGGATTCAAAGATATCAGCACTACATACAAAAGAAAGCATATATTTCTTAAGCCAACGCTTTTGAACGAAAATAGAATTTTCCCTTATCATGCCATTAAGTTGAAGTGGCTGTGTGAATCAGCTAGTCTGAATCAATACACCCAAAGTGCGACCTGTTGTTGTTATTGTTTCCTTTCACACACGTCACAACAGCAATCATTGACCCCGTGGGCTTACGACAAACAAAATATTTTTGAATATTGATATTTTTCTAAAGCTGGCAAAACGAAATCATTTCGGTGTTATATCTGGTAGTGAACATTTTGAATGTGTCCAGGTTGCTGTTTCTTACTTTTATTAAGAAATAATCATAAACGTAATGTACTGACGACATTTTCAGGGTTATATATGAATGTTTTATACATGTAGTTCTGGAATAATCTACACTATGCTGACATGTTTATGGCTACACCATGTATATCAACTTAAGAATATCGAGTGGCACATTGAAACACACTTACCTTTCACCTATACGGCCGTGGTTCGAATCCCCGTTCCGTTTTGTTCTTGCTTCGTAATTGTAACATAAATAAAGTATTCTAAGTAATATACGTGCAACAAACATCGGTTTATTTGAATCCCGTACCAGTTGATATCTAAAACCCAAAACGTCTTTCTGATGTGTTGTTTGATGTTGCTAACGAGAATCTCTGATGTCAAAGTACTTAGACTTGTCACCGTCATCTTGTGGCAAAGTGTAGTGAATTAAGGCGGAAATAAGTATAAATGAACATGCATGCACGAACCATTCCCTTGAAAAACAATACGTATACACCCAACTCTCTTGTTCTCACTTGCAACAAGGGAAAGCACTACATTGGTATCTATAACTGAGAAAAATGCGCACGAAGATATCTATGTTGGTAAAATATTACACAGCCAGTAACACTGACTGTGCCATTCTTATTAAATCAAAAGTCAATTAAATGTCCACAGTTGACATTAACATTTCGGTTAATTAACTTTTAACAATTAATTCTCAATTGATATGCAATTTGAAAAAATAAAATCCAAATGTTAACGTTTAATCAATTTTCAAAATTTCAATTCCATATTTTCAAGCTCTTACAATATGCTGAGCTCAAACTAGACAGTGTATATTTAAAGTATTTATATATACCATAGCTGTTTTATTGTTGGTTTTGAGAAATTTAATATATAGGCTGAAAACATTTTCAAAAATGTCATAATATATTAGTTTTAACCTAGGATGTTTTCTCCTTATGGTTCTATGGTATTCCTCATGCCAATCATTTTCGGACATATCTTACTTCGAAATTGACCTACATTTGTATGACTGGTGTAGTCGATAAGCAGAAGACGTTTAACGCCCCGGAACACCTAGTCTTATTCACGTTGTACTCTCACTATACAAATCTATATTCGTTCATATTTTGGCCACATTCTATCGATTTTTAGTTGGAATTACAGTTTCGTTTTCATGTAGGTATTTTCTGATATCTGTGTATATACATGTATGCAATACAGGATTTCATTAAAGGGTTGTAGTTTTACTATTTCTAGGACAGAACAAACTCGCGAAAAAGAAATCCCTTGAAAATAATTCTTGAAGAAACTATAGAAGAAAACAATATAACATTTCACAATTTCCGTGACAAAATATCACGCAAATTTTAAACATTCCTTAAAACCGCGAAAAGTTCAACCACCAAGAACGAAGCGTTTATCACAAGACTGGCCATCAGTGTTTAGCTTGTAAATTATTCATATACCTGACACTTTGACCAACAGTCATAACTAGTGTACTCGTGTGATTGCATTTTGAGCACAAAAATTAGAATACTCATTCTATTTGAAAACGATCATTTTGTCCTAGTTTTGATTTTTGTGACTCTCATTTAATGAAACCTCAATCCAAGATCTGTCTTGCAATAAACATGTAGGCAGGCACATCTTTACGTTAAATTAAAATGAAGTTGTTTTGTTTTGCAGGGGAGGATGTCAAAGGACGTTGCTGAGTCTCCTGTACGTCCTCGTAAAATCACATTAGCGGATTTTATTAGCGAAAAGCGCACAAATCCACATGTAAACTTCAACCTGAATTCCCGGACCCTGACACCCCATAGTTGTGTGACAAGTGTTCATGGTAGCACATACGATAATGACACGCATTCTTCCAATACAGACAAACCTACATCGACCACATCAAACCAACGAGACAGTTCTCGGACGTGTTCCTCTGGCGATGAAGACGAAGATGAAAAAGAAGACGACGGAAAGAAAACAAGACCAAAAAGGGCTGTGTTTGCATGTGATGGTCATGGCAAGCGAGAGTCGCGTTGGAAATCGGAAAGCATCAGAAGAATTCGCTTGAGTACACTCATCCAGAAGAGTCGTGAAAGTTCTGCCAAAACAGCTAGAGCATCTGAATTGGATTTATTCAATGATTCCCGATCCGGATATAGTTTGGACATGGTGTCGAGGCCATCTACAAGGTACCCTCCCACGTCTGGCGAGAGTAAACGGTCCAGACGAGACCGAGTTTCAAGGGGAGATAATAGACATACATCACATTCGCATCACTTACCGGATGTACACCGACAAACAAGGAAACGTAGACAGTCTTTAGGGGAAAGTAGGGGGTGTCAGACATCGCCAATTTTATATCACAAAATTAACGATAATAAACAGGTTACGGAAGAGGTCAAATCACAGCCAATTACAGAGGTTGATGACGAGTTCGATTACCCTTTGTCACAACTATTATTAGAATACCCCTATAATCCTAAAACCAAAGAGAAAGAAACAAAAACGTCAGAGACAGGTACGGAAATAGCGCTAACGGATCTCCAGGAGGTACGACGATCGCAGACAATTGGTATAGATATTCATAGCTCAAATGACGGCGGGAAAAGGATTTATGATGCAGACGGAACTATCATCATTGTAACAGCCTCTTCCGTTATCAATGCTGGGGAAACGGTAACACGCACGGACAAAAGGGATAATCGCCAAGGCATTGATGCCTCCGAACGGAGCAAACCTGATACTAGCTCTGAAACAAAGGATCAGAGCAACGTTAATGACAAACCCATTTCGAACAATACCAGCACGCCTAACACTGATTCACATAACAATAATCAATTTGAAAATACCTGCGAAACTCAGGAACCGGAAAAAGGTTTGAGTTGCAGCAATTTTGCAGCCACTTCAAACGCAAAAATTGACTCATCAACGGTTACAACTGCAAATAATGCGCTGTCGGATAGGGTTGACGAATCTACAGACTTATCAGTGCCACATGGTACGTTAAATTCACTTGAACAGGAGCACATATCTGATGGAACGACACAAATAGATAAATCTGAGGAAATGGACCCTACTGGTAACCTACCAGGAAAGGACTGTGAAAATTCGCCAAACATCGAAACAAGTAATGAAACATCGTCTAGCATTAATTCGAATGTTGCACCAACATCTGAAAAGGACACCAGTGTTGAGCTACAGCTTAAAACAGATAATAATGTTGACCGATCGCCACAGGACAAAGATGAAAGTGTTGAACCTTCTACCAACGAAAACGAAATAAATGAGTCGTCTTTGGAAAGTGATCAAGCATCGTCAGGGAACTCATTCACGCAAAAACAACAGTGCTGAAACATCTCCTGATGCAAACTTTATTGTTGAAACATTACCAGACAAAAATATAAGTGTTGAAACATCACAAAACAAAGACGACAATGTTGAAACGCTGACCAAAGTCTCGACCGATGAAACTTTACCAGGTATTGAAATGAGACCTGAACCCAGCGAAATCAGCACATCAGACCAAGACTGGCAAAATGCAAAATTGGAAGCACAAACTGAAGACGTTAAAAATGACCAACGACTTGATACGTCTAGTGTCGATGTAAGTACATTTTGCAGATTACAGTATCTAAACGGGATGCTTCAGCTCTCTTTGAGCTTATAGCAGGTAAAAATAGCAATGGATCTAAGCAAATACATCAACTTTACGTTTTCGCAATAATACTCATCACCATGATAACAATTAGGAAAAGATCTCGGATGTACAGACAACTAGTAGATAGGGGTATTAACGAGTGCACTAAACTATTTGCCTGTTTGGGAGATACAAACGTCTTTTGATTAGTAGAGACTAAGATATTACAAGTAGATAGGTAAATAGTGCACTGATAATAATAGGTTATTTGCAGGTACACTTGACTAGTTTGTGGGCTTTCGGGAGGTTTTGAGGTATAGTGGAGTCGTAAGTGGGTCTTCGGGAGGTTTGAGGTAGAGTTGAGTAGTTAATGGGCTTTCGGGAGGTTTAATAGATTGAATAACATATAAGAAATGTATGGAAATCAAAACTTGAGACTAGCTGTAGTTCAGATGTAAAGATACGGCTACATATAGCTGAGATTTTGTGAAGTAATGCTGTAGGCATCTGCTTTTATAAACCCTAACACTACCTGAATCTATAACTGATTGAAATTTTACAATTACGTTGGGTTTTAGTTAAATAAAATGGCATATATACGGCAGGTAGAAGTTTTAGTAGGTAAAATTAACTGGTAGGTGGAATATTATGATAAATGATAATGTTTAAAATGATTAGTCGGTTATTGCTAGATTAGAAGTGGCGTGTTGTTGATGTTTTTGGGTTGTTGTTTTTTTGTTTGGGTGGGGGGGGGGGGGGGGGGGGGGGGGGGGGAGTTGTCAATAGAGAACAACGTAAAGGTCCCTTGCAGCCCCCACATATTTTGCCTGCCACTTACTGGTCGGTCAGGGTAACTTCGCTTTAGCTCATTCTTTAGAGTATTAGTTTAAGAAACCAGAGGTCCTGGGTTCGATTCGCAGGAGAGACTTTACTTTAGTAAAATGAACCCTTGCACACTGATAAGACCTTCAATGTCATTCCTTTGAACAATCGTTATAGCCCTTTACCCATGAATGCTACAAACACAGTTTCAGGTCTCTGGGCCTCTTTGTTTAAATAGTTTATCCTTTGTATACCCCTGTGGCCTTGAGTGAAGGTCAAGGTCATCCGTTTGATCAAACTTGTTAACCCTTCATCCTAGCATGTTACAAACCAAATACCAGGCCTATGGGCGCTTGACTATCAAGAACAAATGTTTTAAAAAGAATTTAGCATATTTGACCCATGTGGCCTTGAATGAAGGTCAATGTCAATCATATGAACAATCGTTATAGACCTTCATCCCAGCAAGCTACAGACCCAATATTGGGTCTCCGGGCCGTTTGGTTATCAAGAAGAAGTCGTTTAAGGATTTTGGCATATTTTACCCTGTGACTTTGAATGAAGGTCAAAGTCATCCATTTGAACAAACTTGGTAGTCCTTTATCCCTGCATGCTACAGACCCAGTATCAGGTCTCTGGGCCTGTGGGTATTTGAGAAGAAGTGGAAAATGTAAATTGTTTACGACGGACGACTACGTCTCAGGTGACCTAAAAACATGATGAAATACAATGATGATCTGTATAAGATAACGTTTGTACATGTTGTTTAGGGTCGAGCACACAAGAAAGAGGTATTTGTAGAATTTTGGTAACTTTTTTTCATAACACCTCAAAATGTTTAGGAGATATAGCTTATTATTAATATGTTACGTCTGGTGAAACTGTAACACAAGTGAACACTACAGTTCCTTGGAGTATCGATTATGTTTTAGAGACATTTCATGGGGATAGGTAATGTCATTTAAAGCCTTTGTTCATTTTCTCGTATTTACACGGTCCATCAGGGTGGAATGGTGGGCGGGGACTATGTTGTTATTTACAGAATAATCTATACTATATCAAACACAGCTTATAATAGATTTCTTTTCTTCGAATGGTAATTAAGTCATGTACTATTTGCCTTGCATCGCCTTCACCGGGGTCATATTCCAGTACAACTGTGAAATTCCAATCAATTACTGAATAGGGTTTGGTAAACCAATTTATTATTATGTCAATTCGTGTTCGCAATTGTCCTGACATCGCTTAAATAAATTGCTCACAAGTATTTGTTGGTTTACAGCATTCTAAATTTGGAACGAATGTGATCATGTGATCAAAGTAATCATTCATTTAAGAACTGTCCTGTTATATGTACATTTATTTTCAGTATTGGTACTTACCACTTTTGACTCCTGTTGGCGTTTTAGCTTGTCTTGTTGAATTGATTTTTCGTGATTATCGGCATATATAATGTATTTAGTGAATTTCTTACCTTTTACAATTCTCGCCTTGTCCAATATCAAAACGTCACCCCATGTTTCTCGTTTCACACTCCCTAAAAGAATACTTCATTTATGCGTCTTGCCTTTTTGTGCCAACAGTCACGCCGAATTATGCTTCTTGCCTAGTCATTCTATAAAAAAAAACACAAACAAAAACTACACTTGTAACGAAAGGGGTCACGTGTCAGTAAAGGACTTGACTAAATGGGCATTAGAATGATCAGGGTATCTTAAATTAACGTTGAATTAATAAATAAAAACACTGAAGGGAACAGCTCGTATTCAGAACCAAATAAGCGTATTCATAATTGTAGTTCTAATCCGTTTCGCAAAAAAAAAAAAAAAAAAAACAATCGGGGAAATAATTAAAGATAAAACGTGTTGGTGATGAAACAACACATTGTTTGAACAATATTTTAACCCAAATACTTAATCAATAGTTATCACCAGACTTTTTAAAAGAGAACAAGGCTGAGATTTGTTGGCACGTTTTCAATATCTAAGATTCAAAACTGTTCATCTCGCATTTTTTTTTTTTAAGTTTCACTGACAGCATACATGTATTGAGCTTGCAATGTTAGAGCCAGTGTTTGTCAATGCAATTCAAATAAAAATTCCATGAAGTACTTCAAATTATGTCATGGCAGTTTTTAATTGCAAATCTGGAAAGTGGGTATTATTTGTTATGTACTTCATATTGTTGTTAAATGTTATCCATTGTGCCGTTTCAATCAACATAGTTTTACAATTAAGAGCTTATTCTCTCGTCAATATATAGTGTTATATATGTACATACATACTTACATCATATATTTGTATCCACTATAGGGCGCTTGATGAATGATCGATCGCAAGCTTGTCAAACAGTTTCCATTTAAACAGGGATGCTTAATGCATAGTCCATAAAAAGCTTAGACATTTTCATCAACTGGTTTTAAACATGAAAAATCAAGTTGTAATTTTAGTTTTTGGTATCGGTATTTAATTCGTTTTTATCTTGGACATCTGTTTTGAAGACCGCCACAAAATAACTATGAATCTTACTCAGCTAAACCTATCAATTTTGCAATCAATTTTTACCTTACATTATCATCAAGTTGAACAAGCTTTGGACGACCGAAATCAGATCCAATCTTTTTCCATGTATCAAATTATAATATAGATTGGTATTTGCATTTGAAATAAGTATTTATTTATTTATCAATTTGGTTTTGGAATCATAATCGTTTTATTGACTACCTTTCTCATGTTACGAAACAAACACCGAGTTTTATAATGAAGCCGTAACAATTGACTGTCAGGCAGATTTACTCTGTGGAAAGGTAGGTTTCATATTCAAGTTGTACTTGGTTTGTCTAGTCTGGTTTTAACTTCTTGTTTTCGGTTTGTTGTCTTGTATATTTCTGCTGTCATTTGGCAGCCGCTTAGACATCAGTGTGCGAACTAGCGTATTGAGGAAATGGTATTTTCCGATTTTGCTTCAAGTGATCTGTATGGAAGGACACTAATCGCCTGAATATCGTTTCTAATGATGACATTTCGATTTAGAACCAAGAATTACTGATCCACTGATGCGTGACTTTATTTATGTTTATTGCGATATAATTGTTTTTACCATTTAAAACTTACCTTTGTGAAATTTTGTTAAACAGGATCACAACAAACAGGAAATGAACCAAAAAATGAAATCAACGACGCGGAACGACGATGAAAAAGATGCTTCTAGACGCGATACCGTATTACTAGAGGCATGTAAAAAGGAGTTATCGGAAGAGGTCCAACTTGGCCAAGCTGTTCTCAACGTTATCCAAATGTGGAAAGACTCCGCTGTGGTACGTTCTATAAAGAACCATGAAAAGAAAAACGGCCGTGCTTCATCCTCCGCTTTTGAAGATGAAAGGGAGAACTGGAAGTCATCGTTGAATGGCCAGCGGTCTAGAAAATCTTCCGAGAGGGACAGAACTCCATGTGCTACAGAAAGACAGTACAAGCAACGTTTTAAAAGCGACAACGGCGGCAAAGTCCCAACAAAAGGAAATTCAAATTGTGATACGAAACCCTGGACGAAATGGCGTCTCTAATAAAGAATCTGCTGTTAAAATTGTGATAAAACTACCAAATGGTTCTAATCCAGCCGTCCCCTGTGAATATTCCTGATGCGACTGAGGCAAACGTCACTCAACCCAGCAACGAGACTGAAGAACCTGATCACCAAACAAACGTCCAGAGTCCAGATGTTCCTGAACAGGAACCAGAAGAGGTTCCAAATCAAGAACCGGAAAAACCTCCTGATCAGGAACCGTCACCGGATGTTGTTGAAATTCCCGTTAAGGAAATCAGTGAAACCCAAGTGATTCTACCACCTATAACAGAACCACTTGCAAGTGAACCTAACCGTGAATTTAAGAGATTAATACATGTGAACAATGGCAAACGAAGGGCGCCTTCTCTCATTTCCATCCGAAAGGCGACAGTAACTACGGCGTCAATACGCATGCGTGAAGTCGACGGAGTGTACTGTAGCAATAATGGCGTCTATATTGGTCACGACCGAAAATTATACAACACTTTTAAAGTAAGTATTTTAAAATGATATGCAAATGATCATAAAAAGATCATATACAAAATGTACTTTTAAAATGACATAGCAATTAATTTATTGTGAAATATCACAATTGTGTTTAATAATTATGCATAATATTTGCGAAAAAAATAGTTTTTGCGATTACTGTGTCATATGATATATTCATAAAATGATGATTTGTTGATTTGGAGGAGACTGAAACCATATTTTACGATATCATTTCTTCAATATTTCTTCAATATTCCTCGTTAATGAATTGAGACATGAATACATGTAGGTCTAAAGATAGCATATACAGCTTCATCTTGACAGGACATCTAATTAAAGTATAAAACAATGAAAATGAAGATGATCGCAATGCAATTAGGATATATAAGATTTCCTTAACTTTACATCACTGAAAATTATCATGGATATTGACAGCTTATCTTAAAAACTGACAAATTCTCATGGAAACTGCAAAAGGGCAGGTGAAAATATTCATACAGTTATGCAGAAACATAAAAGTGGGGTTAGGAAAATTCACTTAACTGTTTTTTAGAAAATATTTTAGAAGCTGTATGAATAAAATTGTATCAACTTAACATTGTAGGATGCATCACAGACATCCCGGGTTGATCAAATTCTTGAAAACTTCAAAGGAATGCGGAACGGGAACATTGGAAAACCAGAGTTTCTTTATGACCAAGCAAATGACGAAGTATTCCAGACTCACCTGGACACCTTCAGGCGAGGAAACTCCCGGAAATCAAGGATCAACGGAAGCGTTGTCTTGGCTGCAAGCAAATTGTACAGTCAAGCACGAACTCGCAAAGCAAAGGCTTATTCCAACCTCCACAAGAATCTAACAAGCGCCGTGAACTATTAATTACATTTATTTATACTTCAATATACTGTATATTTAAGTAAATAATGTTGTCATGGTTTCCGACATATTTGATGTCTAACATGCTGTATATGTTTTATTTGTTCAATATTTTCGCGGTTTGCAAAGTTTGGTGCAAAAAGGAAGACTTAAATTATGAAACGAAGCATAATCTTCATTATCAATTTCATTGCCTGTGATACATATATTTTAAACCTTTCTAAAATTTTTAAAAATCATATTCATTACGGGAAATATATGATTTATTTACTTATCAATTAATTTATATACCTATTTACTTATCTGTTAAGATCTATGTTTTACTCACATTTTATCGATTTTGGTGTAGTACTACGGTTTCGTTTACAAGTTTTTCTCGTTTTTTTGTTATTTTCTTTTTTTCGGTGGGAAATATTTATGTTCAAATATGTTGCAGATTTCTTCCAGAATGTAGTCGTGATCCAGTTTAAAATACATTATCATTATACTTTTCTTGCATCCGTGTCACCTTTTTCATTGTGAATACGTACCTGTAATCTTGAATATCATTGCCTTATAAAGAAAAGTTTCTCAAATTTCACATGAACTTTTTTTTAATGGGAATATCTATCTGTCTTTTACTACCTAGAGAAAATCATCTTGCATGTGTTTTTGCACAATAAACGTCAGAACTCAAATTTCAATGACGCCATTACGAGTGTTGACGGAAATGACCGATATGTTACGATTGCAATATAACTATATCATTTGGAGCGGTATTGTAATTGTTTGTTGTGCGATTTATTGGTTTCATAATTGCTGTAACTCATAGTATTTAACGATTGGTAGCGTGGAAGAAAAAAATACATGTACATATCACCAATTAAAGCGAGATGTAGACAGAAATATCAGCCAAGAAGAAAAGATTTATAAGTTAAGCTCATGGAAAAGACTCGTTGTAGACTTATTCAGGTTGAGATGTCACTGTCTATATCGCAGAAGGGGAAGTGCTTTAAGAACTATTGTTTTATATTTTCATACCATTTGTAAAACTAGCATAACAGATATAGTCTGTTTTGTAATTGTTATTTTTGTCGTGTTTGTTTTTGTATTAAATACAATAAATGAAATGGATGTCTGTTTCCTTTTGACAATAAAGCAAACGAAATAAAATTTATATACAAACATATCTTGATCTTTACTGCTTTGTCAAACAGTCTTAAGATGAAATCAGCCTGTGGAACAGAAACCGGCGTACCCTCGCAGTGCACATATTAGGCCCACACAGTTTAAACTTGTACTCATCATTGACTTGTTACGATTTTGGCTACGATTTCAAATTATACATTCCTTGATGTTTTTGTCTAAAACTGATCAGACTTTTAGAATTATACTTACTGCACATGCCCCCGTTGGATCATTTGTAAGAGATGACTGATTTCGGGATCTCAATTGTTCTCTTCTTTCTAAACAGCTTCCTTCTTCCTAATGTCTCCATTGGGACCGCCTCACTCTTGGTTTTAGTGTTCACTGTTCAGAGTTCGCCACTATGAGGGAGGCTTTGGGGTCTCTCTCGCGGCCACAGGAGGAAGACGCGGACATACGACTACGTCACAAAAAATAATTGTCCGGTGAAAAATTAGCCTGTGTCATACGGGTGGTCATACGGGTCATACGGGTTACGGGTCATACTTGGGAGAAACTAATTTTTCATCGGACAATTATTTATTTTTTTGTGACGTACGTCTGAGCCTACCCTATGTGCTCGCGGCCTCGTGACATATTGAAATGAAACTACTGTAAAGAAATCACAAGGAAACACCAGCAAAGTACTGGCGACATACTTCAGTGAATTGATACTTACGATGATTATGTTGGCCTCAAGATGTAGGCATCATCGTACTTTTGGTGATAGGACATACAATACAGCCAACTAGCATCGCTGTGTTGAACAGCACGCTGACCTCGAGCTTCTGTTACGCCGATAGGACCAGTTACGTTCGGAAATCCTGCCCTCGGATTTCCGTCGACTTTTTCTGTGGCGTTCAGACGTAAAACTACTTGACAAATAGTCGATTTATAAACTCTAGTCTAGCAAGCGGCCTCAAGTTATGAGCACGTTGGCCTTTTTCTGAACATTGGTTTGTGTTCAGACAAGGAGCCCCCCTCCTCCTCCCTGTTTTTTGTTTTATCTATGTACGTAACGCCAACGTTTGCCAGTTTTCTAGCGGCATCATTGGGAGATTTTGAATAAACTTGAACTTCACAGAATGATAAAAGACCATGAAATATCATACAAGTTTGAGTTTCAGGGTTTTGGGGTCAAAGTCACGGTCACTGTTACTATATTAGTTGGGACCGGTAGGGGACTTTAACAATACCCATTATGTTTTGTTTTTTTAATTTAAAAATAGATAACTATTTTAGATATTACGTATTATGTATTGGTATGGTTTATTAATTGGTATCAATTAATTCCAATTAAAAAGATGCTTTCCTCTCACTTTTGCATGTAATAATTTTGAGACATCTAGATGGTTTGTTAGTTAGTTTGTTTACTGGGTTTATCGCCCAGTGAACAGCCATGGCCATTTTGAGGCACGGTCTCCTTGTAGTAGTTGGTGACTACCTCAATAAACAGGAGGCCCGTCGCATACTATTCAGAGCAATAAGGGTAAAGTGTATTGCCCAAGGATACAACTACGACAGCATAGACTGGCCCTTTTCTCGGTACGATGGAATTGTTTTATTAATATGTGTTGTATCATTGTAACTGCTATACGATTTTTATTTAGATATATATATACATATAGTACAATCACAGCGATCGTTACAAATCCCTGTGGTAAAATACTTCTTTGTGATGAACATTAAACCAATGATGAATTTTTTATTTCCAAACTAGTCTGCATTACAACATGTGAAAACAACAACAACTTGAAGTATCAAAATATTTTATTATATAACAGTGCTTTCACACTTAAACAGTGAACAATGAAATATGCAACTTAGTAATGACAGAATAGTCAACCATGTCATATATTTATCTAACCAATACAAGATCCTAATTAAACCCACAGTACCTAAAATACATGATATTTTACATAAATACTATAGACCTTTATTGTTCTGACTTTGATGACATCATTTAAATAAATTTTTTTAAACACAATGCCATTTATATGTATATCTTTACAAAACTGACCATTCGGAAATATATAATTTTAGATAAGTGGACGGAAATAAAATTGAGATCACAGTCTTTTCAGCAGAATCAATGGTAGTTCATAGCCATAGGTCTTCCCTTTCATCTAGATTGTCTCCCTTTAATTATCTCCCCTGATAAAAAAATAAGGGAAGAAAAACACAAGCAAGTTTAATTCAATTAGACCCCTTGTTAGAATTCAGGCTGGTAAAGCATATTTGGCTGAGAAAACAATAAACAGTTCCACCTTTTAGGCGGTTAAACTTAATAGTAAAACATATCTGTTGCATTCCAATTTAATATCATTAACAATTTATGAGTGTCTAAGAATATTTTATATTTTTACAAGATGGCCAGCAAGAAGCTAAAACCATGCACTGAAAAATATATTCTTGGAGCAAAAAAAAATATTAAAAAAAAAAAAAAAGGAAAAAAATAACCCTGTTACAAAAAAAACAGCATTTCTTCAGATTATGAAAATACCTCTATATTTTATAGTAGGACAAAGACATTGACAAACGTATATAACAAGCTTTCTGATTGGTTATTCATTAATAATTTTGCATTCTGTGTTTTCATTGGCTTAAATCTAAGAAAGGTTTTTGGTGAAAAATATCATATGATATTTCAGTGCAGTGAATAAAAATGGTTTTAACTGTTAATAATTTCAACTGTTTTTAATCTAAGCAAGTTCTCACAAGTGAAATTATTTCATATTTTTAAGGAAGTTGATAAATAATGCTCATAAAACATTCACAATATTTCACTGGTAAAAATGTAATAAAGACAACAGTCACATTTATACAACAATTATATACATGTATAATCAAAATTATCATTTAAAATTAAAAATCATTTCTGATGCAATTGAAAAGATCACAGAATAGTTAATATCACAGTCAAAGGAATGTATTAAACATAGATCACAAAGAAAATGTTTGGCTTCAGAAAAGTTTATATGTAAAATAAATTTCTGATTAAAATGGAATTATATTATCATCAATAATTATTATATCTAATGCTTAGTCCTCTGCCTTCGTATTTTGGCATCAATGCTTTAGAAATAACCTCCATGTATAAACATATTCAGGCCACATGGTGTAAAGTTACCTGCAGGCTAGCTATGCCAGAATAAAAATTAATTTGATTCCGATATTGTAGAACTGAACTCTGATAAATATCATTTTATAAAACAGCGTTTTTCTTCTTCAAAAAACAGATTTCCATCTTGAATCAATTTGAATAATGTTTTCAAATGCATAGGACCCAAGGGTGATACAAACTACATTGAATTTGAGAACAAGAAAAATAATCTGTTGAAAACACATTTTAAAATTCATTCCACGAGAAATGAAAAATTTTGAAAAAGAGATATTTTTATGAATCAAAACATTAAATTATCAATAGAACCAGTATGCACTTATTGTATATATTATATAAGTATGTAAAATAATGATTTAAAGGCAAATATTTAAACAGCATAAGTTCAAAACAACAATTAATGCATTTTAATACATGTATCTACGAGTTAATGCTATAATGTACCAGCATTCTTTTAGATTATACATGTATTTCTCGCTTTTACTGTCTCTCTCTCAATTCTTCCCAAAATCAAATATTGGAAAAATGCTCCTGAATATTACTTAACGTGGTATATGTACATGCAGATACATGTATATGTTGCTTAGAATAAAAATAATAATTGAATTTATAACACACCAAAAGACATCTTGGCACCAAGAATATCAAAACAGTTAGAAATTCTATATTTTGGTTCTTATGGATTTTAGAAATTAAACAGAATACAAAAAAAACCTTTCAATATTCTATATGTATTTTCTCAATACTAAATTTCATACAGAATACATTATATAATAATTTTTAATATTCCATATATTTTCACAAAACCAATTTTTTCTCCTCATTAAATCTAACAAAAGGTTATAGAATTCAGTTTCTCCTGAAAATACTGTCAATACCTCAATATATTTGGCACTAGATACTGACATGTCTATATTATATATATATGTATATAGGGAACTTGTCCTGTTGGAAAATGACAGCACTGTGAAATTTCTTTGAAAAATAAGTCATTAATTATCTGGCAATAAGCACATTTCTCATAACAAGTCCATCCATGCTTATTGCTGTTCAGTGAAATTTTAACAAGATGCTATTTTTTTTGTCCCAAAAACAAGCCCCCATCCCAACCCTACTAACTTAAAGGCAAAGCGATCCCCCAACCCTACTAACTTAAAGGCAAAGTGTATGTATTGGCCCCTCGGTTAATAGCAAGATAAATGCAGCTTTACCTAGTACAGTCACTGTACCTTGATTCAGGCAGCATAGTATACATGCCATCTTCTTTTTTATCTGAAGATTTACATCTTGCATTTCAACAAAATCATGAAACATATGTCCGCACCTCAAATTTTGGTGGACCTTTTGAAAAATGACCTACATGCTAACAGCCTCTTCCCAGTAAGTAGTAATTTCTGGACATTAAAAAAAGTGGGTACGATTCCAAACTGACAAAACTTCTTCATCGAATTCAGTCTTTATAGATATTTGATGGCATTTTCTGATCCAAATTTTGAAAAAGTGGGCATGGCCCATAAAGGATGCAGTCTTGGTAAAGTAGGCGTGGCCTTTTTAGACATGGCAATGCGCTTCCTCTTCTGAACCTTAGTATGAACCTGTAGGCACGGTTTGGTAAATTAGGTGCGCAGTCGATCAAGTAGGGAGAACTCATATCTTTTGAATAAGAACCATCTCTGTATTTTGGTGACATTTTCTAGAAAACGAAACATGTCTTCCAGAAATAAGTATTGTATCAGTTTGCCAGTCAGTCGAACAGGAATTTTTACCTTCAGTGAGCAGGTGCTAATAATGGTTCCTCCAGCGTCGGCACCATCGACTGTGAGGGAATGAAATATTTCTGAGATGACTTGAGAGTAATTAAGACAGGTTCTTGGAAACGAGAATCAAACTCGTCAATATAGCTTGGGAACGGATTGATGTACAGTGTTTTCATTGGCAGGTTAATACTAGGACTGAAGCCCGTCAGTTGACCAGGAGGAGGCTGGTTTCCGCGATTCGTCGTGGCTAGTTGACGGTAATCTGAGAAAAGAAATAGAATTATAATCAATTAAATATCATGTTACAGTCATTTTCATTTTATTAATTCTTTTAGTCATTTTCATTTTAATTAATTCTATCAGAATTCAACAATACAAAATAATATTTAGTGGATAGAAGGTTAAGTCAATTTAGCATCAAATGTATTAGGAGGGTAAAAATCAATTGGCTAAATTAAAGTTATCACCTATGATCCACAATGTATAAAGGTAAGTGGATACTTAGTGAACGTGTGAATTAGGTCAATTTCATTACATCTATATCTTCTCTTTTCTCTAAATTCATGTAATCCAGACAATGTTTAAGCAAAGTTTGGATATTTTTTTGTCCTATAAGATGTTAAGTCAATGGGTTAAAAATCATAAAATCTGTGCTTTTGAGATATAGAAAAATAACATATGCAAACAACTGACACAAATTTTCAAGAAATAAGAAAAAAGAATTCTCTGAATGTGATATCTACATTTCCAATACTCACCAATATGAAGGTTGGTTTCACGGTGAGGACGACATTTACTGGTGTGGGTTTCACCAAGACGTACCAGAGCAGGTTTACTGCAATAAGATTGTATATTTGTGTAAAACCACTCCAATTTTTTGAAAATAAAATATTAATATTTTGAAAAAACATTTTTAATCAATGGCTACCTGTAGTTTATTTTTATATGATTTGAACAAGTTTGAGGTTAAAACGGTACAATTTCTTTTCTAAAAATGAGGAAACGACCATACGCTTTTATTTTCATTTTGATGATATTTATTTTTTCCAGATTTTGAATTATATATATTTTAAATAGAGCACCTTAAAATCAATTATTCTTCATCAACAGGTACAAATTTCTAAAGTTAAGGTAAATTTTAAAAATCTAAGCACAACTTACTGAGGGATTTTGGGTAGGACAAGAACAGTGTTCTTGGCCTGTACGACATTGTCCTGCGACCCAGCGCCACGCTTGCCTCCCTTTCTAACTCCATCCACTGCCTTCTCCATCATCATGTCACAGAAATAGTTCAAAGCATCCATGTAAGTCGCTGTCTCTACTACCGCTAAATCGGGCGGTTTGTCGAACGTCACTGACAACAAAAACACAAATTCTACTATAGGCTCTAGTTGTATTTATTAACGAACATACCGTAAACCTCCAGTTAGTTTGAACAAAATTAAAGAAATATTGACGAACCTGTTCGAATTATTCGAAATTATGCTTCAGAAAATAAGCGCGAGTTCGAACTATTCGAGTCAATATCGGCGAAAATCTCGGCAGAGTAAAATCATTAGACACAAACACATCCATCGTAAATCTGATACGTAATAACGGCGGCCTGAACAATGGCACATTTATAAGTAAGTAAAATGATAGTATTTCATTTAATTCAATGTTAATTGATCGTTAACGTTCTTCATTTCGTGATAACTACATGTATGATGGTTATTGCGCGAAGCCGCTCGGGCAATGCGTAGCTACAGTAGGCCCCAAAACAGTACCGTACACGTTTCATTTGTGACACAAAAGTTAAACATTTGTACAGTATAATCTTTGCATGGTTATATTTTTTTATCTGAATGAGAAACTATCGCTATATTATTATAATAAATGGTCTCTTAAATACATCAAAAGCAGTCTACATAACCTGTTGCGTTTACGAAAGCACTACTGTAAAAATAGGCGATATATGTTGGTAAAATTAGGTCAGAACATCAACATGTCTGCTTTTAACTATGCCCAGTCGTATTATCTACCAGACATAGTTGATACCTGCAAAATTATCCATCACTAATTGGGACACCTGTGGATTGTTTTGACAGGATATGAATGCTTTTCACGTCACTCAGCACGATCGGGCAGCCGATCCTTTCAACTATACAGTACCGCAAGCGACACCTCGCGTAGCATGCTTACCTAGTGTGAGGTCGCAGGTTTTCAGGTAATACTTTGATTGGCAGTACTTAAGAGATGTCCAGTCACAATTAAATAATCATAATGCTAAGTTAACACTAGTTATATGTGAAAATTCACGGACGATTTCTTAGTGTGCCATACACAGCACAAATACAAATATCGCATGTTATTTATACATTGTCGGGGCCTACATTTGCAATCAGCTGTCTCGGGCGTGGTGTATTTTGCAATGTAACAAAAACTAAATTAACGCTAAAATAATATGTGGCATATATTAAATCATAGACGCATTCTAATGATCACGCATGCAATCTAATAACCAAAACGTGCTTGTTGATCAAATTTAAATCTTGGCATTTTTTCTGGGCCGGTCATCGCGCCGGGTCGTCGCGAGCTTTCAATGGAGTTTGCCGGAAAAAATGTTACTTTACGTTCTTCATTTGACAAGTTCGAACTATTCGAAATGGTGTCTGTTATAAACAGCCAGAGTTCGAACTATTACTAGCTAAAAAATTATTGTTTTTCTAGAAAAAAATGTGTGTTCGAACTATCCGCGTGTTCGAATTAATCGGAGTTGACGGTAGTCTAAGAAAAAGAAATGGAATTATAATCAATTAAATATCATGTTACCGTCATTTTCATTTTATTAATTCTTTTAGTCATTTTCATTTTAATTATTCTATCAGAATTCAACAATACAAAATCATATTTAGTGGATAGAAGGCTAAGTCAAATTTAGCATCAAATGTATTAGGAGGGTAAAAATCAATTGGCTAAATTAAAGTTATCACCTATGATCCACAATGTATAAAGGTAAGTGGATACTTAGTGAACGTGTGAATTACGGTAGGTCAATTTCATTACATCTATATCTTCCCTTTTCTCTAAATTCATGTAATCCAGACAATGTTTAAGCAAAGTTTGGATATTTTTTTGTCCTATAAGATGTTAAGTCAATTGGTTAAAAATCATAAAATCTGTGCTTTTGAGATATAGAAAAATAATATATGCAAACAACTGACACAAATTTTCAAGAAATAAGAAAAATTCTCTTAATGTGTTATCTAGATTTCCAATACTCACCAATATGAAGGTTGGTTTCACGGTGAGGACGACATTTACTGGTGTGGGTTTCACCAAGACGTACCAAAGCAGGTTTACTGGAATAAAATTGTATATTTGTGAAATACTACTCCAAATTTTTTAAAATAAAATATTAATATTTTGTGAAAAAACATTTTCAATCAATGGCTACCTGTAGTTTATTTTTATGTGATTTGAACAAGTTTGAGGTTAAAACGGTACAATTTCTTTTCTAAAAATGAGGAAACGACCATACGCTTTTATTTTCATTTCGATGATATTTATTTTTTCCAGATTTTAAATTAGATATATTTTAAATAGAGCACCTTAAAATCAATTATTCTTTATCAACAGGTACACATTTTTAAAGTTAAGGAAAATTTTAAAAATCTAAGCACAACTTACTGAGGGATTTTGGGTAGGACAAGAACAGTGTTCTTGGCCTGTACGACATTGTCCTGCAACCCAGCACCACGCTTGCCTCCCTTTCTAACTCCATCCACTGCCTTCTCCATCATCATGTCACAGAAATAGTTCAAAGCATCCATGTAAGTCGCCGTCTCTACTACCGCTAAATCGGGCGGTTTGTCGAACGTCACTGACAACAAAAACACAAATTCTACTATAGGCTCTAGTTGTATATATTAACGAACATACTTAGTATTGCTAAAGCAATAAATGACCCCTACAAGCCCCCGCTAAAAATAGTAAAAATGACCTTGACATTACCATTATACCACTGTTTTACTGCAGGGGCATGTGGTGGGAAACAAATTTAATCTAATGTGTGAATTGTGTAATATGACTCTGAAACTAAACATCTGAGGATGCGTACCTGTGATACTTCGGCGACGATCCTCTCCGGGGACACGGGGTATAAACTCGGTCCCCTCCGGTAGTGTAGTTACGGTCTCCTGATCTTCTGAAATACCCTCTCCACCTCCCTGTAATATATATATTCATTTCATGTGAGGTTTTAATTATCTAACAAGTCTTAGAAGTTTTTATTTTGGGAGCCTTGAATAAGTTTTACAAATATTATACAAATACAGACTTTGGTTGAGGGCAATCCATGGTTTTAGGGACCTGACTTGGACAATATTCCCCGATGCCGAAGGCCGAGAGGAATAAAGTTCTGCTAAAAATATATCTCAGCACAGATGACATCATTTCTATTTTTAGCAGGAGTCAATATAAGATTCCTAGGACCTGACAAAACATTATATTGACTCCTCGGTGATGTCAGGAGGTATTTCCAAGGAAATAATTGATGTCATGTGATCTCATTAAGACCAATGAGTGATAGTGTTACATACCAATCATATAATAAAGACTAATACATACTCTGTACAAAAAAAACCAGATACAGTCGAACCTCTTTATTTTAAAGTCAGTGGGGTGACGTAGAGTCTACAACATATCATAGCATCTGAGGGAACTAAGTATGTTTTATACAGAATCTTTACTTGAACAACATACAGAAATCTGTCACATGCAATCAGGAATCCAGAGCAATTAGAGTAAAGTGTTTTTGCCAAAGGACATAACAACAGCACAGAATGGCCGCTTCTTGGCTTCCCGAGAAACACAAACCAATACCAGTTAGGAAGGTCGAACCCACACCTTGGATCTTCACCTAAGTTTACATGGCTGGTGCTCCAACTGACTGAGCTCTATGGGCCCCAGTTTGGTTTGAAGTGAATTGTTTAGTTTCTTCAGACTTACCACAGACTTTCTAAGGATGCTTTTGTTTCCTGCACCACGTTTCTTTCCCTCAGAACGAGAAAGCTTGCCGTGAATATTCTGTCCTTTCTTCATCCTCTCTATCGTGTCTGTCAGGTGGAGTTTGTACGACGTCATCCACCTGAAAAACAAATTTGTAAATTTTTACCATTCAAATATATATGGTTTTCTGCGATATCTTAGTTCAGTCAGATATAAACAAACCAAGATATTGCCCCCTAGTCCCATAAGTTTTTACTCTAGAACTTTTGGAATGAAAAAATAAAAGACCTTGAACTCTTTTTTTTACAAGGAAGCTGACACAACTGATGACAGTGAATATGATAAAAGCTGAGACTAAATGATGCACATACTGTATACATGAAATATTTGTGTGTACTTTTGTTAGTGGTTTGAAGCTTTCAAATTATTTCGTGGGTCCAAACTTTCATGGTTAGCCCATGCCAAAATAATATAAGAACAATATTTGTTGTATGTTTATTCCGGGTTCCTTAGCAACCATGGAAAACAACAAATATTTATACACAACAAAAATTTCAAGTTATACAGTACAGACGAACAGTTGGAGTACAAACCTAAGTCTCTAAATATGTTGACGTAAAATCTAGAAAATAATTTTTGTTCACAAAAACGTATGTTAAATTATAATGAAGTGCTTTGAATTCACAGGACAGGTCTGGTTATTGCCTGGGTAATTCTCCAAATATCAAAGAATTTTTTTTTCCAAATATCCCAATTACACTAGGAAGTAAGTCAATTATTTTATTTCTTCCACTCTGACCAAACTGACCAATGGTCAGTGCCTTTATAATTGTGCTGTACCTGTCCAGCCACTGCTGTGCCATTTTCCTGAGGTCAGCCTTGCGGTCATCTTCCTCCACATTCCAGATGTCCCAGGAGTCCAGCTCTTTCTGGATATGTTTGTGAGGATCCTGGAGACCGCTTGCTGCCAGACTCTCCACAATGGTCAGTCTGAAATACAACAGGTAATACAGATTTGGCAAAACAGATTTCCATTTCACTCAATCTACAGCACACAGACTTAATAGTTCACTAATTGTCTTACTATCTATCTTGTGAAATAAGTAGTTAGCCCACAAGCACCAAGACATATACTAGCCCGAGTTTCCTCTGGCCCTGACACCAGACTTGGACATTCTGACAGCTAGATGTCTACACTCAACGTCTGGCATTTAGAATGTTCAAGTATGTGTCAGAATGTTCAAGTTTGTGTCAGAATGTTCAAGTCTGAGTCAGAATGTTCAAGTCTGTGTCAGAATGTTCAAGTGTGAGTCAGAATGTTCAAGTCTGTGTCAGAATGTTCAAGTCTGTGTCAGAACGTTCAAGTCTGTGTCAGAATGTTCCAGTCCGAGTCAGAATGTTCAAGTCTGTGTCAGAATGTTCAAGTCTGAGTCAGAATGTTCAAGTATGTGTCAGAATGAACAAGTCTTGTATCAGAGTTGGAAGAAAATTGGGCCAAACATTATTGTGAATCTAAGTAAGGGGTGGACTTATTGCAGGACAATGTAACTCACCTCACTTCCTTATCGCCGTCCAGAAACTGTACCATCAATTCTGTGATGTATTCTTTATCATACAGACCAAACTTGGTCATCGCTTTTAGTGAGGACAGAATGAAGCTCTTCTGTGATGACACCATGCATGTAGGTGGCTCCTTGCTGTGGTTGAGGATTGCCACCAGGGTCTTGTCGATGGCCGCCACTGTGGATTCTGACATATCCTCCTGAGTAAACAGCATAGTGAGTGCATCGGTGATAGTCGTCTTCATTGGGTACTCGGCAAGACGAAGCACACGGCTCAGCATTGTGGCAAAGTTTTCTGGAGTCCAAGGTTTTGGTATACTCTGAGGAAAGATTAGACAATAATCATTTTTAAAATGTCATGAAAGTTGTTTTTTGGTCTTAAATCATCTGCATCCAAAATTCTCAGCTTAATTTCTACTTAAAAAATGACATCTATCTAATATATTATTATCAAGAGTATTTCAATTCTGATACATTTTGATGACATCAATGAAATAATCTTATAATAATGTGAAAAACACTAAATGATTTCTGTAGCAATGTAACTAACCCCCTCTTTCTCTGGTAATAAGTCTATGTCTGATAATAAGTCTATGTCTGGTAATAAGCCAATGTCTGGTAAATAAGCCCATGTCTGGTAATAAGCCAATTTATGTCTGATAATAAGTCTATGTCTGGTAATAAGCCAATGTCTGGTAAATAAGCCCATGTCTGGTAATAAGCCAATTTATGTCTGATAATAAGTCTATGTCTGGTAATAAGCCAATGTCTGGTAAATAAGCCCATGTCTGGTAATAAGCCAATTTATGTCCGATAATAAGTCCATGTCTGGTAATAAGACATGTCTGATAATGAACCAATGGCTGTTAATAAGCCCAATCTATGTCTATTGAAATTCAATGAAAAATTTTGATGAATGCTACTTCCTTGTTCTGCAATAAGCCCATCCCCTACTTTAAGTAAATGTTTATGTTGAATTTCTGGGCTTATATCATAAATATGGTAATACTTATTGATTTTAATGTCCTACAAAGATATTTTACCTAAACTATATGGAATTAGAAACATTCCTAAAATTACGATCAGTAGCATAAAACTCTATCATACTGAGCACAATTAGAAAGGGAGCTTACCTCCATACTGGGAAAGAATTTCTCGAACCAAGGTGTGCCATTGAACTGTGTAATGAAGTCTGGCACAGGTGTATCTGCTCGAGGAGGGGTCGGGGTCCTTGCCTTAGGGGGCGGGGCTGCTCTCGCCCTCTTCATTGGAGTTGACGGTGGGGTCTTTTCTACTACCTGTGGAGGGGGAGTTGGATCCTTCACTGGAGAGGGAGGGAGGGGCTTTTTCACAACAGGTGGAGGTAGCGGTTTGAATTCACGCTTGGGTAGAGGCGCCGTAGGTCTTTTGACTTCAGCAGGAGATGGCATTGGTTTGTCAAAGTCGAATTCTCTCGGAGACCTTGGAGTCGTGGTAATGGTTGAATCGTCATCATCCTGAGAAAAAATGAAACACAACTTGTCATAATTGAATTATTCAAAAAAAATTCTTAATACCTCAAATACTAATTAAGTTCTTAATATTTAAAGGCATGATTTTTAAGAATAGCACAAAAATTGAAACAATTGGGAATTTGAAAGAAAAAATAAACAGAGATAATTATAGTCTATTTCATAATTGCTACAAGAACAGACATTCCTTTTGTTAGAATTTTTTTTCATTTAACAGTTAAAATTTGAACCATTAAAAAAATGAAGTATCCATTCATTTCCACCATGAAACTAATGCTGTTGCAAACCAGCTGCTTTCATGGAACAATTTGTATAACTTATAATTAAAGATCATGTATATAAATAATTATATCAAATACAAAAAATGAGATAATCATACATATTGTTAATATAATTCACTGAATAAAATGTATAATTTAATCCACCATTCCATAAAGTATGATGAATGTTGTAACCAAACATGAAAACTCACCGCGGGTGGTTTAGCCATGGCACCTTGAAGTTTTGACAGAAGAGAGGTAGGCTCTCTAGATGTTATTGGTGGGGTGGCATCCTTATCTATCACATGGACAGTGTCCTTCCGGCTGAAGGTCACCTCCTTGGCATCTTTTGGCCGTATTGGGGGAGGTGATGGAGTTGGAGGTTCGGAAATGATGGGACTCTCCCGTATCGATTCTTCATCTTCCTTGGAGCCGTAGTCGAAGTACATAGGCTCTGGCGTGACTTCTCTTTCCTCCTCAACTTCCTCTGGGGGAGGCTAAAACAGTCGATAAAAGTATCAGAATTTTAAACTATACAACAAAATAAATATTATTACAGTACACTGTAGATTTGGTGAAAATCTATAAGAATTGAGCTAGAAGAACTGAGTCTGAACAATCCTGATTTTTGACTTACCCCATCAAATTTAACATCAATAAAAGTGACATAAATTATATGATTGTCTAAGCAAAAACTATTAAAAGTGTAAAACTGTTTCCTGATCCCAGAGCATGTGTATCAAAATTGGACCTTATAAATGATGGAAGCTAGTATGAATTTAAATGGTAACTACTTACCGATTCATAATGAGTGCCGCTAATCTCGGCCAGTTGCCGCGCGGTGAGAGCGGGAGGCTGCCACCGCTCCTCTTTTTTCGGTGGTGGTGGAGGTGGTGGTGGCCACAGAATTTTGACCATGACAGAATTCGGCACAAAGCCAGTAGCGCTGACAATAGGGTAGGCAGGCTGGAGAGGGGTAGATGTGGGCTCTCTAGAGATAGGAGGTAAGGAGGCAGAGTGCACACTGGACACTTTGGACGGTTCCCGTGAGAAGTGTACCACTTTTTCCTTCTTCGGTGGCGGTGATTCTGCTTGAACTTCTGGAGTTGCGGCCTTTGTTTCGGGTGTTTCTGGCTTTTTCTGTAAAATAGGGGGAGGTAACTCTGCCGGAGCAACAGGTGGCTGTTCCTCTGCTGGAACTGGTTTGACCTCCGCCTTGGCTTTGACCATGGATGCTTCTCTGGACATTCGTGCACTGACTGATCTGGACGCAGGGGGGAAGAATCCTGAGGGCTCTTTTTCTGGTTTATAGGGTTCTTCCACTAGAAATGATTTAGTATTTTAGTATAATTTATATCTCATAACAAGTATTCTTGCAAATAGATAGTTAATTCCTCAATGATAAGTCATTCATTATGGTTTCATTTAATTTTTTTTATTTAATATTTCTTTCTTTATTTTCAAGTCATTGCCTGAGAAATTTTTAAACACATATCTTTACTAATCATGAAAAAAATGTAAGTGTTCCAAAATAATGAAAAAAAGAGACATTTAAAAAAAAGGAAAACTTCTATTAAGCTAATTCAATTTTGTAAATTTTGTATTACCGCGGTAGCTCATTTCTGATATAACTGAGTGAATGAAATCTAATTACATTGTTTAATTTCATTTTTGAAACTGCAACACTTTCATAAACTTGCTCAGTTTTAACTTTTCAGTTTTTACAACCCTTTGCCTCACATATTTAAAATGTTTTGAAATAAATAAAGTTTACAAAATGTTTTCAAGTCTCCCAACTCTTAGAAAACAGAAAAACTGGCTTTGTATCTTATCCTATATCAATTTGTTAGAATGAATGATATTATAAAGCCAAGGTTTGATTATCAACAGAACGTTTACATGATTTAGGAGAAAAGTCTACATGTATATGAATCTATCCTCAAGGGAGATAACTTACCTTTCTCAATGGGACCTTTCAGTATAGCCTTGATTTTGTCTTCAGGGAACATCTCATCCTCAGGTATCTAAACAAGAACCATCATAGTAACAAAACAATTCTACAAATTACAGTCAGATGTGGGTCAAAGGTGAAAATGTAGGTCAGAGTGACCTACTTCCGATAATTAGTGACACACCACCTCATTTAGGTAAACTCATGCCCAAAGTATAAAGTTCCGAGTGACAGGCAGTATAGAAGATAGAGCCAAGAAAAGATTTGGGGCAGATGAATGGACAGACACAACACAATCCTATTATACCCTGCCCCTACCCAACCCCATTTTTTGTCAAACCTCCATTTCAAAAGTTAAAATACATATTGTATATATTAAACTATTAAAAGATGCGACTAAAACAAACTTTTGATTTCTGATATTATTATTTTCTTTTAAAAACTGTGACTAAAGTTATCAAAATATTCTGACAATTCAAATTTTACCTTGATGTGCCACAAAGCTGATATAATCACAAGTAAAAGAATCTTAAAGCGAATCAGTGTTAACATCTTGCAAATTTAAAGAATAATAATATTTAAATGTTTTACTGCGAGTCTTGGGCGATCGTAGTACATCTTCATGTAGTTCTTGAATCCATCTTCCTTCGTTTCTGGAGTTTTTCTGGGCTTCCTCTTAGCAGGTAACTGTGCATCTCTAATCTTGATCAGTTCTGCGTCCCTGGCAGCGATTTCAGCGAAGGCAGCCTGCTTCGATCTTAACTCTCGTGTGATTTCCTCCTCTTCTTCCTTGGTCAGAATATCCTCAAAGTGGTCATACCTGGGTCAAAGTAAAATCCCAAAAGTTTTCCAGGAGGGAAAAAAAAATTCAATTTGAGTTCTACTTACTTGAAGGCGAAATGGGATTTCTTGAGAAGAGTAAATTCAATTTTCAATTTGAGTTCAAAATGGAAGAAAACGCATTGACTGGGAATTGAATGGGATTTCTTGAGACAAGTAAATTCAATTTTCAATTTGAGTTCAAAATGGAAGAAAACGCATTGCCATTTCAATTGATGGAAATGTATGTAGTGCAAACTAATTCTGCCCCCAGGAAATATTCCAATATGTCTACGAAATTCCTCTATAAGAGTTCTACTTACTTGAATGCAGAATGGGATTTTTTGAGACGAGTAAATTCTCTCTTTGACAATTTTTTGACGCGCTTTTCATCAAGTTCAACGATTGGCTCAGGTTTGGGGTCCACAAACTTCATGGATACCATCTTGAACAAGTAGGTTTTTGGCAAATCTGATGTAAAATGATACAATTTTTAATAAGAAATAATTTTACAAAAGACCAAGTGGGCCTGTATCATTTGCTTGTTAAAACTCATATTACTGAAATTAATACGATCCAAGTGGGTCATTTTCAAATTCATTTTAATATTAGACATGATATTTCAAAGTAATACTTTTTTATGCAGTGATTTAAAGGAAATGTTGACATGAGACATGCGATGGACGAGATGGTCCACCTTCACTGGACAATCAATAATATACATTTTGTATTAGCAAAAACTCAAAAAAAATTCATAAGAAGTCAGAGGTCAGAGTCAGAGTATATATTTAAGCATTGAACTGTTACCAAATGGTAGTATACAGTCGATATGAATACAATTTGAGTGACAGATAAATAGAATGTCGCCCGTTAGGGCGACATGAAATATTTATCTGTTAAGCATTTCTGAAAATTCGGCAAAGAGCCCCTGTTGTGTGACGACATTGACAATTTGATTACATCGTATAGATCAAGAATAGCGCTTATAATAATTTTGTGTCCACTTCATTATTTTTATTATTAAATTACTCTCATAACTTGTGTTGCTTTATTTTTTTGTGGTGGTTTATGTAGATAAATGCCAGCATTCGAAAGCTCTCTAGACAAAATGTAACTGGCGGCCATTTTAACCTAACAGCTACAACACCTGGGGCTGTATTCCTACACTGACCGAATCACTGTAAATTGTAGTATACAGTCTCATGAATACAATTTGGTTTACTAACGACATATAGGCAAATGCAACACAGAATGTAAATATATACCCATAAACCTTATAATCACAGAATACTTACAAACTTGAAAGGGTACTCTATAGAGATGTGGTCCGATTCCAACAAGGAGGTCACCCCGCGAACTACAGAAACCAACACTATACGGCATCGTCTTCAGCTTCAGATGTCTGTATTGAGAGAAACATAGAGTAAATTATCATTCAGAAGAAGACACAAACACTTCACTGATCTGATTGTCCTACGATTCTCCCATCACTAACCTGGTTCTACAACTATATATATGTGTTAATATAATGGGACAACAAGATTAGTGGTGACTGGATATTGGTACAACCAGATTAGGGGTGACTGGATTGTGGTACAACCAGATTAGTGGTGACTGGATTGTGGTATGTCATGATTAGTGGTGACTGGATAGTGCTACAGCCAGATTAGTGGTGACTGGTAGTGGTACAGCCAGATTAGTGGTGACTGGATAGTGGTACAACCAGATTAGTGGTGACTGGTAGTGGTACAGCCAGATTAGTGGTGACTGGATAGTGGTACAACCAGATTAGTGGTGACTGGATAGTGGTACAGCCAGATTAGTGGTGACTGGATAGTGGTACAACCAGATTAGTGGTGACTGGATAGTGGTACAACCAGATTAGTGGTGACTGGATAGTGGTACAGCCAGATTAGTGGTGACTGGATAGTGGTACAACCAGATTAGTGGTGACTGGTAGTGGTACAGCCAGATTAGTAGTGGCTGGTAGTGGTACAACCAGATTAGTGGTGACTGGATTGTGGTACAACCAGATTAGTGGTGACTGGATAGTGGTACAGCCAGATTAGTGGTGACTGGATAGTGGTACAACCAGATTAGTGGTGACTGGATAGTGGTACAACCAGATTAGTGGTGACTGGATAGTGGTACAACCAGATTAGTGGTGACTGGATAGTGGTACAGCCAGATTAGTGGTGACTGGATAGTGGTACAACCAGATTAGTGGTGACTGGTAGTGGTACAACCAGATTAGTGGTGACTGGATAGTGGTACAACCATATTAGTGGTGACTGTGGTAGAGGTACAACCAGATTAGTGGTGACTGGATAGTGGTACAGCCAGATTAGTGGTGACTGGATAGT
The DNA here is from genome assembly GCF_902652985.1 of Pecten maximus. Lineage (NCBI taxonomy): Eukaryota > Metazoa > Mollusca > Bivalvia > Pectinida > Pectinidae > Pecten > Pecten maximus. The sequence continues at coordinate 11,126,131 of NC_047025.1, read as the reverse complement.
GGTACAGCCAGATTAGTGGTGACTGGATAGTGGTACAACCAGATTAGTGGTGACTGGATAGTGGTACAACCAGATTAGTGGTGACTGGATAGTGGTACAACCAGATTAGTGGTGACTGGTAGTGGTACAACTAGATTAGTGGTGGCTGGTAGAGGTACAGCCAGATAAGTGGTGACTGGATAGTGGTACAACCAGATTAGTGGTGACTCTGGTAGTGGTACAACCAGATTAGTGGTGACTGGATTGTGGTACAACAAGATTAGTGGTGACTGTGGATAGTGGTACATCAGATTAGTGGTGAGTGGATTGTGGATCAATCTATCAGCGGGCCTACAAGACTGATTTATACATGGTTGTAATTTGTTACATAATAGTTGTAAAAAAAAGTTTAATAAAATCTTAGCTCCTGCGAGAATGTAAGAACTGCAATCAAGAAAATAAATACACATGTCCAACGTCCAGTACCTTATAAGGTTATTCTGTTCATCCCAGATCCTGATTGACCCGTCCAGACTGGACGATGCATACAGCTTCATTCTCTGACAGCTGGTCAAGCCTGTTATTGTATCGATGTGGTCATCATCTGGTTTATGTTCGAACAGGTCTGAAAATCATACAGAAAGCCTCCTTCAGATTTGTTACAATGTATTATCTATTCAAGGTCTCATTTTTTCGCCATGTTACATTGTGGAATATTTCTGCTTCAGTCATGATAATAAATAAATAAATAAATACTGTGTAAATAAATTCATACAATGTAAATAAAATGCTAAAATGTAAATAAATAAATACAATTAGAATTAATAAACATATAAAAAGATAAATTTCTGCTTCAGTGACGATATAAGATCGATCACCAACAATTACATAAAACAATAGATTTTTAATGTTTCATCTCCATTCCATTGTTTTTCATAGGAATATATTACAAATACATTTATTAAAACACTTCTGTATAAACATAAAAACATATTTCCATACCATAAGTTTCAATTTTCATTTGCTGACTACAAACTATATTTTAATTACTTTATGTATCATATTTTCTTAATTTCAAATTTGAATAAATTTGATATTAAATCTAAATTAATTACAAGAAAATTTGATTATTGAATACTAAAACACAAACACCATCGGAAGGATTCTTGCTATATTTCTATTTGGTATTTAGCTGCCATACTGAAGCAGAAATAGTTTCAAAAATATTTCATTAGCTAAGAATGAGACCTATTTTTATTAGATTTATGCAATAGTTTTTTCATACATATATTTTTGCTTATTTCTTCAAAACTGAGTTTTTCCAAAATTAAAAATGTTTACAACAAAAATATGTATACAAGTCTATCATTTCACTTAAAACCCCCCCAAATTCCTCAGGATTAGATATCATCTAAAAATGTTTGTCAGTTTTTTTCATTGAATTTTATAAGGCCATAAGAAAGGTAGGTAGGTATTTTTTTGACTGTACATTTAAAATAAATATATGTTAATGAAATATATATATACATGTATGAGGATGTTCAGAACCTAAACTTAGCAGTGTTTCGGGTATGCACAAATATTAAGGTTTTGTTACAGAAACAGAAACTTTTTTTTGTCCTGTATATAAAAATATCTTAGTATACATGTAAATGTTGAAACATTTTCCACAAATAATTTCCAAATCACACTTTTTTCTGGACCAATTAATTCTATCCAAATAAACCCCAAATATTAAACAAATAGTAGTAGCTTTATAAAAGATTTGTCAAAGTATCTGACAGTACATGTATATACTTGTTATCAGCACAAATGTAATCCATAAATAAAAAAAAAAAACAAATCTAATAGAAATCAAAAAAAAATTTAAATAAAATTATAATAACACAGAGACATAAAAGATACACATATAACTGAAAAATATAATTAATGAAAATTCTGAAATTTTAAATCAAAATGATTTAAATACAAAGTTATAAAAAGAATTAAAATCTGAATAACGTATACTACAAAGGATATATTTATATATATATATATTTACATAACTAATGATCAACATTAAATTAATTATAATCATACATGTATTTCCATGGAGTTTTAAAATCAAAATAAGCAGTCGGTTTGGAAGGTTCTAAAGCTCAATTTTTAAAAAAAAATATGTTTAAATGATAAATCACAATACAGCCAAAACAATTCAAAGTTTGTCAGATTCAATATCATAATTATTTTTTTAAATATATTTTTCATTTCATTTACATGTTTATTTCATTATTTTTTCATGGATCTGATCTTTAATTTTTGTTGTTGTTGTTGTTGTTTGTTGGTACAATTCAAATACATGTACATGTATAAATATTGGTGAAAACATTTGTTTTAGTACATGTTCAAAAGCTACAACCAACCAAATGACCCCTTACAGCAGAATACAGTTAAATGATGTTAGGTAGGAATATTCCACAGAGAGATCAGTATGGAAGACGATCCATTGTTCAAATAAGTTTTGTTATTTGCAACACACAAGTAAGTCATTAAGTTTTTGACAATATGACTGAGGAATGACTGTAGAGCTAAAAAAGTCAATGTATTATAAATCTTCTGTCTCATAGACTGGGAAAATCAAGTTGTAGACCATACTACGAACAGAATAAAACTTGAAGGGATTATCAAGTTTCTTTGCTGAATACTCATGGCTTTTCACAGAAATTCTCAATTCTTGCAGAGTAACATGTTTTTCTATCAATTTTAAAGTTTACTCAGCTTTCTATCCACTGTCTAAAAATCAGATGTACTAGATCTTATTCATTCACAAGATTTTCGAATAAAAATTGTATATTAATATTGTTCTCAGAGTATGACAGATTTCAACATGACATATTTTAAAAGAGGACCATTAATGTAGGTAAAACATTTTAATTGACACGAGACACATATAAGCAAAAAGCAGAAAAGTTTATCATTATGCATTAATTTGTAATTTACGTTTTAATCTATGCTTCAAAATCCATTAATATGTATAATTATTGTTAATGAATCTACATGAATATAAAGGCTTATAATCATGGAGACTAATGTTTGTAGATATCACTCAAATAAAACCATTAATATTTCAATCACTCAAATACGTATCCATTCAGTTAAAATCACCCATGCATACACATTATCCAATACACTGCTATCATGTATATAGTATAAGCAGTTATTTTGATATGAAATATCATAAAGCTGTTATTTTTGTCACAGTTATACAAAACATTAATAAAAATATTTCTTTTAATTTTCAATTTTAAGCATGAGCATGTTTCAGCAACACATAGACACTTTACTTACATTCCTGCTTTTTATCACCATTTGTACCTACACAGGTATATATTGTGTTGAATTCTTGAAAATAACTGACATTAAAATGTATGCAGTGAAAACAAGAATTTCACAGAAATATGTCTCGCTGCCCTCGGTTTGACTTTCTTCAATGATTATGAAAATAAAGGATTTGGTGAGCAAAAAAAAAAAAAAAAAAAATGCATTATTACACTTAAATGGTAATATGCTAATATGTCAGTAGGTAACATATATATACATGTACATGTAAACTTCTTCTCAGGATTAAGTAATTCTGAAAATATGTCAGTAATTCTGTATATAAGTAGTGTAAATATGCAGACACATAAAGTGTGTTTCTGTGTGAATTGTATTTATTCTGTGTATTGAAATAAAGTGTTCTCCCCTTTTTCACCTAAGCGTTGACTTATGACCTATTTTATTACAATTCCTTTGTTCATATTAATTAGCATCAAAGAATAAATTATCAATGCAGTTAACGATTTGATGAAAAAAAACAAAAGCAAAAAAACAAGGAAAAAAATGAAAAAAAAATGTAAAAACTGAAAAGATAACAATAATAAAAAAAAAAATAAAAAAAGGGGTATAGGAACAAAAAAAAGCAAAAAAAAAATAAAAAAAAAAAACAAAAAAAAAACAAACAAAAAAAGCACATCAATGAAAAGAAAACATAAAGAAGAAAAAAACAGCCTCATTCCCACACATTTAAAAAAAATATATCATAGAATCAAGAATGACTTGTTATTGTATTAATCCATAGTAACATGAGATGAACAAGCAAAAAATACACATCCATAATTATATATACAAATATAGATACTGAAAAGATAAGTGTTAATATTGTATTCCATAAGGCTACAAAGTGAGGATACATTTTATGATTCCTGAAAGCCAGTATTAATAGTACCGTAAAATGGGTTTTTCATTTTTTTTTTTTTTTTTTACAACAAATCAAATCATACCATTTTGATCAAACATGAGATATCTTTTAGCTGTGTCATTTTTTTGCATTAAATGAAGTATTAAAATACATAAATCATATTAGCATCAAAGACACATGTTTTTTTTCTTATGCATATTACCACAGAGCTGTACATGAAATGGCACCACATGTACATGTACAGTAGGAAGTACGAACTGAAGCATTATCAGTTCTAGCAGATTTTGAAAGAACTCTTACTCTATTAAGATTTTTTTAGTTTTTGTCATGTATACTGCCCCTGTCCAAAATATCTAAATCATTAATAAAGTGAGATTTACAACTTTTGTGTCTTCTATATCTCTGATTTGAGCTGAAGTTTCAAACCAAGGGGAGATAAGCATGGAAGAACTGAGCTGTGCAATTCTTTACAAAAATTAAGGGGCAGGTAGCCAGTGAATTTGCCATATAAAATTACGTTGAATGTTAGAAAAATTGGCAACAGACCCATTTTACAGCATTTTAATTTGAAATAATATAAAAATACAGAACATTGAATGTCTGTATACTATCATAATATTGCATTGTGCTTGTTAGAATATTAATAGAAACTCGAACATCCTTATGAAAATAATACTGGATGTTCCAATAACTGATAGAATACTAGTAGAAATTTTAATATTCGTTGTATATATGAAATAAAATATTGAATGTGCTTGTTAGAAAATTAAAAGAATCTCAAAAAACTGTAGCATGGATATTATTTTGTAGTAGAACTAATTGTGTCTGGCAATACTAAGATATAGATTCTTTATTAATATTTTATTTTTTCACAGTAAAGATGTGCAGAAAGTTCCACCTGTTTCTTTCTTGGGCATACTGAATACTGCAAAAGTTATACATATAATGATAAAATCATGGTATTTCTGGATTAAAAACTTGTGTCGCTGAAATATGAAACATCAATCTTTTCATTAATGATTAATATTTTTTTTATCTTTTGTCTTTAATTATTCTTTTCATTTTTCTTACTTTTTTTCAATATTTTAAAATATTTTTAATGATGATGTTACTATTCCATGTTCTGCATGACAAGTACATTTAATTTAACATCCTCGCAGTATTTTCCATATGCTGCTATGTAACAAACTACTCATGTACATTAACAGAAAAATGATAGAGCTACTTTATGATTTTATCTTTTTATGTCATTTTTCAAAAAATATATATAAATCAACAAACAAATATGTTTCTTTCATATTACTTATATACAATATTCTTTTATCAAGTCATGATTTTTTTTTATCAAAATCTATATTTTCACCCAGGAAATGTGAATTATCCAGTTCAAATTTCAAGGATTGAAACTTTTTTATAGGGAAATCTTCATAAGAAAATCATCATTATTTTCAATAATTATGCATGAAGGTTGCATCTGTAAGTCCTTATATCAATCAAAGAAGTTCCTGAAGACAAAAATCTCAAAAAGATGGAGGCATGTGAAAACCATTCACTTGACATATAAAAACTGTGTATTGCAACCAACCACCATATGCTGTGTGCCATTGTCACAGGTGATACAGGGGAGGTAATCAAACAAAAGGGAGATAATTGCTATACAGGGGAAGTAATTCAAGTTTTACATGGTGAAAAGTCACATAAACTGTGTATATAAAACAGTGTGTTATCCTTCCTTGACAAGTGTCACTTACTAGAGTGAATAAGTTTGGTCGATTCCGAACTGTTATCTAAAAAAGTATTCAAAACACACTTCAGCATCTCTGGCATTGAAGCATGAATCTTTTTTAGAATTAGCTCCAAGACTTCAGAATCTTGTGTCAATAATTGTCCAGATTGAGAATATCATGATTAATAATTTCAGTAAAGTCTCATGTAAAAATATTCCTTGATATTAGAAACAACGACTGCTAGCCAATACAATTTCTAAATCTGTCTTCATAACTTTAAAACAAAGAGTTAAAATAAATGTCTTTATAAGACAAATGCATTTATTAGGTTAATTATGGCATGTATAGAATTTAGAGGAGGCTTATCAAAGGAAAAAAAATGAAAGCTGTATTTTCAAAGTTTCTTTGAAACATTTCAACTAAACACCAAAACAATTTGTAATGCTTTAAACTTACAGCTATTTTCTAAAGCTTGTTTTATAAGTATTAAGACACATGTACCCAAGTGCATAAATAAATGTTTTCAGAAGACCGAGATTCTAAAATTTTCTCAATGAACCTCTAATGATTTCTAGCTAGTACACTACATATTCATTATAAAACCAATATCCAAAAATAGAAATACTAAAAAAAAAGGTTCAATAAAACATTTAATCTATTAAAAACCAACAAATCTATAAACCAAGCTAAATTACTACATAAAAATTTCTAAGAAAAAAAAAAAAAAAAAATACTGAAATGTTGTTAAAAAAGATTTGTCTCCATCTCATACTTACTTCTATCCTTGAGATTGTATATAACGATACTGTACGTGGCAGTAGAGTGATCCTGAAATGCTACGCATAGATTTGTCTTCAGCATCGTCATGTGGACGGGCGTGTGTTTACAGTAGAACAGTAATAGCGGAGCTAGTGCCTCCTGGGCATACGGATATAGGCGCCAAACTTTTATGATGTTATCTGAGAGAAAAATGTTACATAAATAAAAGTAAAAAATAACTACATGAAAGAACACAAAAATTACTGTATATTATGACTTTCTTATGATGGCTGGGAATGGACTTCATAAAAAACAAATATTGCATTAAAACAAAATACCTATTGCAAGTGTACGAAATATTATTGTGTCAGAACAAAAAATTATTGTGTCAGAACAAATTATCATTGTGTTCCGAAGAAATATTATTGTATTCAAAGGAAATATGATGATTATATCAAATATACAATAGTATTTTTGCTCAAATACAATAATTTTCTTACACCATACCTTCTTGGAAAAGCTGATAAGATTTTTTTAGACTTTCCTTAATAAAAACTATCACCGGAGTTACTATCAAAGTTCATCTTCTAATATAAAATTTTTCACTAATATCAATGTACTATTTTGATAATTTCTGGATCATACTGTAATGACCCAAGTGATTTTATTATGAATATACTCATTGGTTCATTAAAAGTTGATGTGTATATTTCAGCCAATAGCTACATAGCTATAATGATTGACACCTGTAGTGATAAAAGACTTACCCTTCCCTGCAGAAATAAGCTGATCCTCCTTGGAGTTGGCTATCATGCTCAGCACACCCTTCACACCGTGGGCCTAGACACACAATGAGATTTTATAGACACATATGACTTACCTGTATATATATTATATAACATCAAAAATAATTTTATGAAGATCTATGTTTTACAGAAACAGCAAAATAGATATTAATGAGTAAACCAAACAATAAATACAACTAGGAATTGATAAAACTGTGAAAATATGAATGAAAGATCTTTGGATAAGTATACAAAGACAATAGGACCAGGCGTTCCAAAATCAAAAGCATATAATTAGCATCTTCATTGTCAAAACAAATCATACAAATCTAGGTCATATCCAGGTAAAAGTTCCAAGTCTTAGAGGAACTAAAATTTAGAAGGAATAATTTGTTTACCTCAGAAAAATTATTTCCCCCCTTTCTTTTGGCTCAGAAATATCAGCTGTCAGTTGATAAACATACTCTTTCTCAGAGCAACTTAGCTTGCATTAGTCTGAAATTATTTGTGTTTTATTTTTTATTCTAGTGTTCAATAAAGTTGGTTTGTTATAATAATACAATCAAATGATGGCCATGCACTCACATCAATTTGGAATTCCACATCACCCGTCTCAAAGTTGAAGACACAGATGTAGCCGTCCTTCCGACCCCCGAGGAGGATGGTGCGATTGTTAGAGACGGGCTCCTCTGAGTCAGTAGCTTGGTTGATGCTCTTCGTGGCAAGGCCACGACGAAATGCTGCCCACGCATCACTCTTGAAGTCAGGCACGTACTCGTAGATCAGGAGGTAATTACATGCTTCTGTTGGGTCAAAGGTCAAGAGTCATAAATGAAACAGTTTGAAAACATCAGAGGTCAAGTTTGAAAAAATAATTGTTTATTATCATATTACCACTTCAGGAGGAGGAGGCTTTTAAAATCTTAAATACTTCCTCTTAGGTTACTCACATGGTGATTAGAAGATTTTTTTTTTAAAAAGCAACTGATTTCCAACTTTAAAACAAAAAAAATAACCACACATCTTAAAACAGGGATAGTTTTGGAGTGAAATTGGGGGATTAATCTGATTTTTACCCATAGTTTTGCTGAAATCTCTTTATAATTTTTGAATTGTTCCAGATTATACAGGAAGATCCCATCCAATCAGAATCTTCGAAACTCTAATATCCTCCCATAGCACAGATAGAAATCTGAGTTCTTCTGTCAGAGAAAGACAATCTTGAAATTAAAAGTATAAAAGTACCTCTGGGGTTTGAACATTTCCATACAGCCTCCACCTGAGCGGGATTGACGTCGGTCCGACATTTATAGATGTCCCCATTCCCAACAACTGTAAATAACTTCTCTGTAAATGAAATAAAAAATGTTAATTAAGACACTGAAATCAATGATATATTTAATCATTTCCTGATTTGGTTCAGAATACATGTACTGTAAACTCTGTTTAAACTGGATTCTGTCAATCTGGAAATCTGTATACACAGACATGTATAAGATTTTAATTCCAACCAAGATCATTTTGACTGGCTACAATTTGGAATTCTCTACAGAGACCATCCACACATATGTTTGTTCCCTGGGGATGAATTTTGAACTGATATAGAATGCTATTTATTCATTCTATAAAAGTGATATTTTTCACTAGTGAAAAATATCACTTTTGCTGATTTGACCAATCAAACTAATTATTATGTGGCTAATATTTTGATATTTTTCACTCGTGCTGCGCACTCGTGAAAAATATCAAAATATTAGCCCTACTCGTGAAATATATTTGGTATTACTGAAGACACTGTTAGATATCCTCTATATATCTACACTACTGCATTACCCCCTAATCCTATAATAAATCTATTTGTTGACTATGAAAACACCTATTGGAACACCTGTATTTATAAAGAAATTTGGTGGTTCAAATAATATATTGTTCAAATTTATCTTTTTTTTTCCCATGTTACTAAGTGTATAAATACTTTTTTCATGATTTTGAATATGTCATTGTCACCTGGGCTCCGAGGATGACACATTGTGTGTGGACTTATATAATATCAGTACTTGAAGGAAACACATTAATTGTGTAGTATTATGGGATACATTTTATACAATTTTACCTTCAGCGACGGCATAGGCAGCATCAACAATCCCAACCGATGGATCCAACAAGAGTGTCGTCATCACATCTCCACTAGGTGGCGTTATCAACCTGATACTACAGTCTCGGCTCACAACAAGAGAACGGATCGGGTAAAATGGATGTGTCGTCTGCTTGATGCTATTTACTCTTTGGCTGCAAAATATCAAGTACATAGATTATGGTAATTTTTCTTTAAGAAATATTACCTGATTTTGATTGGACAGTGTATACACAGATAGCATGCTCAAGTTGGGCCAGATATTAATTGAGATATCATAACTCATAACATCACAATGGTGTTATTTCCTTCGTGTCTTACAATTTTTAAGATGCATAAGGATAGTTGTTTTACATGTCACAGGTCAGCTATGTGGGAAAACCTGATGTAACTTGGTTTGCAATTATTGAAAAAATCAATGAAGATGAAATTTAAACTATTTTTAGAAATCACTCACCCAATGGCTGTAAAGATGTTGTAGAGATGCTGGATCTTCCACAAGTCCACTTGTTTATTGGCATAGGTAAAGAACACATCGTAGTTCAGCTCTGCAACTAACCCATCAACAGCAGTTTCCAATGTTGCTCTGAAAAGATAACAGTCAGTTATTTAACGTGACGTTTCTTAAAGTCTTGAAATATACATTATGTTCAAAAAGCTCTTTAACACATTTTCAAATTTTGTCAACTTTCAGGGTTTTCTGAGGGCTTTTTTTGGCCAATCAAGGGCCCTGTTGAAATTATTTCATATAAAGACAAATTCACAAAATCTGCAGTCAATACTCCTGAAAATTTCATCCAAATTCACCAAATTAGAATGTTCTTCCAAAAATGAGACAAAAAAGCCATAATCCACACAAGTGAAAAAAAACAAATTTATAATCATTAACTGATAATATGTAAGGTATTTTAGGTCATATTAAATAAATCTATTGTCCTTTCATTGAAGATTTGGTGTTTTAAAAAATTGGATGATAAACAAATAATTTGGTGATTGTTGCTTATCTTAATTGATCATTTAGAAAATTTATAAAAAAGAATACCTGTCCATCTCATCACATGAGTCGAGGTTCCACACACGGATTGTGCAGTCGTAGCTGGCTGAGATCACCGCCGGACCCTCCGGATAGATGGTGAGGATGTTCACACACTGAGTATGTCCAACAAAAACCATCTTCAGAAACCACTCGCCGTCCCAAACTTTAACTGGGGAAAAAACAGCAAAAATGCCAATAATTTTCAAAACACTATGAATTTGACTAACAGTTCTAAAGAGGAAGTTTTTAAAGGCATACAGGGTTGCCACCTCTCGCGTCCTCGATGGGAGACTCGTGATATTGAAAGCTTTCTCCCAAGCAGACCTGTCTCACGTGACTAGAGACAAAATCTCACGGTTTTCAAAATATTCTCCCTCTAAATCACGCTAAACCATTATTGAAAATCACTACACAAAACTAGTTTTATGTCATTAAAATGTCGCCGCGCTAAATCTCCCACTTTAAATAATCCCTTGGTGGGAGATCTCCCACTTCGGCATCTCAAGAGGATGGCAACCCTGAGCAGAACATGTATCTTTTGTAACCAGTTAAACTACTGGTAGTAAAGTAACCATTTTGGCTCACTAGGTTCTGATGTTGGATAATTTGAATTTACATTGAAGTTTTTGAAATCTCAATAATATCATTATCCAATAAGTCTCACAGAAAATGTACAATTTTTTTTTATAGATATATACCCTCTCCAGCTAGTTTTTTTAGCCCTGTACATTACAATATGAGACCTATTAGAAGTTTAATAGCGTAGACTTACTCGTTCCGTCCAGGGCTCCTGTTATTAGATATTTGAGGGGGTTGAAGTAGGTCAATGCCGTAATGAGTCTTTCGTGTAGGTCTCTTTTATGGATGAGCTCTTTACCCTCAAACACATTGTAGCACTAAAAACAAACAGGACAAACATCTGATTACATACATTCCAAGGTTTTGCCAGACAGAAAACAAAAAATTAATAAATCACATTAATAATTTTGCCAACTCTATTTCTACTTTCCATGTTTTTATTTTGTTTTTTGTTTTCTTCCTGAAAGGGCAAAGTCAAGGTGAAATTTGCAATTATTTTTACAGAAAATTTCTGACAAGTGATTCACTAGTTTATTTCTATGATAAAATCTACAATATACTTTGTTAACTGTTTCAGGAAGATATCTCTGAATAATTATTTAGTAATTGATACATTTCATCAAGCTGCCTGATAATTAACAATCATTTTCATGTTGTTTAGAGTTTTTTACAGCAACAACGTACCACTATGCCTGTGTTTTTCGAGAGATAACATTTCTGCATTCGACTGGCCGTCTCTTCAAGGACTATATGACGAAACGTTTTGTCATCGTTGTATCTGATCTTCGTCATTTTGCGGGGAATCAGATGCCTTGCTCCATACCTGAATGCCCAACACTGTAAAAAAGAAAGTAATTTACATCTATATATAATATCTAATTTTACCATGTACATGTAGTAACAGTAATTTTAATTTTTAATCTTTAAGAATTGAAGTAGCAGAAGCCCCTTCTAAATGACAATATTGAAGTAGATAAGACACCTACAATCTGAAATCATAATTTGTGACAATTTGATTTCTAAAATTAGAGGGAAAAAACTTGTTGCTGAAAAGGATGTGACTAAACCCTAGGTTGCTGCATAGCAGTATTTGTTTGTTATAGAATTGAATTAAATGCATTTTTTTTTTTTTCATTTGTGATCAATTTTTGTTTACTCGATTTTATAGTCGGATGGCATGTAATGTTTAATACCCTTGGTGGTCCTTCTGTCATAATTACATTTCCACTCATTAACTCTTTAACAGATACAAATATAGAATCCTAGTTTGGTATGTGGTTAGATAATGATAATATGCAGGTCAAGTTCTGTAAATGGTAGATTAATTTTTTTTTTCCCCAGAATTATGGCTATTTAACTTTAAGACCTTTAAGTAAAATTTTCACAAACACCGCAGAACCAAAACGGGAGATCCTTGAATAACCCCAGTCTCTTTGGTTAATGGTGAGGCATTTGTGTTGTTCTGACATCTCTATATTGTTAATCTTTATATACTGGTATTGATAAAATCTTTACATCACGTAACAACACCTTACCACCATAAACCCGGGCCCTATGGTGATAAATTCTTGGGTACTCTGGTTGTACGTGGCCAGGTTGATTTTACACGGTACTCTTGCTTGGGATATAATCTCAAACTCAGAGTTCATCAGCTGCAAAATCAAACAAGAAATATAAAATAAAATATTAATAATTGTTCACTTCAGATTTTCAGACAAAATGGCTAAGACATTCCTTTCATCGGAAATTATGACAAAAAGGAATAAAATGTATAAGATTGATACCAGTGGGCCATTTATAGAAGTAAACAATTAATTTCATATTAAAGATTTCTTCTCTAAATGAAGAAAAAAAAGTTCTAATATTTTGACTATATCTGACCAAAATTTACTTTTAGCCTTTATCATTCAATACACGTTGTCAGATGTTTCATCAAAAGACAGTGGAGATCAAGTCAGTGCAAACATGGACTCTAAAAGATAGCATTATAATTAAGGGGATTTGAAAATAGTTTGATCTGAATGCAAATCTCCAAATTTCTGAAAGCCTGACCTGCAAGCTGGTTTGTGCTGTTCACAAATGACCAATTCTAGAAATTTTAAAAATATGGTTACAATTTTTTTTTATTGGTTTGGATGAGGCCCTTATGCCTTATTTTCGAAAAGAAAATTTGTGAAACAGGGTGGAAATTTTGTATGCACTGCAATTGTTTTGGGGGTGTGGCTTAAATATGAAATAATTTCAATTGGAAATGATGGCCATTATCAGCCTAAAATTCACAAAGAAAAAGCCCATGGGTTATACTTACAAAAAGTTCATCTTGTTCACTGATCCATCCAACATATTGTTTTGTGTGTTTACAATGAACAAGATTATCAATGGGTTCTTCTGGGATGTAAGATTCCTTTTTACGACCATCTTCTAAGAACACTCGGATGTTTTTTCCATCTGTCGTGACATATTCCTATATAACGAAGACAAAAGTAAAACCATAATTTAAATTTGAGTTGAAACAATTGGATATTTTCAAACTTGGATAGACTATCCTACAAAATAATATAACATAACTCTACCAAATACTCAAAATTTTGAACAATTAAGATATATATCTAACACAAATTATCGATAGTTCTAAATATGGTCCCTATGGAAACACAGGCTTATTTTTACAAATGTGATGTATTAACTAAAGAGAAATTCTTCCTAAAAGAGAAAGTAGAAAATTACTAGCATTTTACAAGGATGACATCCCTTGCAGGAAAATACTCACTTCAAATGTTTCATGGATAACATATGGGTAAGATATTTGTAAATGTAACACTAATAATTAGTATTTCTGTCAATATTTCTCAGGTCCATACTGGACCAGGCCATGGCCACCATTGAACATAAGTCTTCATTTTTTAACTTCATCACCATAGGAATTTAACCCTGCCATGGTTTCATCAACGTTTCTAAAATTCAGGAAATTCTGTAACTTTTTTCATAGGAATGCATTATTCTATCTTAAAGGTGAAAGTTTAGTTAAGGAGTTTTCCATAAAGATCTGTAATATGATTTCCTACGGAAAATTTCAAGTTAGTTGATGAAACAGTCAAACTGGGCCAGAGACCTCTTAGGTTTTAGATAAGCTAATGTTTTACTGAATACAATAGTCACAAAAAATAGGCTATTTTCATTTTACCTTGGTATCAGCTATGTAAAGAACAGATTTGATAACTCCCGGATGGTTCATTTTCCTCATATGATGGATCCCATGTGAAATGACCCGATCTTTATTGTCAGCCTGAGTGACCGCTACAATTGTCCTACGGATGGAGTTCCTCAGAATGGACCAATGTGCCAAGGCTTTGTTTTTCTCTTCTTCTTTCTTACGATCCAAAAGGATCTTCATTTGTTTGCTCATTGGTTCATCTTCATCCAGAGAGATGGACCCTTTCTTGCTACTCCTTTTGGAGGAATCACTCAACATTCTCATTAATTCCATGTTGTTCTGTTTTTTTGGTTTTTGTTTTTATCTTATTGCAGCAGAAATAAATTAACAATTCCCTCAGAGACTCCACATGGTTCTACATGGCGGCAGACTAAAAGAAAGGATGAAGAATGGTCATGATTACTGGGTGTGTATAATTATGAAACATAAATAAAATCCTTAAATGTTCAACAACAGAAGCACAAATACCAATGAAGATCAATCAAAAATGACCCTCAGGAATTTTAAGTGATCTAGCCGCAGCAAAGACAGCAACTTAACATAAATATAAATTTGAAAGCATTTACTTTTTTTTTTTATAGGAACCTTTGTTAAAAAATATGGTTCTATATATATTAGTAGACAAGGCACCATATAATAAAATGTGTAGATTAATATATCATAAAAGGTTACTGTATTTGACCTAATAAGGGCGCCCCTACCTTTTTTCCAAGAAAAAATCTTTGACCGAGTGTCAAAATGGTGTTCAAATGTAATAATTCATGTGAAATGTTTGGCTACTTTATGTGTTCAATTTTCTTCAGCAAATTAAGTCATTGGAACAGAAGTTTTCGCCACATTTTGTCTATTCCTACGGATGTCAGTGCAAAGTGCACCCGAAACTAACCACACATACAAATAGCATAAGAGCCCATGTCTATAGTCTAATTTGAACAACATGCCCTCCTCAAAGAGATTTTATAATTAAAAGATCGAGCCTAGGCCTTCACTTGAAGAACAGAATTGGGTAATCTGAGATATTCAGTGAATTAATCATCAGTAAACAGCTTAACGTAAATACAATCGCAATAAATATTAGTAAGATCTTCCATGTTTTAACCACACTGATACCAATGGAAAGTTAATTAGGAAACCAAAAGCCTGATAAAAGTGCACCAGTGACTTTTAAAATTTGTAAAAATATACCTGTACGAAGTTTAAAATAGTGTCAATCAACTACCCACCTGACTTCTTACGATGACCCAGCGGAGAATCTGAGTGTGTTTTCAATGAGCAACATCAAAGATATTTGACTAGAATTCTATGTATACAAAGATATTTGACTAGAACTATGTATAAATGCCATCTCCCGAAATCGTCTGCAATATATGTATCTGTTATTGATAAGCCTAACAGTTTTGATCACGGTATCACAAATGTACATAATGATAAGCTATATTGCAGTGTTTTATTTCGTTTTCCTAAACTGACATTGTTTGTCAACAAATGTTTTTGGTAGGTAACTATTTTGAGTCTTGCCCGTGTTTGGATAGTGATCACAACTTAATTTGTGGACATATTCAAATCTATTAGGTTCAGATTATTGACAAGGATATCGACAAAAATGCATATTCATAATTACCGACGACGTGCAAGAATTATCCCATTTTTATGTCGTTCGCCGCCATATTGTATATAAATCTCCATGGATGTTGAAATCTCGTATGTGGCGAGAACTCGCGCGAGTCCATTATCTTAAGGCATCCTGCATCATCACTCGATACCAATATTGTAATCGATAAAATGTATTTTGTATAATTGAATATTTATAATGATATATTGGTTTTCTTATTCCATAATCAATTCTGAAAAAAATAATGACCACTCGATGTTTTTTTATCTCACATATCTTTTTTTAGACTCCTAAACACAAATATCTTTCCCAAACGTCCGGTATAGAGACTTTAAAAAAATTATGAATTTTGATTCGGAAGACCTCGCGTTTCATTAATAAATTTTGAGATACACCAAAAAGCCCGGGACAGTTGAGAGTGTGCATGGAACGAATAATAAAGAAGAATGGGAGGTTTTCGGTTTGAAAACGTCTACAATTTTCCTCGCTGCTCTGGAAAAGTAAGTGGACCGTTGTTTTCGAAGAATTGAATGCTTCTGAAGACATACTGATGGCCACAGAGTCCCGTACACCCGTAAACATCCCAAACATGTTCATACTATCCCTGGTGGTCAAAGTTCATTTTGCAAGTTCTTGCAGAGAACTCGATAATGCTGTTTTGATGAACAATTAACTAAAAGGTCTCGAGATTTCCCAAATTTGAAAAATATTGAAAGGTCGTTATTATAGGATTGACACATTCTTGATATAATTCGGGAAACATTTTTAGCTGTCGTTATCCAATTATAAGTCTAACGCAATATGCAGGGGCTGGGTAAAACCATTAACTTGCGTTTGATACGCAAGCTTGGCTGTTAGGCCTATGCACCACTGAGGTATAGATTTTTTACTTAAAATAGCCGAAATAATTTTGAACTGGTCTTTAAAACATTTTTCTTCAGAGTTGCATTTATTTACTAATTTAGTCATGAAGAATCATAAAAATTTGCAGGTAGAAATTAAAGTACCCAAACTTAATGCTATACTTCCATTAGAGTAACATAACATTTCTAAGCAGCCACCGCTTTCAGTAAACATCTTTTGATGAAATATCCTTTAGCTTTAATGTTGTAAATTAAAGGTGCTACACCTTCGACAGATAGTATTTTTTATCAATTAAATGACACATTTGAGTTTTTGTTGGAGAGACATGCGTTGTGAACAGGTGTATTAAAGCTATATATATATATAGGATGCATATTATAATAGAACATCTCAAGTTAGCCACAATGGATCCAAAATTGCTTTATGAAAATAACGGAATGATATTTAAACAAAAAAAACACTAATTTTTTTTCTGCTGAATGATTAAATTTTTCTGCTAAATGATTTTGGCTTATTAGGACAGGTACATGTACCATCTTTTACGCGGTAACATGTATCATGCCGTGGCTTGATGTACATTGCATCATCATAAGGCTTTGTATTAAGGATCTGGCTGAACTTATCTTACTAAAATGAATTTAGATCTAAGTTGGATCCCTTCAAACATATGAATACAGAACTGTCATTGTCACATATACTTGAGGTGCTAATTAACTTATCTATCATTAATAATAATTTAAAGAAAATCAAATACCTGGATAACACTTATTAAATAATGAATACAGAGATTAAGGAGAGACTCTGAGATTATTTATATTATTGGTCGTTTTGAGAATGTTTTCTCTGATGTCCCAACTGAAACCATACAATCACATCTCCCGTTCACATGTTCAAAACAGTAAACCTTCTATTATTAATTAATTATTACCAGCGATAGGTGCCATCAAGAGGTCAGTCGACCATATCAAAACATAATGGTAAGGCACCTTACCGAGGTCATGATTCGTCAATTAGGCCTAATTCACCTGTATCAGTTTTCCGCTTGAAATTGATACAAAATAGGGATGTATTTCTTTGTATGGTAACAATTACATGCGTGGCGGATCGAGTGAATTAGGCTGTGTAAGGGTGGCGGGTTGCCACGCTAAAACAGGCAATGGTGATCACTGGTGAAGGCTAGGAAGTTTGTTCAAATAAATGACCTTGACCCTGATTTAAGTTTGAAAAAAAAATAGATTGGACAAAATATTTAAAAGAGACACCTTAAATCCTCAAATAACCTTGAGGCCCAGAAATCTATACACTTGTTCCTTATTATGTTTATGTGTAAAACTGGAATCACTGGATAGCAGGTGAGAGATTCGGGCCCTTTGGGCCCTTGTATTAAAATTTCAAGTTATAGTTCATGTTGTTAACATATAAATTAACATATTCTAAGGGAAGTGTTTAAATTAAATAAACGAAACTGAAGCTTTGATTTTCATTTCTGAACAGGATGAGATTCCAGAAGGAACGTCACCAAAATGGAGATGCAGGAAGAAAGCAAAGGTAGGACAATGCAAAATATATACGTATATAGAATATCTTAAGATATATCCAAATTTCCTTGAAATGACTTCCTCTTTAGAACCAGATCCCATCAAACAGACACTTTAAAGGAAGACTTCTCACTAGCATAGACTGCCCAGAGTAATGATATTTGGCTGAAAGGAAATCCTTGAATGAGATCGAACATAGTGTTCGAAAATGAACTTGTCCCATATTAAAGGTCACAGGGGTAAAATTCCTTAAAACCTTTAAATAACTTTTTCTAGTTAACCAAAAGGTCAAGATTGGTGATATTTGGTTGAAAGATTCCTTTGATGGAGTATATAGGGAAAACATATTTTTAAATTGTACATACTTGGTTAGGATTATCAGGATGGGATGTCTATTGAATATTATGTTCATATTGCCACTGTCTGACCACTAGGGACTGAGGCGCGGGGCCAAAAAGGGTCATATTAACTTAAATTTCAAAAATCTAATTCTCAAGACCCAAATAGGGTAGAATTAAATACTCTTCATAGATGGAAGGGTCTAAAGGTGCTTTACCAAAATTGTGAATTTTATGACCCTGGGATCTCATGTTTGCCCCTTGAGA
Organism: Pecten maximus; assembly: GCF_902652985.1. Taxonomy (NCBI): domain Eukaryota; kingdom Metazoa; phylum Mollusca; class Bivalvia; order Pectinida; family Pectinidae; genus Pecten; species Pecten maximus. The sequence goes on along the minus strand of NC_047025.1, from coordinate 11,107,080 downwards.
GTTTAAATAGGGAAGTCACATTTTTGAATATCATTTGTTGGATTTCTATTGAAATTCATTCTAACTTGTTTCAAATTAGCTATAAAACAAAACAAGACCATTATCATTAAAATTTACTACTTAATTCAGCAGTGGTGGAACATTTCGTTAGAAATAAGAATATAACTTTAAGGCCAAATTAATCAGTTTTTCGTCAGGAATCCCGCTCCTAAAATTTATGTCCATGTCCAGAAAAAATAAAAGCAAATTTTGTGCGTACATCCGGAAAATTGGCAAATGCGGATTTTTTTCTCTCTGTCATTTATAACACACATAGATGCTTGAAACATGAGTCGTGTAAGCGTCTCATTGATTCCGATGAATAATAACAAAAAATGGATGACAGAAACCATGAGGGAAGACGAGATATATATGAATAGGCCAACAACAAAATAAATGATACAAGAAACCGACTTCACTGAAAAGACTGAAGTCTTCGGGCGTACTTTTAGAATTAATATATGGGTGCTTTGATAGTAAGAGAACATAGGGGCGCAGCTGCACAAATGTCTAAACACGGCCATTGATGCTAACAAATCTACGATGATGAAACATTTTGCCATTTATTCATCAAGGCGATTAACACACGCAGCATCTGACATGTCACTCGATAATCTGGAGAAGATTAAAATATCAGCTACGCCTTTGAATCTTGAATCGATAGAAATATCTTATAAAACCACGGCTCTGTCTGTGTGTCCAGTATTAATATGTAAATTTGTTATATAATAATCAGTATTATCTTCCAGGATGTATACAATTTCACTTTGAGATCTAGTTAGCTCACCTGGTCCGAAGGACCAAGGTGAGCTTATGCCATACCGTGGCGTCTGTCGTCCGTCGTCCGTCCGTCCGTCCGTCCGTCAACAATTGACTTATTTGACTTCTTCTTCATAACCGCTGATCGGAATTTGAACAAATTTGGTCAGAAGCACCCCTATGGGTAGGGGACTCAAAATTGTATAAATGATAGGGCTGACCCCCTGGGGGCCTCTGGGGCGGGGCCATAAGGGGTCAATTTGGCGCTATTTATATAAACGACTTCTTCTCTGAAACCAAGCAATGGCTATCGCTCATATTTGCCTGGTAGCATATATATATATCACTATGGGGTGGGGATTCAAAATTGTACAAATGATGGGGCTGACCCCCCAGGGACCTGAGGGGCGGGGCCGAATGTGGTCAATCCGGCTATATTCATATAAACGACTTCTTCTCTGAAACCAAGCAATAGCTATTGCTCATATTTGCCTGGTAGCATCACTATGGGGTGGGGATTCAAAATTGTACAAATGATGGGGCTGACCCCCCAGGGGCCTGAGGGGCGGGCTGAATGTGGTAAATCCGGCTATATTCACATAAACGACTTCTTCTCTGAAACCAAGCAATAGCTATAGCTCATATTTGCCTGGTAGCATCACTATGGGGTGGGGATTCAAAATTGTACAAATGATGGGGCCGACCCCCCTGGAGGCTGAGGGGCGGGTCCAAAAGGGGTCAGTTTGCAGAATTGATATAAACGACTTCTCCTCTAAAACTAAGCAATGGATATCGCTCATATTTTACTGGTAGCATCCCTATGGGGTGGGGATTAAAAATTGTACAAATGGTGGGGCTGACCCCCCAGGGGTCTGAGGGGCGGGGCCAAAGTTGGTCAATTTGTTTAAACAACTTCTCTGAAACTAAGCAATGGATATCACTCACATTTGTGTGGTAGGATCCCTAGGGGGTAGCACCAAAAGTCAATTTCATTTCATGGATTAATGCACTTTTGGCATTTTTAGTATTAAAATAAAACCAATGTACTTGTTCCCATATAAAATGCTTATGATATATATTGACATAGCAATACCAGCAACAAATATACTTAAGCATCATTCTTGTTTCATATCTCATGAAACCAGGTGAGCGATACAGGCCCTCTGGGCCTCTTGTATTGCAATTTATTGTAATGTAGACACTAGTCAAGAGTAATTATTACAGTTCATTTACTTCCTCTGTTCTGTTTAGGTATGATACCGTATTTGACCTAATAAGGGTGCAGGGCGCGGGTAATTGACAGTGGGGGCGCCCTTATTAAGATTAGTTATTCTGAAGTTTTATGAAACAGACTAAACCTTATAGCAGAATACCCAAGGCTGTGGAAACGGTAAAATATTCTTTGGTTTGGTTTGTTTTTGTTTAACGTCCTATCAACAGCCAGGGTCATGTAAGGACGTGCCAGGTTTTTGAGGTGGAGGAAAGCCGGAATACCCGGAGAAAACCCACGACCTACGGTCAGTACCTGGCAACTGCCCCACGTAGGTTTCCAACTCACAACCCAGAGGTGGAGAGCTAGTGATAAAGTGTCGGGACACCTTAGTAAAATATTCAGTCATGAAAATATTCCAGATGAAGATATCTATTCATTATCATATATTAAGCTTAAACATCACTTGAATATTTCTGTAAACTTGTAAACCATGCCAGCTGATCTTTAGACCAGAGAACGTGTGTTCCACCATTTATGTTCAAATGGAACTCTTTTGTGTTCTATTTATAGACATAGGTGATTTCCCAGATCATATCAGACATCTCGTTTTCTTGGATTTAATAATTGATTTACAATGTCTTTTACTAGCTTTCTGTTCTGAACAAAAGTTATTTATCAACAAGAATGAAGTCTTTTACTTTATCTTCAAATAAAGTTATTATTTGTATGTGTGTTTAGTTTCGGATGCTCTATGCACTGACATGTCATCTGTAGGAATAGACAAAATGTGGCGAAAACTTGTGTTCCAGTTACTTAATTTGCTGAAGAAATTGAACACATAAAGTAGCAAAACATTTCAAATGATTGAAAAATGTAGCTCGATGATATTTTGTTATAACTATTTTATATACAATGTATAAGTAAACATTGCTGGGTGGATGGAAAATGGGTTGTTTGGGTCAACTATTTAATATTTTATATTTTTTGTGAATTCTTCAAAAACATTCCTCTCATTCACCAATATTCTGCTTTTTTACATGTTTTTTTTTTTTTTTTTTACAAATGACAAGTATTATTTTATCAAGGAATAGCATGTCAATAGATAGTTGTTGGATTTTGTAAAATGCAAATTATTGTTTTAGTTTAGTTATATGTGCATGAAATCTGGATTAATATACAAGTTAACTTTAAAAAATGGGTGAAAAAATATCGCTCGCACGACATCAGGACGGTCCTTCGCCTCTTAAAATCTCTAATGGAAATTTCTGGGGTGGGGGGGGGATTCCGCTCGCTCGATTGCTCCCTTTAATTTTTTCCAATTTCCCAAAGAACAACTTATTTATTTGGCGTGCCCTAAGTGTTAATACCAATAAAATTATTGATGGCTTCATGAAAACATGTTGCAGGTGTAGGTTGACTAAGGTACATTGACATTGGCTGCATCTGTTCTCAAGTCCATTTTGATGGTGTAATCTCAGTTAATTAATACAATATGGCAGTGTTAATTTGATGGAAAAACAAAACCATATCCTGTAATAACTACTGTTATGCTGCGGTCATTATGATAATGTGAAGGCGTATATGATAATAGTACTTTCTATATTCGTTGTCTCTCATCGTGTCACATCCCGTCTTGTCCTGTGCCGTCCCATCCCGATTCAATTTAAACACCTAGAAATTTCTTTCTTTGACAGATTTTCATCAAACTTTGTACACAGGTCATGAACAAGTATGAGTATATATGACCCATACATTGTACCAAAGCGTCCCATACATTGTACCAAGGTGTCCCATACATTGTACCATAGTGTCCCATACATTGTACCAAGGTGTCCCATACATTGTACCAAAGCGTCCCATACATTGTACCAAAGCGTCCCATACATTGTACCATAGTGTCCCATACATTGTACCAAGTTGTCCCATACATTGTACCTAGGTGTCCCATACATTGTACCAAGGTGTCCCATACATTGTACCAAGGTGTCCCATACATTGTACCAAGGTGTCCCATACATTGTACCAAAGCGTCCCATACATTGTACCAAGTTGTCCCATACATTGTACCTAGGTGTCCCATACATTGTACCAAGTTGTCCCATACATTGTACCAAGTTGTCCCATACATTGTACCAAGGTGTCCCATACATTGTACCAAGGCGTCCCATACATTGTACCAAGGTGTCCCATACATTGTACCAAGGTGTCCCATACATTGTACCAAGGTGTCCTATACATTATACCATGGTGTCCAATACATTGTACCAAGGTGTCCGATACATTGTGCCAAGGTGACGGTACAAAATAGTGCGTTAAATATAACTGTTGTTTGACTCATACACTGAAAGCTCTGAGACTATCGTACAATAATGTATTCCCTAAGATCCCGGTTATGAAATTTAAATATTTGAAATGACTGCAAATCAATGAATCCTAAAGTCAAGATATAATTATTCTGATCACCTACCAAAGAATCAGATCATGTATTAAAGCAATACATGAACCCTCAAGGTGAGACCGAACATGATCAATTATTTGAAATTTAAATGGATGTTTTAGGTAGAATTTTCAGCACATCTTTCATGCCAAAACTTTCAAATTTGTGAATTGCTGTTTATCATTTATATATTCCTTATGAATGAAATAAATCAATGTTATTTAATTAAAAATATATCAATATCTTGGATGATCGAAGACGAGGGTTGTTGACTGGTATTTGATTATCTAAGATGCATGAACTAGTACATTTCCAGTCATTAATTATGAGAGATATAAACCAGTGTACAGTATCTGGTGAGAGACCAAGGGTGTTAGAAACAAATAAAGATATTACATGTGTCACATAAAAGTTCTAGCTAATACTATCTTGGCTCCACAGAGAGGTTGCTTGTTCTCCACATGGAATTCCAGGAATGCCCTAATAAACAAACACAGGGCCAGAAACCCCATAGTTTTGGCCACCCTGCCGCAAATCTCCTCTTAGATGTGTCGCCTGTTTATAAACAGATACAGCTGATTTATATACTTGCTGGATATTACCTTGAAGCAAAGGCAACCTTCAAAAGACCAATTTCAAAGATCGAAACTAGAAGAGTATAAGAGGCCACACCATCCACTGGGACCTTATATTAGCTGAATTGCTATTATTGATGTGAAAGACTTGCTGAGTGGGATGTTTAATGGTAAACGTTAAATCTTGATGGTCGTGTCGCTTCAATATCGTTCTTGATTCTTCCGATTTTGATTTGAAGAAAAAAAGATCAGGAAAATTAAGTAAGAAGATTTTATATTATCCAGACACTTCCAGGAGATTAAATTGAAATAACTTGTGTCAAAAAGTCAAATTAATTCTTTCATTTTCTGCAGATCATATTTTTATGATACTGTAAACGTGGTTATTTTTGCAGGGGGTTAATTTCGCCATTTCGACACATATACTATACGCATGGGGGTAATTTTCGCGATCAACCCATCTTCGTTTGTAGTTTGAGTATACTCAAATTAATATCAAAATAATACACACGGGGGAAATTTTCGCAATCAAAAGGGATCTGCGTAATTAGCGTAAATTTCCATGTTTACAGTAATTGTAAATTGATATATAAATACATGTATAATCATCCCTCTGGTGAATAACCTGCTAAATGCTGATGATAATTTTGAATGAAGGCAATATTCTAGAATTGAATGTCTTTCTTTTTGTGTTCTATTTGATCCTGTTAATACGTATACCATATATATCTTTTCCATGCATGTGATTTCTGTAAATGTGACATAATTACTGTTGATTTGATAATTAATCTAGTTCATTATAAATTCTTGTTTATTGATTTAATTTTATTGTTAATATGAATATAATGCATTTCTGTATGATAATTAGATTCGTGTTGATATATTGTTTCATTGTGTCTGACTTCTGTTAAAATGATATTCCTCTTTATGTGATATTCTTTGCTGTTAATATGAATTTTTCACTCTCGTGTGATAATCCTGTTTTTATGCTCCCGCCATGAAATGCCACCATTATGTAGGGCATATAGTGTTACCGTGTTACCCATATCAGTCCCATCTCATCCCGTCCTGCCCTGTCCCGATGTACCGTGTTACCCATATCCGTCCCATCTCATCCCGTCCTGCCCTGTCCCGATGTACCGTGTTACCCATATCCGTCCCATCTCCTCCCGTCCTGCCCTGTCCCGATGTACCGTGTTACCCATATCCGTCCCATCTCATCCCGTCCTGCCCTGTCCCGATGTACCGTGTTACCCATATCCGTCCCATCTCCTCCCGTCCTGCTCTGTCCCGATGTACCGTGTTACCCATATCCGTCCCATCTCATCCCGTCCTGCCCTGTCCCGATGTACCGTGTTACCCATATCCGTCCCATCTCATCCCGCCCTGCCCTGTCCCGATGTACCGTGTTACCCATATCCGTCCCATCTCATCCCGTCCTGCCCTGTCCCGATGTACCGTGTTACCCATATCCGTCCCATCTCATCCCGTCCTGCCCTGTCCCGATGTACCGTGTTACCCATATCCGTCCCATCTCCTCCCGTCCTGCCCTGTCCCGATGTACCGTGTTACCCATATCCGTCCCATCTCCTCACGTCCTGCCCTGTCCCGATGTACCGTGTTACCCATATCCGTCCCATCTCATCCCATCCTGCCCTATCCCGATGTACCGTGTTACCCATATCCGTCCCATCTCTTCCCATCCTGCCCTGTCCCGATGTACCGTGTTACCCATATCCGTCCCATCTCCTCCCGTCCTGCCCTGTCCCAATGTACCGTGTTACCCATATCCGTCCCATCTCCTCCCGTCCTGCCCTGTCCCGATGTACCGTGTTACCCATATCCGTCCCATCTCCCCTCCGTCCTGCCCTGTCCCGATGTACCGTGTTACCCATATCCGTCCCATCTCCTCCCGTCCTGCCCTGTCCCGATGTACCGTGTTACCCATATCCGTCCCATCTCATCCCGTCCTGCCCTGTCCCGATGTACCGTGTTACCCATATCCGTCCCATCTCATCCCGTCCTGCCCTGTCCCGATGTACCGTGTTACCCATATCCGTCCCATCTCCTCCCGTCCTGCCCTGTCCCGATGTACCGTGTTACCCATATCCGTCCCATCTCATCCCGTCCTGCCCTGTCCCGATGTACCGTGTTACCCATATCCGTCCCATCTCCTCCCGTCCTGCCCTGTCCCGATGTACCGTGTTACCCATATCCGTCCCATCTCATCCCGTCCTGCCCTGTCCCGATGTACCGTGTTACCCATATCCGTCCCATCTCATCCCGTCCTGCCCTGTCCCGATGTACCGTGTTACCCATATCCGTCCCATCTCCTCCCGTCCTGCCCTGTCCCGATGTACCGTGTTACCCATATCCGTCCCATCTCCTCACGTCCTGCCCTGTCCCGATGTACCGTGTTACCCATATCCGTCCCATCTCATCCCATCCTGCCCTATCCCGATGTACCGTGTTACCCATATCCGTCCCATCTCTTCCCATCCTGCCCTGTCCCGATGTACCGTGTTACCCATATCCGTCCCATCTCCTCCCGTCCTGCCCTGTCCCGATGTACCGTGTTACCCATATCCGTCCCATCTCCCCTCCGTCCTGCCCTGTCCCGATGTACCGTGTTACCCATATCCGTCCCATCTCATCCCATCCTGCCCTATCCCGATGTACCGTGTTACCCATATCCGTCCCATCTCTTCCCATCCTGCCCTGTCCCGATGTACCGTGTTACCCATATCCGTCCCATCTCCTCCCGTCCTGCCCTGTCCCAATGTACCGTGTTACCCATATCCGTCCCATCTCCTCCCGTCCTGCCCTGTCCCGATGTACCGTGTTACCCATATCCGTCCCATCTCCCCTCCGTCCTGCCCTGTCCCGATGTACCGTGTTACCCATATCCGTCCCATCTCCTCCCGTCCTGCCCTGTCCCGATGTACCGTGTTACCCATATCCGTCCCATCTCATCCCGTCCTGCCCTGTCCCGATGTACCGTGTTACCCATATCCGTCCCATCTCCTCCCGTCCTGCCCTGTCCCGATGTACCGTGTTACCCATATCCGTCCCATCTCCTCCCGTCCTGCCCTTTCCGATGTACCGTGTTACCCATATCCGTCCCATCTCCTCCCGTCCTGCCCTGTCCCGATGTACCGTGTTACCCATATCCGTCCCATCTCCTCCCGTCCTGCCCTGTCCCGATGTACCGTGTTACCCATATCCGTCCCATCTCCTCCCGTCCTGCCCTGTCCCGATGTACCGTGTTACCCATATCCGTCCCATCTCCTCCCGTCCTGCCCTGTCCCGATGTACCGTGTTACCCATATCCGTCCCATCTCCTCCCGTCCTGCCCTGTCCCGATGTACCGTGTTACCCATATCCGTCCCATCTCCTCCCGTCCTGCCCTGTCCCGATGTACCGTGTTACCCATATCCATCCCATCTCCTCCCGTCCTGCCCTGTCCCGATGTACCGTGTTACCCATATCCGTCCCATCTCCTCCCGCCCTGCCCTGTCCCGATGTACCGTGTTACCCATATCCGTCCCATCTCCTCCCGCCCTGCCCTGTCCCGATGTACCGTGTTACCCATATCCGTCCCATCTCCTCCCGTCCTGCCCTGTCCCGATGTACCGTGTTACCCATATCCGTCCCATCTCCTCCCGTCCTGCCCTGTCCCGATGTAACTAGCTAAACTCATGATCAGGAACTGTTGATGTGGTCCTTACACCAAACTGTGTTTCAGGGTGTCAAGTGACAGTGGGGGCATTTATATCTTACAGATATTTTCTAGTTTTGATTGTGTACAGGACTTTTTCTGGGGTCATCTTAGGGCCAATAATAAGTCCCATTCACAACAGAAATTATTCTATGTTTAAGCAAAATTGCAAAATCTGCAGTTTCCTCCGAAAAATTTCCCGTTCATTTCATCACTTTTATTCTCCATATGAGACAAAAAGGCCACAAACCAAACAAGTGAAAAATATTAGTGAGAGTCCAGTTAATGAATATGTATATATTATTAAGTGCTTTGTAAATTCCTACCAAACTAGTTTGGGAAGGGAAGGGAAGAACACTATATAATAATAAATATGCATTGTGTTTGTCCATCTTTTTGTCTTTCCATCCTTTCAGACTTTATCTCACACCTGGCTTTATGACTACATGTCAAGGGAACCACACCTGTGGGATTCAGGATTTCACCAACCTATGTATTGAAAGTAGGTCACTCTGACCTACATCTTTAACCTTGACCTAATTCAAACAAAAAGTGCTTGGCATATCATGATCATTGCACATTCAACAAGGGACTGTAATTCGATGAATTGTCTTGTTACACTATTTTTCCCTCCGCCTAATAGCTAAGTCTATGAAATGCAGTAAGATTCTTTGCTGTCTTTTAGCATGTTCTCACTATAAGCTAACACACTCTAGTAACACTTTGCATTTCAAGCTACATTAGACTGGAACATTATGAGGTACTGTTTGGGTAGAGATAAGTCACCCTGTCATGATGAAAGATAAAAGAGAGCTAAGGGAACAGTATAAGAACCCTGACGTGTCATTTACTGCATTCTTGACCAGAGAAGTTTACGGCTTTTCACCATGTTCTGACAGTGCTGTGTAGATCTACAGCCGCGGTAGTACGTTACCAGGTCTGTACATCAGACCTTCCAGACGTCAGGTTATCTAAGTTTATCTGGCCATGGGATTGGTTCAATGTCCAGGCACATGCAGATGTTCACATTTTCTTGAGACACCAAGATGTTCTTTACAGACAATGCCCACAAAGGCTTTTCAGGTCATACAAGTAATTGAATTAGTATCGACAGCCAATAAGCTGTTTTCATGAGAAAATCTACATGTACAGAACCTGTGGTTCAGGCCAAATAAGTGGATAACTTCATTTTGAAGTACTATTCTGGATCTTGCTTGCGTTTGAATGTAAGGTGAAAATAACAGAAAATATTCAAGAAAATTACATCATAATTCTAATTCAAAATCCATAAAACAGTCAGGCCATTTAGAACATAACAAAGATTCAAACTGTTTTCCATGCTTAATGTTTATGTTTAGGTTAAAATCCACAGGGTAATTGAAGATACAAAAATAGCAAGATAATGATTAGCTATTGTTAATACAACAGCTGTTGAAAAATATCCCCTTTAAATATCATTACATACATTTGAATCTTATTAAGGATGAAATTGAAAGACAGCTGTAAAAAATATACTAATTATCTGTTATTAATTCAAAAATTGTCCAGTTGAAGAATTATATTTCTTTGGTATATGGTGCTTATGTAAACATGAACAGGACTGTTAAACAATCTGGTTGGATGAATGACATTTGATATTCACATATTGCAGTGTCATGCACACGTAATGTGAAATTCAAACTGAAGTGGCGACAGTTGCAGTTGGTTGGAGTATGTATGAGGTTAACAGTACTACTAACTCGGATTACGCCCATATATGGACATGGAAGAAAACACTTGCAGATACACAATTAAGGTCTTGTTTGCTTGATATCAGGGTTTTAGCTTAGTTTTTAGCAGTTTTAGAAGAAAAATGCTATTTCTCAGAAATCTGTAGAGTTGATCATGTCAAACAGACCAGTCCCTTTAAACTAAAGAGTAAAATCCCATATTTGGAAGTCTCTCAAATGTCTACATGAAGTCCTGAATGTGTATTGAAACAGTCACCATAAAAGGCCAATATAAAAGGGATTCAAGAAATCTGTAGATTGGTACGTTCTTTATTGAGTATATTGTCCTAGAAACAGCCACGGGTCTCTGTGTAGTAGCTGGTGGCTACCTCACTGAACATTAAATAGGATACCAGTCATACATGCTATCCAGATAAAATATCTAAAAAAAATGGGGGTCAAAAGGGTCATTTTGAGACAGGGTGTCTGTGTAGTAGCTGGTGGCTACCTAATTGAACATTGAACATTATAGAGAGGCCTGTCACACATGCTATCCAGATAAAATATTTAAAAATTGATTATATTATATAGGTGCACAGAATCATACCAATTCTTGATAAGTACCTGCATGGATTAGAACCACAAAATATGTTATTTAAAACTTTCAAGAAAGAGACTGATAATTTGAAAATTAATATTTAGGTGAATATTTTGTGATTTAAAAAAAAATTGTGATGTGTGGGTGCTGTAAATTTCAAACTATCACTTTATTAAGATAAAGATTTGTCTGGTTCTTATAGGAAAAATACAGAAATTCTCCTGAATTTTGGACCTTAAGATTATGATTACTAAGAAAATGGGACAGGTGAGAAGTATGAATACACATAATTCTGGTTTATTAATGCATATTTTACGTAAAATTTTAAGAGCCTGAAAAAGTTTCAAAATCTCTAAAGTATGTAAAGATTATAGTAAGGTGGTAAGCTGTGTTGTAATGTTCTCTATCATAAAAGTTTGGGAGAGGGGGGGGGGGTTGCTGCAAATCATGCTGGCTTCTCAGAGTTCTGACTGTTGGAGAATGAATGACTGCCGGAGGTGTTATGTCATCGCCATGGTTTCTGCTGATGGTACTGCACATGAATGTATGTATCTGTCAGACCAAATCACTGTCCTGTCAGATAGTATTTATTTGTTCCTTGATCGGGTGAGTGGTCTGTGACCCTATACACTAGAAGTTGATTATACATCCATATTACTGAAGGATGATAATTATATAACTAGGCCAACAGCTCGATATATATAGACAATATGAATAGCTATGTCACCACTGCAGCTAAGCATTAAACTTGACTTAAGTTCAAATCTTGCCAAAGCATTAGAACAATAAAGCTATTTTAATTTTCAAATTATCTATGGTATTATGATGTTTTGAGTTCTCATGCTTCGACAGAAAGTGACTGAAGCACAAAATTTGTCCTAGTTCAAAAGATTGCAAAAATTTAGAAGAAAATTACCTACTTGAATTTTCAGATTTGACCATACAGCAGTGAATTGTTCAATTCTAAATATAATCATGTCAAATCTCTTTAAAAAAACTTGATGTATATTATTGCCATTCACAATCTACAGATATCACTGTTCAGGTTGTAAAAGTAGTCACCGGCAAATAAATTCTTCAATATATGTTTGAAAACTTTTTAGTAGCTGCCTATAGCAAATATGCATTTGCCTATATATCGTTTAAAAAAAAGATATTTATGATGATATTTATATTTGTTTAATGATCAACATTTGAATATTGTCTTGAAATTATTGTCAAACAGAATAATTAATATTATTTGTCATGGTGTGGCAGGGAATGCATTGTAACCATTCAAACCTTAAGTTTGTTTCGTTAAAAGAGGCCAAAGAAAAAATCGAAAATTCCTTGAAAGAAATTTTAATTTGCCCCCTGCAAGGATCATCAGGTAGCCCAATGCAAAATGGTTACGCTAACAATTTAGAATCATTCAGGACATTAACATCAATGCCAAATTAATGAATTTTTATATACACAATTTTTAAGATACATGTTTGCATGAGAAATTCCCAAAATAACTAAAACACATTTGGTTTGAAATTGATGGCCAGTTGTTAAACCAAATACACTTATATGGGAAATATTTGGAAATATTTGGGAAATATTTTTAGAATTCCAAATAAATTCAACAATCAGTTGTTATTTTATATTTAGAAATCTAATATACTTAGAAACTTTAACTTCAACAATTTGATACAAAACGTTAAATCCTAAAGATGGTAAAATTAAAAGAAAAGAATATAATAGAGTTCGGTATATTTGTCGTAACTTTACCCCTAGACCACTAATGATTATATGTAATAAAAAGGAAGGTGGGGGGGGGGATGTATACTTGTGGAATTTTGCCCCTTCACCCCCTAGGTTACTGGGACGTCGCCCCTGAACCCAGAGTAGGTGGCCATACTGCCCCCTACACCCAATTTCAGTTCTATCTGCATATTAATACAAATTCACTTGGCTACACATCTGACTGATGATAATGAAACATTTTTATATTACCAGTATTTAACTATAAATGTTTAGGGTTGTATAACAGTGAGTATATGTAAGTCTTTTATGTATTTACAGTAAGAAAAATTCTATCTGCAGTAATCAAACAGATGTGCAAGTGTTTGAATAATTTGTTATACATGTATATATATATATAAACAAGTACACTAGATTTGTACCATAGCTGAATGACATCAGTGGTACTGACTGATGCCGGGGCAGGCCATACTGTACTTGCTACAGTAGATCTTGTGCATACAGCTTTTCTCAGTAGTAAGTCTGTGCAGGCTTTTGTTTCTATAAACACCGGCTTTATACTATATTAAACGCTTCCAGCCAAGGTATGTACTATCATTATTTTTGTCCTAATTTATTTTTTATTTGCTGGAAATTTTTAAAATTCGACATTTAATTTGACATGCAGAAGGAAGCAGTCAACTGGACATGTGTTTCAAATTTTTAATGTTTTTTCCACAGAATATTTTTAAATATCAAATTCTGTTTAATACAATTATCTAAATTCATAGTCTATTAAAGTAATATTTCCAATACACTGGGGGATATATGTGTATAATGGTTACCTAATTTTCAGTACTATGTAAACACAGATGTGTGAACTGTGTTATGGCAGTACAGAAAACTGTTTAAACAATATGTCTAAAAAAATTAAATACTAGAGTGAAAATAATGGTTGAAAATAAAATTTGATGTTCAAGTGCATTACATGAAAAATGTATGCTTGATTTTGAATTGTGATGTTATATATTATATGAGTAGAACTTTGATCTGTTTACACACATACGCACTCACAACACGCATGCATGTCGCACACACGGGAGACCGTCCTTAAATGACCTTATATTAGCTGTTAATAGGACGTTAAACAAAATAAACCAAACCAATCTATTTAGAATGACATTTGATTGGTAGTGACTGTTGTCCCACGCCAGACTGGCCCTCTGTCTCTAGAATATATAAATTATAGATAAAATTGAGCTTTATAATTTTGGTCGCTCACAATATGTCCAGATTCCTAATAAGTTTCACACTACAGGGAGATAATCTGGTGCGAAGATTTTCCTGGGCCATTCTGTACAAAAACTTACTGCTGGTGGCCTGAATCTACTGAGGAACTTGTGGACAACTCTTCTCTGTATTAGTCAGAACTATAGGGTGCAGATATTTACTTTCCATGATCCTTGGAGGTCAGCGACTTTATATATACTTAATGGTCTAGTAGTGGAAAAATGCAGCATACATATTGTGGTAGAAATGTCTCTATGTTACACCAAGTTGGTTTCAAATGCCCTGTAATGCTAAAATGCAGCTAATATGCTGAGATTAACAGTTTTGATTATCAAATTAACCTGTAATATAAGCAATCAACTAAGATAGTTGAATTCAAAGTTTTATTCATTTCCGTTGAATTCACTCCAAATCTTTCCCTTATTTCCCCTTTTATCATAAAAGTATCACAACTTTTGATTGCATTCCCAATTCTTTCCATAAAAAAAGGATATTCATGACACTTTTTGAAAGAATGAGTGAAATTATTTTAAACTTATTGAAATGGAGCATCCTTTGGGAAAGGTAATTCATTATTGTGTTATTGAAAGTTGTATGTAAAACATGAAGATAGTTTTCTTACAAACATTTTATCATATTTGTTTGAGAAATATTGAAAAAATCTGTAATGTATTCGTTAATAGTGGTAAAGGGTCATTGTATTTTCTATTAAAGTTCTATGCAGCTCAAAGATCTATGTTTTGAAGTCAAATTGGGCTTTAATTAGGTCACCTGAGACGAAGTGATACTTTAATCACCTTTCTATCTCCATCGTCTCTCCACAAACAATTAGTGACTTTTTCTCTAAAACCGAATGGCCAAGGGTCAGATTTGCTTCTGCCTTTGAACCCTATCTGTGGCCGATGAAAGTACTTCACTACCTTGACGAGTGGTGATAGCATTGAATGTACTGACACAGTTGGTCAGCTGTATCTCACTAATGTTACGGTGGCTGGGATTGGCTGTACTTGAAGTATAGGCAGAGATTGAATCAAATTTTGACAACACCAGAAAATGAAACATAAATTTGGCACATGATTTTGTATACACACATATCCACATTGATCAAAATAACAACACAAATAGGGATTTGAAATATCAAGTGGAACAATGATATTGACAGCGTATCCTGTTTGTATTTCAGTGGATCGAGTTCAAATTGTAGATAGAACTTTATCTGTGTTGCCATTTAACTGAAGTTTGATTTAAGATTGCGGTTTGTAACCTTGCACCCAGGGCTGTTCAGATGTTTTTATATGTTCAAAGCAGGGACACACATATTTGAAAAACACATCTAGTTCTGTGTGTGTGTATTAAAGGTTGCTAGCATAGTAACATTGGTTTAAATGTCAAATATACACAGACTTTTTAGCCTATCTTACTAAACTAGAATGTAGCTTTGTGACCTTCCTGTTCTAAAATAGCAACAACCAACCCATATGCCGTAAAAATATGACTGGCTGTGTGGCACAATCAGAAATTCTGGTGCTGTAGGTATGTACAGAGTACATTGGTATTACTGACACCAATAATGAATTATATCATCGACATGTGTACGAGGTATCAACCTACTCTATATAAACTAGCCTGGCCAAACATTACCATCACTAATTCTTTCTATCAGTAGTAATTATAATGACATGTATAGTTGTAGTAATTATTCATACATGTATAATTACCATACATCATTAGTAACCATGTTTTTAGTTCACTAAATGGCCCGAAGGGCCGGTTAGCTTATGCCATGGTGCAGCGTCCGGCAACATTTCCTTTAAATCCCTACTAGTCCTGAACGCCTGAATGGATTTTGATGAAATTTAGTCTAGAGCATGATTGGGCAAAGGGGATGAAACATTGTATAAACAGAGGGTGTGGCTCCCATGGGGCCGGAGGAGCAGGGCCCAATAGGGGAAATTGAAGTAAATCCTTTAAATTGCTACTAGTTTAAACCCTTGAGATCCCCAACCCATAATCATATATAGCATTGCTGGACATCAAGAGATAAACACAATCCTGTTATAGATATAGGCCCTGGGGTCTAACCCCACCTCTAGGGACTTAGTTTCTTTAATATATCTTTGAAACCATTGGGATCCCCACCCTCTAACCACATATAGCATTGTTTGACATCAACAAGGTATACGTATTAACAAATAGAAATTGAACATTGTTTTGATGTTTGGTCAAATCGACCAGGTGAGCGATACATGTCCTATGGGCCTCTTGTTTTGTTGTTTTTTTTAGCTCACATGCCCGAAGGGCAAGTGAGCTTATGCTGTGGTGCGGCGTCCGTCGTCCGTCCGTCTGTCCGGCCGTCTGGCGTAAATTTTTTCATTCAAACAACTTCTTCTCAATAACCAAGAGGCCCAGGGACATGATATTGGGCCTGTAGCATGCTGGGGTGAAGGGCTACAAAGCTTGTTCAAATAAATGACCTTGACCTTCATTCAAGGTCACATGGGTCAAATAAGCTATAATCTTCAAACAACTTCTTCTCAATAACCAAGAGGCCCAGGGACTTGATATTGGGCCTGTAGCATGCTGGGGTGAAGGGCTACAAAGTTTGTTCAATTAATGACCTTGACCTTCACTAAAGGTCACATTGGTCAAATAGGCTATAATCTTCAAACAACTTCTTCTCAATAACCAAGAGGCTATAATCTTCAAACGACTTCTTCTCAATAACCAAGAGGCCCAGGGACTTGATATTGGGCCTGTAGCATGCTGGGGTAAAGGGCTACAAAGTGTGTTCAAATAAATGACCTTGACCTTCACTAAAGGTCACATTGGTCAAATAGGCTATAATCTTCAAACGACTTCTTCTCAATAACCAAGAGGCCCAGGGACTTGGTATTGGGTCTGTAGCATGCTAGGGTAAAGGGCTACAAAGTTTGTTCAAATAAATGACCTTCATTCAAGGTCACTAAAGGTCACATTGTTCAAATAGGCTATAATCTTCAATGGACTTCTCCTTATAATAACCAAGAGGCCCAGGGACTTGATATTAGGCTTTTAGCATGCTGGGGTGAAGGGCTACCAATTTTGTTCAAATAAGTGACCTTGACCTACATTCAAGGTCAAAGGGGGTGAAATCGGCTTAAACCTGTAAACAATAATTTTGTGATAGCCAAGAGCCTCCGAGACCTGATATTAGGCCAAAAGAATGCTGGAAGGAAGGACTAGAAAATTTATTAATATGAATAAACCTAGCTTACTATGATATTTGAATAAAGAGGTAATCAGCATAGTATCTGTAGAAATGACCTCAATCAACTTCAAAGTTGCTGTAGAGCCAGGTGAGCGATACAGGCCCATTGGGCCTCTTGTTTTTTATCTAGACTGGTAGCTCTAATACATTTTTAAAGATGATTTTGTCAATAACAATACATGTTCCTGGGTATTTTGCATTCAAACTTTCACATTTGTAAATCCTACACTCGCTTTAATGTTTCAGAACACAACTAAATTGGCCCTTAAGAGTTTAAAACTGATGATAGGCAGTGCTTCAAATTACTTATCAATTGGAAAGTATGAAAAAAATTGTAATTCCAAAAAGAGGTTTAATCGGAACGTTTTGAAAATTGGGAATATCTTGATAAATACATCAAATTATAGAAGGGGTATTTCAGCTGTGGTCCATCTTCAATTTGGGCATTTTACATCATTTGTAATTCGTAAGTCCCCCAAGAATTCGTTTATATCTACTAATAAGTTCACTCGACTCAGTTACATGGCCTGGCCAACAGGAACAGCTTTTCTATATATATAGCTACATATACAGTCTACGCTAGCTTAAATTCAGTTTTAGTGTAAATGTATCTATTATAATTATATTGGCCAGGTCATCTACAAGAGAGAGTTAAGCACCACAGCTGTTATAGCCCTTTAGCCCAATGTATTAGTATAATAAATAGTCGTATAACTTCAGTCTGTGTTTGAGTTCTTTGTTCATAAATATAAATTTATGTGTTATACATAAATGCTGTTTATGAACTAAGACGATCTGTTGCTAATATCTACGATCCTTGTATCATGTATGTATAGTAGTAAGATAGTTAGTAGTAATAGCAGAGGATACATAGTGATTGGTCAGCTTGATAGCAAGTACGTGATTGGTCAGTCCAGTCACGTGATTGGTCATTCTCTTCAGCAGTTTTTTCGGTGAAGATAGAAGTTTTGCGAAAAAATTATTACCGCCACCTCCCCACCACACGACCATTTCAGGTGATGCCTGGGGTTATAGCAGCTGTTTTTTTATTCGAAATTCATAAGGCAGTCTAAGTGAGTAAACACTTGCCAGCTGTTTCCGAGCATGGACAAATCGTACCGTTTTTCCCCCTTCCTTATTAAGGGAGTTAGGGTTTATGGCACCCCGCTCTGCAGCAATTAATGATTACCGAGTGGGGCATTTTACATCATTTGTAATTCGTAAGTCCCCCAAGAATTCGTTTATATCTACTAATAAGTTCACTTGACTCAGTTACATGGCCTGGCCAACAGGAACAGCTTTTCTATATATATAGCTACATATACAGTCTACGCTAGCTTAAATTCAGTTTTAGTGTAAATGTATCTATTATAATTATATTGGCCAGGTCATCTACAAGAGAGAGTTAAGCACCACAGCTGTTATAGCCCTTTAGCCCAATGTATTAGTATAATAAATAGTCGTATAACTTCAGTCTGTGTTTGAGTTCTTTGTTCATAAAACCTTATTTATCCTGTAATAAATTCAGGGGCCACAAAGCTTTAAAAAGGGAGGGGTGGGCTTACTGCAGGAAAATTAAATAAGAGTTATTAGCATTTACTGTTAAATTCAATTGATATCGATTGGCTTATTACCAGACATGGATGGGCTAATTACCTGATGTATATAATGTGTTTGACGAAGGATCTTTCATTATCACTACGTAGTTGGATGATACATGCATGTACATAGGTTCTTGTTGTGTGTGTCTTTGAGTGACAGAAGTAAGTCAGGTCTAGATCTTCCGAGTGAGAGTAACTAGCACTAACATCACATGGTGAAACAATCAGACACAGAATCACGTGAAATAACTAAGGTACAGGAAGCTCTGAGACAGAAACAAGAACATAAATATTCTAAAGGCTAGAAGGATATACAATATAATACTTTAAAGAAGTCCTGTTTAAAATTGTGGAAAGTTCTGTAGATTAATAGTGATTTATTTTGTGTGTTTAGGCAATGGCTCAACAGCAAGAAGAAGAGGTTGAGAAATTGAGGTTGTCAAGTGCCGAAGAGCTAGATAACCATGACGACTCGCAGGATTATCACCGTGGCACGTGGACGAGGAAATGTGACTTTCTTCTGTCAATAGTGGGCTACTCCGTTGGCGTGTCAAACATCTGGCGTTTTCCCTACCTCTGTATGAGGAATGGAGGAGGTAAGTTTCCTCAGGGTCATTTTAAGGTCAACTCAAGGTCATCTCAAGGTCACATTATGTACACTGCATTTATATAAATTATTTATTTGCAGAAATCATATCTGAATTACTGTAACCTCTGAGGCATTGGTGGAAAATGTAAAAGTTGTGATTGTGTTATCACATCTCAAGGTCGTATTATGTTCGATCACTTTCGTTAAAGGTGTAGAAGTTTCCATGCAGATATTTTCACACTTTTAGTACTGAAATGTAAAAATTTTCTTTTGAAGTCACTTCATTTTTGGAATTTTCACATTTTGACTTTAAATGGTACTTGCAACTTGGAATATTTCACATTTTGTAAAATACCAATACGAATGTCCACATATTGACTTTCCATGCTACTTAAAGTTTAGAATATTCATATATATATATATTAAACTTTTAAAACTTTTACTTGAATTTTAGTGGTGATTGTTCCACTGTTTTTCTTATGTGTTGATATCTATACAGTTTTAACTTGATATTTTTATGGCTGATTTAATTGATACAGACATAAAACAGAATTTCCAGTTTTACCATGGTTTCCAAACAACCTTCTCTCTTAAATTTTAAAATGTTAATCATAATGCAGAATTTTCCCCAAGGTCTCAAGGTCTACCATGTTTCTCAAAGTCAACTATAAATCCCAAGGTCATCTTTGTATCTCAAAGTCAACTATGAATCCCAAGGTCAACTATGAATCCCAAGGTCAACTATGTATCTCAAAGTCAACTATGAATCCCAAGGTCATCTTTATATCTCATAGTCAACTATGAATCCCAAGGTCATCTTTATATCTTAAAGTCAACTATGAATCCCAAGGTCAACTGTGAATCCCAAGGTCATCTTTGTATCTCAAAGTCAACTATGAATCCAAGGTCAACTATGTATCTCAAAGTCAACTATGAATCCCAAGGTCATCTTTATATCTTAAAGTCAACTATGAATCCCAAGGTCAACTGTGAATCCCAAGGTCACTTTTGTATCTGAAAGTCAACTATGAATCCCAAGGTCATCTTTGTATCTCAAAGTCAACTATGAATCCCAAGGACAACTATTGTATCTCAAAGTCAACTATGAATCCCAAGGTCATCTTTATATCTGAAAGTCAACTATGAATTCCAAGGTCAAATGTGAATCCCAAGGTCACTTATGTGTCTCAAAGTCAACAATAAATCCCAAGGTAAACTATGAATCCCAAGGTCAACTATGTATCTCAAAGTCAGCTATGAATCCCAAGGTCATCTTTATATCTCATAGTCAACTATGAATCCCAAGGTCATCTTTATATCTTAAAGTCAACTATGAATCCCAAGGTCAGCTATGAATCCCAAGGTCATCTTTATATCTCATAGTCAACTATGAATCCCAAGGTCATCTTTATATCTTAAAGTCAACTATGAATCCCAAGGTCAACTGTGAATCCCAAGGTCACTTTTGTATCTGAAAGTCAACTATGAATCCCAAGGTCATCTTTGTATCTCAAAGTCAACTATGAATCCCAAGGTCAACTATGTATCTCAAAGTCAACTATGAATCCCGAGGTCATCTTTATCCAGAAATGATCCTGAGATAGTCTTGATCAAGTGTTGTTATTTTTCGGGTTGGTCTAAATTCCAAGATGGCCACCATGGCAAACATTGCCACTATACTTGCTACAGAGAATGCATACTACAATAGTATAAGGGTCTTTAATTTAGAGTCAGATGACCGTTAAGGCCCTTGGGCCTCTTGTTATACAGTATTATCGTATCAAATACCGCAGTAAGATTACTTCATTAAAATGTTACAGAATATACTTGACTGTTACATAATCTTACACAAAAGCTAGTATATATGAATATCATATACGACTAATGAGATTCTATATATGAAACGATTATCTATAATGTATTCAAGGGTAGTAAGATATTATATATTATTGCCATACTCCAATCAATGATCACCTAAACCTCAGAAGTCAACTTTGAATCCTAAGGTCATTGATGTATCACAAGGTCAACTATATATCTTCAGGTCATATTGAGGTCAACCATTTCCATGTCGTCTACTGTAAACATGCTAATATTGGCATGGTCAAAGAAGGATAGGGATATTATATTAGCACCTTTCAAAGTAAATTGAAATTTCTAGTTCTCTGTTAACCTAGAGTATTCAGACTTATCAGTTTAAAGCAAAAAAGAATTAAACCACACTGTACAGCTGCTTGGTCCAATCATCACTGATGCTAACAGCCTGAAGTGTTGATGATAGGACTAATAAGGTCATAGGTCAATCTCAAAATCACACCACATGTCTGGGTAAATTTTCACCCCAATGCTGTCTGTATAAATAATTGTACATATAAGAGCTAATCAATTTTCTTTTCTTTCAGGTGCATTTCTCATTCCATTTTTCTTCTTCCTGATCTTCTGTGGGATTCCATTGTTCTTCATGGAGCTATGTCTTGGTCAGTTTTCTGGGGTCAGTTCCCTATTTGTGTGGTCACTTTGTCCTCTCTTCAAAGGTAAGTCCTTTGTCTACATACTAGATTTAGTTTAGAAGTCCCACAGATTTTGTACTGGTGTAAAAATATAGTATACATGTATTTGTTTTAGCAATTTTTCAAATTGATCAGTAATAGATACTGCAGAGGATAATTAAATTCAAAATTAAAGTGAAAACAAGTTATGGTGAATAGTTAATGGTACACTATCACAATTATCTTAGTAAAATTAAGCCACTTTCAATGAAGCATCTATGATGAAATAACTGAAATTATTAAGATAAAAGGTGAGGCAGGTGTGTTACCGGGGGGGGGGGGATGTGTCTGTAGGTCACTGACCTACATTTTTACCTACATCAAAGAAAAATTTGGCCAAGCTCTATCACATATTCACACTGACCTATATTTTGACCTTTGACCAACATCGAAGAAAAAGATTGTTTGGCTGTATTTCATGGAACAAGTTTGTATTCTTGGCAAATCATTTCACAATCAGTAAAGTGTCTTGTTTATACAGCTAATGTAAATGTTATATATAAGATTACACACAAAAAAGTCAGAACTCTACCAAACAATAGATGACTGATGAAATGATTTTAAGAAAGTCTTTGGCTGATGATGATACAAATAAACATTCAGTATCAGTCATTATAATAATGTAAAGGCTGTTTTTTCTAGGGGTTGTATAAGGTATTCACTTAAAGATAAAATTTATTTAAAGTGAAAATGATGAATTAAATACCGGGTATATTCATAATATCTGCAAAACAAAATTTTTTTATGGAAACCTTTTTGTGAAACCACAAAAAATTTGAACCATCAAAAAAACACCACCTTTATAGTACCTGACGACATGTCACTGTATCAACAATACACGTCCCTTTAACCCTACATTTCTGATGTTATCCAGGTCTCGACTACCTAGTACCTGACGACATATCACTGTGTGTATCAACAATAACTTTAACCCTACATTTCTGATGTTATCCAGGTCTCGGCTATCTCATGGTCATCGTATCTTTTATGATGTCCTGGTATTACATCATGGTACTAGTCTGGGTCATCTACTACCTTGTCAACTCGTTCTACGACCCACTTCCCTGGTCTGTCTGCACCAATTCATGGAACACACCATTTTGTATCGAGGATCGAGGCAAGATCAACGCCAGCAAGTCATTCCTGAATAATTTTACCTCAGTTGAAGCCAATTCTTCTATGTTTATGGCATCAAATTATTCATTAAATGCCTCGGCAGCCAACTTTACACCAGCCACAGCAGCAAAGGAATTTTGGCAGTAAGTTTGAAAATTAGTCCAAGACACTTGATTAGATTTTACGTACATGTACTTCAAAACTTTTGGAAATTCTATTTTGGGAGATCAAATGGGTATGAAATTTCAAGTAGTGTTGGGAAACGCTTCATAATTCATTATCAATCATCACAATTTCTTAAACAATTGATGATCGATCATGACCAGAAAGGGAACAATCTGCAAAAATATTAGTCATACTGGGGGGAAATGTTGCAGATATTATGTTCTAAGATATCTAGTTACGTTTTAAAATGTTTTTTTAATGTATTTTGATCTAAATTTAACAGTAATTTTGTTCATTTAGTAATTTTTGAAGTTGTCTGTGAATGGATATCATTAACTCCTGAAAATGTTGATGTTAAATATATTCAAACCATGATTGATCACAATAAATCAATATTGATTTGTCATAGTCAGGGTTAAAACAACTATCACTGACAACCCCCCTGATTGTTCATGGGGCAGTAGACTCAGCTAACAAACCAACCACTTCAGTTTCTCTTTATTTGAAGGTAAATCAATTTCAGCTTTACAATGTGATGTTGTATTGAATAGTTTATCGTGTTGTGTTACAGATTAAATGTCCTACAGATTTCGTCAGGCTTCGGCGATCTCGGTGGAATACGATGGCACTTGGTATTAGCCCTGGCAGCGGCCTGGGTCCTCGTCTTCCTCTGCCTGATGAAGGGTGTGAAATCCGTTGGAAAGGTAACTGTTCAAAATTCTCTAATATAGTACAGTGGAACTTCGTTAACTCGAAGTCGACGGGACCACGAAAAAACTCGAATTAAGCGAGTTATCGTTTTTGGTGAAAAGTTTGGTCAATATTTGTCAACATTATATAATCATAATAACTCCGCTCTGTCGTTCATCAGTTAAGTGTAAAGACGGGTCAATACATGTAAATATATATGTAATGTTTAGTTATGTCACTTGTAATTTGGTGTAGTTTTGCCGATATACAGTCACGATAAAGTTTCTTTCACTTAATCACTTCAATAACGATCTGATGTGCAAGTCATGTTTGCAAAAGGTAAACGATAAAACGGAATTCGACAAAATAACAAGTTATTAATGTCAAAACAAATAACCGTTTAAGTTTAACACAGATTGCATACAAAACTTAACAGAACCATTACCTTTTATTGGACATATATAAAATACTGTTTGATCGGCCTACTTACTTTTTATTCATAACCACGCCATTTCCATGTGTATTAGCACCGGAAGTTGGGCTGCGCATGTGCGTATAAAATGTTACTGTAACTGAGTTGGCGTTTTATCCGATTTAATAGACAGCACTGACCGTTACAGTTGTACTCTGAACACCTCGGCAGTAATTACGCTATTGTTTCAGCAGTTTAAAGATTTAATAGGCGCCGGTGACTGTGTCATTTCTACACCTGTAAAAACATCAGCCGGGTAGATCTACCGGTGTGTCAGAGATTAGTTCCGCTTGAGCGAACGGGTAGATGAGTTGTTGACTATCGTGTGTACTGATATCGGCGACCGCCTTGGAAAATTACCTGATGTAAGTAAAGCAGTACTTTTTATCACCAAGACTTGTTGTTATAAGATTCAACCGACAATTTCTTTTATGAATTTATGAAACACTTATAATAGCATGTAGGTTAATAGTGCCGATATGTTCAGTATTACAAACGGAACTTAGCTCTTAAAAAAATGTCGGCGTTTGCCACCGATCGACGAAAATTATACTTTGAGTTATTCGAACATTTCAAGTAGGATTTTTATTGTTGGGACCAAATTTTTACTTCGTATTATCCGAGTTTTTCGAGTTATCCGAATTCGAATTATCCGAGTTTTTTTTTACTAAGATAAAGAGAGAATTCGGCCGGGACCGGCGAGGTACTTCGAGTTAAGCGGGGTATTCGAGTTATCCGAGTTCGAGTTAACGAAGTTCCACTGTACCAATTTTTGCCAACATACAGCTTATGCTCTTATCCGAGCTTCTCCCGACTCTCATTGGCCTATAGATGTGTGAAGTGAATTTTATCCTCAGATCTTCTTCCGACTTACATTGGCCTATAGATGTATGAAGTGAATTTTACCCTCGGAGCTTCTTCCGACTCACATTGGCCTATAGATGTATTAAGTGAATTTTACCCTCGGAGCTTCTTCTAACTCTCATTGGCCTATAGATGTATGAAGTGAATTTTATCCTCGGAGCTTCTTCCAACTCACATTGGCCTATAGATGTATGAAGTGAATTTTACCCTCGGAGCTTCTTCTGACTTTCATTGGCCTATAGATGTATTAAGTGAATGTTGCACTTTTTCTAATTGCTCATAACATCAGTGCACTGAACCAAGGGGAAATTTGATTAGGGGCTTGTTCCAAATTGATACCTAATGTTGGAAAGGAAATCAGCTTCCAACTTGGTTATTATGAGCGAGTTCAATCAGAAACCATAATGACACTATGGAAGAAATATTGAAGGAACGGACTCACTTTGGTGACATATAATGGACGTGTAGAGAGACAGGAAGTTATTATTTAAATGTCTAGTCGACTATGGCTCAACCAATGGGTTCATTTGAAAGCTCGGCAGTGATTGGTTGTTATTTATTCGCATATGTAAACACATTTGATGGAACAGCCTTACTATAGTAAAAGGTGGATCAGGACAATCAAACTCACCCAGTAATACACCAGTTTTTGAAGGTTTTGTATCCTGGAATGAGTAATTGACATTGTCAATCTGAAAAATTACAATGGACTAATTGTATTGTATATGTATATGTGTTAAAAGCTAAATCATATTTGACAGTTCACATTTCCAACATCTGAATCCAAGGTCATAGTTGCTAAAAATAGAATTTTACCTTTTTATATGTAAAACATGTGATTCTGTTCTTTGTAAGTAAAGACATTTTATATCTTTGATGGTTTTCTTTCCTAGGTTGTATATGTCCCTGCCCTCCTGACGTAGTTTATACCTTAAATGATTTTCTTTCCTAGGTTGTATATGTCACTGCCGTCCTGACGTAGTTTATATATTTGATGGTTTTCTTTCCTAGGTTGTATATGTCACTGCCGTCCTGGCGTAGTTTATATATTTGATGATTTTCTTTCCTAGGTTGTATATGTCACTGCCCTCCTACCGTATTTATTGTTGACCATATTCCTGATCCGTGGACTACTGTTACCAGGGGCAGTCGATGGTATCCTCTTCTATCTCACCCCAGACTTCAGAAGACTCCTCGACTTCCAAGTAAGCTACTATAAACTAGTTTATTCACATTTCATTTTCTGATCTTACAATGATTTTAAAGAATTTTTGATAATTTTGTGTCTGCACCATGAAGGAGTGTAAACATTAATAAAGCGTTAAAACATTAAGTAGCCACTCCATTTCTTAGAAAGTGTATGGCAGCAAAATTTGGTCTGTCGGTAGATCATGTATTATGTAACTTAAGATCAGTTCAAAAAAGAGATTTTTAGAAGTTTCGGAGGAAAATTTTAAATTTTGATGAAGTTTGTAAAGGCCTTCAATAATTGTACTTTAAAAAAATAAACTGATTTTTTGTGCATTCACTCCTGAGTTGCTAAAGTTTAGAAATCACAGCAGAGACATGTAATGTTCCATGGAATTCTTGTATATACAGGTAAATGCTTTTGTGTAGTAGATCAATCAAAGATTGAGATTTGTTTCTATGGTAACATGTGATTTTGTTTCTCACAGGTGTGGTTGGAGGCTGGAATACAAGTGTTTTACTCCCTCGGTCCGGCCTGGGGCGGACTTATAACTATGTCTAGTTATAACAAATTCACAAATAACTGTCTCAGGTAATATCATTAATCACAGTACTACTCATGTTATAAATTAGTGTGACAACACCTTTTATCACCATTCTGATGATGGTGGGCTAAAAACAGACTTTGTTATATGGATAGTCAATAATTGCATTTAAAACCGTATTAATTTGAAAATGAAAATGACTAAGATGTGAAATTTGGTTTTGTGAGAAATGAGAGCATGGAGAACCTTGAACCTACCATAAATTATATAGATTTTATTGTTTTACAACAATTGCGAAACAAATTATATTAACTGATATTAATCAGGCTTGTTGCCCCGGATGGAAGCGAGCGAGGGGTCTTACTGTGAGAGGAAATCAGAGTACCCGGGGAAAACCCACGTGGTCGGTCATGTGATCCAAAACCTTTTCACGTCCGATCGGGGAATCGAACCCTGGCCGCCTAGGTGAAAGGCAAGTGTGTTACCACTGTGCCACCCGACCACCTATAGATTGACATCATCATGCTATGAAAATTGTTTGTTACAGAGATGCCATCATTGGGAGTTTGGCTGATGCTCTTACAAGTTTCTACGGAGGATTTGTGATTTTCTCCGTACTAGGCTACATGGCGTACGAGTCTAAACTGCCGATCAAGGAAGTGGCCACCTCAGGTTTGTTTGTATCATGATCTACGACCCTGTTCTTTACAGAGTTAAGGCCCTTTGTTCTCTATGTGTCCATCAATATATTTGTTCTTTACAGAGTTAAGGCCCTTTGTTCTCTATGTGTCCATCAATACATACCTTAGACTTTGTATTTCATTCGCATTGTATAACCTCTACGTTATATGGAGTTGTTGCCCTTTGTTCACTAAATGTTTGTTGTATACTTCACACACTTTGTTACTCATTACTAATTGATATTTGATTAATAGATGATTTTTTTGAAATCTTGCTAAATGCTCCACTATATAGTTATGGTACTACTTTCATGTTGATTCATAATTGTCCATAACATATATAACTTTGTGTTACCAACATGTATTCATACCATGTGTATCTAGTACTCCCTAGGAATGTTGCATACTGCAATAGAGTAACACACAGGGTGTACAGTTCCACTAGCCAGACTCCCGAGGTGATTGGTTTTCAGGTCAGGGCTTGCTGCTCCATGGCACTGACTAGTCCATGGCTAGTGGGAAATTTTCTCAAAATTGTTTACCCCTGAACAAAGTTGTCCCTGTGTTATTTTTACTTAACATAAGCCGTAGATGGATGAATTGTTAACAATATATTTGTATTGTAGGACCTGGCCTGGCACCTGTACAGGGGCCGCGGTGGCCGAGTGGTTAAGGTGTCCCGACACTTTAACACTAGCCCTCCACCTCTGGGTTGCGAGTTCGAAACCTACGTGGGGCAGTTGCCAGGTACTGACTGTAGGCCGGTGGTTTTTCTCCGGGTACTCCGGCTTTCCTCCACCTTCAAAACCTGGCACGTCCTTAAATGACCCTGGCTGTTAATAGGACGTTAAACAAAAACAAACCAAATGGCACTGGCGTTGCCGGGAAGGGTGACATGATACATATTGTATATTGCATAATTATGGCCTTCTGTGTTGGGATCCATCCAGAATTGTCTCCCTGGGCAGGGTTATTTTTAAGGGATCACCCGGAGATTGTTGCCCTTGTACTGAAGTTCTATGACGTCATAATGGGACCCAAGAAGGGTTTTCACAGGGTTGTTGCCCTCATACTGTAGTTTCAGGGAAATGAATGTCTCAGTTATAGCATATGTCACATGGTAAAATCATATCAGTGTAAATATAAGTATAAGATAGTGTGATGTTGCTTTACTTACTAATATACATAACGTTAACTGTATGTAGACAATAACGAGTTGTACTCTGACTTGTAGGACCTGGCCTGGCACTGGTGGCCTACCCCGAGGCTATAACAAAGTTACCACTCCCCCAACTCTGGGCAGTGCTGTTCTTCCTCATGTTACTAGCCCTTGGCATTGACAGTCAGGTATGTGAAATGAAACTGTGATATGTCGGTTTCAAATAAAATTTACTAAATCTAGAATTAGAGAAATTTTAAGCTTGAAATTATGTGTTTTTATTCAAATGTATTTTAAAATTTTCCAAAAAATGTAAGATGGTCAAAAATGTTCAATGCAATTAAAGAAAAATTGTGTCTATGTGATCAAGACGACATGTTTTAGCCATTAAGCTGAATTTTGCAATGAGCAATATATATTATAATATAATCATAAAATCTTTGATTAAACTTGCAAATCAGGATAATCGGGAAGGTTAGACTGCTTCAGATGTGAAGTTTGATTTTCTAATTGTAAAAGAAGATAACCTGAGATTCATATATTCCTTCAGTTTGGTACATTTGAGACGGTGTCCAGTGGGCTGGTGGATGCTTTTCCTCGTCTGCTCGGCAAGCGAAAGGTCCTACTGACGGCCGCACTTTCCCTGGTGCTGTTTATACTAGGGTTACCATTTACCACAAATGTAGGTACAACATACACACACTTACTGTTCACTTTAAATCTACACAATTTTTATGCAAAGAACTTATGGTCTTCACCATTATATCCTGCCCTACTGTTCACCCCAGATCTAGAGGATTTATGCTTGTCTTACTGTTCACCCCAGATCTACAGGATTTATGCTTGTCTTACTGTTCACCCCAGATCTAGAGGGTTTATGCTTGTCTTACTGTTCATCCCAGACCTACAGAGTTTATGCTTGTCTTACTGTTCACCCCAGATCTAGAGGACTTATGCTTGTCTTACTGTTCACCCCAGATCTAGAGGATTTACGCTTGTCTTACTGTTCACCCCAGATCTACAGAGTTTATGCTTGTCTTACTGTTCACCCCAGATCTACAGGATTTATGCTTGTCTTACTGTTCACCCCAGATCTACAGGATTTATGCTTGTCTTACTGTTCACCCCAGATTTACAGGATTTATGCTTGTCTTACTGTTCACCCCAGATTTACAGGATTTATGCTTGTCTTACTGTTCACCCCAGATCTACAGAGTTTATGCTTGTCTTACTGTTCACCTCAGATCTACAGGGATTTATGCTTGTCTTACTGTTCACCCGAGATCTAGAAGATTTATGCTTGTCTTACTGTCCACCCCAGATCTAGAGTTTATGCTCATCTTACTGTTCACCCCAGATCTACAGAGTTTCTGCATGTCTTACTGTTCACCCCAGATCTAGAGGATTTATGCTTGTCTTACTGTTCACCCCAGATCTACAGGGATTTATGCTTGTCTTACTGTTCACCCCAGATCTACAGGATTTATGCTTGTCTTACTGTTCACCCCAGATCTACAGAGTTTATGCTTGTCTTACTGTTCACCTCAGATCTACAGGATTTATGCTTGTCTTACTGTTCACCTCAGATCTACAGGGATTTATGCTTGTCTTACTGTTCACCTCAGATCTACAGAGTTTATGCTTGTCTTACTGTTCACCCCAGATCTACAGAGTTTATGCCTGTCTTACTTTTTAGAGCATTCACCATGAATACAGGAATGATACCAGAGGATACTTCAACAAGATTTATAATAAGATTACTGCTCAATGTTTTTGTATGTTTGATATGTGAATGGTAAATCCTAACAATGTATACAGTACTTTCGATGACCATTCAGTTAACTTATTAATTTATGTTTTCCTCGTCTTTGTATCCTATACAGGGTGGGATGTACATCTTCCAGCTAGTCGACTGGTATGCTGCCTCACTGTGTGTCATGCTCACCTGTTTCCTGGAGTGTATCATCGTAGGATGGCTTTATGGTAAATCATTATTCACCTCTTAATCAAACTATCCAATAACTATCGTTGTATTTCTCTATTTCATTTCCTTTTCACATAAATAAATGATTTTCTTTTTGCTATAAACTCTTTCATGAAAATTCCAGATATTTTGTGATCAAACAAATTATATTAAACTACATGTATAACTTTATACAGGAAGGGGATGAATGATCTCCCTTTGAGTGTACAAATTATCTCCCTTTGAGTATACAAGTTATCTCCCTTTGGGTATAAAAATTATCTCCCTTTAGATGTATAGGTGTTTATAATCTATAAATGATTGTTATATATAACTTGTTGTTGTATATAATTGGTTAATTTATATCATTACGTGTTCATTTGTGTAGTAAGGAAAAGAACTTTAGTTTTCTTGCTTTCTACCTTTATAGATTCATTTCGAAACCAAAGGGTTCGACTCTTGATTCACCTATCCACTCTACATGCTAGGAACAATGGTCAGTCTGGTATAATCCTGACCTACATGTGTTTTGTTTTGTAGGGGCTGACCGTTTCAGTAGAGATGTAGAACTTATGATGGGTCGTCCCGTTCCTGTTATAATCCGAATATGTTGGTGTGTCATTACACCCCTCATAATGCTGGTAAGTTCTCCTAGATAAAAATGTGGCATGTCTAGATACTGGCATATAGGTGGCATGCCTAGATACTGGTATATAGGTGGCATGCCTAGATACTGGAATATAGGTGGTATACCTAGATACTGGTATAAAGGTGGTATACCTAGACACTGATATAAAGGTGGTATACCTAGATACTGGTATATAGGTGGCATGCCTAGATACTGGAATATAGGTGGTATACCTAGATACTGGTATAAAGGTGGTATACCTAGACACTGATATAAAGGTGGTATACCTAGATACTGATATATAGGTGGTATACCTAGATACTGGTATATGGGTGGTATACCTAGATACTGATATAAAGGTGGCATGCCTAGATACTGATATGTAGGTGGTATACCTAGATACTGGTATATAGGTGGTATACCTAGATACTGGTATATAGGTGGTATACCTAGATACTGATATATAGGTGGTATACCTAGATACTGGTATATAGGTGGTATACCTAGATACTGGTATATAGGTGGTATACCTAGATACTGATATATAGGTGGTATACCTAGATACTGGTATATAGGTGGTATACCTAGATACTGATATATAGGTGGTATACCTAGATACTGATATAAAGGTGGTATACCTAGATACTGATATATAGGTGGTATACCTAGATATTGGTATATAGGTGGTATACCTAGATACTGATATATAGGTGGTATACCTAGATATTGGTATATAGGTGGTATACCTAGATACTGATATAAAGGTGGTATACCTAGATACTGATATAAAGGTGGTATACCAAGATACTGATATATAGGTGGTATACCTAGATACTGATATATAGGTGGTATACCTAGATACTGGTATAAAGGTGGTATACCTAGATACTGGTATATAGGTGGTATACCTAGATACTGATATATAGGTGGTATGCCTAGATACTGATATATAGGTGGTATACCTAGATACTGGTATAAAGGTGGTATACCTAGATACTGATATATAGGTGGTATGCCTAGATACTGGTATAAAGGTGGTATACCTAGATACTGATATATAGGTGGTATGCCTAGATATTGGTATATAGGTGGTATACCTAGATACTGGTATATAGGTGGTATACCTAGATACTGGTATAAAGGTGGTATACCTAGATACTGGTATATAGGTGGTATACCTAGATACTGGTATATAGGTGGTATACCTAGATACTGATATATAGGTGGTATACCTAGATACTGGTATAAAGGTGGTATACCTAGATACTGGTATAAAGGTGGCATGCCTAGATACTGGTATATAGATGGTATATATATTATCATGCAGTTGTATTTAGTTTCATCAAAAAGGGGCGCGGTGGACGAGTGGTTAATGTGTCCCGACACTTAAGTGGGGCAGTTGCCAAGTACTGACCGTAGGTCTGTGGTTTTTCTTTGGTTCTACAGCCTTTCCTCCACCTCCAAAATGTGGCACGTCCTTAAATGACCCTGGCTGTTAATAGGACGTTAAACAAAATAAACCAAACCAAAGTTTCATCAAAATGATAAACACTTCAGGGCATTGTTCTCATAATTTGCTTCACCCACTATCAGTTTTCAATTGAACGCTCTTATTCATATGTACACAGTATATGGAAGGAATTAAGGATTAATACGAGTGGTAAATCGTTGAATGGAACTAAAAATACTGACTCTAGATTTTGAAAATATTCCTAGACTGACCCAGTCTCCTGATTATACAGATATGTGTGTACATTTTGTATTTAATTCAAAAATTTTATATATTAAATTTATTTTTTTCAGATCGCATTCACAGCAACGATGATAAACTACCAGCCCCCTACTTACGAAGGTTATAGTTACCCGGGATTCGCTCGAGCAATTGGCCTTTTAATGTCTGTCATTCCCATAATTCCAGTTCCTGTTCTCATGGCAACACAAATAGCCCAGGCTAAAGGGCCAATAATAAATGTAAGTATGTTTACGACGGATTGTGCCTGAATTAATGATAACTTTGGCCAAGTGGTGGGGCCCCTAAAGGAGAACTTTGGTGAATTTTTGCCTACTCCTCCTTAACTGTTGGATGCACTACATCCAAATAACATCTTTGGAGGAGACCAATCATATTTCATATAAATGAGGCTGGTGTGATCCATGAGGCCCCAAGTGGTTTGGCCCCTAAAAGGGAACTTTACTGTAATTTTGCTTTCAATATACTAATGACTCAATTGTCAAATGACTGTTAAGGGCCTTAGCCCCCTTGTTATTTTTTCAATTTTCGAGAGAGAGTTATGGCCCCTGATTAATTTATCCTAACAATTTTCCAAGCTTTTTACTGTCATATTTGAGTGTGCTACATTTACCTTTTAGTTATCAACTAAAGTTTGAGATATATGCCAATGAAACTTTGCTATCAGAAGTATTTTCTCTCATCTGATATCTGATTCCTTGTAGTTCTTCTAGATATTGAATCTGTTCTGCATTTATTATGATTCACACCTCCTCAGACAGTAAAGAAAGTTGTGTGGATGACAGTTGTCTGTGTAGTTTTATTGTTAATTACAGGGCAGCAACTATATATTGAATTAAATTAGATGAAATAATGTAAAGTCAATTACATATATACACATACCAAACAACTGTGTATGTGTTTTCAAAGAAAATTTGCAATTTTTTCAAATTTTATATCTAAAGTGATATATTTTCTGATATTTGATTAAATTTATTTCGTTTACAATTTGGTATGATTTATCTTCCAGCGTATATGGAAATTAACACAGCCGACATTGGAGTGGGGACCACACATCAGTAAATACAGAAAAGTGTATCAAACTACAGCTAAACAAAGTCTACAGGGTCGTGAACTTTTACAGGCTAATCTGTTCGGTGGGAAGCGATAACCAGTCTACTCTACCATGTGTCCGGTCTTGCCATGCTGTGTTAGGTTTTATTAGTGTCTGGCTACAGTTGTAAATGATTTTTCGCTTCAGTAGTGACCAGGTCACACAGCGGTAGTGACCAGTGTGTGAGTGGCTTGTCAGTGTATGGCAATAGTGATGACCAGTGTCCGACAGCATTGGTGACCTGTCTGTGACCAGAGTGTAACAGACTTGGTGACCTGTGATCGGCAGTCGTCGTGACTGTTGTCTGCCAGTAATGGTGACAGACACCTACTTAAAATGGTGACTGATCAGGATATCTGCTAACAATGGTGACCAACATCCGCCAATGATAGAGACTGATGTCTGTCCACAGTGGTG
The DNA here is from genome assembly GCF_902652985.1 of Pecten maximus. Taxonomy (NCBI): domain Eukaryota; kingdom Metazoa; phylum Mollusca; class Bivalvia; order Pectinida; family Pectinidae; genus Pecten; species Pecten maximus. The sequence continues at coordinate 11,072,319 of NC_047025.1, read as the reverse complement.
ACCGGTGTCTGTCCACAGTGGTGACTGATGTCTCCTAAGCGGTGGTGACCAATGTCCACCAACAGTGTTGACTGGTGACCTGCAGTGGTGGAGACCGATGACCAACAGCTGTATGTGTCTGGACCGATGCTGACAGCCGTGGTGATCAATGTCCGACAGCTATGGTGACCAATGTATGACTGATTTGTGTCGAGCAACAACTATATGTGATTTGTTTAACTGCAGCACCCAAACCAAACATTCGGCATTTGACATTGATAATGACACAGTATTTGGACTATAATTTGCTGATTATGACTATATCAGCTCATTATGAAAAATGTCTCATGAAATGAATCTCTTATTCCCTCCCGATATGTTAGAATCTCGTAGTTCTTCTGATAATGCTGGAATCGATCCCTTATTTCCTCTGATCATTTTAGAATCTCTTATATCCCTGATTATTTTGAATCTCTTATATCCCTGATTATTTAGAATCTCTTATATCCCTGATTATGTTGAATCTCTTATATTCTCTTATATATACCCTCCTATTATGTTCAGTATAACAATTCTTTTTAAAAATCAAATCCAAAAATTGTTCACAATATTAAAAGTTTACGCTTTGAGAAAAAGAAAAACATTGTCTTGTGATAGTTGGTACATTTTGTAGCAATAGTTGATGATGCAAGGTGTTTGTGAATTGTCATATTACAGGTACTTCAAGTACTGTTTATATACACACATGCAAATGTCATCTTTTCCTCCATGCTTCGATCTCATATTTAGCAATATACTGATCAGCATGTATGTAGACAGCTATACCGTGGTACTAAGTCAAGCATCTGTAGGTACTTTGTATTTGTTAGATTTCATGGAGCTAATATTTTGCGGTTGGTTGTCTGTGTCAGACCGAGTTCACGGGTATTACATACATAAAATTTGTGCAACCACACCTTATCAACATATTGCATTAAACACTTATATTTATTTTTTTGGACATGTATCATATATATTAACTCATTTATTTTTCACACTATATTTACTGTTATGGCCGTAAATATAACAACAATAAATCCTCCACTAATATTACCAAACAAACAGTATGTGAATGTAGAAAATCTACAACCAACAGTAACATTGTTTACCTTCTTACCATATTTATTCTCAAATAAGACCCCTTTCTTAATATAAAATTTTTGTATGGTATTTATCCTCAAATAAGCCCCCTCGCCTAGTGTAAAGTTTTAGTATAGTTTTTATCCTCAAATAAGCCCCCTCGCCTAGTGTAAGATTTTAGTAAGCCCCCTCGCCTAGTGTTAAGTTTTAGTATGGATTTATCCTTAAATAAGCCCCCTCCCTTAGTGGAAAACTTTAGTATAGTTTTTATCCTCAAATAAGCCCCCTCGCAAAATGTAAAACTTAAGTATGGTATTTATCCTCAAATAAGCCCCCTCGCCACGTGTAAAGTTTTAGTATAGTTTTTATCCTCATATAAGCCCCCTCGCCACGTGTAAAAGTTAGTTCTGTATTTATTTAAGCATTAAAGTTTGAGGAAGCCTTATTAAAATTATTGATTCTGTAAAAATGAAGAAGGGACTTGTTTGTGTGCAGATGCTTATTTGTGATATGGGCTTATTTGTGAGTAGGGTCTTTTTTGTGGGTACAGACTTATTTTGTGGGTAGGGGCTTATTTGTGAATAGATACAGTAATGTAAAACACCTTTTTCCCAATTCATGATTGTAATTTAAAAGTACTTATTCTCAGTCAGAACACATTGCCTTATTGCTCCATCAAACCTGTTTCAATGATCTCTGCCACAATTTTTTTTCTCTCACAAGAATTAGTCATAAAACAGTATTAACTTAACTTATTAGTATTTATATCTTGTTTGAAGATATCAAATAAATGTTGTATTCATTTGTTCAACACATATCAGCTTACCAGGTATTCATACCAGGTATTAGAATTTAAACTGACGAGTTATGCATTGTTCTAGTCGTATTTGCTGACTATATATACTTATTTACATGTCAGAGGATGTTCATTATTAGCTCGCCCAAAAGCAGTCTAGGGGAGCTATTGATATACCGCTGGTGCCGGCTTTGTCTGTAGACAGCTGGGTTAAAGTTTATATGTGTATCAAACCAGAACAGTGTCAGGAGTAATGAGAATAAAGTTTAGGTATTTCACATTTGTGTTCCTTTTAATAGGACCTTTCTATTGGTACTACATTTGTAGACCTGCTCAAATTTACCTGTGACCTTTTGAAAAAGATGAATTCTGAATTTCAACAAACTCTGCGAGCTGTTGTCTTCTGGCAACTTGTTTCTGTCATTTTAATATTTTGTTACTAAGAATGTAATGTGACTGTTCATTTATTCTTGATAATGTAATGTTTCTGATAATGTAACTTACTGTTTATGTAATGTTTCTGATAATGTATTTTCCTGTTAATGTAATGTTCCTGATAATGTAATTTACTGTTAATGTAAGTTACTGTTAATGTAATGTTTCTAATAATGTAACTTACTGTTAATGTAATGTTCCTGATAATGTAATTTACTGTTAATGTAATGTTTCTGATAATGTAATGTTACTGTTAATGTAATTATCCTGATAATGTCATTTTGTTCTTTGTGTAATGTTTCTGTTATGTAATGTTCCTAATAATCATTATGTATTGGTGTTGTACTTTATTTAAGGCAAAGCAATTAGCATGGCATAATGTTAATGTATTACATGTAATACTATTGGGTTTTTTATTGAGTGTGTGATATAACATGTTTTTATTTTGAGTAAGTACATTGTGCAAAGTTTTAGTACCGGTGTGGTATGGTATTTTGAAGCATGGTGAAATGAAACGGGGTCAAAATACCATAATTCATTTTCAAAACAACAGAAATTCAGTATGCCGATCTACATATATCCACTGTCAATTGGATTACTATAGCTATATTTTATCTAGTATTTTTAGTAGTTTTTCTTTTTTGTATTGAAACAAAAGATAAATACTCATGTGAAGTACTTGTTTAATACTAAATTAAAAAAAAAAACTTTAAATTGGTTTATTTGGAAAAAACAACAACTTTAAATTGCTTTATCTTAATAAAAATTCAGAATGTTAATAATTATGAACAGGACATAGCACAAATTTTCTACCTGCTGTCTATAGCTATGTACACTTGTATATGTGTATATAGACTGATGTCCATGTACACATAATTATACATGTGAAATGTATATATATTATACATGTGTACATACTGTGTATTTGGATTCCTTACAAAGTCCATGCGGCTTGGCTGATAACTGAAGTCATTCTTCTGATATATGTTTTCCATCGTCGGAAACCCACGGTTGATTGCACTACGCTACGCTTCACTTGTCACTCGGTGATAAGTGTAGCGTAGTGCAATCAACCGTGGGTTTCCGACGATGTATATTTTCTAATTCAACCAATACTGCCAGTGGTGTCAGTTGTTTTATAGACTTTAAGATTTTCTTTATTCAGCCTGCTTGTTGTAGATTTTTACACCTGAGAGACTTTCCTTCAAGTTGGTATATATTCTCAATGCCATTTTTAAATTCTGCAATTTTTGCATGTAGTAAACATATCAACTGCGACTTAGCTTTATTTTTGCAGCGTTACAATGAAATATGAAGTTAAATTTGCAGCTTCCAAATTCTTATACACATGTTATTGCAGTTTTATTTATAAGTGATAGCTTTATGGAATTACTTATGTTACCATGGAAATCTCAAAAGTTTCCAAAGTAAACATGTAGATTGTTGTAAATATTATCAGTGTATAACAATCTAGAATTATCTTTATTCAAAATACTGAACATGTGCAAAATTCTTGGATTTGCCTAGATTGTTTTGGCCTTCATGAAGTAAAGAATTGGACAACATAACAAATCATCCAATCACAATTCTCTGAAGCATCCATCTTCAATATGAGTATCTTTTATAGAAATGAAATCCTGTTGAACTAGAAGCATAAATATACCAGATATATGTACATGTATAAACAGGTTTAAGTCCTGTCTACTTCATAGTTGTTGATATCAAGTAAAACTTGTGGTATGTACTAGAAGTCAGAAATGTATTGTTTACAAAATATGACACATATGATAAGAGAAAATAAAGTGCTATTTTGTGTAAACTTTGGTGTTTTTTATTATAGAATTCCATCTACCAGGGCCCTTTATTATCAATTGAACCCCAGTGTAGAACAATGTATGTTGTCTAATAACATTCAAATGAATCTCGAGTTAGAGGTCCAATAGAATGGCTTTTAAACACGTCTTCTCTTTAATTGGTTTGGTTTTGTATTAACATCCTATCAACAGCTATGTTTGTTTATGGTAATTGATTATATAAGATTCTTTTAAAGTTTGCTGTTAATCTGTAGGGGTGTAAAAATCTAATCGCCCGACACCAGGGGCTACTGAATGTTCAGCTTGGGCCAATGTCATACACATACTAGCCCTGGGCTTGTGACTTGCCCATGACGTTAAGGGGTGACCAAAATACTCCTTAAAAGCTTAAAAGTATCAGCAATAACCTTACCTAGGTATAAATGAGAATAATATGGAGCAAAATTGACCATACAAGTTCCCTGTTGTCACAATATTAATGATTATCAAAGTTTTTCACATGTAATGGTTGCTAATTATAAGTTTAAGTATTTGCAACATAATTATAAATTACTGTACTTAGAAAGTTTATACAAAAATGTCACACCACAGAATAGGCAGTTTTCGTTACCGAAATATTAAGTTTTTACATAATAATGCTGGATAAGAACTGTAATCCATCTCCCAAAAAGTCCATAACAAATTAAAGCCATGCATGCTGGCAGACATATTTGTTTTGAATCTGTACAGATTTTCAGATGCGAGACACTGGGGTTTGGGAAATATTATGGACAAAAGAAAATTCTTTCTTCAAATGGAAACTGGTAGACATGCCAAATGTATGAAAATTTATCATACAGAGCCTTTCTGAATATGTTTAATATTTTTTTTGTTAATTCGGGCCAGTAGATTGTGGGCGTCTACTAGCCCTTGGCTTGTGATAAGGAAAATGTTTTAACACCCCTGATCTGTCAGTAGTTCTTGATAATTTTCTAATATCAGCAATATATAAATGTAATTATTATTAAAATATTAAGTGTACACTGTACACTATATATATACCTAAAGGGACATAACTCCAAAAATACTGGTTGAATAATAATTTTTTATCAAATTTAAGCTTCTAATTCTGGTTAAGTTAGTTGGTCCATCAGTATATTTACTCGGGATGTTGAACAGATAGTGTGGTCCTGCCCTCCTCTATAACCGATATGTCGGTTCGACGGGGCATGAAACCTAATAACCACACTTGCATAAACAGCACATGCACTTTTCATTTTCATTCATGATTTGAACAATTGTTGTGCTAAAGCCAAATCATTTTTGAAAATAGAAAATAATTTTATAATATATTTGATGTCCCTTCATGAATCATTTTGTAATGGGTGAAAGGTCAGAAGTGTATTTGGCCAGCAGGGGATTTGCTCTTGATGTATCAAACATGTATGGAAGCAAGCATATATACCGGACTTGTGATTACTTTGACAGGAGTTTAGGTCTGTAACCAACAAAATGAATGAAACTGATGACCTACAATTTTGTAAGGATGCTGAAAGCCAGGACTAGGTACCTTAGAGTCCTAGGAAAGATCTTTAGACTCAACAGATTTAAGATATATTTCAAGATAGTCAAAAACAAGAGGCCCAATGGGCCTGTATCGCTCACCTGGCTCTACAGCAAATTTGCAGTTGATTGAGGTCATTTCTACAGATACTATGCTGATTCAGATAACAACTTTATTCAAATATCAGAGTAAGCTAGGTTTATTCATGTCAATATATTTTCTAGTCCTTCATTCCAGTATTCTATTGGCCTAAGATCGGATCTTGGTGACTCTTAGCTCTGAGCATGCTACAAACAGGCCAAATATCAAGTCCCTTGGCTTCTTGGTTATTGAGAAGAAGTGATTTGAAGATTATAGCCTATTTGACCCCTGTGACCTTGAATGAAGGTCAAGGTCATCTATTTGAACAAACTTGGTAGTCCTTCATCCCAGCATGCTACAAGCCCAATATCAAGTCCCTGGGCCTCTTGGTTATTCAGAAGAAGTTGTTTGAAGATTATAGCCTATTTGACCAATGTGACCTTGAATGAAGGTCAAGGTCATTTATTTGAACAAACTTGGTAGCCCTTCACCCCAGCATGCTACAGGCCCAATATCAAGTCCCTGTGCCTCTTGGTTATTCAGAAGAAGTTGTTTGAAGAGTATAGCCTATTTGACCCCTGTGACCTTGAATGAAGGTCAAGGTCATTTATTTGAACAAACTTGGTAGCCCTTCACCCAAGCATACTACAGGCCCAATATCAAGTCCCTTGGCCTCTTGGTTATTGAGAAGTCGTTTGAAGATTATAGCCTATTTGACCCCTGTGACCTTGAATAAGGTCAAGGTCATTTATTTGAACAAACTTTGTAGCCCTTCACCCCAGCATGCTAAAGGCCCAATATCAAGTCCCTGGGCCTCTTGGTTATTGAGAAGAAGTCGTTTGAAGATTATAGCCTATTTGACCCCTGTGACCTTGAATGAAGGTCAAGGTCATTCATTTGAACAAACTTGGTAGCCCTTCACCCCAGCATGCTGCAGGCCCAATATCAAGTCCTTGGGCCTCTTGGTTATTGAGAAAAAGTTGTTTAAATGAAAAAGTTGACGCCAGACGGCCGGACGACGGACGCCGCACCACGGCATAAGCTCACTTGCCCTTCGGGTGAGCTAAAAACCATGTACATGTGTGTTGAAAAACATGTCTAGATCTACAGCCACAATACTTGGTACACATGTACACTGGCAATGCAAATTTTTTAAATGCCTTGTTTAAGTGAAGGGTCAATCACCAGAGGGTACTTAAAGTGTATTCTTAGTTCAACTAGTCAACGTCTACCTTAAAGCAAGTACGTACTGTATACCCAACCAGATGAACCTTGATCATCTTTCAAGGTCAATAGAATATCTTGCACGATATATATTTTTAATTTTCAAGAAATTGCATCCACTATATTGCCATTGGTGTAAAGAAATGATCTTTAATTTGCCAACTTTAAAGTTACAGAAACTTGTTTTATCCATCTAATCTTAAAACAAGAATCTATGCTCATAGTTTGAAAGCTTTTTGCATTGGGACTCGTTCACTTGTGTACCATTATAATTACCAATGAACTATTTATGGTATTGACAGATGAAAAACACTGAAATTAACTTTGAAATTTATATGATTTATTATCATGAAACAATGACATTAAGATGAAGATGAACTGAAAAACATGATACATGTGGATGTAGAATGTTTAACGTGATTCCAATCACAGTCTGTACTGTCACTGGGATTTCTGAAGTCACTATAAAATCTTCGGGTCTACATTAAACCCACTGATCACTGATCCATCTGAAAATTATTCTGAATTTGACTCGGCTGTTACAGATGGTTCACCTTTTTTGCCTCCAGACATCACTTCAGTTCCATCCGTAATCCAAAACATTTTGAATTCACAGATAGTCAATGCTGTTGTGCTTTCCGTTTATCAACCTGCGGGTTTTTTATTGTTAATTAATCAAAATATCTATGGTGTACTTTAAATGAGGTTCTACCCCCAGAACTTGATCTCATAATTAAAAGTTGTATATCTTTTTTTTTCAAAAACGTAATCGGATACAAGAATGAAGTTATGCATTAAAGCCCTCAAAGCCTACACAAATTTGTTATTCTGCCATCCAGTATAATGCACAACAACTAACCTGGATAGAAACCCTAACAAGTAAACAGTTCCATTAGAAATGTTGTCAAGCTTTTCCCAGATTAGTAGCACCTTGACAAACTATAACATTTTTCCTGTGGAGATTTGTATAATCTAGTCAATAGTCTGTCCATCTCCACAAAGATCACATACAACACATATTGCAATGAAGTGATGACATTCTCCAGTTGGAAAACACTGATGGAATGCCGTCGTCTACCTGCGACCACGCCCCCTGCCTCCACGGCCACCGCCTCCCCTTCCACGGCCGCCTCCACGTCCACGACCACGTCCACGGCTCATGCCACCTAAAACACAATGTAGAATTTTAATAAGCCACTCATATTACACTATTACATATATGGCATTTTCATTATTTTTTTGCAGTCCCACAAAATTTTGTCAAAACGGTCCAATCATGTTTCAATTACTGTATATAACTATTCAGCTAAAATGTTCAAGGTATCATTCAACTGAAGAAAACAATTTAAAACTTTAGCTTCAACATTTGTCCACCTTTTAAATTAATTTAAAAAGTCTCCTTTGAACTATGAAGTGATCAGAACAAACATAATCTGCAACAGCCAAATTTGTTCTATGTAGAATAGCTTCCAGCTGGAAATGATGAATTTCCTTACCAGCTTCCCTGCTCTTCTTTGCCTTGGTCTTGGGTGTGTCGTCAATGAGAAGAGTGTCTAAGGGAAGGCTGTCGGGGAGGATGAAGTAACGCACATTGTTTCCACGAATACTCAGAGAGTCGATCTGTACTGGGTCTTTGTTCTTGAGTGTCATTTTCACAGCTTTTAAATGTGTGTTCATACTGATGTCTACACCTGGAACCAGCAGTATAAAGATTAGATGCATGTATCAGATTGTATCTCAGGTTAAATTGACACAATATTCATTAGTGTTCATTAACATGTCATCATGATAACTTATGAGAAAGGAATTAACGAATTAATATAAACACTAAGCTTGTACAATGATTGAAAAGGGAATAAAATATTGCTGGTATCTGAAAAAATTCAAAATTTTCGAAAATTTGCTGAATAAAGTACTTCTGAAAATTTGCTTCTAATGGATGATCAAATTTACCAAAAATACCCTCTATCTAAAATTGACATCTCGTGCATACTACGTATATACATCCCTTTCAGATTTTGTATGATGGACATAAAAAATGGTTAAATCTAAATGCAAACTATACACAGTAACGATCAGTTGGTAAAGTGCATGTTTGAAATGTCAACTAATAATGAATCTTTATGAACCGATATCGCATCATTATAAGAACAGGTAACCACTACATATTGACATTGTGAACCTGCCTGTTATGGTGCCGTGGACTTGTGTTCCATTTTTCAGCTCTATCGTCACCGTTTCATGACTGAGTTTCATCAAAAATCTGAAAATATACAAAATAAATATTTGTTATCAGTCACATTGAAAACATCTTTAGGTAAGCACTATGTACTCATTGTAGCTTTTTGAAAAAGAAAAAAAAAGAATTTAGCATGGAGTCAAAAGTGTCATGCTTCATTTTCTGCTACCATATATATCTATAGTAGACAAACTCGCTGTTGTACATGCACATGTTTAGTTATTTTCAACATTATGTACAGGATGCTATCGAGTCTAGCCTTGTATTATAGTACATAATTTAAGTGGACATTTCTTTTCACATTTATAATTGAAGACCTCTTGTATACATTCATGTACATCTGAAATTGATCCTGTTTATATGATCATTATATACATATCACAGCATGCCCCATTAATTTTTCTTATCAGGGGTAAAGTGTACCCCTCTACAGAAAATTTCAGGGGTACAGGCTGAAATCAACGGGTACAGGCAAAAATGCATAAATAAATAGTTGAAAAGATCGATGTTTTGATGTAGCCATGTTAACTTTAGCGTAAACGGGAATGATGTCACGCTGTACGATCGTAACATATGATTGCGAAAGATTGCGACCTAGATGTGATGCAGCGTAACATTATTCAGGTTAGGAAATAACCGAGATATGTGGGTCGCCATATATATATCAGCCAATCGAAATGCAGGATTCGCCGGAACCGGAAGCAATTGTGGCTGATAAAACATTGCGAGAATGATCGAAAACAATTCATAATGTGTTGTACTGTATCTTATCGTACTTTCTTCTGTCGACTGTTTATAATTTTAGTTTTTATACCTGATATTACGTGCGTGCATTGTACCCCTGTTATCAAAACTTTGTATGTGCATACTAATTTTGATGCGTACGTGATGGGGCATGCTGATATCAGTATTGGCCGGTCTTCCTTTTTGATTAATGAATTGTTATATAATTAACTGTAGTTCAAGGTGTTTGTACAAGTTGCCCATCGAACCTGGGTTGGTGGTCCAAAAGGGCGAGTCTGGTGCAGTTTGACGTATGCAAACTGGGCCCGACATGCTCCTGTTACACAAACAAGACTCGAACTATTTTATAAAACCATTCACAAACATGCAGCCATATATAGACTACGGTAAAAAAAAACCTCCCCACCACGGACTCCAGAAAAAGATGAGACGAAGCACTGTCCTATACATTCAAGCACATATCTGCTACTAAAGACATATTAATTCGCCTTCTTCCAACACACAATCAATTATGAACCTCCTCCCGGTAGCGGCAGTACAATACACCAAACCAGAGGACTTCATGATCAGGGCACAGATACCACATCCAGTCCTTGAATTCGAAGTCCTCGTAATATAAACAAACACTATGTCAAACACACCCTTATATTATTTTAACTGCTAATAATAATAAAAAAAAACATTTGAACTGTTTTTAACTCTTATATTACTTGCGCCCATAGGCGTGCATCCCCATATAAACTTGAACCCCGTATACGTATAACTACCAACATTCAATGAGGAAGCTACTTTATTTCTGATTTTAATTTCTCTTTTATCATTTTCACAAATAATCGCATGCAGTCTCTCGGATCACAAAATGTCATTCCTTCTAAAATCAACGTTTACATGTAGACTAAAGAACATTTTAAACGAATCACAGTATAGGAAGCGTGATTTTTTAAAAGACATTGTGGTGATTGTTACGACAAATCACATATCGGATACGATTCTACGTACATTGTACGTTATATGCAGCCGGTAACGTAAACAAAAACATTAAATCTGTACAATTTCAAGAATTAAAGTAATCCACATGAAGAAATACATTGATCTAGTCAACAACATACTGCGTAAAGCGACAACAAAATTACAAAGAATATAACTTGAATATGAAAACTGCTACCTGGTCCTATATCGTCAACGAAATGTAAACAACGGACACCGGCTTGATTAAAATGACGTTTACAAAATAAATGTCGTTCTAACATATAAAATAATCATCTGGATATAATCATCAAACATTACATTTGTTGTTAAAATGTTGCAATTTTGCATTCATACCTTACTAAATTCATGATTACATGGATTGTTTCACCATGTAAGATTCCCAAAAATGGCGCATACAATGCGTTTCAAATACGCTTCAAAAGCTATCGTTTCCTAGACGCTTGACCTCACGCTACTTGCCATTCAAACGCATATATGATTAAGATTGTGAAGTTTTACTATTTGCAGTCCCGAAAGTCAGGAAAAGGACCGCCTGATATATTATACACATCCGTGCTGTACTATTGCAATATGGAATGATTCAAAGATAATAGTTCGAAAGCATTTTTGTAGTCACTAAAATCTTATAAAGGATTTCGCGAAATTTGTCGTTTAAACGCAAAGTAAACCAACATAAAGTATGTTTAAATTAAGTTTATTTCCAGCACAGGAATCAGGATAAATGATAAATAATTCTTTTTACGGGACTTGAAATCATACAATCGTACATTTTCTACATGATACAGAGACATATATACTAAATTGATATAGGTCTCTGATGATATATCAAATAGAAATTATCTTAAATACAAGATATTCATGTTATTGAAATTACAAAATTATTAAAAAAAAAACAACCTGATATCTCATGACATAAACACAGAGAATTAATAAAATGTTTGATACATGTAGATGTCTATATGATATTTCATCAATATTTGAATAAGATGTGTCTTATTTTTATAATATACTTTAAGATCCACATTATAACGTGAATCGGCTTGTCATCGTAGCATTTTATCTAATTAAATTAAGTTTAGGTTGCCTAAATTATAATTAGTCACCCTAATTCGGCACGTTCAGTTTCTGCAATCATATGTTGTTGTTTTATCTAGGAATTGAATACATTTATATAAAAGATTTAAACTCATACTGGACGATCCTGCTTGCCGAAAAAACTATGATTTTATCCGGACCTTAGTGCGAAAAAAATTGCATGTGCGAAAAGTTATACATCGGGATGAATAGATCTTGATATGTATTCTTATACTCTTTCTTGCATACCTGTGTCTATGTAAAATAATCTATATATCTACTTTATGTTTATGCCAATGATGCTATCTCAATGATTTCATGTAATATATTTGTAGGTTGGGAGAGGGCGTCCATAGGTTGAAAAAAAACTTGTGCCTAATCCTTTGTCACAATTGAATTGGCAATACAATATGTTTAAAGTCAAAGCGGAATGAAAAATGGTTTTAATCAAATTCGGGTACGTTAATTTTCATTGAATTTCATTTTAATTGATGAAGAGTCCCCTATTGATAAAGCTAGACATATCTGCCGCAATAACGATAAACAAGTATACACCACGCTGACGTAAATTCTGATACATTTCATATCAATTTCAACATCGTTTGCTATGCAACATGCCATATATAAAAACGTAAACCACGCCCGGAATGGATTTCACATGTCAGTTAAAATTAGTGTGTCATGGTTCAACACCCAATCAGTTGTTCATTGCCAGCGAGCATGAGTGAAATTATAAAGTTGCCATTCAAAATTAGTCTCATATGTACACATTTTGGAAAGAATTAAGATGGTAACAAATGACGTTCTGACGACCCAAAAGAGTTCTGATAATGGTTAAATCATCCAAATGAATGAAGAATGCAATATATTTTATTGTGAACAATACGAGTCAAAATTCGGAACGTCCTTCAAATATTTCAAGACGACCCCTCACGAGTTGAGCTGGTTCCATATCCGAAAAAAATGTTTCACAAAATTGTTATCCCCAAATCCAACATAAATATGTGTTCACATAAGTAATACACGTAATCCGGACGGTTTGGACTGGGGACGAAGGTGTTCGGATTATCGAGGGTCCACTGTACATGTCTCGTGACTCAAAGCTCACTTTCATGATACTACTGGCGTCCAATTCTGTTTTGATTTTGGTAAGTCTTTTTCCATGTCCATGAAAAAAGTTAAAAGTGCATTTTCGGGCTAAATGTCGATTACTTATAATCTCTCGGCTAGAAAATAGAATAGTATTTATACATAGATATTACAAAGACTTGGTAAAATGATTAACAATATTTATTAACAAGCAAATAATTATCAACATATCAATGTATATAAGTAGATAAAGTCCTGTGGTGTCTGTGTCACGCTTTTAAATACAATCGATCGCCATTGTCTTTGAGCATTTGATAATTTCCTTATGGTAGGTAGCCTGTTTCACAACGGTCATTTCCTGGGCGGGTTCCGACATCTTGCTTTTTGCCAGTTGATGATCTTCCATTGTTAAAACCATGGTCCATGAAAGTATATGTCATATTTTGAATAATAATATTATTAAATCTTTAGTTTTCGCCAATCCATCGGTAAACAGATTCTCCATTTTTTTACTGAGACCTGAAGCTTCCAGACACAGGTTCCTGTTGCTGGGTTTAAAGTCGAGTGTCCATGGAGAAGATTAAAAAAATATATCAGATTATTTCGAAGAAGTGGTGGCTCTAGCAGATGCAGGCTTAATAGGCGGAAGCAGAGGATACAAAGGTCTGTTTTGAGGCGGAAGTGATGACAGCGCGGGAAGCTTTGGGTTGGCTTTTTTCGGAAGTGGCGACGGGGGTGGTGGCGGCGGACACGGGTAAATTGGATCATTGTCTCGAATCCAGCAAATGCCTCTTTTGCCCCGTGTGAGGATCGGGTATGTGAATAATATCTTCAGTCCACGTGGTGACGGAGCAAGTCCCAGACGGAAATACTTCTTGCCACATGGTTCCTGTGGTGGCACGCCTTCCATTTCTTCCTCGGTCATATAAGGATGTATTTTTGGCTTTCGCTGACGCCTCAGACACTTAAAGAAATCAAAACAGCCCATTCTTTTTCTTGAGATATATATCGTGTCAGTGTTTGTTGATGTTCAGGATATCAATTATGACGTCATGCGTATCTACGGATAGTCTATTGTGACGTCGTCAGCTAATTGTAATCTCGTCTTGGCGTGATTTGATGTATTGACAGCAGTATAGTAAAAGAGACGAATTCTGAATGAAATAAGGCCGTGTTTTAGGTATGTAAACATAGCTAGTTAACCCTACATATTACTTATACAAAATTCTATATGTGATATATATTTGTAATCAGTACAACATTTGCAAATGTAATCAAGTTTTGCAGACCTGTGAAAATCATGATAATCACATCAAAAACCCTTAATTGTTTTTGAAAATATTATGATTTTCACGGGTCCAAAATGACACAAGTTCCTATACATTTTTTTCTGAGGCCTATTAAAATAAAACATCTCTATTCCAATGAAAGAATTATTTACTCTTGTTTCGACATATGTATGCCAGGTACCAGGCGTTGCTGCAAAGAACGCTATCTTTTCCTTCCCTCGTATGTGTGTACACTTGCAAAAAATAACCTAAGAAATAACGGTGATTATCGAGTTCCTCGATTTGGGCTTTCTCAAACGAATCGCTCGTTTACACCTTCCACTATTCGTAGTTGGAACTATCGTTGCCTTCCCTCTTTAAACTCAAATGTACAACCATCTCCACATATCTACTACAGTTATGGTGAAAGAAAGTTCAATGTTTTACATACTAGATTTGCGGCACTGTGCACGTGCTTGTTTCTTTGATGTGTCAATCAAATTAGACTTATTGCGGGTTGCGATTAAATAAATAATATTTAAAAATGAGGTTTTAATATCACTTTTCAGCGTTTTATAAGGAAAATAAAATGAAAAACTCAACAATTCCAACAATCTGTCATGTGTAAAAAATCTTTTTCTATTAGCCAATTTTTCTGATCTCTCTGCGGGCAAGCCTCTTTAACAAATCATTTCTAAATCATAATATTGGACTTGAAAACGACAATAACTGTAATTACCGTAGCAGATATCATATTAAAGTGTAAAAACAAAATTGCGGTCTCCAGATAATTAAGTGGCGGCCGCCAGATAAATATGTGGCGGCCGCCAGATAAAATATTTTCGCATGCCATGAAAAACATACTCCAATGTGAGCCTAATACGCTTCCGTAGTAAAACGACCAATCAGTATCTGTATAATCATTGATTTAAACTTTCTGAAATCTGTGTATGTGTACATCCACATCTTACGATTGCATAGTTTAGCCGTGTATTTGGTGACGTTAAGTATACTGTATATACCGTATATATATATTAGGACAATGGTATCGTAAAGGTTGGTCCAGAAAAGACTCGCCGACAAAACGTAGTATTAAAGAGTTACTGACGATAATAAAATCTAACATAGAGGATGTGGTTTCTGTAAAATGGGTACATTCTTTTACAAGTTGTGTAAGATTGTATATATCAAGGTAGCCCGAGTTTTCTCTGGTCCTGTCACCACATCACATGGTGACAGGGCCAGAGAAAACTTGGGCTAATATCAAGAATATTACGTAAAGAAGCTTTACGTTAAAATCTCCTGTTATTACAATATTGGAGATTCCGGTGTTAAAGGCTCGACCGATGGATTGCTCAATTTCACTCCAGAGTTGGACATTGGGATTAGGGAGGTCTGTAAAAATTTCAAACAGAACATGTTTTTTTTTTTTAAGTTATTGCAATGCAGACACTTTCTACTCCATCAACATTAAGATCGTTACGAGTTGAAATATTATTTTCAAATGAACAAATGAAAATTTATTGTAACATCTTCAGTTAGATCTGACGTGGAGGTCGTGTCGGAATCGGATATTGGCCCAGGATTATATTCGCCATCTCCACATAAAAACGATAACAATACGATAACTAAAAAGATAAAATCAACAGCTAAGATACAGATAAGGACTCTACCTAAATTCAATTTTTTATTTTGAGACGTTTTGGGGGGCTAGATTAAAATTCGGTAAAAATGACACCCCCTGTGTTCATATATACGGCAAAAACGTCTCAAAATGTTCTATACACACTAGGGAAGATCCAAATACATGTAGACTGTAACTAATTCTCAAGTCCCTATGGTATACACTAGGGAAGGTCCAAATACATGTAGACTGTAACTTATTATCAAGTCCCTGTGTTTCATAGTGATGTATTGTACTAGTAATTGATAGTTCCGAAATCAACACATAGACGTATGAGAAGCTTGATTATTATTCAAACTCAGAAAATACAGATTTGAAGAGAGTATGACAAAATCTAACTCGTACGTACATCATACGTTACGTTTATGATAAGGTTTACAAATGATGTTATTTTGTTAACTTATATACCTCAGTTTGAAATGTTGAGACTTTGTTATAATTTAATTATTGATATGACTAATACATATATCATTTCAAATGTACACTTTGTTTGACGGTAGTTGTATTCACGTTTCAAACATCACAGTTATTGAAATCAATATAGGACTTGTATTCAATGCTTGAATTTGTGACGTCATATTACATGTACACTGTACATACACGTCTTTAGTTATGTGCATGGATATATTGACGAGAGAAATGGAATATGACATGTTAAGGATATATAATATTGAGATCTGATGGGTTTAGTTAGACTGGCCACCAGACCCTAAGTTCTTTTTCATTAAGAATTGCCAAGCTAAATTCTAATATTAGATTATCTGTCCCTAGTTTCAAAATCTAAATCATGAAGCTCAATTTTATTTAAATTTCAATATTCTATAGACAGGAGGCCAGTCTAGGGTTTAATATGCAGAGATGGGTATAGTTAAACAAATTATACTTATTGTGATTATACTGGTAAGTTTATACGCTTAGCCATGGTCAGGTTGGTCAGTATGTGACGAACGGCGCAATGATGCTGGGGTGGTCAGGACAATGACAATGCCAACATTTTATTATCATAAACATATAAAGTGTAGAGAATTATATACATACAAAAAAGACCAAGCCTACACAAGTCCTTCTCCTGGACACTTTGACGAATCCGATCATACCAATTCTTCACCATGACTTTACCATTCCATGTCCTGGTCTGGACCACCGAACTTGACCGGTTCTTGACCAACTGTCGACAATGAAAAGTAAGAGTGTCACGATGTTTTGTAGGATCCTCGTTAACAGAAACTGACTTGGTAGTTAGGGAATTCTTAAATTTGGTTGCGTGATTTTAAGTAATGTATGCTTTGCCCCAATCGTCCTAAGTCACATTATGATTTGACGTAGTTTATACCTCGTTTTAGTCTGACCTTTCAATATCGTCTGAGAAGACGGAAATATCGGCCTTTCTTATGACATCAAGGACCAGTGCAATGGTGTCTTCTGAGGGGGATTCAGGGATTCCTGCCATTCTGACCAAAGGCCTACAGCTGTATTGATCGACACCGTCCAGTCTTACCGTAGTTCTTGGTCAATTGCTTCAATTTCGGCCCTTAATGGTGCCATTTCCTTTTGAATTAAACCCCTTATTTCACCCATGAGCATATCACGGACGGCCACAGATATGTTCCTTATGTTGTCCGGCGAAAGGTTAACATTGGACGCTGGAGCGATATGACCCGGAGGATAGCTGGGTGAGGGTAGTAGGTACCAGGTGGAACAATATTACCAGGAGAGGTTTCGACGTGGTCATCAGGAGGTATAGACCACGTTGACCAGGGTACGAGGGGGTTAATTTGTGGGAGGGCTTTCCTCAGAGAAATAACCCCGTCTGGCCATCTTATGCTATGGTCAAAAGGATCGACCGGTATCCGGGGATAGAGGGTAATCGGGAGTACGCCGCTGGTTTTGGCCATTTTTCCGACATCGGACAACACCGGTCAACAAATTTGTCATACATCATTTACATATATGGCACCGTCCGGAGGCCGTCTGGTAATCGTACGGACACCCCCCCCCCCCCCCCCCCCCCCCCCCCCCCCCCCCCCCCCCACCCCTTTTTTCGGATGAGGAATTTTTTTATAGCCTTAAAAAACGCCAAGGCCAAAGCCCCTCCCCCAGCTTATCGAAAATCTTGTCCCCGAAAGATTGCAAAATTTGCTATAATCATTTCATTTTCCGAAATTTTGGCCCCCAGACTCCTGCCAAAAAAAAAATTCGGCCTACGGCCTACGGCGCTCGCATTACCACTAAATTACTGGAACCCCCTTTCAAATTCCTGGATCCGCGCCTGTATAATGGTACTGTCTGGTAGCATTGGAGACAAATTGTTCAAAAATGTTTATTGGAAGAAGCGGATAAGTCCATTGTGGTGAACCCGAAAGCCAATGAACATGTATAATTCAAAAAGTGTAAACAATCAGGTAGGTGAAGGTGTGAGACAGCAAGTCTATATGTTCGCACAGGTAAGGCACACAAGCGTCTTCAACAGGTGTGACAGGCACTGGCGTATACATATGAAGAAGTAAGTTCGCAAAATAAAGTATTCGCGAAATCTAAGTGATTTACAGTATACAACGAGACATTGTTCGATGCACACTCTTTCCTATATTATTTCCATTGACTTGTAATAAGGAAAAAAAGTTTCATTAAAAACATTTTAAAATCAATTCCTAGCGCACATATAGTGTCTGAGGTCTTCGTGGGTGGGGTAATTGGAACTAAAAATATAGTGAAGGGACTGTCATTTTTTCTACATTATTTTAAACTTAAAATAACCGAAACAATTAGAATGAATTAATTATAAAAGGATGAATTTCACCTATATTTTTTCTAAACACAATTTCTTCATATGTTCCATTTGGTAAAAGATGTAATATTTTAAAACTTGTAAAGACATCAAGTCACGTCGAAACGAGATTACGGTTAATGTATGACGTCATAATAGTCTATGGTATCTACGCATGACGTCATAATTGGTATCCTGAAAACCAACAAACATTCGCACGATATATATCTCAAGAAAAAGAATGGGCTGTTTTGATTTCTTTAAGTGTCTGAGGCGTCGGCGAAAGCCAAAAATACATCCTTATATGACCGAGGAAGAAATGGTAGGCGTGCCGCCACAGGAAGAATGTGGCAAGAAGTATTTCCGTCTTGGACTTGCTCCGTCACCACGTGGACTGAAGATATTATTCACATACCCGATCCTCACACGTGGCAAAAGAGGCATTTGCTGGATTCGAGACAATGATCCAATTTACCCGTGTCCGCCTCCACCACCCCCGTCGCCACTTCCGAAAAAAGCCAACCCAAAGCTTCCCGCGCTGTCATCACTTCCGCCTCAAAACAGACCTTTGTATCCTCTGCTTCCGCCTATTAAGCCTGCATCTGCTAGAGCCACCTCTTCTTCAAACTAGCCTGATATTTTCATTTTCTGGACATTCGACTTTAAAACCAGCGATCGGAACCTGTGTCTGGAAGTTTCAGGTCTCATGAAACATGGATAATCTGTTTGCCGATGAATTTGTGAAAACTGAAGATATAATAATGATGGAAGAATTTCAATTTGACGCACACATGCATGGACTCTGGTTTTAACAGCGGAAGATCGTCAACTGGCAAAAGCCAAAATGTCGGAACGCGCCCAAGAAATGACCGATGTGAAATTGGCTACCTACCATATAAGGAAATGATAAAATGGTCAAAGACAATGCCGATTGATTTATTTAAAAGCGTGACATAGACATCACATGACTTTATCTATATAAACATATATATAACATGTTGATTTATATTGGCTTATTAATTAAATATTGTTAATCATTTAACCAAGTCTTTGTTATATTGATTTATTTATAAATATCTCGTTTGATTTTGATTGAAACATATTTATTGTTCAATATATAACAAGCGACCCGACCTGAGTTCGAACCCGGGACCCTTCCAACTCTAGATGGACACTCGAACAACTGAGCTACCTGCCGCCGATGATCGACCCAGTCCTGTATCGCTATATTCCACCCTCCTTTTTTCAAGTCTTCGCCCCGAAGACCACAAGTTCGGGTATCTTTATTTTTATCAATGTATGCTGGTGACATGGTTTTGTTTTCTGAAAGTATTAGTAGTTTACAGTCGAGGCTTGACAAACTTAAAGATTATACAGAAAAGTGGTCCATGACAGTCAATGTTCCTATACTAAAGTTATGGTTTTCCGAAAGTCCGGCAGAATATCACATGATGAAAAATGTTATTTTAATGGCACATTACTTGAAAATATAGACAGTTCTTTCTATCTTGGTTTGCTGTTAAACTATAACAGAAATTTGGCCCTAACGGAACACCATAATCTTAGAACCTGCCCTGTTTGTCTTACTGACATCGAGGATGAATATCACTTCATTTTTAAATGCCCCTTGTACAGTGAGCTGGTAATCAAATATATTAAGCCCTATTATCGAATAAATTCCTCCGTTTTTAAATCAGTTATATACCTATCGTCTGGTAATACAAAAGAATTGTGTAGTTTAGGAAAATTTGTTCATCATGCAAACATATTACGAGGAATTTATTTAGTAGAAAATTAGATTTTTTATGACTGACCCTGGAAATATTTATTGTAATTTAATGTATGCAAATCTTGTATCCATAAACTGTATCAGTTTACGATTAATAAAGAATGGAATTGATAATCCCCTTGCTAAGCGTACTCCCAATGCTTTAAACAAGGGTTGGCAACCCCGCCAATTTGTAACAGGAGAAAGAGACCATGTAGCGGCCAGACCGTGGGTTCGAACCCGGACCCTCCGAACTCTAGACGGACACTCTACAAATTGAGCTACCTGGACGCCGATGGTCGAGATCATATAGGTGGGGGAGACTGTCAATATGACTTTAACACGGATATGAATTAATCTAATTCGGGTAGTGAACGCGCTGTGTCATTTAAGGCATTTCAACTTTTTTTTTTTTTTTTACGTTTTCTAAGACTTGCTAGGGTTTCTAAGTCTAGTTCATAATACAAATCACCAATACGGGGAAATGACGGAAGGAACATGATAATACGGATAGCTTCTCTTTGCGGCTTCTCTAACTTTTTTCGAATCAAATCGAGCACACCCGCATCCCACAATTCACAAGGATATTCCAGGACCGGTAAAATGAGTGTTTTGTATATTCCCAAGATATCATCGCGACAAAGAATATGTTTAGGTTCCCGTAAGACTTATAATTACCTCGTAACAAAGGTATGAATTTCGTGGATATGATCTCTCCATTTTGCATCAGAATTAAAAGTTACACCGTAATGTTTACGATGATCAGTAAAGTTTAGGTCTTCACCCTCAAATATTAAATCTAAATCTTTATCAATGTTCATAGAATTACTGATGATAAATAATATATCTGTCTTATCAGGATTAAAAGTAACCAAACATTTAACTGATCTAGATCAATATTCAATGCTTCTTGAATTTCGAGAGAGGAAGATGATGACTTTAAAAGTCCATGATCTGTAAATATATGAGAGGCAGATTAAGCCACATCATTAATATCAATCAAAAATAAAGTGGCTTTGAGGACGTCTGCTTCATTTAGGCTTACAGTAGAAAAAGAATTATTTGAAAATACCCATTGGTGTCTCTGAGTTAAATACTTTTCTAGCCAAGAACAAAATTCACCTGAAATATACGAGTTTAATAAAAAACCAACAAACCCCTAAGTCGAATCTATCAAAAACATTAGAAATATCGCAAACAACTACACGAGTTAATTTTTAGCTTACCTGTCGGAAGGTCCGTTGTCCGGCCGTCCGGCGTCAACTTTCACAATAAACAGCTTCTGCTCAATAAACATGAGGTATAGAGACCTGATATTTGTCCTGTGGCATGCTGGGGTGAAACGCTACCATGTTTGTTAAAATCGATAACCTTGACCTACATTCAAGGTCACGGGGTCAAATAGGCTAAAATGTTTAAAACGACTTCTTCTCATTAACCATGTGGTCCAGGGAGTTGATATTGTGTTTGTAGCATTCTGGATAAAGGGCTACCAAGTTTTTTTCCAATGAATGACATTGACCTATATTCAAGGTCACATGGGTCATATAGGCCAAAATCTTTAAACAATGATTTTTTCGATTGCCAAGAAACCCCCAATACTTGATATTAGGACAACAGTATGCTGGAATGAAGGAGTAGCAAATTTATTGGCATGAATAATTTAAACATAGCCTACATGCTCTTGATATTTGAATAAAGTGGTAATCAGTTTAGTATCGGAAGAAATGACCTAGATCAACTTCAAAGTTGTTGTAGAATCAGGCGAGCGATACACGCTAATTTGGCCTCTATTTCTCTTCAAGTGCTAGATATCAATAAGTTGGTAACTTTTTATTAAAATGACACTGAAAACAGACTTTTCAAAATCCGAATGGAATTCAACGCCAGCAGCATTGAGAAAGTGAGGTGTGAGTCATAAGTCATGCATTACTTTGAAAACGACAATTGTATGCTGAATTTTGGCGTGATTTTATCATTATTATCAATTTTGTCATCTATAATAATGCTACATCAAAACATTTTCATGTTTTGTTACTCACATACCAACATCGCACCACATGTCCGACATGTCTTAAAAATCTGTTGACACAAACTCGCTTGGAAAAGATGACACGAGGCTATGGAGTCAGCTCCATCCCAAAAACAAATCGAGTAAAAATATATGTAACAATAAATTCTCCGAGGAGTTCCGGGTGATTTGTATTTGTATGCTAGGCTTATCGCTCCGTGAACAGACAGGGTTATTTTGAGGCGAGATCTCCTTGAAGTAGTTGGTGATTACCTCACTGAACAACCTACGGGAGGCCATCGCATGCGATACAGAGCAAGTAGGATAAAGTGTCCTGCCAAAGGACACAACCATGGCAGCACACGCCGGTCCGTTTCTCAGCCAGCTTCTCGAGGAACACAGACCAACATGGATAGGTAGCGTTTTTGTTTATGTCTACATGTATTTGAACCTTCCCTAGTGTGTATAGCACATTGTGAGACGTTTTTTTTTTTTTTTTTTTGTTGTTTTTTTTTTTTTTTTTTTTCTTTTTGGGGGGGGGGGGGGGCGCTACATTAAAATTCGATAAAACGTATATATGAACACCGGGGGTGTTAATTTTACTGAATTATAATCTAGCCCCCAAAACGTCTCACAATGTGCTATACACATTTGGGAAAGTCCAAATACATATACATGTAGACTGTAACAAATTCTCAAGTCCCTGTGACCAAGACGAGATTACAATTAGCTGATGACGTCACAATAGACTACGCATAGATACGCATGACGTCATAATTGGTATACTGAAAACCAACAAACATTCGCACGATATACATCTCAAGAAAAGAATGGGCTGTTTTGATTTCTTTAAGTGTCTGAGGCGTCACCGAAAGCCAAAAATACATCCTTATATGACCGAGGAAGAAATGGAAGGCGTGCCGCCACAGGAAGAATGTGGCAAGAAGTATTTCCGTCTGGGACTTGCTCCGTCACCACGTGGACTGAAGATATTATTCACATACCCGATCCTCACACGAGGCAAAAGAGGCATTTGCTGGATTCGAGACAATGATCCAATTTACCCGTGTCCGCCGCCACCACCCCCGTCGCCACTTCCGAAAAAAGCCAACCCAAAGCTTCCCGCGCTGTCATCACTTCCGCCTCAAAACAGACCTTTGTATCCCCTGCTTCCGCCTATTCAGCCTGCATCTGCTAGAGCCACCACTTCTTCTAACTAATCCGATATATTTCGTCCAATGGACATTCGACTTTAAAATCAGCAATAGGAACGTGCGTCTGGAAGCTTCTAATCTCATGAAATATGGAGAATATGTTAGCTGATGCATTGGCAAAAAAAATGAAGATTTAATAATCAAAGAATTCAAAATATGACACCCACTTTCATGGACGGTGGTTTGAACAGCGGAAGATCGTCAACTGGCAAAAACCAAGATGTCGGAACCCGCCCAGGAAATGACCGTTGTGAAATAGGCTACCTACCTTTTAAGGAAATGATCAAATGGTCAAAGACAATGGCGATCGATTGTATTTAAAAGCGTGACACAGACACCACAGGACTTTATCTACTTATATACATTGATATGTTGATAATTATTTGCTTGTTAATAAATATTGTTAATTATTTTACCAAGTCTTTGTTTTATCTATGTATAAATAATATTCTATTTTCTAGCCGAGAGATTATAAGTAAATCGACATTTATCCCGAAAATGCACTTTTAACTTTTTTCAAGGGACATGGAAAAAAAGACTTACCAAAATCAAAACAGAATTGAACGCCAGTAGTATCACGAAAATGAGTTTTGAGAAAGTGCTGTTAATTATTTACAATCGAGTCTTCCTTAAATTGTTTTATTTATGTATAATTTTCCTCTGACTACACTCGCCGAGAGAAAAAAATGTAACAATGTACGTACATGTACTCGTAAAATGAGTTCAAAACGTCTCGTTTCCGTCGACATTTGGCCCCGAAAATGCACTTTGAACTTTTCTTCAGAGCCATCGAATACAAAAAAATGCCAGTAGCATTGGGGTAAATTGAGGTGTGTCAGAAAACATGTTTACTTCTGTAAAACGACACCTTTATGATTGATTATGGCGGTATAGGAATTAGATGGTATATGATATACAAATCAGCTCAACTCTGACGAGGTGTCGTTTTGAAATATTAAGAACGTCCTGAACTCATATTGTTCACAAACACATTGTCGTTTCCCCTTATTTCGGTAAATTTAAAACCAATCGCATACCGACTATTTTCATTATAAGAATATTGTTTGACACCGTCAGAAAATTGCTTGCCCTTATTTCGAACTGAAAGTTTGTAATTTCACGTATGTTCTTCAGCAATTGACGATTGACTGGTTGGCTTATAAAACAATATCGTGTCGTTTTAATTGACAGATGACGGGGAAATACATTTGAGGTTACATCAGGCCGTTAGACTTTGTTTTGTCATTATTTTGGCAGATATGTCTATAAACATTATTTACAAACTTTTTGTGTGCACACGTTTTTTCGCTCCACAGTATTCATATGAGTCACTTATTTTTTCGCGCCAAGTTCCGGATAATTTTTTTTTTTTTTGGCAGGCTAAATCGTCGAATACGAGTTAAAGCATTATTAAAGTCTGATTTTAACATTATCATAAACGGATTTAACCAATTTATATCGGCTGTTATAACTTTTCTCGGTTGAATCACAGAGGGGTATTTTACTCTTTCCCCAGAAAGTTAAGATTAAGAATTCTTGTCAGCTGTTCAACATTTAACCACGCAAAAATGTACATCATGGATATAGAGAATGCCTAATAATAAAAGTTGAAAGCAAAGCAATTTAAAATGTATTTGAAATCAAATGATGAATAAAGTACACTTTCGTATACAGGGGTGACTAACATCATTTTTGTGCCGAAAATTTGGATATTTTCTGCAGATTTCATCGAAATGAAAACGTTCAAACTGAATATGCATTATTTCTAATACTGTATTCGAGGTATCGAGCCTTCCGAATATCAGGATGTTATTTTAAAGCGAGATTTACGACTCTTAGAATACAGAAAACGTCATAATTCAAACAAATAGTGCCCCCTTTTCTCTTCTGACTGAAGATTTTCTGCCCCAAGACCCTATGATTTGAACTAGTATGGAGAACTCTATGCATCTGACAGCGTTCAGATAATTAATTCAAACGTCTTTATCAACAGCATTATTTTTTACATCCGAATTCTTCCTTTTTGCCTCTGGGTCACAATAAGTTAAGGAGTTGAAATTAAAATGACCTGCCATGTTGACCTTTTAACTTATCCCGTTGACCTTTACTAGGAACCTTTAGGTATGCCCACCATTTTTGTTCATTAACATCCAGAACAGTGAATTACCAGAGATGCTGCAACTACTTGGCCTGTAGCACATCTCATCACTTTCTATAAAACACATACAACCCCTATATGTTTGTTTGTAAGCTGGGTTAATCGGCTCGTGAACAGCAAGAGTCATCATGAGGTGGAGTCCCTTGTAGTAGTTGGTGGATACATCATTTAACCATAATATATGGACTGTAAGTCCCTGTGCACAGAATTATATGCAAGAAACCTATTGTACAAACCCCGATAGCAATAAAGTAAAGTGTCTTGCCAAAGGACACCACCATAACAGTTGACGCTGGTCTGTAATCTCAGCTTCAATGAGAAACATGCACAAACTGACTCACACACTACGTCACACTTGACTGTCAGATAACCATGGTTGAATGCACTACGCTACATTTGACCGTCAGATAAACATGGTCGAATGCACTACGCCACACTTGACTGTCAGATAAACATGGTCGAATGCACTACGCCACACTTGACTGTCAGATAAACATGGTCGAATGCACTATGCTACACTTGACTGTCAGATAACCATGGTCGAATGCACTATGCTACACTTGACTGTCAGATAACTATGGTCGAATGCACTATGCTACACTTGACTGTCAGATAACCATGGTCGAATGCACTACGCCACACTTGACTGTCAGATAACCATGGTCGAATGCACTATGCTACATTTGACTGTCAGATAACCATGGTCGAATGCACTACGCTACACTTGACTGTCAGATAAACATGGTCGAATGCACTACACTACACTTGACTGTCAGATAACCATGGTTGAATGCACTACGCTACATTTGACCGTCAGATAAACATGGTCGAATGCACTACGCCACACTTGACTGTCAGATAAACATGGTCGAATGCACTACGCCACACTTGACTGTCAGATAAACATGGTCGAATGCACTATGCTACACTTGACTGTCAGATAAATATGGTCGAATGCACTATGCTACACTTGACTGTCAGATAACCATGGTCGAATGTACTACGCTATACTTGACTGTCAGATAACCATGGTCGAATGCACTACGCTATACTTGACTCTCAGATAACCTATGGTCGAATGCACTACGCTATACTTGACTGTCAGATAACCATGGTTGAATGCACTACGCTACACTTGACTGTCAGATAACCACGGTCGAATGCACTACGCTACACTTGACTGTCAGATAAGCACAGTTGAATGCACTACGCTACACTTGACTGTCAGATACCTATGGTTGAATGCACTACGCTACACTTGACTGTCAGATAACCACGGTTGAATGCACTATATGCTATGCTACACTGTCAGATATCCATGGTTGATTGCACTATGCTATGCTACACTGACCCATGGCTGATTGTACTATGCTACGCTACACTGTCAGATACCCACAGTTAATAGCACTACGCTATGCTACACCGACCCACGATTGATTGCACTATGCTATGCTACAATCCACTATGCTATGCTACACTGATAAGTGTAGGGTAGTATAGTGCAATCAACTGTGGGTTTCCGACGATGAGCTAGAATCAGAAACCCTTGAAATTAACCTTAACAGTAAACAGAAATCACCTTAAAATTGAATTATAGTGATGATAAAATATAAAATATTCAAATTAATGGAAATATGTTTTAATGGTTTCAATAAAACATTTGA
Source organism: Pecten maximus (assembly GCF_902652985.1). Lineage (NCBI taxonomy): Eukaryota > Metazoa > Mollusca > Bivalvia > Pectinida > Pectinidae > Pecten > Pecten maximus. The sequence goes on along the minus strand of NC_047025.1, from coordinate 11,044,658 downwards.
AATGATACTTACATGTCATCTGATAAATATATATATTAAAGGAATTCTGTAGCATAATATGGCTCCCGACAAATTAAACATGTGAAAAGTGATTTTGTTTATTAGAAAATATGACATAACATCCTTCTGAACATCACTGGTAATAATCATCATGAATATCACCCGATGATGTCAAAGATTAAAGCACTTCCTGTTTAATAAATGTAGTTTGTATACTGGCATTTCAACTGGTAAAGGAGCGATGCCTTAAAAATTTATTTCAAGTAAATCACAGGTATGGGAAATAGGGAGATTTTACCCGAGGGGATAGAATTTGTGCGAGAACCCTGGTTTTGTTTAATCTCAGAACCCACAAAATATATCTGGTACCCTAACGGAATTTCCTTATAACCTGTAATACTGTAAACGTACATATTTTAGCGGTGATTTTATTTTAGCGCTTTTCGCGCTGGAAGCCTTGCGCTAAATTATGATTGCGCTAATTACTTTTTGTACGTTCTATTTCTATAGAAAGTTCTGTGGATGCGCTAATTCATCATTGCGCTAACTGGCTAAAATCTGCAAATGCGCTAAAATTTGATTGCGCTAAAATAAGTACGTTTACAGTAATGGATTTTTTATCAGCCTCCTCTTACGTGGAATTCAGTAAAAGTAGTCAATGGTATCAGGAATGCAACCTTACAATAGATGATTTTCCAGATGATTTATATTAAGGAACACATATATGGAAAGAACAGAAAAACTGATGAGAAATGAATGAATCAAATGTAGTTATACAGAGCAGCAAACCTCTACCCTTATATGTATATATACCTTGTAGAACTTGTAACAATGATATCTGTCACTTGGAATTCATTAAACATTGACAGACACTATTCAGTAATGAAAACTGTCAAGTTATTGTTAAGATATCTAACATTTCATGGAATTACAAAAAAAAAATAAATAAAAATAAATACATAAGTTACATCATTCATCGTAAGAAAACGTTTCAGTTTCAAGCTGATGATGATGATGAGCTCATATATTATTTCTCAGAAATAAAATCCTTTTCTTAACCTGTTTACCAAAATACAAAAATAATGGAAATTAGGGCAATGCATTTATTATAACACCAAAATATCCCAAACCATAAGACACTAACATTATGCGTTGCAATAACCTGTATACGGTTGACAGATGGCGGCGGATTCATCACCTTATGTCTACAAAAAGTATTTGTGGTGGTCATCGTCTTAAAAAAAAAGCTTTTGTCAATTTACAGATCATCCATACTGCATAAAATGACTTATTCTACATTTTCAAACACTGGCAATATGATTAGCTATGGAATATTCTCTTTTAAATGTGTAAAACATTTTTTTTCCATTGGAGATCCAAACATGCCATATGTATGTCAAGATTTAAGTTGCATCACACTATCAGGTCCCAGTTTTACGATGTTTCATTAACTTGAAAAAAGTTTTCCAATATAAGAAAGTATTTGTGAAGCTCTGATGTATTTTCAGTTAACGAACATCAAATCGGTCCTGATTTTATAAATAACAATGTCGACGAGTTCCGCAGTAAATATTGTGATTCTGCAGTCTAGTTCAGGTGATTGCCATGTCCCCAATTATGATTATCGTGGCCCTCGTCTTGTTGTTGTCGACGACTCGATGGTGCCATCCCAAAGCCAGAAACACCGCCTCGTCTGTTTGGTAAATACTTATACCTGAGGATAAAACAGATATTATATTACAGGAAAGGAATACTTCAAATTGATGATAGATGTTTTATCAAATCTTCATACACTCAGCAATCATCATTATCATCATCATCATCATCATCATCATCATCAAGAATCAGATTCAATAACAAATCTTCCACAATGTTGCACACAAGCAACAGTAACAAAATTAGGTTTGAAAGTAATCGAGAATTAAGATATTTTTTGATGCCTGAAATCTGCTCTAAATAGATCAAGGGCAGATCACGCTCCTCCACTTCTTTTTATCAAATTGCAATAGACATATTGATGAGCTTGCCAACAGGCATGGACCTATTGTTGGAGAAATACAATTCTCTGACAAGTTACTGACACTTGTAACCACTAGGATGAGTGTGATAATTTTCATCCTGGTTCAGACTCCATGAACATTTTTCTCCGATAACATTTTAACATGATGTACAGATCACATTTCACTAGTTACTACATCAAATACCACAATACTGTTCTTGATGTATACAAATATATATGTAACTATTGAATAGTTAAATAATTCACTAGTCATACAAGTGCACATGTATACAAGGACAGCTGGTTCATTTGCCTAAGGCTAAATTTAAGAGTTCAATCAACCTTGGGCAGGCAGTTAGTAAAGATAAAAATTATCTTCATAGTACTGGTACATGTACATGTATAAGATTTCATCGTTAGAGTAATTTTGTCAAATGTTCTGCTCTATGTTGTATGTTAATCCTGAATTTAACTCAGGCCGCCCCACATAAACTTGGACAGAAAGTTGTGGTTGTGTTTTATTTCAGGACAATGAAATCACATTTGTTAGCTTTGATCATGGTGGACTTGTTACAAGTAATAGATCTAAGTTAATTTACTGTAAAATAAATACATGCTATCGATTTTCATTTTGTTTCCATTCATTGATTCAAATGACTTCTGAATGCAGTGAGCTACAAATACTGTAAAATGTTCAAAAATATCAAATCTCAATATTTTTTAAAGTAATTTTGATAATGTATTTCAAATAAATGCTATCGGGGTATAAGAGATATGAAATATGTCTATAGAAGCTGTTTCCATAGTCTTTTAAGGCGTAATACAGGGCCCCATTCAAATTATACAGAAGGATCCCATTTTATCGGAGAAGGACCACATTAAATTTCAATATATCTATAACCCTTTAGTATATAAGTACTTACAATATGTTTGGTACAGTGAGAAAGCGAGCTCCTCCAAAGTCTTGTGGGTATTTAAACATTAAAAAGAAGTACAGGTGTCCGACAAGGATTCCTAGTAGCTCCGAGATTCCACTGAAGAAAAAAAATGTTTTTTTTTTAAAGAGAGTAATCCATATACATGTACATAACAGTTCTTGTACTAAAGATTAATTATTATTATTCTATATAAAACCAGTCCATATCGCCCAAACGTTTGAAACCTAGTGTACCTAAACCTGTTGAATTAAATAGTCTCGGCCTGTTGTCTAAACTTGGCTGAGACACGGTAGATTAAAATAAACCCATTATTTGTTTTCAAACATAACTTGTATCCATTGTGCAATATATTCACTCTTAAAGCATTACTTGTCATAATGACTTATTTACTCTTAAAGCATTACTTGTCATAATGACTTATTCACTCTTAAAGCATTACTTGCCATAATGACTTATTTACTCTAAAAGCTATACAATACATACCCTTGTCCCAAGATCATGTTGAAAGCCAGCAGAACCCATGGCAAGTACATAGCCTGAAAACAACATACAATTCATTATCATAGCTGTATATAGGTATAAAGTACATTTATTTCTAAAGGTTATATGACTTTTTGACAACACTTTTTACAAAGTATCAGGGCCCAGTTGCTCAAAACGTGATTAGCTATATATATAGGCTAATTACAGTTTTACAACAATTTTAAAATCCTGATAAAATCATTTCTGGTCATTTCTATTATAACACTTGTCAGTCTCTTCTTCCCCGCCTATTTTATTTCAAGGAACAAACTGGAACATACACACACACAGGCTTTAAAGGACACATGAGATTTTCACTAATCAAGTGATTAAGCTAATCACCTTTCGAACAAATGGGCTCAGATCCATGAGATTTGTTCACAAATATCTTTAATAAACTAACAAATTGCCTAATGACTGGTTCTCCTTTCAATATTTGACGATGAATGACAAACCATTGTAATTTCAATGTACATTACCAGAAATGTCCAGATAGAAATGCTGTCACCACAACATGAAGATAATACTTTCCATTCTTTCAGAAGTACCTATCTTTATCCCACAATTAGCTAGGGGAACCGATCAACACAAAATAATATCTGACAAAATGGAGGCGATGGGCATATCATACATTAGATAGTGAAATTTCATTTGTTGGCATTTCTAAAGAAACTGGAAAAGTTAAAAGTTTATCACCACACCTAAGGCTTATACTGCTGGATTAATATGATTTGTGGCCAGGGCTCTCAGTAGACTGTTAAATTTAAGGAACTGAAACATATACATGTAGTATACAAACCTTAAACTGTGTTCCAAACCAAAATTGTACGACTGTGTCCTTGTTCAGCTGACACCACACATACAGAACACTCAGGACCATGGGGTCCATCAATAACTGGAATGGCAATCAGCGAAGGTTAATATACATCTACTCAGGTTTACAAAACATTAGATCAACATCACAAGTAGGCAATGCTTGTATTATACTGAAAGTAATCAAACTGTGTCTGGAATATTTTACTCTTTGAGATATTTCCTGGTTTAACCAAGTTTTTTTCATTGAATAATATTCATCTTATGTTCCTATGTATGATTCTTTTATGTGATTTATACTCATTTAAGGAGACAAAAGATAATTCAAATTATATGATATCATCAAGACAATGAGATTAGATATACTTACAAAGATCTCGCCAATAAGACCAATTATCTGATCAACACATGTAAGGGAAAACAGACAAAAGAGGAACACTCAATACACAAATCCAAGTGAAACAATGTTAAAGGCAGCATCAAAATGAGGTTTTCTTAGACAGTGACATTTTACAAGGGCAATCGAGTTACTAGTGTTGATTACAGTGTGTGAGCATATTAAACACGTCAGTACCATGTTAATTAACCTTTACAAAATTTCGTCTGAAATACAACCATGAGTAGGGATTTCAAACAACATGCCTCTTGTGCTGCTTCTATGATCACAGACATAATGAAACACACTTACTGATCTTTATTAAATCAATTTCATTTCCAGGCCAAATATTTTCAAGGTGAATGTGTTCAAATGAAAACCTGAAAATCATGTAGTTTTGAACTGAATCCGCATACATGTACCTTTATAAAGACAAACGTCCTAAATACATCACCAAATTGTATACAATTTTTCCCCAGCATTGGCCGGCAAAATAATGACAAAAGGATACAACCAGAGAGAGCCAGTTGAAGAGCAACATGAAGGCATATTCTGCAGGCTTTCCATCAAAGATACCTGAAAATAGAAACAATTTACCCATTCAACAGTGGCCTCATAAGATACAGGGTATCCAGCTAACTCCTGACTTCCAGCAATTTCAGAAGTCAAATTACCATTTCTGATAATAATTGCTGCTATGAATCAGTGAATTCACAAGTGTAGTGTGAAACAAAATCTGGTAGATGAAAATGTCAATATAAAGCCAGTATAAATTTTCCAAATTTTAATCATAATGAGCAAAATGTCGAGACAGTGACTATATATGGTGCAGGGAAATAAAAGCAAAGTGATCTAGCTATATATAGGGCTAAGCCTAATATAGATTGCAATTGGTGATTGTATACGTATACTTCCTAATCACTGAACAACATACAAGAGGCCTGTCGCATTGCATCACAAGCAATTAGGGTAAAGCGTCTTGCCCAAGGACACAACCACGACAGTACAGACTGGCACATTTCTCAGCTTCCTAAGAAATGCAAACTGACATTGGTAGGGAGCATCGAACCACGCACCTTGGATCTTCACCTGAGGTTACGAGGCTGGAGTTCTAACCAACTGAGCTACATATTGCAACAAGCACTTAACGAATTTACAAAAAGTATTACTTAACTTGTTCATATTCAGTAAAATACTTACCTGTCTCCAAACGTGTTGAGTATGAATATAAGAAATATAGGTTGATGAGGTAATGGAATCCATTTCCTCCAGAAATAGGATAGAACAGCACAGACGTCAATGGTCTCCAGAACTAAAAACAAGAACAACACATAAGTTTGTTATACTGCAATATATATGATACTCAGCTTAATTTCATTTTAAATAGTAGACAAGTGGGCTCACAAAGGCACTTGAATTCTCTCATTTCAAAATCCAAGAGTACAGGCTAATCACATGTAGTACATGGATTGCAAGTTGAACCCTTGGATTTCGAAAGTACATACTGTGTTGTCAATCTAAAAGAGCTTGATCATTTAGACTCCATTGATATCTGGCCATATGGTTACATGTACATTATTGTGTTTTATCTTTTAATTATTAAATGATATGATATAAAATAAAATCTTCTGTTCCCTAATATAGCCAGTCAGAGGCTCCAACACCTGATCATGACATATAATTATATTTTAGAGCAAGAAATTGTTAATTTGAGCCCCAGGCTTTCTATCATTAGCGTGGTGATGGTCCCAGCCTATTTTATTTGTATGTACTTATCTTTGCAAATTTCTTGGTTTTTCACCTTCTAAAAATTATGTTATTATAAAATCGGTGAAATTATGCCAGAAACAAAAACTGTGAAAACAGAAGTTGTTAATGATAGCAGAAGTGGTGTAGTAATACCAAAATATGAAACTTTAATGTTTTATATATACATTGTAATAGGGCATGCGCATTTCAATCGAAAATAGAAAGTTTTCTCATAAAACCGAGACAATCTTGACCTTACCAGGTTAGGGAAATCTGCCATTTTTAGCTACTCTAGCTAAACATAGCTGGATTCAGCTACTTCAAAACAATTTAATGGCAGATTTCCCCAACCTGCTTACGGTGGAGTTCCTAACCTGTTTCACCTTTACCAATATTGATGCTCATGCTGCACACATATGTAATATTGATGCCTAAATTTCTTATTGTAAAATTCATATAGCAACCTAAGTCAGTGGTCAATATTTTGACTTTCTCATCACTTGTTGCATCACCTCATTGTGAAGGCTAAATGGTGAATTTTATGGTACAGATATGATGTCTGATAAAAATATTCCTGTATATTCTGCCTTTTCTAAACAACCATTGATTTCTCTTGTCCAATTACAAATTGATATTATTCATGTACATTATAGGCACATAATCAAATTTCAATGAAGTATATTTACCTGAAACTTGTACACAACTGATTCATAATGTAGAAATAGCCACATTGGGTTCAGGATGCTAAATCGGGCTAATATAGGCACCACAATTGATCCTGTGAACCAATATTTTGTTAAAAAGGGAATTCCCCTATACCAGTCGCCAATGTCGTTTGAAGCCATGTTTGATCTTTTCAATCAATGTCCACTTTGTAAAATGCTGATCATCTAAATATAACCTGACGTGTACCTCAACACTTTTTCTACAGAACGGAAGTTTAACTATGCTGACTAATTTGACTTTCGGCACGGAGAAATGGTACGCCTAATCCGGATTCGCTTTCCGTTCACATAAAAAATGCAGTTTTTTACACGGCATTAAGTGTAAACATGGTGTGAAAATTATTATAAACCATAAATGAACAATTCAACCATTTTCTATGTGTATTCTTCCCGCTCTTCACAGACTGTGACAAACACTTTTTTGTGAAAATAATTCCTTACCGACTGAAACAGTTTAACAGAAAATATATTTTCGTGCCGAAGCTGACCTAAAAAAAGCAGTGCCCCTCTTAATGTAATGACTGAATATAGATCTAACTCATTTTGTTAATCATTTGATATTCCTTCTAAACATTGTATACCTAATGTGGATCTGGTTATTGAATTGGTCTCATATTTGGTAAGAAACTACGTGTTCCGTTAAGAGGTGCCTTATCGCTCCAGCCGAATAAATGAAAGAACCATGAGTTATGCAAATCAAAAAGACGAAACGCAAGTACAGAATGGTATTTATATTATTAGTATAGCTTTTTAAAAAATCATGATCTACTCAAAGTAGATTTATTTTATCAGATAAAGTGAAGATGATAAATCACACTGATAGCTTTTTAATATTAATAAGTCGGTATATGGTTTGGTTCCACTTTAGAATCCGTAAATTTATTTAACACTGGCGTCAAAATTGAAAACATGTCCGATCCCGCTTCCCATGTAAACAAAATCGTAGAAACGTAGACAGGTAGAGGTTTCATTATCAAGGCATGATGTCATTTATGGGAAATATATCGAAATTCCGTATTGTTTTGACTCCTCGGACGGTGCATTAGTCCTGATTTTCTCTGTATTTATTGATATTATACTGTGCACAGATTATATTCGTTCAGCAACTCGCGGGATGTTACAACCAGTTGGCTATTCCATGTATTTGTCTTGCAAGTATCCCCGTGAGATCTAATATCGAGGTGAGAACAAAATGCATGTTCATGAAGTAATACTTGTTTAAAAGTGGTGAATTTACATTAAAGATTTCTTTTTCATATATTTTTTTGTGCAGGTTACAGATAAAATCTAAAAACAGCCAGATGTTTTAGTTTGTGATATCAAGAGCTGCATATAGAGTATATACGTATATTTTACCTTAAAGTCCTAGACTAGTGTTGTGCATTGTACTGCTGCTTACTGAAAGGAGATTGCATTGTGTATATAGAAAGAATGAATATTGTAGGTGTCATTAAAATGTAGCAGCTATGTATGCGTAAGTGTGAGCATGTTTAGGGTGTCTGCGGAAGTGACTATATATGCGTTGGGTTATAGCCATGATTTGGTATACACTTTTGTTAAAAAATGATTCTTGTGTAAAAGCGCCGTGATTGAAATGTTGGCCTCTTGTTTTCATGAGGGATAAATTTAATCTTTCTTAGGTAATTACTCTTTTCAACAGAAAAACATAAACCTGTAATGTGAAATGTTTAATTTGTATATAGGTCTCTGATACAGATAGCTGAAATAGACCAATGATTCAGGAAACTTACCATGTGTCTATTACTAACTTTCTATTATGATTCCAGATTGTCATAAGGGTGATGATGGTATATCAGCAGCTGAAATAACAGGATACACATCAATTGTAATACACAGTGTTGACATAAACAATGCAATCACTTGATGTAGCTCACAAAGCTAGTGGGAAAATCTGGCACCGCAAGCCCACACCATCAGCTGATAATGGGTAAGTTAAAAAAGTGTAACAGGAGAGGAGAAAATGTAGCGGCCAGACCGGGGTTCGAACCCGGGACCTCCTAACACTAGCCGGATGCTCTACCAATTGAGCTACCTGGTCACCGATTATCGACCAAGTCCAGTCCCGCTACACCTCCCTCCTTTTTCCAAGTCTTCGCCCTCGAAGACACACAAGACCTTTATACCACCACCGTGTGGGTATTTTTTAGTTGGGGGCCAATTTTGTAACAGGAGAGGAGAAAATGTAGCGGCCAGACCAGGGTTCGAACCCGGGACCTCCGAACACTAGCCGGATGCTCTACCAATTGAGCTACCTTGTCACCGATAATCGACCCAGTCTTGTCCAGCTACAAAAGTATGACATATATATATACACATTTAGTATCAGTCTCCATACAAATTTCTTGATATAAAACTTAAAAATCACAAACCATACTGCTGGACCTAAAGCTCTATTCAAATCGATAATAATCAGGTAAGGGAATAAATAAAATTCATGAAAGGAGTGGAAAAATGAGCGGCCAGACTTGAACTCAAACCCTGGACATCCAAACACTAGCTGGATGCTCATGCCCTACCAATTGAGCTTCTGGGTCGCCGATTATTGACCCAGTCCAATTCTGCTATTCTCTCCCCTCCCTTTTAGAATCTTTGACCTGCAAGACCTGACAACTCGCATCCAGGGTTCGGGTATCCCCTTGTCAAGTGTTCACATCATTTGAAACAAGGTTTGGTCACGGCACCAAATGTAAGAAGAGTGGGAAAATGCACGGCCAGGCCGGGGTGTGTGTAACAGTACTAATATCTAATTTTACGCTAAAATTGAGTAAACAAAAACATTGTAAAATTGGCACAAACAAATCTTTTCTCGTCTTAAAGAACTAGTACAAATGTATTTCTTCATATAAGCCTCAAGATCTGGCCTTTAGATTTTGGATGTCTGCCTTGAAATATGTTCATATAATACTATTTCAGGCCTTGAATTTTGACACTTCACCATGACACCCATTCTGTTTATAAAGAAATTAATTCTTTCTCAACTGTCAAAAATTATATGTATGAAAATCTTATTAAAAAGGCCAATAAACTGAAGAAAAAAAATCTGAATGCTATTAACTTATACTGTATTAATTTTGCACAAAAATCACATTAGAAAAACACCCAAAGAAATTAAATCAGCCACATGTCTATGCCTTGAACCTTAGAGTCAAAGAATACCTAGGCCTGTAAATAACTAAATATGCATTGTCTTCATAACAGCCCCACCGTTGTTCAGCTGGCCATGGTTAAATACGCATTTTGTTACCCAATAAGTTAGGTGGTTGGGTTACCCGATGGCATAGTGATAATGCACTTGCCTTTAATCTGGGCAGTTTGGTTTCAATTACCCCGATCAGACATGGAAAGGTATGGGGTCATCTGGTCAACCATATGGGTTTTCTGCAGGTACTCCGGTCCGGTTTCCTCCCATAATAAGCCCCTTGCATGTTTCCTAGTGGTGTAATGATTCACCGATGCATTGATGTATTGGATCGCAGAGTGGTGCATCGATGCATCGTCTATCCTTGATTTGTATCGTGATACTTGAAAATTGGTAGTTAGCTCCCTTGACCATCATTAGCTTACATTTTGTAGTAAACAGCATGGCTGCCTGTTGGAGTTCTTTCAAATCCAAATTATATAAATTCAAGAATGCTTTGTGGGAAACGGACAACACATATGTTTTTTTGTAACAAATGTAGACTTAAGACTCAAATATTCCGGAAATACCACAAACAAAACATGACTACTGTATGATGGAATATCAGATATCTGTTAGGTCATCAGCTTCACATATATTGTGATACCTATTGTATCGTGACCCCTGTATCGCGATACTAATCATATCGCTAGCCACCTTGCGATACATCTGGGCCAACAAGAGTGATTAATATCAAGTTGTTATGACTTTATTGTTTTGCAATTTTTGTAAAATAAATAAGGTTTTCATTTAAACCAATAGTTGTGCGATGACGACCTTCAAAACCTGAATAAAATCAGGCAATCATTATATATAGCCCCCATTGTCAGGCCACAGGATAAAAAAAATCTTGTAAATTACAGACGTTTGTTGAATATAGAGTTTGATACATCCAATGACTGATAATTAATAATGCTTTATATCAGCATTCAAAGAAGAAAAAAACAACATTTATTGCCTTTTTATGGATGTACATGTTTAACTATTTTCCACAGGTTGATGGTCAGCATCCAACATAGCCAGGCTGGGACTCTTTCTCAGTTCAGTCGGAATGTTCGTTTCCTTCATACTGCCTTTGATGGCCAGACAGAAACTTTCGTGGCTGGGGATCATCAAGGCAATGTCTACGTATTCGACCTCAATAAAAACAGGTAATGATTTAATCTCAAAATGAATGCTTTCTTTTGTCTGTGCACTGTGGTTTATATGACATTGAAGAACTAAAAAGTTTTTGTACATCAAAATATATACCTCATCCTAAAATCATCATTTCTTCACATGAAAATTTCTTTTAATTTTTTACATACATTTAAAGTATGTACATGTATGTGATGCAGTGGTAAATTGTCAAATGTAAATTATACTGTATGCCAGTCTTTATTAACTTAGTAAGATCACCTGTTCCTTTTTCGGGAAAAAGGGGATCAGGATGGGTGTGTACTTATATACAGTCAAACTTCGATGTTTCGAAGTTCAAGGGACTAACAGAAAAACTTCGAAACAGCGGGACTTCGAATTATTCATGGTTGACAATAGATCGATGTTTTCTTGATAATGACCATATATGTTAAAGTTACATGTCCTCGGTGTCTTCGTGATGATCGTCGCCTGTCAGGCTCAAATGTTAATTTATACCTCAAACACAACAAAATAAAAATACTTTTCATTAATTATACCTAAGCATTTTATTAATTAAACAAACTATGTATCGGTTACAAAACACTTATATCGTGTTGAACAGATAAAGCAAAAGAAGTACAATGCACACTTACGTAAGTCGTTAGGCTTTTCTGCTAAAGACACGTGCGGTTACGTTATGTGCATATAAAATACGGAATGCCGATCGGTTGGAGAATGCATGATTGAATGACAAATAATCGATTTACTTGGATATTTATGTATAAGTTTGCAATGTGACACTTATGAGTGAAGACATCGCTAATTGTTTGTGTTTAAAATTGGTCCGCTTGTTTTATAGTTCCGTAAAATTTACTCACCGACCGCTGATTTCAATGGCGGCGAAGATTATCAGAGACGACTACCGAAATGTTTTACCGGAGTGATTAAATGTCATGCCTTCTAAATACCCCCTTTATCTATCAATTTGGTCTGATTATTAATTAGCCCCATGATCGGGAGTGACAACACACGCTATCGTTATCCCTATTGTCAGTCAGGGCATCTAGGGGAGAAGTTCTTCGGGACCAAGCAAAAAGTTCGATACAGCGAGAAATTCGAATCAACGAAGTTCGAATCATCGAGGTTTGACTGTAGATTAAAACCCATGAAAATGATTTACCTCACTAGTTAATGAATTCATCACAATCTTCAGTTTTATAATTTAACTTTAGACACTGTTACAGAGAATCGAAGTGAATCAATAAAAATACTCTGTTTAAGTAATTCTGAAAAATACATTCAACATTGAGACTTTTCACTGTAAATTATTGAGTATATATACCCGTCAGATGTTTTGTTAGTGTACACTGAATATGGTAACTAAGAATTATGAATTTTTTCCCTTATGGGTATGGAGAACAAAATGCTTTTAGAGACTGGACTAAATTTAATTATAAATTATTATTTTTTGATTACTTACCCTGGTGAGTAGTTTTTGTAGACTAAGAGAAATGTTGATATTTTTGTAGATTTTTCCTCGGACAGAAGACAGGACATCCCTGTACAGCTGTAGCATTTAATCTCCGTCGAAAGTCGGAGTTCCTCGTTGGTCTCTCAGATTACTCTCTCAAGTGCTTTGACACAGGTTGGTTGTGCTGCAGAAAATTAAAGGCCTGTTACTGAACCTTCCCTATTACTTGGGTTTGGAATTTAGGCAATTAACCAATATTGTGAAATTTCGTAATGGATTAATTAAATTGGTTAGGTAATCAGTTCACTTTGAATTACAATCAACAGAAAAATACTGCTTGTATAGGCAAAGATGATTTTCGACACCATTCCCTAATTTGTTTGGCTTAATTTATACTCAAGGGGTCCATATTTGTGTATAGGTCAGTTGGTAGACCATCAGACTAATGCGAACTCATTAGGTTCACTCCAGTACTTATAAGAGGTCTTAGTCCCTCTGATTGCATTAGAGTATCTGTGACCTTTAATATTGTCAGAGTAGATCGGGTGAAGATCTGAGTTGTGTGTGGTTAGATCCCTATTCAGGGCAGTTTGTGTTTCTCAGGAAGTTGAGATCAGGGACCGTTCTGTGCTGTTGTGGTTGTGTCCTTTGGCAAGACAATTTACCCTTATAGCATTAGATGACTTGCATTGTGACAGACCTCCTATATGATGTTCATTGAAGTTGCCATCAGCTACTACAAATAGACCCTACCTCAAAATGACCCTGGGCTGTTTATGGGATATAAATCCAGCAAAAATCAATCAAAACTTTCCTATACATTGCATATTTTATTTTCATATTTCAGATACAAAAGAAATGGTTGCATGGATGAAAGGGCATGAGTCTGCTATCCGTGACATCTCTGTACACGCATCGGGGCGATACGCTCTAACAACATCAACAGATACGGCCCAACTGTGGGATCTTGACACTTTCCAACGTAAACGCAAACTGAACATCAAGGAGGATGTTGGTATTGTACAGGTATTTTGTTTAAATCTAATTTTAGCATCCACATGGTTTGGTAATGGGACTCATGAGACCATTGCTGTAACAATTTTTGCATCTTTACCTGATTAGGAAATATCAGATGTATCAATGACAGCATGCAGCCTAGATCAACCTTCCAAATTTTATTCTAGATGATGTAAATGCTGTTGCTTCTAATAAACTAGAAGTTAAATATTGTATGCCCATCTATGTCTGTTGCTGTTCAGTAAAAGAAAAAATAGAATCTATCGTGGGTTTGTTCCTTGGACAGGAATATCTCAACCCGAGTGTAAGAGTTATGTCAGTCAGCATGAGGTTTGACAAGTGCTGGCCAGCCAAACTCTTGCATGAGGCTTGAGATGTTTGATTATCAGGGCCATCTACAATGCTCCTTGGATTGTGCATCAAAATTGATGACGTCATCATTTACGACATGGTTACTCAATGTAAAATGATAATGTTACGATATTGTGAGCAGCATCATCCCACCCCTTCCACTAGGTAAAGTTTATGCTCTGGCCCCTGTACGTGCCTATTACAGCAAAAAAAATAAAATACTGGTCTAATTCCAGGAATTCTGTTGATATGTGATTTGATATAGTAAACAAATCAATCAGAATTACATTAGAATGATGGTATACATGCAACTCATCTTGAAGCATTTTATTACAAGTGGTATTTTTTTCTGTTTTAGGTGTTCTTCCTGCCACTCAGCAATGTGATAATAACTGGTTTCAAGGATGACACTATATTTGCCTGGGAGTCGGACACTTTAAAGTGTAAATACCAGTTACCGGTACCCCCGGGAAACAGTCCGCATTACAGAGCCTTCATATCTACCAAGTAAGTCTTAATTGTGGGTATGACTCGTTGGGTGGTTTTGGTTTACCAGTTGGAACAGTTCAACTGGTTAGGCCTGTATAGTTGGGGACAAAGGCTCTCCCGAGGAACTTTTGGCACATATACTTAAGCATAGATACTCTTACAGTGCTTTTACATAACTAGTTAAAATGGTTGAAAGTGTTGAACCATAAAGACCGATGGCGTTTCAGAACTTAGGCTGGCAGTAGGAATTTTTGGCATGGGACAGATCAGCTGTGCCTGTCCAGAGATAATTGGCTGACTATCACTTCGGTTTTCAGAGATTCTTCACAAGCTCTGTGCATTTATGTAGGAAATGTTATAATATATAGTAAACATGAAAAGGGGTACAGTATTTTGTTTTATTATGTATATGATGGATAATTTTGAACACCAGCAGCTTGAGTTGATCTTGTTAAAGATATATATCTGGTGTCAGTATGTTCATATTCGTGGAAATAGTTCCATGCTACCCGGTCTACTTCAGCCAATTTAAGAGAATTTCAGAAATTATCAGTAGTAACAGAATGAACATGTTTCACACCTGAGATAGGTTCTTACCATCTTCTCGTGTAGCGTATTCCATTAGTAGAATGTCCATAAATATCTAGTAAACTGGATATGATAATTACATGTACTGTTTAAGGGAAGCCTTAATCAAATTTTTGTACAGCTTAAAAGAAACAATCTTCTCGCTAATGTCAAAAGAGTGTTATACATTAAAAAATTGGATACTCTTTGATTTACTGAAATACAGTGATAAGTTTGTTACCTGTACCTGTTCGTTTCTTTAATTAGGGATGGACGGATCCTGGCAGCTGGAGGAAAGTCACGGTTTATACATCTTTGGGATTTGGACACACATAGACTTCTACGCATCGTTGAGCTCCCAGCCAAGGTGACTACCGTCAAACAGATGGTCTTCCTCCCAGATAACTTTGATGCGGGAGCCAATCAGGTTTGTTCTTACTTATGGACTGTTCTTTATACATTATCCGGGTATTATTGTTAGGATTGTCAGGTGGCGAAGTGGCAACAAACTTCCATTCACCTAGGCCAATAGGTGAAGGTTAATTGTTATCCAGATTGGACATGAAAAGGTATGGGGTCACCTATAGCTACCAGACCACATGGGTTCCTCTGGTTACTCTTGTTCCCTCTCAACATTTAATGACATTTAATGATATTTAATGATAAATTTCTGGTACAGGATATAGTACATCCTCTACACCAGACTCAGTACAATGTACTTGGTAATTGTTATAATAATAATTTGTAAGACATAAAACATAAGACCCCTTGTGTATTTCCATCTAAACAAGAATTGATATTACCTTTTTCACAAGTAATCTAAAATGATTTTTTTTTTAAGTTCTTTTATATTACCACAGGATATAGATTTACGATTTTGAACATTTTATTATTTTGTCCTTGATGATTTTGAAATTAGGATAACCCTTTTATTCTGATATATAATTACTGTTGAATATTAAGTACCTATAAGTTGAGTCTTTGAGAGACAGTTTCAAATTATGAAAAGTATAGAGATTGAAGAACCTCTCAATACCTTGTGCCATATATATACTGGTATGCCTGTGGGTCAAGTTGGTCAACTATGTATGTTTTTCTCTGGGATCTCTTGTTTCCTCTCATATTAAGACTTTGACATCTGCTTCCCATTACTTGATATACGTTAATGTTATTTGTTTCATAATTGTTTTAATTTGAAAATAATTAAATTTTGTAATTTAAAAAAAAAAAATCACTCGATTAGATTATAATGTACTAATTTAATTGATTTCTATAGGTCCTGGGAGTTCTCAGTCAGGATGGTATTGTGCGTTTCATCAACATCAACACTTGCAAACTATTATTTGATATCGGAAGTATAGAAAACAAGATAAACAATATCACAGTGAGCTCTTCGGGGCGCCACCTATCGTCTGTCATGGAGGACGGAAGTCTGAATGTGTTTAACCTACACGCAATGTCATCGGAACTAAACAAAGTAAGTATGTACTGTTTGTATGGCCGACAGTATGCCATCAAAGTTTCAGCACACCATCTACCATGATGGATTGTTTACATGTATTTGTGAGGAAGTGATGGAAGGCATATAGTGTTTTTTTTGTCAATCCGTCCATTTACAAATTAATTTTGGAGTGTACACCAGTGTAACAGCTACTGATGTTTGAGTAAAAGCTCTTTTGGGATAAATATTATCAAAACTGTCACGTCATATTGGAAAGTAATTTGTTTTAGCGGTTTTTTGACGTTTTGTTCCAATCCATCAAACCCAGATCAGGGTCAATACATTTTCTAGTTGTTTTTTGAGGTGCCTGCCATCTTGGATTCTGAAAGAAAGTTTCAGCATTCAAAGTTACTTGATGTATTGTTTTTTTAACAACATTTCCTGATATGATGTTTTCAATTTTCTAGCCTCCTGCTCCATTGGTAAAGGTTGTGTCCGGTAACAAAATGGCTGATACTTCCACAAAACCCAGCCTCAGACAAAAGGGTAAAGGTCGTGCAGGTGGAAAAGAGAATAAGATGGTTGGAGAGCCGACAGGATCAAAAGAGGTAAGCTGTCAATGTATTATTGTATGTGAATGTTTCAAAAAGTTTTTAATGGTTTCAAAAGTGTGCATTAACATACTCATAAAGGTACATTATTAAGGAATCTGTTATATACTGTTAAAGATTTGGTTTTTTGTTGGAAATACACAGTAGAGAGGCACATTTGAGCAGAAACCTAATTAATTATTGGTGAAATTCCTGGAACTCTTTTAGTTGTATTTTACCTGATCTGATATGTACTCTTGTCTCCAATTGTGTGTTCTTCCATTTTGGGAAAATGGATGGAATACTGAAAATAGAATTTTTTTTTTTAAACAGGAAATAAAAAATTTGCCTTTCTCACTAATCTGCCAATGCATATGACATTTTTCTTTAACCTGTGAATAGTTTGGTTAGCACATCCCTCTGTTTTTTTTGTTTTTTGTTTTTTGTTTCCAAGTGCACACAGGGCACAAATTTGGTCAAATATAAAATATATAGCGTACAAACTTTTATCTTAACCAAGAGTTTTTGTTTCGATTCAGATTGAGATTCCGGAGAGACTTAACATGGAAAGGTTAACAGCTATACTAAAGGGGTATGGAGAGTACCCGAGCAAATATCGTATGTTTATCTGGAGATCAGTACTACGTCTTCCTGAGAACCACACGGCCTATGCTGCCCTCGTAGACAAAGGCACCCATCCGGCGTACGTCAACCTACAGGAGGAATATCCTATAAAGAGTAGAAAGTTACTCCGAGTCCTACAGAGGTAGGTCATTTGTCACATACAAGGAATTTAATCTCTTGAGGTTGGTTCAATTTGTCACATGAAGTGAATTTTATCTCTCTTTTTAGGTGTTGTAATTAAGATAGGCTTGTACATGTACATGTTTCAAACCACTTTATCTCGAACAAGGTCAGATATTTTGTAAAACAAATCTGATTTGGTCCCTGATTTCCGAGAGACTCGATACCTTCCATTGCTGGCATTCCAATACACAAGGTTATAAAAAGGTTCACACAATTATGTCTATGATTTCCTAGGATCCTATCAGCCCTCGCCCATTGGTCCCCGATTTTCGGAGAGACTCAGTACCTTCCAGTGCTTGTATTCCCATTCGTCAAACTCTTCCAGAACAACCATCTAGTCTGCTTCGAAATCATCGCCACTATCATGGGTAAGTATATACTGAGTTAACATTGTAATGTGGTGTTTATGACACTGTAAATGCCATGTCTGTTTAAGATAAATTCATAAGTTATTACTAAGGAATGTAATTTGTTGTCATGCTTGTGAAGAAAAGTCATGAAAGTGAGACTATGGTTCCTCCATTGTCAGCATCATCAGCATTTCACTTTAAACTTTTGCATAAATATTATTTTCCTTGGATTTGAATTCAATTACCTGTAATAATCAGCTCTTAAGAGGTTATATCGGAGAAGAGGAATGCAGAAAATTTGTAAAAAATCAAAAGCATTTTGTTTATTTTGGTGGTGAAATAGAGGAAATTATCATTGAAATGAGTTCAGTGTTAAGTAAATTTGAGATAAAGCCAGCATCACTTCAAAAAGATGACTTTTCCGAAACCACTATTAAATCTGCTTAAACACAGTGTAAGACAAAGGATGCAAATTACTGTAAACAATACTTGATCGACAATAAACCCCCAATCCCTAGTAGGAAATAAAGGGATTTGAGAGGGTTGGGGGCTTATTGTCGAATGTAGGCATGGTTCCAAAAGACTTTATAGATAAGGGAGGGGGCTTATTCCCAACGAGGGGCTTATTGACAGTCTAGTACAGTAGATCTGCTGTGGTGTTATCAGGGTTAGTTAATAAGTGAGAAAAAAATATTATAAGGTGTGTGTACATGTACTGCTTAAAATTTGAGAAAAAACTACAATTAAAGAGGAAAAGTTATGAGTTATGTTACAGTTTCCAGTCTACTTGTGGCCAGTCTGCTCTTCTTGATAAATACTTATATACATTGAAATTAATGATGGAAACAAAATTTGTCTTTTACAGAGAACTGGGCTGAACATTGGTTCGAGTATTTCCCCAACCCTCCCATCAACATCCTGAGTTTGATAGAGAATGTTTTGGCCCACCATGACAAGTATCTGCTGCAGCATTTCGTCAAATATGGGGTCACATCACAGGTAGGTGTCAAGTTTATAACCTATGTACAGTCACTAGAGAACTTTTAAAGCTGCTACATCACCGACAGCATATACTACAAGGAGACCCCACCTCAAAATGACCCTGGCTTAAACCCAGTAAACAAAAAAGCTCTGTCTGAGATGTATAGCACCTTTTAATATTTGCCTACTGTTGGTGATCTCACCTTACTCAGATGTTAAAAGTAATTTCTTTTTAATATGAAAATATGACATCACTACCTGCAATGCCTCTGGCCTATTATGGGTAGAATTAAAGATGTATGTCTCATAAATCAAATTTAATTGTTGTTTTTAGGCAATATTAAAAGATTTTTTTCTTATTTGAATTAATCTAATTTCAGTCACTGTACTAGTTAGATATTTAAGTGCAATGTTCACAGTTTCACAGACAATATAAAAATATGACCTAATGGGAGGGTAAAGGGGAGACAACTGCATTATGCAGAAGGCAAAGTGTTAAATCATGATCCTTGGTTTATTTATATTTAACTCACTCTCTGTCTTACAGCACTGGCATATTGTTCTATCTTACTTAAACATCACAAAATTCAAACACCATGTCTTATCAAACGTCCCTTCTGGTATTTCGTCTTAATCAACGATAACTTGTTGCTGACAATGGTAGTAATATATGTTTTAGATAATGATATTTACATTTAATTGTGTACAGAGTGACCATATCACTGCCTTCTAGCTTGACCTTGGGAGAATTTCGCTTTATTTGGGTAGGTAAAGTGTTTGACCTACAAGCTGAGGGTCACTTTCAATACCCAATAGAGGCGCACTTCTCTTTTTCCTGTTAAATTTGGTACTGTTGACCACTTCAAGTGTAAGCTATAGGAGATTGTGAGGCTTTGGAGATAAAACCTAGGCTGATGTATGTTTGGGGGCAAACACATTTGAAAAATGGGGTGTAGTGTGGCAGGTTTTATTTGAAAATATAGCATACATAGTGATATGGTTATGCTTCTCGCTTCACGCTGGGGAAATTTCCCTTTAGCTCAATTGATAGAGCGTTGGACCTACAAGCTGTGGGTCATGGGTTCGATCCCTGGTGGAGGCACACTACCAGCTTTCCTGTTACACCAGATTAGGATGAAATATTTGACTATGATTACCTTGGATTTCTGATGAATTCTTGTTTGATGATGACCACCTTTGCTTATAATGTCAGAACAAAATATATATGCCCTGGCATCTCGGAAATGATCCGCCGGATGAGCACCTCTGAACCCGAACAGGGTCCTGCTCACACCACATACCATGAGTTTTAACACTAAACAGACTTCAGGTTTAAAGTATCATCTGAAACACAGATGACATCAACCTTACAACAATGGGAGACCAATAACAAAGAACAGTTTGAAAGGTATTAACATTCCGGCCACCATGGTACCATATTTCAAAGTTCTTCAGAGACAATCTATTAAAGCTTTCTGTGCCAGAACCGTATCACCTTTTTAGAGAAATGCATTTAAAACGGAACAGTCCCCAAAGGATTAAGGGTATGAGTCAAACCACAAGTACCCGATTCAGACACGACCTTTGACCTGAAATGCTCCGGAGGAGTGTCACATTAAATTTGGATTGGAAAACAAAAACATTACTGTCACACTGGTGAATTTGCCGAAGTGTAACTACTACAGAAATCGGACACATCAAAGATTACCTTGAGAATAGATTCCTGTCAACCGCTCGTCAGATCCCAATAGTTTGGTTGCATCTTTTTTTATCTGGCCCCAATTTTGAGAGGAACTCGCCTCTTCCTTAGAAGTCCTCAACTCATTTCACCACTCATTTTGCCGTACACATACTCTGGTAGACTACTGTAAGCTAGCATATGCATCGGTCTCGGATCCAACAGTATGTCAGGATAAAAAACTACGAAGAAAACTTTGCCAAATACATTGTATATAAATAACAAACTATTATATTTACAAAAACTTTTTGATTTCAAAAGTCATTTTCATATTGTTCTTGCCTACAGCAACTATAATTATACATGAAAAATAACCACTTTATAGTGACAATGTAAACACTAACTATAGTATTATATGAATGTTATGTCATATTACAAATTGAACCCCTTCAAAGGTATAGGTCCCTTGTAAAGTCCCCACTTTCCTTCCCTTCCCAGCTCTGGAATCCCCTCAAAGGGTAAGGTCCCCTTTAGAATCCCCAATCGCCACCCATTCCAAGCTCTTGAATCCCCTCACAAAGATACAGGTCCCCTCAAGAATCACCACTGCCCTCCCCTCTCCAGGTCTGAAATCCCCTCAAAGGTATCATTCCCCTTTGGGGTCCCCACTGCCCTCCCCCTCCCGGCTCTGAAATCCCCTCAAAGGTATCAGTCCCTTTTGGAGTCCCCACTGCCCTCCCCTTTCCAGCTCTGAAATCCCCTCAAAGGTATCAGTCCCCTTTGGAGTCCCCACTGTCCTCCCCTTCCCGGCTCTGAAATCCCCTAAAAAGGTATCAGTCCCCTTTGGAGTCCCCACTGTCCTCCCCTTCCCGACTCTGAAATCCCCTGAAAGGTATCAGTCCCCTTTGGAGTCCCCACTGTCCTCCCCTTCCCGACTCTGAAATCCCCTAAAAAGGTATCAGTCCCCTTTGGAGTCCCCACTGTCCTCCCCTTTCCAGCTCTGAAATCCCCTCAAAGGTATCAGTCCCCATTGGAGTCCTCACTGTCCTCCCCTTTCCAGCTCTGAAATCCCCTCAAAGGTATCAGTCCCCATTGGAGTCCCCACTGTCCTCCCCCTCCCGGCTCTGAAATCCCCTCAAAGGTATCAGTCCCCTTTGGAGTCCCCACTGCCCTCCCCTTCCCAGCTCTGAAATCCCCTCAAAGGTATAGGCCCCCTTTGGAGTCCCCAGTCCCCTCCCATTCCTGGCTCTGGAATCCCCTGTTGCACTTAAATTACGTCTGTAACATGATTCTCAATTAAACTTATGACAGTAGAAAAGTAACATTATTATATGACCATGTTTTTCCCTTTTCCTGATAAAGGTCGTCATTAGTGACGTCCTAATTGGTATCTAGTTTGATAATGAGTCATCTGAAAATTATAATGACATTGCTCATATGTTACATAACATTCTCAAACTACTCTAAAAATACAAAAAGTGATATAATATTGTAAAGAATAATTATAAAATATCAATTTAATGTAAACTTAGTGCTTTAAACAATTCATATTCTTAGTAAATGATAAAAGTGAATTCTAGAATTTATAGAAATAAATGAAATGGAATAAATATTACATAAATAAGATGAAATGGTGATTCCATTTTGAAATGATTGCAATATTAATGCACTTTTTATATCTGACTGTGTGAATATAAGTTTCAATTAACTTTTATTGCTTTTAAAAAAATACATCTTCCATAATGTACTGCTGTGAATACATGTATTAGCTTTATTTAAAATGAACGAATGAATAGGATTTATTTTAGAAAATCATATTCCCAAGATAAAAAAAGTTTGGTCAGCTTGGTATGTGATCAACTGTCAAGTGTCCCAGATGTCTTGACCACTGACCAGAGTTCACCTGTTGTTTTTACCTGTGACTACCTGTATAGGAGTGTCAGTTAACACTATGGAGCTCTTTCTCACCATGCCACTCACAAACCGACACTTCTCATTGGCTGAAAAGTACTAGAAGTCCTCTCTGATTGGATAGTTGACATTTTACTTTCACGAATACTTGTCAGTTTGGAAACATTCAACAGTACACCTGTAATTTGTCCCTGTGGAGACAAAGCTAGCAGATTTATTTCCCGGGATAGATTTTGCATATCTGCATTGGAACTACGTATACCGGGTACTAGTGTTGAAGAGATTTGATCAAAACACTGAATGTGATTTTTATAGTGATATATTACCGACTTTTATCAAATCTGTTTAAGGTTTGTTTGAATACATACCCCTTATAAGTGCAAAATTTGACCTATCAGTTTTGAAGAGAAGAGAAATTTAAGACTTTGAGAAACCATAATTACTTTGTGTATCGACTCCGGAGTGAAGTGCTTGGTATAGTGTGTGGAAAAACTGTTACATATTGCGTGCTCGCTGTTTCAGCTGTGAAACTTTCCCTATATATTGTTTATTGACTTTTAATACTTTACGTAGAGGCTTACTACAGAAGATATGGCTTTACTAATTAAGACAGAATCTCTGCCTGCTGGTGGAGAGCTTGCTAAACTTTCCACACACCCGATGTTCGAGGATTTACAGGCTACGCTTACCAGCGAGTGCTACCAAAACTTTCAGACACTTCCGTTCAGTCTGTGTCGGGAAGGCATGGCTCCTATGGAAGAGGAGGCAGATCCGGTAATATTAGACCCCGCCCTCATCGCTGTACAGGAAGCCAATCTACAATCGGACTTTCAGCAAGTTTTTGCTCACAACTCGGAAAAAGTTCACCAGCTTCATCAATTCTATACTGAACAGTGTCAGGATATTGAGAATGAACGGAGCTCTTCCATTGATAAGTTGAAGACACAGGAAACTGAAACTGATGCAGTTTCCTGTCAAAGTGAAATCAGTAAAGTTCATGAGGTTTATGATCATCAACGCATGCATCTAACACACCGTGTTACAGCAAGTCTACAACTCCTGAAGGTGGCGCTACCCACTATGGCTGATTCAACTACTACACATACAGCATCAGGGTCGGGGAGGTCAAGGTCGCGACAACTAAATGTGCGTGGTGTAAGCCTAATGTGTGATTGGTATGAAAAACACATAGATAATCCATATCCATCCGAAGAAGAGAAAGATAAACTGGCTCGAGACGGAGGGTTATCTCTCGCGCAAGTCAAGGCCTGGTTTGCCAACAAACGAAATAGGACTAGCAATACAAAACCTAAGAAACAAAAACAACAGGTGGAAAAGAAATTGCTATCAATTTGTAGTGGACTAACCGGATCAGGGACGGGGATGGACAAGGCTCCTCGTCTCTACGGAGATATCATACGTCAGTTGTCGGATATTGTTAACAGTTCAACAGTGTTCAGTCAACCAATCGGAAATGGTATATCTCCATCTGAAACTATCGGCCATTAAAGAGGGATGTAAATTTCATCATCTGGGATGTCAATAAAAATGTACATTTCATTATTAAAGTCTTAAGAGATGTCATATTTTGGACAAGTTTCAACATCCATAATTGATCAATGGGAATCAATTTCATCACTGTTAAATCTGTCGCCAATGGCAACACATATATGTCAGCATGTATGGGACATTTTAATTAACTGTTGTTTTACAGTTATCATTAAGCCAGTTGGGGAATATATTATCAACGGTTACTATTAATATAGCATGAAATATTTGTGGGTGTTTCATTCTATTCAGATAGTTAATTTTGGTCCATTTCCAAAAAATAGAATTCTGCATCCCTAACTAAATTTGTTGTATTTATTTATGAGGTTCATTATCAATCTTAAAAACCACAAATGTTTATCATCACAACAATATTCATTGTCTCGATCCATAAAATGAAATATCTGTTAACTCATTCAGTTGACAAAATGAGATTATAAGCATTTAAACATTTAGAAAGGACCTTAATTTCATGTACTAGTCAAATTAATTCTCTTTATAAACTTGTTCATATTGATTATAATAAACTTGAGTCTATGCCAAGGACAAAGGGCTATATATAATATGGAATTTTTCTACATAACATGTTTAATTTCCAGACTGATTTAATAACTGTCCTTCATCTTACGCTATAAATATATGATACAATTTAACAAATCTTTGATTTATTTTCATGTATAAAATTTGTCATTAAAGATTTCTATGAATGAAGCAAAACTGAATTTTATCCCAAAAAAAAAATCCTGTGTCATGGGCTTTCGTGTTAAAGGAATATGTGATTTACCTCCCTTGATTTGAATACATGTATATATACATTCTTACATTATTATGAAAAAAACTTACCAGGTCCCTGTGTTGCTATGTACAAATATTATGTAGTCTTGTGACTTAAAAGTGTATGACATTTTTGTTATCGCAGGGGCTTGAATATGTTGAAAACTGATATTGATATAATTACATAGATCACAGGGTCTTGGGGTCATTTGGATTCATCCTCATCTCAAACAACAGTGTGTAGCTAACAATCCCCTGTGCTTCTTTGAGATATTGAATTTAATCATTCACAATCATTTACAATATTTCACACAATGCATCAGTTATGTATATTGTGTATAAGTTTGTATACTTTGTTCAAAGATGTATATAGTATGCTATATATTAAATTAACTTGTATTTATTAATTTGAAGAGACTGGAGATTATTTTTGAAAAGTGCTGTGAAAAACTAAATAATGTTGATTTATATGAATATCTATTAAATTAATATAGGAAAAGATTGAATGTGTTGTGTTATATATAAATATCATAATAAGAGCCCTTCATCTAAATGGTGAGTACCCCAAGTGATCATGACATGGTGTTTGTCCATCTGTCAAGATTTTGCTGACATAATGACAAAAGGTGGACAAAATGAAGAAATTGACTAAAAGTTGTCAAAGTTAAGGTTGTCCATTCAGTAAAACTTCGAAGTTAAGTTTTAAATCTAAGCGAAGAGTGTTAAGACACAGTCTTAGGTTTGTAGGATTTTGTTCATTATCCAATGAGTCATCATACCAAAGGTCAAGGTCATATTTTGTCAATTAAAGATAAGATGAATTTCAAACATTAATTACTGTATGACATTTTGATCAAAAGTTGGTCAAAAATCGAAAAATGACATTTTGTTTTCTGACCAAAGGTCAAAATCAATTTTTTTATTTATGGACTGGTGAACTTTTTCTTACAACATTAAGAAAAATTGGCAGGAAATGCACAAAACTTAATTGATTAGTAAATAAGGTCAGCTGCCATCTTTTCTTGGATTTCTAGATCAAAATCCAAGATGGTGGACATGTTTCCTGCTTGATTGGAGATATCAGTTGGGCATACGACGAGACCCTGCTGATCTGTGACAGTGGTCTACATGTACAACGATGTAGTTTTATTATGTACAAGTTTCCTGTACCATAAATTTTGACGAGTTGGTCCTGCACTGCAGTCTCCTGTCCATCATAATTGATGGGCTATCAAGTTTGTTCAAATAAATTATGTTAACACACTTTCTAGAACACACACATGCATATAAGTTACATGTACATTCGTACGTCTTGCACAATGTCCAGGTCGTACTTAAATAACCTTAACTGTTGTGACATTAAACACTGTAAACCAAACATTGACAACACTTTGAAGGTCACATAGGAGAAATATGTTGAAAATTTAAACAATATTTTTAAGATTAAGGAAACAGTCTTTATAATCTGAATAGTAATTATTTGAGAAATATAGTCGGGTACATTGTAGCTAGGGCCAATGTTTATAACCTGTTAATTATTATCATGTACTGGGTTAATCTACCATTAAGCTCATGCTTGGTAATAAGGGGCTGCAGTATAGCTTATTAGTCGGTTAGAGTGTCAGCCACGTAAACTCCGGTGAAGATCTGAGGTTCATGGTTCAACTCTCCCCTACTCGTGGCAGTTTGTTTCTCAGGAAGCTGAGAAATGGACCGGTCTGTGCTGTCATGGTTGTGTACTTTGGCAAGACATTTTATCCTAATTGCTGTTGATGGGATTGGCATACAAAGGGCTTCCTGTATGTCATTGAGGTAGTCACCAACTACTACAAAGAGACCCTGCCTCAAAATAACTCTGGCTCTTCACGGGGCAATAAACCCATCAATCAAAGAAACAAAATACATGTTATTAAGCCCATTGTTTTTGTCTACTGTACTTAAGCTGACAACTGGTATTTCATTGTCCTTCAGTATATATATGGTCACTCCCTGTTTGAGTTCAGGTTTGTGTGATAGACACCTGGGCTTATATTTCTGGATAAACTTAGAATATACCTAGTATAATAATTATTTGTATGTTTACTGCACATGTAGCAAAAGTTTTTATTACAATATATATATATTTTACTGAGCAAAACCATATGTTTTATGTATATGACAGATTTATGCCTGGCCGCTATTGGAGACACTGTTTTCGGAGGTTCTTACCAAGGATGAGTGGCTGATGCTCTGGGATAATGTTTTCAGCAATCATCCATCTTTCTTACTCATGGCCGTAGTAGCCTACACTATCTCTGCCCGGGGACCACTCATGCAGTGTATTGAACTGGACGACTTTAAGGTTAGTAATCAAATACAGACTTTTACTTAAGGGTGTATGCTACCTTATTAAGGATTTATGGTATGTAATTGTACACCTTATGTAAAAAATTTAGTGGGGCATACAAAAATCATAGTGTTATTCCATCTGTCTGTGGATGGACAATATTACTCTCGGAATCAATTTTATGACACTTGGTGCTCAGAATCATTTATCAATTGCAGTTACTATACAGAGTTCATATATAATTTCTGTTTATTTTTCAAATTGATGATTTTGCCTGGAGTTATGCCCCTACTTATGATAATTTGATATACATCTGTCTATGCCTTTGTCTACGTCTCTTGGACAGTGGATATAAGTTAGCCTGAAGTTTATAATGGCAGTCATTTCAAAAGATATATTTGCTTATATATATATTTATATATGTAATACATGTACATTCTACATGGTAACTATTGGATGGGATTATAGATTCCGAATCCATTTCTTATGCAGTCATTGTGACTAGATCATATATACTCTGTCATGTAGAGTAACCAACTACCTCTTTGGATAGTGTCACATGTGGTTACTGGTTTAGAGTCTTATTTCACTGCTGTAGGTATGTTGAGGTGACTCAAGAAGGCAGTCTAGATCTTTATCCCACCTCAAATTGATTCTAAAGTCTGCCCATTCGGTGCCTGAACATTCACAGAGTCGTCAAAGCTCCGCAGATCGGATTGGAATAAGTCGTGCTCAATGATCCTTTGCTCGGGGAGCAGTCTTATTACAGGCCCAATGACACTATGTCGGTGTCGCATATTAGGATGCCCGTCTACATATACAGAGTTATGGCCCTTTAATTAGATTGTATCACAATGTCTCGGATAAATCTCATATGCTTAATTGCCTATGTTATGCATATCGTTGAGAAATTTTGAAGAAGAAAAATTAATAAAGATTTGAATTTTCAGTTTTTTTACCACCATCGCAATGCTGTAGATGTACGACAAGTTATCAAAGAGGCCTACCGACTGATGGAGGCAACGCCAGATGATATTCACCCCCACAAAACATTGGCTGAGTTTAAACCTCTTACTGTGGGGCAGTATCCTGTTTTCAACAAATATCCAAAGTTTATTGTGGACTATCAGGTAAATAAACAGCATGATAAATAATGCATATTAAGAGTTTGTGTCTTTGAAGTTCAGATTTATTTTGATAAAATTGAACTTCAGATTTATTTCATTAGTAAAATTTAATTATGTCCATGTTCAAGGACACATTTCAAAGCCAAAATTCTGCTCTCTTTTTTTTCAATCAGAAAAAAAAGGGTTATTCTGCCTGGAAAGGTCAATCAAGATGACCTATAACCATTGTGTACTGTCCACCGTCCAGAAATTTTTCCCATTTCAAAGTTCTCAAGTTTAACCATCGCGACCTTACTCAACCTTGTCTCAAATGATCCTACCCAAGTGTTAGTCAGCCCAAAATCTGAGATGGCTGCCATGACCACCATATTGAAACAAAAACAATTGAAACTTCATCTCTAGGTCCACTAGTGCCATTGAGCTGAAAATTGGTGGGGATGTTAAGGATAGGAAGCTGACAAAGTATTGTTGTTTGTCAGCCTCTTCATAACTTTGTGATACCATGTAGTATTCACAGCAGCCAATTTGTAACACGGATGTATTGTTATGGTTTTTTATAAGAAACGCATCTCAAGAACGCAACTTCATCTTCAAGTCACTAATAGAATTATAGTAGTACATGGTGATTTATAAACAGATGACCGTCTTGACCTGAGGGCCTCTTGTCCCTATCTTCCATAAAATCTTCTGTGACCATTACCATTTTTTGGGTCGTTGAATGGTCCTTTGCCCAAAAATGTGAGTTAATTTCCAGATATTGGACAGTCAAGGTAGTTGGGAATTCACAGAATTACGAAAATTGAAAGAAATGACTTTTATAATAAGTAAATATAATTTACAGGTACAAGAACGCGAGAGAATACGACATGAAGAAATGGAATATCTACGCCAAAGGTAAGTGTTTTATTACAAAAATAAAATATCTATGCCAAGGTAATTGTTTACATTACAAAAAATAAAATATCTATGTCCAGGTAATTGTTTACATTACAAAAAATAGAATATCTACACCAAAGGTAATTGTTTACATTACAAAAAATAGAATATCTACACAAAAGATAATTAGTTATATTAAAACAGAATATCTACGCCAATGGCAATTGATTAATTTAATTAAGTACATAATTTTATGTATCTTTACAGACAAGTATCACTAGAGATGCAGAAGGAGACGATGAAACGTACACAAGAGGAGGAGGCCTGGTACAGACAACAACAGTTACTGATGGACGCAGAGGAAAAACGCCGGATACTCATACAGACGGAGGAACAGAAACTCACAGCACAAAGGAAACGGTAACTCAATGTTTCTAAAATATTTATATAACAGCAAAGAGGAAACAGTAACTCAATGTTTCTTAAATATCTAAATACAGGACCAAAAAACAAAAGAAAAAAATCAGTAAGGAACTCGTACATATCTGTCATGACGTGTGTATACTTTATACTATAGCTTAATATTATCAAAGTTTAAAATAAGATGTCTGATAATTATAAAAAAATATATATATTTTAGCAGATATTAAGTGACTTAGTAAGCTAAAACTATGAACTATCAAAACTTTTTAATTGGAATGCAAAGCAGCTTTTTATGTTAACAAATATCAAAAGAGTGAATGTATCACAATTACTGCAATAGTAGTAATTTTCTGGGGTTCTATTAAAATCATTTTGCCTATTTTCTGGGATGTCAGTACATTAAAATAAGATAAAGTAGATACATTGAAAATAAAAATTTGGTAAACTTTAAAAAATTTGAACCATCAAAAAAATAAAAAAAATAAGAAAAAAATTCTGTAAACTTGTACCATTGCGACAGGTTGTTTGCCATGAACCGTGAGGTGAAGCTGAAGGAGCTACAGCTGCTGGACGCTGCTCGTCGTAAGTTCCTTCACTTCCAGAAGGAACAGCGTCAGAAAGAGCTACGTCGCCTTGACGACGAGGTCCAGAGAAAGGTGATTGGTTGATGATATTTGAGAGGGTGGGTCTGATCAATTACTGTACTTGGTGGTAAGCCCATGTCTGGTAATAATGAAAGGCTATGTCTATTGCAGTTTAGTAAAAATGCTGAAAAATGTTATTTCATTGTCTTACAGTAAGTCATTGTCGGGTAATGAGCCTCCTCCTGTGTTTGAGGGGTCGCAATAGCTTGGTTGGTTAGAGTGCTGGCCACAAAACCTCAGATGAAAAATCGAAGTGTGTGATTCAGCACTCCCAACCTATATCAATTAGTGTATCTTGAGAAGCTGAGAAATGTACTGGTCTGTGCTGCTATGGTTGTGTTCATGGGCAAGACACTTTACCCTATTTGCTCTGGATGGCATGCGATGGGCTCTCGTATGTTGTTCAGTGAGATAGTCACCAACTACTACAAGGAGACCCCACCTCAAGAATACCCTGTCTTTTCATGGGATGATAAACCTAGCAAATAAACAAACCCTATGTTAAGTCAAAGTTGCTATAATGCTGTGTAACTTTTGTTTACCAGGCTCTATTGAGGGATCAGGAAACAGAATCTGCTATAGAGGAGGCAGAGATCAGAAATATTGAACTACAGCTACAGAAGAAAATGTTTGAACAGGTAAATCCAACTTCTTACCGTTTCCATTTGAAATCTGAATTCTTAGTCTAGAACATGTTCGTGTTTAAGTATCAATACCATACGAAATTAATGCTCAATTAATTACCACCTGTTCAGTTTATTAGCTCACCTGCCCGAAATATATTTTTCACATAACTAGCATGTTTTGTCTATCATGTCATACGACCATGTCATAAATATTGTAAGACATTGTAGATTAACATTATTGCAAAATGGTGACGTCACATAATTGTTTTGGTAGAGGAAATCTTGCTGTTTGAGTCAAACATTATTAATTTGAGAGTTTTGCTAATTTTCTCATTGCTTACCAGTTATATGATAAACAGACTCAGCACTGATGTCAGTATATTAGAGAATTGATTAAACTTGTCAAATAATTCAATATGTCACTTGTCTAAAGCCGCGTGAGATATCTTATTAGGAAAATTGTTTGATAAAGTCCATTGAATTTTTGACATTGACACATGAGGAGATACCCTATTAACACAATAAGTATCATAAAGAACAATTCCAGACAACTGTCATCTTAGTTTTCATTATACTGGTCGCCTTATAATGTCAATGGTTTTATCTGTGACCAGGAACTATTCCGGGAGTTTGCCACAGCATCCCATCAGCTCCGGACAGAACAGGACATGCACCGGAAACAGGCAGAGTTGGAAAACCGTATCCAGGATAGACTGAAGGATGTGGAAAGGGAACGACAAATGGATGTCAGAAAGGTCTGTCACTTAATCTACCACAATAACATCACTGTATGAATCCCTTCCCTGTCACAGGGGCTTGGTACGATTATCCAAATGATGGCCATATATATATATGACACTATAATACATATATAAATCATTTGGAAAATCGTGCCAAGCCCCTGTGTTCCCTGTGTCTCATTTGCATTTTAAATCCCTTTTAATACTGTGATATAATGCTGTGATCCCAGCAGTGATATCACGGTAGTCTCCTATCGGTGAAACTAGGGGGACTATAGGTTCCGCTCCGTCCGTCTGTGTAAGTAAGTATGTACATAACACCAAAGTTTGTCAGCACTCTAGGGCTTCAATCCTAGAAAGGATTGTGATCAAACTTCACACAATTACAAAGGACTTTATTAATATCTCACACAAAATACTTGTCAGTGGGGGACATATATTGCTATAGTAATATCAGTATGCTTATTTACGGAATAGTGGTAACACACTTGCCTTTCACCAATGTGGCCAGGGTTTGATTCCCTGATTTGATGTGAAAAAGGTACGGGTGTCACCTGTCCGACCTTGTAGGTTTTTAGCTCACCTGCCCGAAGGGCAAGTGAGCTTATGGCGCGGCGTCCGTCGTCCGTCCGTCGTCCGTCCGGCGTCAACTTTCCATTCAAGCAACTTCTTCTCAATAACCAAACGGCCTAGAGACCTAACATTGGGCCTGTAGCATGCTGGGGTGAAGGGCTACCAAGTTTGTTCAAATGAATGACCTTGACCTTCATTCAAGGTCACAGGAGTCAAAAAGGCTAAAATCTTCAAACGACTTCTTCTCAACAACCAACAGTCCCAGGGAGTTGATATTGGGTCTGTAGCATGCTGGGGTAAAGGGCTACCAAGTTTGTTCAAATGAATGACCTTGACTTTCATTCAAGGTCACAGGAGTCAAAAAGGCTAAAAAAAAATTAGACGACTTCTTCTAAATAGCTAAAAGACCCAGGGACTTGATATTGGGTCTGTAGCATGCTGGGGTGAAGGGCTACCAAGTTTGTTCAAATGAATGACCTTGACCTTCATTCAAGGTCACAGGAGTCAAAAAGGCTAAAATCTTTAAACGACTTCTTCTCAATAACCAAGAGTCCCAGGGACTTGATATTGGGTCTGTAGCATGCTGGGGTGAAGGGCTACCAAGTTTGTTCAAATGAATGACCTTGACTTTCATTCAAGGTCACAGGAGTCAAAAAGGCTAAAATCTTTAAACGACTTCTTCTCAATAACCAAGAGTCCCAGGGAGTTGATATTGGGTCTGTAGCATGCTCGGGTGAAGGGCTACCAAGTTTGTTCAAATGAATGACCTTGACTTTCATTCAAGGTCACAGGGGTCAAAAAGGCTAAAATCTTTAAACGACTTCTTCTCAATAACCAAGAGTCCCAGGGAGTTGATATTGGGTCTGTAGCATGCTCGGGTGAAGGGCTACCAAGTTTGTTCAAATGAATGACCTTGACTTTCATTCAAGGTCACAGGGGTCAAAAGGCTAAAATCTTTAAACGACTTCTTCTCAATAACCAAGAGTCCCAGGGAGTTGATATTGGGTCTGTAGCATGCTGGGGTGAAGGGCTACCAAGTTTGTTCAAATGAATGACCTTGACCGTCATTCAAGGTCACAGGAGTCAAAAAGGCTAAAATCTTTAAACGACTTCTTCTCAATAACCAAGAGTTCCAGAGGCCTAATATTTGGCCTGTAGCATGCTGGGGTGAAGGGCTCCCAAGTTTGTTCAAATGAATGACCTTGACTTTCATTCAAGGTCACAGGAGTCAAAAAGGCTAAAATCTTTAAACGACTTCTTCTCAATAACCAAGAGTCTCAGGGAGTTGATATTGGGTCTGTAGCATGCTGCGGTAAAGGGCTACCAATTTTGTTCAAATGAATGACCTTGACCTTCATTCAAGGTCACAGGGGTCAAAAAGGCTAAAATCTTCACACGACTTCTTCTCAATAACCAACAGTCCCAGGGAGTTGATATTGGGTCTGTAGCATGCTGGGATGAAGGGCTACCTAGTTTGTTCAAATGAATGGCCTTGACCTTCATTCAAGGTCACAGGGGCCAAAAAGGCTAAAATCTTTAAACGACTTCTTCTCGATAACCAACAGTCCCAGAGACCTAATATTTGGCCTGTAGCATGCTGGGGTAAAGAGCTACCAAGTTTGTTCAAATGAATGACCTTGACTTTCATTCAAGGTCACAGGAGTCAAAAAGGCTAAAATCTTTAAACGACTTCTTCTCAATAACCAAGAGTCCCAGAGACCTAATATTTGGCCTGTAGCATGCTGGGGTGAAGGGCTACCAAGTTTGTTCAAATGAATGACCTTGACTTTCATTCAAGGTCACAGGAGTCAAAAAGGCTAAAATCTTTAAACGACTTCTTCTCAATAACCAAGAGTCCCAGAGAGTTGATATTGGGTCTGTAGCATGCTGGGGTAAAGGGCTACCAAGTTTGTTCAAATGAATGACCTTGACCTTCATTCAAGGTCACAGGGGTCAAAAAGGCTAAAATCTTTAAACAACTTCTTCTCAATAACCAAGAGTCCCAGGGACTTGATATTGGGTCTGTAGCATGCTGGGGTGAAGGGCTACCAAGTTCGTTCAAATGAATGACCTTGACCTTCATTCAAGGTCACGTCGATCAAGTATGCTTAAATCTTTAAATGACTTTTAGTGAAAAGCCAAAGTGCAGAGAGACATTATATTGGTCCTGTAGCATGCTTTCAAATAACTGCAGGATCCATATATGAAAAGATCACTGCATTGCAGGTGAGCGATTTGGGCCCATTGGGCCCTTGTTCTCCGGGTACTCTGGACCCCATGTGCACTTCCATCTGGGCAAACAAGAGTTGATGTAACATGTTTTTCAATTGACTTCTGGGGGGATGAGGAGCCAACTTCAATCAGTGGGTATCATTAGTGTGAAACTTGGTGTTGAGCATAAATGCTCAAAGGTATGCCTGCGACTGGGTCGAAACCAGTCGACTAATAAAGTTGAAACTAATTGATACATTGTGTAATGCTTGAGTATGTTGCGGTTATTATCCCCTCTCTATAATATGTTTTACACTTGTTGTAAAATAAAGATTTTTTTAAGTTCTTATATATAACCACAGGATCTAGATTTATGATAATATAATTCCTTTTGAATGTTAAGAACCTTGAGTATTTCTTTGGGAGACAGTTTCCTCCTACACTAACATCCCTTGGACACTTCCATCTGGGACATCAAGTGATTTATAGAAGTTTAAACACTGTAACTTTTTTCACAATTGTTTTAAAATAATTATAAGATTGTTAATAGTTTAAAAAAGAATTAAATAAGTTATTTCTCTTTTCTCTCCTTTTTCAGATGCTACAAGATAATCTGGCACAGACCGCTCAGCAGAACATTGAGGCCTGGGCCCAGAATGAATTTGAGCATCGTCACCGGTTAGAGGACTTGGAGCGTGAGAGTAAGGCTATCCAGGTCTGTCTGTACTATATATACCTTCTCTGTGTCAGAGGAACAATAAATTCACTGGATTAAAATCAAAACATTTATTATTTAAAATTTAAAGTGTTCAAATAACTTCGTACAAATGCTCTGTAAGCGGTCATATTATATCTTGTCAAATTTTATTTCATTTGCTTTAACAAAAGTTCATTATTGGTCATTATTGGGTGGTTGGGTGGCACGGTGATGCTCACTCTCACCGAAGTGATAAGAATTTGTTTCATGATTAAACAGTTGTAAAATATTATTATAAAGCTTAGAATTGCTTTTTACATTTTTAATCTGTCATCTCTATTGCGGGGGAAAAGTTCTAGTTTCAAATTGACAGACCATTATGCATACAGTATAATATGTAAACTTACTGTTCATTTTCGTTACAGTTAGCTAAGAAAAGTTCTGAAAACAGGAAGTTAGAAGAGGAAGTTCATAACCTGATGAAGCAAGTCCAAGCACAAACGGTCAGTTTTTGTGTTTAATTCAATAGCACTGACTTATTTTTGGGGTAAAAATTACATATTTTGAGAATTAGTGATTTTGCAAAATTTTATATTTGTTTTGCAATGCATCAAATATTTACGTATGTAAACAGAATTCTGATGAAACACAGTGTATATGAATTAGATATATATTAGGAATAAACCCAATGCCGCCATCGATTAAAGTAGTCAATTAATTGGTCCTTCGCTTTCAGCCTGGATACCCGGGGGTATGCAGGGGATTGAGAAAGTAGTATAAACTGTGGTCAAGAGGAGACAAACTCTGACCAACTACCTAATAAAAACTAGAAGAACCTGCCTCCTGCCTGTTGAAATTGTCTTTTCTTGACCATAATATATATGAATAAATGCAAAATTATGTCTTGTGAAGCATTTGTATGGAATGTTTATGATAATCAATTATTTATTTCATTTACCTACACTTTATGGTATTGTATTATTTGGGTCCACTGTCTTATTTATCCGTATGTTTAACTTAAGTATCAACTGGCCTGTAGTCAGATGAAAATATTACAGAAGATAACAGATGATGTAAACACTTCCATTCATAATTCACATTGAGAAACAGAATATGAAATGAAACTTGTGTATTGTATACCCGGAGAAAAACCAGGATTTCTCATTTTTGGCAAAATTGTTTTCCTATGTAAAAATGACTGTTTAAAATTAGTTCGATTTTTACTCTCGTCAAAAAAGAAGACTTTGTTAGAAACTCTCTTTGATGTTCTTTTTCTCCACAGGCCAATGAAGCCGATTTAGCTAAACTCCAGCTAGGAGAGCAGAAAGACTTGGCAGCAGAATCTGACCAGCGACGTTTACAGTTCCTGGAGGACGAAGGATACAAAGCACATTACCATGGCAGGAAGCTGACCGAGGATACAATCTCAACTTTAAATAGTATGTAAAGGGAGACAACTTCATTGTATATAAACATTTCTCTAGGTATCTACAAAATAAAGCAAGGTCTTTTATATTTGTCTCTCCGCAACAAAAGATTATAAGCAAGATATTTCTTTTCCATCATTGGAAAAAGTTTATTCTTGGAAATTTTCTTGACTTTTCAAGCAGTTGGAATAGTTAGGAGCATAAATAAACTCATCCTCAAAATACCAAGGCCTGTGTATTCATGAATCCATTTTCATGCTCAAGCATGAAATCTGTGTTCAACCCAGCTTTCTTTAAATGTGTTTAGATTAAATGTAATAACAGTTTAAAAGAACATAGTATCTCTCTTGAAGTCTTTCTGAAAGTCCTTCAAACCATTTAAAATATTAATAAAGATATCAGCTTTTCCACCAAAAGTATATGAGCTTGAGTAAGGTTCATGAAGAATAAGTGCTGTGTTCTCAAACAAAAGTAGATACGGTAACTTATCAAGAATATAACACCTGAATTTCGAAAACTATATAAATTAAAAGTTATTTGATGCTTGACTATTAAACATGAGACAAGAAAAAGAAAACATTCAAGTTTAAAAGGTTCTTTGATTCTAAAGTATTAGCTTTTGTTTTGTGTGTGGCAGGTCACAGAGCGGGACTGGCAGGGCTTGATAACAGCAGTAAATCTGAGTTATACCACACACTGGTGACCTCTGACTGTGACACGGACTCCAAAGGTGAATTTACAATCGTCAATTTAAAGAAGTATTTATATTCTAATACTGTTGAATTAATGTAAATGAATAATATTTATGGATTCTATGTATGTGTGATGTTGTAGGTACATTTTAAACACATCCATTAATGAGTGAAGATTTATAGGAACAAAGCAAATGAAAATGTACTAATGAAGGGAGTCTTAAAGGTGAAAAAGACAATTTGCTACATATACCCTTAATGACTACTGATAAGATGAGGAGGGTGATTGGGTTGGCATAATGATTCCTAATCAGACATGAAAAGATATGAGTATTGCATGCCTGATCATATTTATTTTCCACAGATTCTTCGGTTTCTTCCCATATTAAGACTCCCTACACACATTCATCTTGGCCAACAAGAATTATCAAAATGGCTTGACATATCCAATTTGAAAAAGAATTGTTTAATTAAAATGTTTTTTTTTGTAAGGAAAGACTATATTTCTGGCACTTCGTTATATATCTGTACAGAAAAATGGAATGTTGCAGATTCGTCTGGATTGCTACAATTCTTTACCTTCTGGGACGTTGTCTTTATTAGGATTTATTAGGATAATTAATGGATGCAGGCTGGAAGCCTCTATATCCATATCAACGATATATGTACATAAAATAAATAAACGATTGATTTCCAGTATATCAATTGCTATGTTTCCTCAATATATCTAAAATGTTAAACTTTAAAATGAATATTTTTCCAGTGTTTATCTAGCATTACTTCAAAGTTGTATACAGTATCTGCATCTATAATATGTTGCGGCAAATTATTCCATACATCTATTATTCTGTTACTGAAGAAATTCTTTCTTAATTCTAGATTACAACGTTTCTTAAACATTTTCTCAGAGTGACCTTTCGTCCTACTAGAACTGTCCATTTGGAAAAAGTTCTCAGTTACTCTATAATCATAAAGTTTTTTAACTATTTTAAAAACATTGATAATGTCCCCTCTAGTTCTCCGATGTTGTAAAGTTGGAAGATTTAGTCTCTCTAGGCGTTCCTCATATGTAAGGTTTTTGAGTCCCGGAATAAGTTTTGATGCCCTTCTTTGAACGTTCTCGATCAGGTCGATATCTGCTACTCGATATGGGTTCCATACACTTGCCGCGTATTCCAGGTGTGGTCTGACGTGAGCTTTAAATAATAACTTGAACATTGACTCATCAAGATAACAAGGTCTTCAACCCCTACTTCCCACCCCCACCCCCATATTGATTACCTGGTAGAATGTTGCAATATTAAGTTAATTTCCTTCATTTATCAAAACTAAGTAATATATATTCCACTTTCTTTTTGTTACAGTATCCTTTGATAGAGACGGCCGAGCATTTGACGAGAGAGAGATAGCATTACTACACGAAGTTCGACGACTGAGGGAAAAGTTAGCCGTAGACAACAGGACTAAAAAGCCACCCCCTTATGTTGCACTGGACTGAGTTTTCAAGTGATTGACTCATTATCAACCCAACCCGGACTGACTAAACAGACTTAACAGTCATACCAAAGCTGCAAACTGATCCAATGTCGAGTCATCCTGGCAATTTTTAGCCAGGAATATTTTAAGTATGTGCCTTTTTTGAACTGTGTACATAATAAAATGTAGTCATGTTCAATCCTGGACCAAGTGGTTGGAACACAGTAGTTGTACCACAGTCATTACCATAGTCATTGTCAAAAGGAAAGGTTTCATGACTACCTGGTATGTCATTAAATCGATATATATACACATACATAGTACATACCCCTAGTAGATTTAATGTACTTAATGAGGCCAAATTTGTTCTTAGACTGAGTACCAATCTTTTTGATTTTCTTTTTTTTTTTTTTATTTGAAGCAAAAATGAAGAATATCTTGAAAATAAAGAATTTTCCCATTGTGATGGTTCATGGAAATGGACATTTCAGCTGTATAGTCCAATAGCTAGCTGTTGTGACTCTGCAGTTGAGTGTCGTGTCTATGTACTTCAGTTAAGCAACATCGAGCATGGTTATCTCTTGGATGGGTGACCGCTCTGTGCAGGTTACACCATATTAGCGCTGTTTAACAGTGTCCTGAAAACATGAAATGTACAAAATTGTAAATCTGAATGAATTCAAAGTTGCATTTTGTCTTGAGCAATCCTTGCAACAGGGGTCTTCACTGGATTGCTCAGTGATGAAAAAAAAAGAAGATTACTTATTTATACGTATCAGCCAGGATTGGTATCAACAGTGTATATAATATATATATATTAAGAATTATTGTTAGATTGATAAATAGTTCTACATGTAAAAGATTATATATAATTTGCTGTAGACTTTCAGCAGATTTATTCCTGATCATCAGCTTTACATACTTTTATCATTACTGGTATTAAAAGTTATGTCGGCTCGGTGGAATATTTGTGTGTTTGTTTTAGTCAACCATTGTGATATTGCTTACAGATGTACTAGTAAATTATTTTGATTAATAAAAACAAAAAACAAAATTCTGTTGTTATTTTCGAACCTATTTGGTCAAACAAGTGTCCCCACAAGAAAGGACATTGCTGTATTGAACTAACTTCTATGTATGATCTTCATAATCAAGTCATACAAATTGCAACGTTAACGTTTTTGAAGGTTTTGAATATAAATTTTCAAGTTGATCTCAATATTTCTTCATTCTTATATGAAGAAGGCAAAGCTTGAACAAATGAAATAATTCATCCCAGCATATTTCTGGCCCAATATCATGACCCCATGATCATCCCCGTTATTGAAAAGAAGCCGTTTTAGATTGTAATGCATTTTACCCTTGTGACCTTGCACACGATATTTTGTCAAGGCTATTTATTTGTACCAATACTGATAGCCCATCATCCCATCATACTTATAACATATCATGACCCCAGACCTCTTAGTTATTGAGAAGACGATGTTTGAAAATTTTAACCATTTTGACCCTTTCACATTAAAAAGTAGGTCAAGGTTATTAATTTGAACAGCCTTTGTAGCCGTTCAGTTTGTTTCTGACACAATATCTTGAACCTTGAACTCCTGATAATAGAGAAGATGTCATTTAAGGAAGGGAAAAGATTGATATTGGACAGACACAGGATACAGTACTAGACAAACTTGCATGTCCTTCTGGCAATCAAGTTGAAATATGAAAATAGATCTTCAAAATTTTCTGTAAATTGTAAATACTAAAGTATCAATACCACACTGATGAGATATTGAAGTACAGCATTGAACAGAACGTTTATGGCATAATAACTCGTTGGTGTTGATATTTTAA
Organism: Pecten maximus; assembly: GCF_902652985.1. Classification (NCBI taxonomy): domain Eukaryota; kingdom Metazoa; phylum Mollusca; class Bivalvia; order Pectinida; family Pectinidae; genus Pecten; species Pecten maximus. The sequence continues at coordinate 11,003,560 of NC_047025.1, read as the reverse complement.
ATTCTCCAGTCGGAAGTGTGATTGATGCCAGAAGTACCTGGACTTGAGTTGCCTTAAAAAGACCTTTAAAAAATGCTAATTGTCCAGAAGGGCTGAGCATATTTTGACTAAATTTGATTTTTGTTAGACCAACAAAAAACAGGAGTCAACCCCCTCTGTTTATGCACTATTGAGTTCCCCCTTCTTCCTAATGTCTCCCTTGACATAGTCCGAATTTTCTGACGATCTTACTATATACCTATATGTTAATCAGCTTTAGGCGATATTAACATCAGAACCCTTCGGATTAGCCTTGACAATGCCTCACGTTTGGCCTTTAGTTGAGCGTTCGCCCCTGTGAGGAAGGTTTTTGGGTTCTGTCCCCTTGCCGAGACATACCAGAGTCTATAAAGATGGTAATTCATATGTACTCCTGCTAAACGCTCAGCTTTTTGGGAGTGGTACGACTGGTTCCCCCGTTGTTATGATATGGTATAATGTGACCGGTTGGGGTATCCTGCTGGGTGTCTTTGACAGTATGCTTCATTGAGGTAGCACTATAAAGTCGGTATAAGTTCCGCGCTATAACAAACATATCGCCACCTCCCAAAACATACTCTACGCATGTATCTCGCACACAGGGGATCCTTAAATGACCTTTTCTGTTGATAGGACATTTTACAATACAGAAACAAATCCAATCACCAATATATGATTTATAATGGTCAATGTCATTTTAATTTGTAAGGCCCATGAGAAATATCAAAGATTTACTTCCATCAGACTATGATGTCGGTCCCTCTATTTACGCAACATAGATGGAGTCCCCTTCTACCCACAAGGAAGAAAAGTATTTCAATAATTTCTATAAGTTTTTATTTATTTTATAACAATTGCGAAACACTATCAACTTATCACTCTTGCTAGTCCAGATGGAAACTCACGTGGGTTCGTATTGTGGGACGGTACAGAAGTACCCAGAGAAAACCCACGTGGTCGGGTAGGTGACCCCATACCTTATAGGTGAAGGGAGATTGTGCTGTCACTGTGCCACCTGATCACCCATTAAAAAAAGTAGTCCATATCAAGTAAGGTTGATTCAGACCGATTTCGCCAAAATCCACTGAGGCCTTGACAAACATTTTAAGGTTTAAGTTGACGGACTCCGCGCGATCAAACAAGCTCATTGGCCACTTGAACCTGATAATTCAAAATCAGTTGGGTTCTTTGAAATCACACTAGTATTTATGAAATGTAAAAATATCACAGAATCAAATAAATGAATGTGTTTGGGGAAAAACAATAAAATGTCACCATCACAGTAGACAAAAATACCGACGACTCTTTCAGAGTATCCAATCTTTGTAATGGGTGTTCTGTTGCAACGGATAAGATTACCAATAGTTTGTCTAAAGTCATCACAAAAGGTTCGTTAGAATGAGACACGTGTAAATAAATATCGTTTATGAAATGAAAACTTATTTGAGATCGTCAAAAGATTGTCTTATTTCTCTTTCCCAAAATTAACTCGGAATCGATTGAGCTCAAGTGCGGAAATAAAACCCTATAGGCTATATGTACGCTAAAACCTGATACAGACGAGTATATCAGAGCGTGTCTATCCTCCACGTACTCACCGATCAGACAGGGCCGTGTCGGTTATCGTCAACACTTCATAAAAATATACCTTTACTAAAGGGAGTCGCATCGCGTCAGGAATTAAAGCCTTAGAACTGTGAACCACCAGCCAACTGAGACCACCCCCTTAATAACCGTGACTAAAACAATCAGCAGGCCCGACCCACGGGTTACGTGAAGGAGTAGTTAACCTTATACAATTACCGTGACTAAAACAGCAGGCCCGACCCACGGGTTACGTGAAGGAGTAGTTAACCTTATACAATTACCGTGACTAAAACAGCAGGCCCGACCCACGGGTTACGTGAAGGAACAGTTAACCTTATACAATTACCGTGACTAAAACAGCAGGCCCGACCCACGGGTTCCGTGAAGGAGTACTTAACCTTAAACAATTACCGTGACTCAAACAGCAGGCCCGACCCACGGGTTCCGTGAAGGAGTACTTAACCTTATATTACCGTGACTAAAACAGCAGGCCCGACCCACGGGCTCCGAGAAGGAGTACTCAACCTTATATTACCGTGACTAAAACAGCAGGCCCGACCCACGGGCTCCGAAAAGGAGTACTTTACCTTATATTACCGTGACTAAAACAGCAGGCCCGACCCACGGGCTCCGAGAAAGAGTACTTAACCTTATATTACCATGACTAAAACAACAGGCCCGACCCACGGGCTCCGAGGAGTATTTAACCTCATACAATTACCGTGACTAAAACAGCAGGCCCGACCCACGGGTTACGTGAAGGAATCTTATCCTCAATTACTTTGGGGCAAACAATAGAGTCATTATCCTTATCACCGTGACCAGCCAATAGAGCGCTACCCACGGGTTTCGTGAACGTGCCTTAACATAAGCAACGCGACAAAAGCAGAGCCAAAGGAACACTACCCACGGGTTTCGTGAACGTGCCTTAACATAAGCAACGCGACAAAAGCAGAGAGCCAAAGGAACACTACCCACGTGAAAAAACTTAAAAGCAGGGTGCTACCTCCGGTGAAATTACTTTAGCCAATGGAAATAACTATTGCAGTGGTACTCTAACAAAACTCTGTGAAAGTGTTTTTCCTTGACAGCAGCGACAACATCTGAAACCATGAGGTTCTACAAAAGGCGTCAGTGAGAGTTACTTTATGTAGAGTCAATAGAGCGACTGCATCAACCATGGGCCTTTACCCAGGGACCTTACCTAACCATATAACCATCGTAACATTGTCAGGAAGGAGGATCTGGCTCTCAGGATAAGGCACCACTTATAGGTAAGCTATGATTTTTTAAAGATAATGATATAAAAAAAAAAAAAAAAAGAAAAAAAAAAAAAAAAAGAAAAAAAAAAAAAAAAAAAACGAATGAGGGGAAAAAGAAAGAGAAAAAACTATATAAAAAAACCCAGAACAGACACTGATTAGTCTAATTACCAAGAGTAATCCATCTATTTAATTATAATTTTAAATAAGCTGTCATATCATACTTTTATTTATTGGTTTTGTATGCGTACACATTGTAAATAAAACCTGGCTGTAAATTAAACCTGACAATGTTTGAATTATTAGACGACAATTCTCTACACAGGGACTTGGCACAAATCCCCAGCCCACGGCCCATATATGTGTATTATGGTACTATACTATATATGTACCGTGGGTCGTGCTAAGTCCCTGTGATTCTCTACTTCAGTAATACTCTCTATTTTGTTCGCTATTAGCACAGGGACCAGATGCCTGATCCCCTTATCCATCAATAATAAAAAGCTCAGGGGCCAGGCAATTAACGGTATCTATCAATAATACACCAATCATACATACATACATGTATCTATATTTACGCACAGGGACCAGGTGTATCTAGGTAAAATTTTTCAATAATTTAACATAGGACCCAGATACATGGTCGTGATACTTGATTTAAAGTAACATTTATTCATTGACATTTCATCTATAATTCTTTTTGGCGATCAGACAAAAACTCTTCTTGGCTGTTTATCAATATTATAAGATTTTTTTCTTATATGTTTTATTTCCAGAAAGGGGTTACTGAAAGTCATAATCACATGAAAATAATGATATTCATCAAACTAACTTCTTATAAAATGCCTGAGATGCTTGTTAAACTATGCAGCCTATCTAATTCCGAGGATTGTTTTCCATTAATACAGCTAATGCTGAAATCTACTTTCTAAAATGCTTCATTTCGTAAATCAGGGATGCTTTAAAGCCCCGGAAACTCTATAAAAGTGTCCACGGAGCAGTCAAACCACAATCGATCATAGGAATCCATGATCGATTATTTGAGATAAAACGACTCTTTATAGATTAAACTATTAATTAGGGCAACACTAGTTTTTGATCTTTAATAAGGTGTTGTAAAATACATGCGCTCATAAATTTCAGTGGTATTTTCGTCCGCTCGCTGCAAGTGTTCTCTGTAAATTGATATACCGGGAATGAACCCTTGGATTTTGAAGATATATCAATCGTTATACTGTATATACACGACTTTTTTATTAACGATATGGCGGATGATATACGTATATGACTTACAAGTGGAAAAAAAGGTAAACCTTTGAACCCCGTGATATTTAAAGTATACTTAAGCGGTGCACTGTCCGCCGCTGATGTACATTGCCGTTTTTGAAATTTTAGTGTACAAAAATGGCTATGAGAATGGTTGACAATACAATGGTGTTGGTATGGAATACTTATACAATAGGCTCTTTGTGATGCCATATTTTAATTCTATGAAATGATGCAATAGACGTGCTTTAACACTATTGTTATAAATACATGACGTCGTGCTGACGTCATGCTATTGTGTTGTGAACGAGAAAGGTAGATTGCCACGATATAGAGAAATATTGAAAATGCATTCTTAGGCATGCTTCTCGAAATGTAATAAATACAATAAGACACTGTTCATACGATATTGAATTATTGAATTTATTTGTGTCATATGGAAATGTAGAACAAATGCTACTCAGAAGTTCTGTTAAATTACTTCAGTTCGAAAATAAGCTTATCCGAGGGTAGAATGAACACAACTCGAAACGAAATGATTTCTCTTGGCTAAACCGACAACACCAGAAATCATGAAGTCAATCACATGGATTCCATGAAGGTTACTTTTCTAGAATCACTTAAGCAACTACGAAAACCATATGGATTTATCTATACATGTCACTTTCCTTCATGTATATGGAATCTCAAAATCATGAAGCAAAGTGGACGATATCGCAGCTAATGAAAATCGCCAAAGGCTCGTTTGGTATACAATTAATCAATATTTTACATTTAAACAATATATGCCCGTCGATAATTCAAAAGTTCCAAATAATCAGTGGAAAAATATCTTCATTAGACACAATTTGATAAAAGTCAATGTATGAACCGGTACTGCATGTACTTTTCGCGAAATATTTCCCTCTAGAATTGATAAATTCAAACACAAAAACATATTAAGTAAGGAAAAAAGGCTATTTAAGATCAATACGGTTTAGCCGATTTCAGCGGAAATGAGAGCACCGCGAAAACGATATTATGTTATTTACTGTAACCAGTATGCTAGCATACATGGCGATGAGAGCTTTCGATATTATGGTCGAGAGGTGGACACTTATGTTAACCGATCCGGTGGCTGTGGTGCGCAGAGCCATTCATTCACAGTGAAGTCATACTCATCTCGCTATACACTTACGTTGATATTGCTATCAAGTCTGATTATCTTGCTCCGTCTCATCTTTTCTCGGTTTCCTCCTCATTCTGGTACGGTAGATATTAGACGAATATTGCCCGTAAAGTAGAGCTTTGGTCATTACGGCTGGAAAGGTCTAAGACATGACGCTATTAATGCACTCTGCACTCCATAGGTTAACCAATGTATTATGGTTGATGTGGGTATCAAACTGGTAGCTAGTCACAAGAATTACCTAGATGGTTGTTATAGAGACCAACCAACCAATTGTTTTCCCATAGACTTTAGTGTTAACATTTTGGATTATTTCATTCAAATTCTTGAATTGAATATGACGATTATGGTTTATAACAAAAGTTTAGGGTCTGATATAAAACCTAATCAAAAAAAAAAGTTGGGTCCTTCAGCTAAAATTTTCTCCAGGGTAGCCATTTTGAAAATAGGTGAATTTCGCAGTAAAAATTCTCAAAAATCTTAAATGTTTACATGTTTACTATTATTACGTGAACTTTTGGGAAAAAAACCAATCGGACTTAAGAAATTTATATCAACATTTCTTATTGATAGTTACCTATCAGGCTACATATCTATTCATATCTATTTTCTCACTTCATAACATACTGGCCAATCAGTGGCTGCCAGACATTTTATCCTTGGCTCAACTTTCTATACACAGGGGCTGTTTCAAAAATATATTTTTTCAATTGGTTGGTTGTTCCCTATATATAGTTAAACTTGTCGATCGCTATTCTTACCTAGACGGTTGCTATGGTTACCTAGAATATTGCTATAGTAATCTATTTTATTGCTATAATTACAATTTACCTTAATGGTTTACCTATATGGTTGCTACATAATTCGCCTGTAGACGGGTTGCTATATTCATCTAGTTGGTCGCTATAGTTACCTACATGGTCGCTATAGTGACCAAGTTGATCTCTGTGGTTACCTAGTTGATTGTTATAGTGACCTAGTTGATCTCTATATTTACCCAGATGGTTGTTATAGTGACCTAGTTGATCGCTATAGTTACCCATATGGTTGTTATAGTGACCTAGTTAATCTCAATAGTTACCTTGATGGTTGTTACAGTGACTTAGTTGATCTTTATAGTTACCTAGTTGATTGTTATAATGACCTAGTTGATCTCTATATTTACCTAGATGGTTGTTACAGTGACTTAGTTGATCGCTATAGTTACCCAGGTGGTTGTTATAGTGACCTAGTTGATCGCTATAGTTACCTTGATGGTTGTTATAGTGACCTAGTTGCTCTCTATAGTTACCTTGATGGTTGTTACAGTGACCTAGTTGATCGCTATATCTACCCAGATGGTTGTTACAGTGACCTAGTTGATCTCTATAGTTACCTAGATGGTTGTTACAGTGACTTAGTTGATCGCTATATTTACCCAGATGGTTGTTACAGTGACCTAGTTGATCGCTATATTTACCTAGATGGTTGTTACAGTGACCTAGTTGATCTCTATAGTTACCCAGGTGGTTGTTATAGTGACCTAGTTGATCGTTATAGTTACCTAGTTGATTGTTATAGTGCCCTAGTTGATCTCTATAGTTACCTAGATGGTTGTTATAGTGACCTACTTGATCACTGTAGCTACCTAGATGGTTGTTATAGTGACCTAGTTGATCGCTATAGTTACCTAGATGGTTGTTATAGTGACCTAGTTGATATCTATAGTTACCTAGATGGTTGTTATAGTGACCTAGTTGATCACTGTAGCTACCTAGATGGTTGTTATAGTGACCTAGTTGATCGTTATAGTTACCTAGATGGTTGTTATAGTGACCTAGTTGATAACTGTAATTACCCAGATGGCTGTTATAGTGACCTAGTTGATCGTTATAGTTACCCAGATGGTTGTTATAGTGACCTAGTTGATCGTTATAATTACCTAGATGGTTGTTATAGTGACCTAGTTGATCGTTATAGTTACCTAGATGGTTGTTACAGTGACCTAGTTGATCGCTATAGTTACCTAGATGGTTGTTATAGTGACCTAGTTGATCTCTATAGTTACCTAGTTGATTGTTATAGTGACCTAGTTGATCTCTATATTTACCTAGATGGTTGTTATAGTGACCTAGTTGATCGCTATAGTTACCTTGATGGTTGTTATAGTGACCTAGTTGATCGCTATAGTTACCCAGATGGTTGTTATAGTGACCTAGTTAATCTCAATAGTTACCCAGATGGTTGTTATAGTGACTTAGTTGATCTCTATAGTTACCTAGTTGATTGTTATAATGACCTAGTTGATCTCTATATTTACCTAGATGGTTGTTATAGTGACCTAGTTGATCGCTATAGTTACCTTGATGGTTGTTATAGTGACCTAGTTGCTCTCTATAGTTACCTTGATGGTTGTTACAGTGACCTAGTTGATCGCTATATCTACCCAGATGGTTGTTATAGTGACCTAGTTGATCGCTATATTTACCTAGATGGTTGTTACAGTGACTTAGTTGATCGCTATATTTACCCAGATGGTTGTTATAGTGACCTAGTTGATCACTGTATTTACCTAGATGGTTGTTACAGTGACCTAGTTGATCGCTATATCTACCCAGATGGTTGTTACAGTGACCTAGTTGATCGCTATATTTACCTAGATGGTTGTTACAGTGACCTAGTTGATCTCTATAGTTACCCAGGTGGTTGTTATAGTGACCTAGTTGATCGTTATAGTTACCTAGTTGATTGTTATAGTGCCCTAGTTGATCTCTATAGTTACCTAGATGGTTGTTATAGTGACCTACTTGATCACTGTAGCTACCTAGATGGTTGTTATAGTGACCTAGTTGATCGCTATAGTTACCTAGATGGTTGTTATAGTGACCTAGTTGATATCTATAGTTACCTAGATGGTTGTTATAGTGACCTAGTTGATCACTGTAGCTACCTAGATGGTTGTTATAGTGACCTAGTTGATCGTTATAGTTACCTAGATGGTTGTTATAGTGACCTAGTTGATAACTGTAATTACCCAGATGGTTGTTATAGTGACCTAGTTGATCGTTATAGTTACCCAGATGGTTGTTATAGTGACCTAGTTGATCGTTATAATTACCTAGATGGTTGTTATAGTGACCTAGTTGATCGTTATAGTTACCTAGATGGTTGTTACAGTGACCTAGTTGATCGCTATAGTTACCTAGATGGTTGTTATAGTGACCTAGTTGATCTCTATAGTTACCTAGTTGATTGTTATAGTGACCTAGTTGATCTCTATATTTACCTAGATGGTTGTTATAGTGACCTAGTTGATCGCTATAGTTACCTTGATGGTTGTTATAGTGACCTAGTTGCTCTCTATAGTTACCTTGATGGTTGTTACAGTGACCTAGTTGATCGCTATATCTACCCAGATGGTTGTTATAGTGACCTAGTTGATCGCTATATTTACCTAGATGGTTGTTACAGTGACTTAGTTGATCGCTATATTTACCCAGATGGTTGTTATAGTGACCTAGTTGATCACTGTATTTACCTAGATGGTTGTTACAGTGACTTAGTTGATCGCTATATCTACCTAGATGGTTGTTACAGTGACCTAGTTGATCGCTATATTTACCTAGATGGTTGTTACAGTGACCTAGTTGATCGCTATATCTACCTAGATGGTTGTTACAGTGACCTAGTTGATCGCTATATTTACCTAGATGGTTGTTACAGTGACCTAGTTGATCACTGTATTTACCTAGATGGTTGTTACAGTGACTTAGTTGATCGCTATATCTACCTAGATGGTTGTTACAGTGACCTAGTTGATCGTTATAATTACCTAGATGGTTGTTATAGTGACCTAGTTGATCACTGTAGCTACCTAGATGGTTGTTATAGTGACCTAGTTGATCGTTATAGTTACCCAGGTGGTTGTTATAGTGACCTAGTTGATGTCTATAGTTACATTGATTGTTGGTATAGTGACCTAGTTGATCGCTATGTTTACATTGATTGTTGTTATAGTGACCTAGTTGATCACTGTAGCTACGTTATAGTGACCTAGTTGATCTCAATAGTTACCTAGATGGTTGTTATAGTGACCTAGTTGGTCGCTATAGTACCATAGATGCCATCTAAATCCATCCAATTGTTCCCTATATTTACGTAGGTTATTACTATCGTCATCAAAGAAAGTGATAACAGGAAGACAGCTCCAAAAGGACTTACATCCCTGTAAATAGGAGTCATATAACGAACCAGTAATTTCCATAAAGTCTTTTAAGGCGGCACAGATCGGGATAATCTCCGGCGATGTGCGTTAATACTCCCGGAAAATCTTCCTCTCACATAACGTTGTGACAAACAAAATAAAAATAGATTAAAACAAATCCTAAACGAGCAAAAAATTGATTTCATCCATCGCTGTCGCTGGGGATATTCCAACGAATAATGAAATACGAATTAAATATTCATATATTCGTTATTTAAATATCCACCTTTCCTTGTTAATTGTCCAATCTAATTATCTCTTAATGCATCAACACTAATTGAATTTAATGTTTTTTGAGCTTGCAGTGGTATTGCATTAAGCCTCTAAAACAAATTATCCGTCTCTCCGAGATGCTTAGACTGACATAGGGTTATTCACATTAGCAGCAAACTCCCACAAGATCGGCTGATAATTGATCTGGTGTGTCTCGCTGCATGTCGTCAACAGCAGCCTGTTGTGGAGTTGTTTTTTCACACGAAAACTTCTTGGTAGCGAATTCTCATTCTCGAGAACAAGATGGCGTTACAACATTCCTGAAGGCGCTTTATCCGTGCGTCCGTCCATCCGTCTGTACGTACAAAGAGTTCGGTTTAGCCGACATTGCGGGAAACGCCAGCGGACTTGAATGGTACGATGAAATGTCTGTCGTCCGTTAGTCAATATTTTAGCTGACCTCTCGAAGAGAGGGGCTATGATGTTACCCAGACGTCGGCGTCAGCGTTTCTTAATGTTAAGATAGTAATATCTTTATAATTGTTCTAGGGGGGCACTGATATTTGCATGGTTTGAGGGCTTCTGTAGGGATTAGAAATTACTCCCCATAGTCAAAATAAATTATTTGTGAGAAAGTCTGTTTTCTTATTATATTGGACCACAGGGGTTGGTAATGAATGTTTATGATAAAAATCAAAAATAGAGCCGTGGTCCGTATATTATGGATATATGCTGACCATGGCACTATTTTTTATTTAAACAAAAAATCATTACAAACCTCTGTGATTGGACTTAGACTTGTTAAGTTTAAGAATATTTCCTGTTAGAATTGCAGCACTTTGCTATAGATTCCAATTGGGTAACCCATCCCCTAATGCTATTATTATATAGTATAGTGATTAACAATCTGAGGCGACCTTTTGTTCCGTTGGCGACACTCTTTCTTAATATGCTAACCACGTACTCTAGATACCAGGGAGGGTTCCATAAACTTTCTTCACACACTATTACGTCGACGTATTTTGAAGTATCAACTATGTAAAATAAAAAAAGGAATGCCTAGCTTTCTCTTAAAAGATCCTGTTATTCAATGTTATTAAATTTCTGTACTTTGCTGTCTCTTTTTGATACATACGTCGGCAGTATAACCAACTATGTGTGCAAGATGCGGGGTTTACACAAAGAGTCTGATATCGAACAAATTCATCTGACTTTTGCAAAACAAAAACAAAACAAAAAAACAAAAACTAAGAGTTCGTAAATCTAAAACCTAACGTAATGATCTATTTTGAACTTGGTAGATTTCCTCTTCTCATTTCGCGCTGAATTAGATTTTTTAAGTACTGGTGCAAATTGTTGAGGCTTAGTAATTGTATATTAAGTGCAGGTTAACACGATATGTACATTGGATGTGAATCAAACCCACATTGTAAAAAATGGATGGCTTCGGTTAAACAAGAATATTTGTATCTCCGAAAAATGGTTAATGAATTTCATGTAATTAGAGCACCTAGTACCGACTTGTGCTACTAAATTAGAAATCTATCATATATCATTTCAAGTTTCCCTCGTCTGTTTGATCCTAAATCCCTATTAAGGACTGTCTGCTGTATTTCGTTATATGATAAAGGAGATTTTTTGTGATGTATCAACATCAGTTTACCATGTTCTAGGTTAGAGGTCAACAACATCATCAATATAGATAATTAAAAACAAAAAACTAAGGTGTGATAATTGAAACCTTGCGAACCCAAACCCTATCAAAAATACCAGACAGAAATCATTAATACAAACTTCATGTTGCCTGTTATGACCATGGCTAATGAAACACGATCGATAATACTACATTCTAGGAGTCGGCTAATTTGATAAACTGCCTTGCGAATACTCCCTGAAAATTTTGTTATTCAACACTTTCACACGAAAACTTCTTGGTAGCGAATTCTCATTCTCGAGAACAAGATGGCGTTACAACATTCCTGAAGGCGCTGTATCCGTGCGTCCGTCCATCCGTCTGTACGTACAAAGATTTTGTACAGATATCGCATGCACCTCTGGACAGATTTAGTTCATATTCACACATAACATGTTTCGATCCATCTTGACATGACGTCTTTGAATTTATTTTATAACATAATGTTATTTGATTTCGTTGTGGTGTGAAAACTCCGAAAATACCGCGGTAAAACGGCACTTTAATCCACACCTATTTATAGATTATATAAAAAGGGATGAGCGAAGCGGTTTATGTCGTAGGTAATTCACGAATATGTATATAAAATGCAAATAAACCACAATGTCAATATGTATTCACAAAAGTCCTATTTAGTAGTATTATCGTGTTATGATAGATTTGATCGCAATAATATTGCGTTGGAGAGCAATACCAGTAATAGTTTTCAATGCCATTCCCATCCAACATATAAAGAGAAAATTCAAAGCAAATAAGAAGTGATGGTACAGATAGAACTCCCACAAGGTTCACCCGAAATACGTCATAATCATATTAATTCCATTGGTGTCAAAGTTCCCATGGGACACATTTAATCTACGGTTCCCATTGCCGTACTAAGACATTTCGGCTGTCATGTAACTTTTAAAGAAATTAAATAAAGGTGAAAACCTAACAGAATAATCTAACAGAATAATAGAATAACCTAACAGAATAACAGAATAACCTAACAGAATAATCTAGGATTCCCCAACAATTAAGTATGAACGGTATTTAAGAAGGATTTCTTAATGGTAGTCTTGGGGACATGGTTCTATATTTATCACTCTATGGCATTACCGCTATATGACCTTACCAGCTGAAGGTGGGCGTTACCAGCTCATAACTGCCAACTCAACTCGCGTATGAATAAAGCAGTAACACGCCTGCTGACCCAGCAATATAAAAGAGTGGAAAATAAACCTTCTGCCGTAGAAAATTTAATTCAACAAGTCGGGTACATATCATCTTCATGTTTTCATTTTTTTATTTTATTTATTTTTTTCTGTTATCTTACTCACTATTGTTTTACGCTGAACCACAGCCGAGAATGGCGGGGAAACTTAAAGGAACAATTCCATTAATTACAGTGGCTTTTTTTAATCGCAATTGGTAAATATAAGAATTAAACTGTTTTCAGTTGGCAGTTATAGGCTGATAATGCCAACTGGACAAAGGCCCATGTTAAATTTGCCTTTGTCCACTCGGCATTATCAGCCCCTAGCTTCAAACTGAAAGCAGTTCAATGCTTAATAACCGTTACAATTTATCTAAGAATAGTGAACTTCATAGTGTACAAAACAATTAAAGAAGACTAGTGAATACGAAAGATAGTGTTGTAGTTGATTTTATGCATTTTATGTAAGACTTAAAGATTTTTCTTTCTTCTGACGGACACTGTTATTTAACACGCTTCACGGTTGAAGAAACAAATAAATACACTAATATAATTATATTCAGAAATGTGCACCTGTTTATAAAAACTAGCAATAAATTCAATAACGTATAAACATACTTTTCTACTGTATTTCCTTTGTCTTTGAATATTCGGAGAACAATGTTACAAAAAGATTTAATTGATGACCTTCACTTTTTTTGAACGTAATGATTCGGGAAATGTCTTTGATAATGTTGCTATAACTTGTGCCCAATCCTATTTGTATTGATCTATGGTAATACAAATATATTTAAATGAAATAAATACATGGAAGACTAATTTTGATTTCGAATACTTTCTATTTTATTATCTAACCATATTTCATTGAAAACCAGTATAACAGATTCCATAATTCGCATATATATTTTCAAACACGTACAAAAAGTTCGATAACCCCTTTATATAGATATGTTTTCAAATTGCAATGGAATTCTAAGTAAAATCTCAATGCCTATGACATATTTAATGTTTCAACAAAATTCCAATAACTTGTATATAAAATTTTCCACAGAAGATGAACTAAGTTTTACCTATCATTGGTGTATCTTAATAAGTTAAAGAATTATATCAGAACACACCAGACAATATCACTCCAAAATAACTTCGAAACAAATCCTGTCGAAGACGAATCATGGCTATAAACATAGATCGTAAAGCTGTTTCGTCCTTCCAGAACTCGGCAGTGATGTTGTGGACCAGATTTGAGGGGACCCATCCCAATAGTTCAATACATGTCGTTGGTTGGATATTGGTTAAGATTTAGGGATTGAATTGTACGTACATGAGTGTGTTGCTAGTCAGAGATGTGAAAAACATTGACGCGAAGTGTCGTCTGTGAAGGACGAGCTGTTGGAGCAAGGGTATTTTCAATATCGTTTTATCAAAAATTGGGGAAACCTACATCTACAGAACATAATTGAGGAAAAAAAGAACTAATTGAATTCCCTCATGTACAAATGAACAGAAATAAAACGGCCCCAAGGTGATCCTCTTTTTGGTGACGATAGTATCGGCGTTGCTTGTAAATATTGAACGCAATAACGTTTTGAGATTTTTTCCAAGGCACCGTTGCAAGGACAGTATTCAAAGAAAAACGTCAAATATTCTCACAGAATGTTTAGATGTATAGATTGATTTTCCACAAGGGTAACTGCAAAAGGTCGTAATTAAAGGAAATTCGCTGGTGCCAAAGCTTCCAATGAATACCATTTAATCTACGGTCTCAATTACCATAGCAAGGAGGGGGAGGAATAATTTTGATCGTCGGATGTCATGGAACTTTAAATATATATTAAATGAAGCTGAAGGCTGATCGGAGTTTTCAACAAAGGAACAAGTTGAGTGTGTTATCGATAGTCTGAGGGATCTGATTTCATAATCACTGATATTTCTCACATCATTGCGGACTTGATCTTGTACAACTGATCAAACGCTTGTAGTGAGGAAATACCGTCGTTTATGCATATATATGTTATAACAAACAACTTGTACTCAACAACAGACGGAAATATATGTCTAGATATTATTATGAGAGACCAAATACATTTAAATTTCATACATTATTCATTTACGTAACTCAGACTGAACTCATTTCATTGACTCAATTTATTATTTATATAAATGAGATAATTAATTCACAATACTGATGTCCATCTTGTTTTACCATGCATAATTGTTATCCATTTGTTAATATTCATATTCTCTTTACTGTACTGTTTACGAGAATAAACAATTGTTATTGTCATTGTCATTGCGGAGTTCACGAATAATTTTGTAATAATTTGATTATTTAATGGTTTTTATTAATTTTACTTTGTCTTTGAAGATAGTAAATATTTGTCATTGATAAATACCAGGATATGACGGAAGACCAGTTAGTATGCGATCTGTGGCGTCTTTTCAATCTGTCCTGATTCAAACTGAGACAGCCATCGTTTGATTTATAGGTATAACACAACTATATATATAAAGTTTCAATGACATTTTTTTGTTATTTCCCGTCTATGTTGGACGTTCTTCGCATCCGCTGCGTCCGGTCTGAATCTATAACATATCTTGAGAATACCCGAACGTGGTACATTTAACCCCTTCTGCGCGTGACACATTATTTTCCGAATCAATGTCACGTTTAGAACGCTTCACCAGATTTGGTTCATATTTACACCATAGTGTAGGGATATTCCTGTCTTGCCTACATTTTCTAGTTTTAATTGTATACATAGATTACAAACTACGAAAAGTAAAAGGGATGTACATTCTAGATGCTGGTGAATGTTTTCCCCTTGTCTCTTTGTCGAAATATTCTACGATATAGTTCCTTGATGAATTTTGGACTCAGCTGAGAACATTGATTACTGCCGACAGAACAGCAATATCTATTTTCCACTATGATCATTTGATCATTCTTCTAGTTTATTGATTTCGAATGTTCGCACGCGCATACAGCTTGTTGTCGTCTGCCAATCATTTCGCTACAGTGCTGAAATCGTCTGGGGGTTGCTCATAAGATACTGCCTTTAGGGACTTTGATCGTCGCAGATGACCAGATGGAGTAATGATAATCTAGCAGATTTGAAATAAATCTCCTAAATCCTTGTTGCCATACCCCACAAGTTGTTTTACAAAACGCCAGCGACGGATAGTGTCGAATGTTTCTTGACATTCGAGGAGCATATCACATTTTCGTTGGTGTTACTGTTCAGATCTTTGGTCCAAATAATTACCATCGTTTATGTAATGAGTTGGTCAAGCAGATAACACCGACTACAAAACAAAACCACAATTCAAACTCAAAATCGTTGAGACAAGGGGCAAAAATAACATAAACAAAAACAAAAAAGCATCAAGACTCCTAAAAAAGTACCAGGAATATAAGACCAGGTATTCCGCAGGATTAATCGTCGTCTGAGTCAATACGAACCGTCATGCAATCTTAAGTCAAATTCAGATATCCTCAGAATGAGAACTACGTTGACGATAACGGAACCTCCAGATTCATCAACCAGTAACGAACAGATCTGACTCCATAACTTATAAGGAAAAAGAATATTTTCAAAATGAGGTCATGATGTCGTCTGTAACAGGCCTTGATAAATCAGAAAATGGCATATGTCAAACTTTTAAAACACTATAATTACACCATCGCATTAGATGGTATTGCCACAATACAGAAATATTCCCGAGGTGTGAAATTTGGAGAAATTTGATATATTTGCCAAAGTAATGAAAAGGAAGCCCTCGTGAATATAAAACCTTTGCATTATATTTCAATTAGCGATTGCCTATCATTATATCACTATGGTACTGGAAGCAGCAGTTGTAACAGCAATCCACAAAAAAGGCACTAAATGTGCCCACAACTACCGTCCAATACATCCAAAACAAAAGGAAACATTGTTAGAGACTGTAATCCATATGCAGGTCAACATCCTTTTCATTAAATATCAACTAACTAATGCCTAGGAATTTGAGAGATTGTAAGTCGATTCAGACAATTGTAAAGCTTTACATGCATTGACTAAAGTACAAATTTCATCTCTCTATAAAGCGCGCGGGGTTAACATTATAGGTGTTATTCAGTTGCCACGTATCCATTAAATCATGGAAATAGAGGAAAGCACTTTGGAGGTTAATGAAGACCACTGTAAATTATTATGGTTGATACCATATTTAGTATACGTCTTTCCGTTTGCGATATGAACTCAGTAATGTTTGATGTTTGTTGATATGCCTAGTGGTTCCGTTGTCATCACTTTAAGTCTCACTTGAGGTCGTTTTTTTAAACTCATATTACGCAGTCTTATATCAAGACAAAAAATCCATAACACATAATTGAAAAATGTCGATTGAGTCGAAATATCATTTAAGTTCGCTGTACCAGCCTATATATACTAAAGCTCACTATCTCCTTCAACACCGTTCCGTGCATTGAAACCTGTAAAATGTCAGCGCAAGTTGTCGATAGAAGTGGTTGCAGATGATTAAATTGATTTTCCAGTTTCTCCATGTGTATGCGTCTATACGTTAATGTCATTTAGTTTCTTATCTTCTTGAGGGTTTTGTTTATTCCGGAAAATGAAAACATATTGGATTTGAGGGATTAGCTTTTTAGGATGTTGATTTCTCTGACTTCCGAGCGCACCTCCTGGTCTACTGACTATTTCGTGTTTGATGATCAATCTTCTTTCGAGTCTGCTATCTCGGGTATAATCTCACAGGGAGTTGGCATTAATCGTGTTAATTTGAAATACTCCTAATTATGTTTTGTAAAATGGTGAACAAATATGTGGTATGGCGGGGTCGGACAGCGAATCATATTATAAACAAAGAAATATAGATGAAATGAACAGTACATTTGGCACCACATTCTCCCATTGCTTCAACGTTAATCTGGACTGCATCTACATTGTATGAGAATGAGCGGATAGATGCAATCAAGGATCACATGACGTAATTATGGCGTCATTTGATCAAGCTCACGGATATGCTTTGTACTGTGTGTCTGTTGAATGGACTTTGATTTATTTGGTTTGTTTGGTTTGTTTTTGTTTAACATCCTATTAACAGCCAGGATCATTTAAGGACGTGCCAGGTTTAGAGTTGGAGGAAAGCCGGAGTAGCCCGGAGAAAAAAACCACTTTGATTTAAAGATTTTATTCTTTCAAATGAACATACGAGGAAATGGTTGAAAAGAAAGAAGTATTTATTTAAGGAAGGCAGATTTTAACATAAGTGAATATGTATAAACAATAAAACGCTTGCTAGATTATATGTATTGTCACTATAAATGCAACCAGGGTGACAGATAATAAAATTTATTATATAAAAAGATTATTTAAATGAAGGACTAATCCCTCGCGGGAAAGGGAGATTGTGTTTAAAATATACATGTACACTCTTGTAGATAAATTGCGAGAGTGAATCATGTATTAGGGCAATTTCTATATCGTTTTCGCTTTTATGAATAATATTATTTTGAAGCTAAATAAAAAAGGTAAAATGTTTTTGATACGATCTTCGTTCGTACTCACTGTCATCGTAGGCACCGATTAAATACCATAACAAAACTGAAGGTTGTCAAGGTTGTCAGTCGGAGCTGGAGTGACCAGTCGTCAAGTTTTGTTAAAGCTTTGATACAGTAGACCTTGCAGTACATAACGGTCGCGGATTAAGGAGATACAGTTTTTGTTATTGGAATATGAATTTGAACTGGTCATAAACATAGCATTTGTATGATTTGATAACAAATATTTAATGTTATAAGATAAGTATCGGGCCAAGAAAATAATAGAAGATGCTAAATGTTGCCACATAGATGGAAAGGATTCATTCAGCAACATATATCACAGAACTCGCTGTTCATTTCCTGTTGGAGATATCGATTGATGATATTATTAGAGAAAATGATACTTTCAACTTAGCAAGCCGGACCCAGACGCCTGTGGTTAAAAACGAAATACAACTTTAGTCGGGGATTCCCCTTAATTTTCCTAATGTTATCTGGGGAATTACGTCCAACATATGTATTATTGTATAAAATATCACTCATTTTATGTTCAATGTAAAGCGTAATTCATATGATTATTTTCATATCCTATGTTCATTTTCATTGGGCAACATAGTCGCACGTGATCACATGACTGGACACTTGCGAAAATTGAATAAGAAAATGTTAGAACTGAAATGTTTGCATCCTCGCAATGATATGAAGAAATAAGAAAATATTATGGCAAATTAGGTTCGGTCGATGGATGGTTTTATCGACCTCAAGGTCGGCGGATATCGCTGATCAGGGTTGATAAAACCATGGATCGACGTCATCAACATCCGTAAATGAATAAGGGATATTATAATTTCTAAATAGAGAATCTCATTTCGAGATTAATCAATCGTTTCCTTCACTCTGTTCCTGTATGTAGTCTGAATAATATACTGCTTCGACATCATCTTCTGATTAGAAATAAAAGCTGAATGTCAAAGTTGAAAAGTTACATCAAATAACGATACAGAATAATCTTAGAAATCCTTTGCATTGGAGATGAAAAAGTTAATGAAAAATAAAGGAGGGCCTGGGATCGAACCTTGGTGTACACTTCACTAAAAAAAAATTCTTGCGATAGCTCCATTTGACTAAAATAATTCTCTGAATATGTGAAGTAACATTCGTCAATTACAAAGGAATTTTAATTTCTCAGCAAATTTGATAAAAGACCATTCATATATGTTTTTCTTTCTCCGCGTGATAACCGTTACATTTTGTTGTAGAAAACAAGATTGGTGTTAAAAACAACATTTTTAACGAAAACGTTACAAAGATGTTTGAAAAGATAATGTTTTTTCCAAATAATATTTGAAGAGTTTGCTAAAAAAAAAAATGAAAAATGCTAGTAAACACTTGTTTTACAACATCAATCACAAGCTTTATCTTCAAAGTAAATCATAAGATATAAGATACCAGGGACAATTTTTGCAACATACGTGATTGGTTTAATTAGTTTAAACATATTTTATTGACATACAAAAATGACAAAGGGATTAGTCAGCAAGTTTTACCAACTTATAAATGACTTCTCCCGTAAAAATAACAAAATAATAAACAATAACATAGTCATATGATGGTATATAAGAATATTCAATTCAAAATTGTGATAAAGAAGAGAGAAGAAAAAAAATATGGAGCATTTTTTGATTAAGTTGTTTTTTTAAGTATAGGAAAGTGGCATCAAAAAAAAAGAGGAAGAGGAGAGAGAGAGAGAGAGAGAGAGAGAGAGAGAGAGAGAGAGAGAGAGAGAGAGAGAGAGAGGGGGGAGGGGGGGATAGGAAGTGATAATTAACTCGAATCTTCCCGACTTTCTCAAGAAGTTTTGCACAGCTTTGGCGATTTTTATATTGTCAGCTGAGGAAATATTCGTGTCACCATTGCAAAGTACATCTACATTTACAGGACCGCACCAGGTTAAATCAGCAATAAGAGTTCCTCTTAAGTTATTGTACAGGGGACATTTAAGGAAAAAATGATGGGGATCTTCACAGGGATGTCCACATTGACAAGCAGGCGAATCAACGAGATTGGCTCTAAAAAGATCATAGATTAGTGCACTTGCTCGATACGTGATAAGATATTGAATAAAAAATCCTAAGTTTAATAACAAAGATATCAAGATTTCAAATATTTTCACATTACGATATTGCAACGTTTGAACGTCACATAAACAATTCTGTGATAAACTTACAGAAATAGTGAGGTGACTTATCTCCTTACTTGAAACGATTTTGTAAATTTTCGATATTGGATAATTTCAAAATATCATGAAATAAGCGATTATGTTGTGCACTGGTGACACTATTAATAAGAATCCAGACATGTCATGCTGGCTGACGATCTTCAAAATCGTTATCGGTGCCTCACTTAATGTGCTCAATCTATGGCATCCGTGTCTAACTCTATATATTACACGGCGTACCACTGTTGAAGTGATGTTCTCGTAAATCACAAATGTAGAAAAACATACGTTTGCATTACTTCTTAGCTTAACGCGAATCTGATTCCGACATATCCTTTCTAGAGGAAAAAGTGTTGTTTTATATAGCCAATATGAAAAACTCGATATAAAACCTCATTTAAATAATGCGTGATATTGGAGATTCCTCTCAACTAATTTGAAAAAGCTCCCTTGCGGAATATCTTTCTGTGTTGATACAACTTATCCGAAGACACGTAATCAACTCCGTATTTTTATTTATCCGTTTCTAGATGACATTCTAATAAATTTGTACTTTATGGACTGATAAGAAATGTATGTAATCGTCGAGAGTACGGGTCACCTTACCAAACTCAATCCCTTACAGAGCGAGAGCTCGAGCCTTAGCAAGAGCATGATATTTTTTTTCAATACTACTTCCTATTACAGATTTGATGCCGTTGACCGCTTCAAGTGTAAGCAGTAGATCTAGACAAGGAGATTAATTAAGGGGGGGGGGGGGGGAGGGGGGGGGGGGGGGGGGGTGGGTCATTGGAGCTAAAACATACATGAATTATGGTCGTCTTCGAGGAGCGTAAAATTGTAAAAGTGGAGAGTACAGGTCACCTTACCAAATCTAGTCAGTGAGAATTTCTCTTTAGCGAAATCTTACGGTGTATACCTAGAATGAGAGACGTTGCCAGTTTGAGTCCAGTTATTAGCTAAGTATTCGAGACACTTTAGGTTCACCATCGTACACTTTACTAAACAGTTTCGATTAAGTGATTTGGCCAAACTACAACATAATTACTAGAACTGATTTATGGAATTTTTAGGACAGCAATATCTCTTCACTCTTCAAAACCACGTGACAATAGGCTTGTTACTTGTCACTTGTCTTCGAAGTTTGTAATACCTTTAATTATGATGGCTATGATATTCTGGAACATTTACATCTACAGTACATCATACCATCTCGTACACTAGTTGTTGGATTCTATTTTTATTTTACCATCTCGACACACTATTTTCGATCATGTTGGCAATAGGATCGTTATAAAGACGAAACATCCTTCTGAGTAGATCGAATCTTTTACCAGCTCGGACACTACATAAGACAGTGCGTGTACGCTTCACAATGGTCATTAGTCTGATGAAGGTGAGAGTGTAGTCATGGAAACGTCACACTCTTAAATATCATATTGGCTGTGTCATATAACTTCTATCATATGATATTTATAGTATTTTACCCATTTTATAAAAGTTCTCTAGATCCAGTTCCGGCACTTCCAAGAAACAGTAAGGCACACGTTTTAATTGATTATCTTCCATGGAATTGTTTATCCTTTATTTGAAGGTCTTGATGTTTTCTGTGTCTTTTATATCATGTGATAAATTGTTCCAATGGTGCACTACTTTATTGTTTAGATGTTTTCCGAGTGATGAGTTTGTCTTTTGTACTAATTATAATCTGTGTCCTCATGTGGGGGTGCCTTGTTGGATTTCAAATAAATCATATTTGTCACAAATGTCATATCTTTAAGAATTCTGTTAACCTGTATAAGATCCATCCGGACTCTTCAATATTCTAAGGTAGGTAATTCTAGCGAGTTTAGTCTGTAAGAGTATTTTACCTCTTTGATTGATGACACAGGTTTTGCTGCTCTTCTATGAACTCGTTCTAACATTGCACTGTCTTTTCTTCTTGTAATAATTATTGCAGTGTTGCATATTCTGTTCTGGTATGTTATTGGAATCCTCGTTGGTGAAAACACTCTTGAAAACTGTTCAGTTCATTGGACTTTTAGCAGTTTTCTGTTATTGTAAAGTTCCCCTTGTTCCCCTTTCTCTTTGATTGGACGTAACTCCAGCGCAGGATTTATTGTCAACTTTGACATTGCCTGTCACTTATTTCGCATACTACCTTGGTGCCTTTTTGGTGTGTGATATTTTGCAGTTCTTTTTGCCCTATTGCATTTTTCTTTATTTGTGTCATTGCAGAATCTGTGATATTTGTTTACATAGTCTCCACCCTGTAATATTAAATTTGGTGCAATACTGAAAAAGTTCTATTGGTATAACGAGTGATATTCAGATGACGTGGTGCTCCAACTTCAATAAATATATTTGTATATATGTAATTAGGTTTTCCTAGCCTAGCAGTGGCATGGATATGGCTTCCCTATTCAACAACCTTGCTTTTCATGTCAGCATCACTATTTTAGCCACAATTTCGACAGAGTCACTGATGGCATTCTGAACTCATCGGGTATTGTCGCTGTAGATTCCCCGAAGAGTTCCGGATGTCACCGATAGATGCATACCATCCCATGGCCAGTACAGACTAAAATAATCTTATATTTTATGCTGCAGGAAATTGATTTTCTTAGTTCCTGGCCAAATGTTTGTGTTTTCATGCAGTTGAGATCACATCAATGTTTATTATAGTTATCCAGAGAGTACCACAGCTTGTTAATTTGTCCCTATATGGTCTCACTTCAAACTTCTATATCTTTCTATAATTCTGTTGACCTTTTCAAAAGGATCTCGCACTTTCTGTTGTTTCAGACGTGATCACGGCCGCTCCTCGCTACTATTCGCAAGTCGGCAGATTTTTTTTATACAGCTCCCTTTACTATCGCTAAACAGGTAAGCTTCCTAATCTTTCTTTTAATTATTATGGATTATGGCATCAAGGTGCAGCGCTTCATTCAAAATGGCTGCTGTTACATCTTAACCAGTTAACTCGATTTTATTCTATATCAGTCACACCTGCTGCCTAGATGCACTCTATGTGACAAAGTTTAACACTATACTCCATATTCTGAGCATGGTATTTCTTTTAACGCTCCTCAATTAACCGTAAAAGTATTTTCGTCAACCATCTCCTGAACCGGAAGTTGAAATTTGTTATTGATCTGTGTCACTCACAACCTCTAACATTATCTCTTACTTCACTTCGGGTAATATGACGGATCTTTATTGAGTTATGGAGTAATTCAGAAAATGCCGAAAAGGTTTCTGAAGTAGACCTTTACATATTAACAGAACTGCTACTTGTCGGTATCTGTTACATATTACCACATTAAAGCCACATACTCCCGAAGAAACATATATCAATGTTTACATTTCGAGCCTTTTACAGTTTTCGGACTTGATACATACCTAACAGATTATGGTGAATCAGAAACTGAAAGAAAATGTGTATTTACGAAAGTATACGGGGAATTCTCGGATTGCCATTAATGCATTTGTGCAACTAGAATTTTAGGTTGTTTGGGAGTGTGTGGCTTTAAAACGTAACTGTCACAATGAAATAATTATGTTTCAGTTTTAATAAATTAATATAATGACGTCATTCGTTGGTATAGTAACAATACACACACACACACCTAGATAGATGAATACATAAATTTATTAATCGAAATTGATAAATGAATCAATTAAATAGATAAATATATATAAAAATAAATGAATAAAATATGAATAGATAGATAGACGGACAGACGGACGGACGGAAAGAAATATATCTAAATATATTATCCCCTGAAGAGCGGCACGATGTAGCCGCGAAAGTACTAGGGAGACAGCAGATCTGTGTTTGACTTTTTATTTCAATATATTTATATATAGAGATAAATGAATACTGTAAATAACGTGTGCATTTCTGTGGGTGTTTTTTCTACAAATAATCAGTTTTTGTACTCATAAAACACACAATGGAAAAAACGATGTAACTCCATGTGCTAACATAGCGCATTTTAAAATAAGAGCTAATACTTGTACCTCATTATACTCTCCGTGTTTAAACAGCATGACACTGATTGTGTGTCGAATTCATTGCACTTTTTACACTCCGCTGAACTTACGGCACTATTAGCGGTGGTTTAAAAAAAAAATTAAACCTGACATTTTCATTAACCCGGCTGATACAATTTCAGACATCACTTGCTGTTAATATCCGGAATGAGTGTTGGTTCCGACATTATGTATGTATCACGAAGTGCCCATAGCACATGACCGCAAGCGATGTGGCCGTATATAGATGCGAAACTATGTCGGTCCTGTACGTCATGCTATATATGGCGATGTTATGAATATATCTTGCATGTTATATATATTTATTAGTAAGACATCCTATATGTTATAAAAGAAATGCCTCATAAGCATTATTTTCGCATGACAGTTATACGCCTTCCTCAGAAGCAATGCAAACAAGAGGGGTCGAGGTAGAGCTTAGGCCAAGTGACCTCAAGTGAAGATCCAAGGTGCGTTGTGCACACTTCCTATCCGTGTCGGTTTGTGCTTTTTGAAAAGCTGAGAAAAGGGTCATTTTGCACTGTCATTGTTGTGTTCTTGGCCAAGATACCTTACCCTAATTGCTCTGGATGGCCTGCGACGTGCCGCCCGTATGTTGTTCAGTGGAGTTGTCACCAACTACTACAATGAGACCCCGGCTCAAAATGACTCTGTTCACGGGACGATACACCCAGCAAACAAACAATGGAAGCAAGACATTAATAACACTATTGTGACGTCACGAATGTCGTCTCTATAGTGAAATCGTACCTAATTAGAGATCATTACATCTGAACTTTTAAACTCGTTTTTAAGAAATTAATGGTTCATTGATTCTCTATATAGCAGATCAGGTGTCGTAAAAATGATAACGATGTATCTTAATTTAGAAACATCTTCAATGTACTAAATTATTCAATCATTGGACGAACATTGTTTCCTGAGTAACTGTCATCTAGGCTTGCGATTAGATATAGCAGGAAGCAAGAAAACCGCTGGTTGACAGGCATGACGTCATGATAGCGAAAATTCAAAAGAAAAATGACATTTTTAGTGATACATGTATAAATATAGCCACGTTGAAAACATTAAATTTGAATTAAGATATGATATATACGTATACATAGACTGTAAAAAGATCAGCGAACAAAATATGGTGATAACGAAATTGAAATACATTGTGTATTATCAAAGCTTGGAGTGTATCTTTTCATGTACAATTTATTCATTTTGTCAAATCAACGACAATCATTGTCGATTTCTTGTGTGTCTGTTGACCTCCAGCGCCACCTGGTGGACATAACATATATTCGTATTAACGTATTCTGAGCACGTTTTGTCCAATGATAACCGTCGGGCCGCCCCAATCCACAGATGGGCTATCTGGTCACGATATCTCAGCAATATCGTTAACAGACTATTCTATGTTTATAGAATATCCGCTATAGAGCCATTGTATTAATTAGTATTTCGGGTATGTATTTTGTACGCCGAAATGTCAAATATTGTTTTATACACCATGCAATCAATAACGCTTCTATAATGAAAATCTGTCCGTAGTTTTCAGACACGTGCATATTTTCATCAAATCCAGCAACAGGTTTTAAGTAAAAGGTATTGATTGTATATTATGATTTGTATGCCTTGTTAAATGTCATGTCATGCATATATCAATATATGAACTGTATTAGAGGAAAGGCGTTGATAAGTTGGAAAAACTTGTGCCTAATCCTCTGCTCAATTTTAGGGCAATAAATATGTTTAAATCAAAACGCTTCTATGTTGTAACGTTTGTGTAGCGAAACAAAACCCCGTGTGTCAGTAATAAAAAAATACAGAATCGCAAATGCATTGAGAAGCTATGTTGTTACTTAACGTGACCATTAAAATACCACATACATAACACAAACATTATATAAATCTTAAAAATGTGCTCATGTTGGCTGATTTTCACCATGTCGCACTTACGCATCGGCGCCCCCAACGCTACACAAGTACCATGACAACATGACAAGGTGATAAATCATTTCGTTGCAATGTAGCGTAATTTTGTCGCTTTGGCGCAATGTCGCTCTTTTATGGCGCCTTGAAGAACAGTTGCGTTGACGAGGCGCCAATACCACAATGCGACATGGCTGAAATCAGACACGATATCTCATACAACTATATTTACTTTTACAGGTTAGCTGATAAGTTGTCTGTCTGACACCAGCTACAGAGCCATCATGACAACCACCTCGGAGGACTTCGAACAGGTTACACAGAATACAAGTGAATTTGCGTCTGGAAGCCGGGATGTGTGGACACCGGAAATAGTTACTACTGTAACCACAGTGATGTTCATACTTGTGGTGACACTGGTCGGAAACGGTCTGATGATCGTGCTACTGTTATGGAAGCGTAGCAGAAGGGTGAAAAGAGTCAACATCTTCATGACAAATTTGGCAATCGGAGATTTGGCTGTCGCTTGCATCACTATGACTACAGAAATTCTCTTTGTGGCGTTTGGCGAGTGGGTACTTGGTCCAGTGTTGTGTAAATTGACCGTATACCTACAAGTTGTCACTCTGGCTAGTGCCACGTTCCTACTTACAGGCATGAGTATTGACCGATACCAGGTCATCGTCCGCCCGATGCAATCGCTTGCAAAGAGACCGAAGATATGGACGAAAGTCGCGGTCGCGTGGACGCTTGCACTGATATTCGCTATACCGCAGCTTTTTATTTTCAAGGAGGAACGCGTTAGGAGAAGTGACGGAACAAGCAAATTGAAATGTTTAAGTCACGGATATGATCACCCTTGGCAGCGTAAGTTATATTTTACCTTCTTTTCCTCGTATGTTTTGCTTGTTCCGTGTGTTTTGATGTTTTACTGCTATTTCAATATAGCCAAAGTCGTGTGGAGTAGAGGCTCTAGTATAAGGGGAAATTCCTCTTCACCAAGAATGTCGGGAAAGCGGAATTTGATATCAGCATCACGCATGCGCGTTGTGACAATGACATTAACAGTGATTATCGGATTTCTTGTGTGTATGATGCCGTATTTCGCCATATCTTCAATACGAATATATAGTGATTATGAATTCCAACTTAAACAAGCTCTGAAAGTTTCTGAAATTATTTTTATGGTTCACAGTGCCGTGAATCCCGTGTTTTACGCCATTTTTACGATGCACCCATTCCGGTGTAGCTCACTATGTTGTCCGTGTAGAAGAAAAAAGGTCAAGCTCAACGTTTCTTCCAGGCCAAACCAGAACTGCTGCAATTATATGGCAACGTTCCATTCTTCAGGGTCGTATGGAAACAAAGTTATCATATCGAAACATTCGGTAAATGCCGAAAAGTCACAAACGAAAACAGACACTCGGCATTCCTCCGGAGAAATACCAAGAACTTTTGTGAGGGAAACAAAAGTCAACTATCGATTGGAAATCGGTATTAATGTCGAAGAACGCAAATGTAGCGAGCCCGGAATGGAGTATTGTTACGTGAAGTGTACGGATAGGGCCTCTTTTATATGATCAAGTGACTATTCAACCTATTGTTTCAAATCTGTCATAACTCTCCTGCTTGCTGTGGAACTCTGGGAAAACTCGATAACGATGCAATAATTAATGATCATTCAGATCGATTTTATTCTTAGACAGACATATTTTGTGGAGACACTAATCATGTGTAAGAGTAAATAATCATACACAGTTCTGATTGGTTAAACTCAGGATACCAATTTCCGAGCTTTATCGGAAATTGCCGAGAAATTGCGATTGATTTGACACTGATAAAGACTTCAAAATACAATACAGCATCGTCATTGCTTCTTGATATATAGCAATTGCTCCAGCACTTCACTGCATTCCCCATTTCGACAGGGAAAGAATTGATGGAATTTGTCGTACCCTTCGGGGCGCGGCATGGTGATCGCAATTCTAGGGAAAGATTCTTAACTTGATAGGCACGATAAACACCAGGCCTGCCAAGTGTTTATCAAGTTATGAACTTTTCTCCAGAGGGGTTGTTATCTTGTTGTCCCACCTCCAAGGCGGGACGTTCTATAACACTGTTGTCCTCTCGTTTAAAGTATACTCATGTCACAGTATCAATTTCTTGATGCCATGACGTAGAGCTATTGTGAATCGTGAATCTTCTCCACTCAACTATTAGGTACCTTTGACAGTATGTGTTACCTATGTACCATCGGGATCGGTTTATCTCAATTTGGGCTGATATTCTGTAAAACTATATGGTTCTGAGAATGAGATAAATCCATCTAGAATACATTCCTAGTAATTTAGATTAATTTATCTTTGTACATACAACTTGCATCAAAATTACAAAAAAATCACTAAACAAACTCTATTTTCTCACCTGGACCAAATTACATCCTCTGTGACTTTTATTTCAGAAAGACAAATGAAAATGACGTCATTTTAATTATAACTTAATTACTTTGCGCCAATTGCCAATTGTTGTGTGAAGGTGCCAGACAGAACAAAGAACTAGTCAAGACAATGACAATGACATAGATTTTATTCTCATAAACATATTAGAACATCCAGCACGGGATTGCGCGTGAGGTCCCCCTGTTTCGTTTGTGAGAAAGGTAGCTTCACCAAGGTTGAAGTGTCCAAAGTAGGAGAAAAAATATATCGCATCATTCCTAGGGACAATTCAGGTCACACATTCTTCTAAAAAACAATATGAATTACAATCGGAAGACATCATCACTTTATGCAGCGTAACCATAGTAAAGTCACCAATGCCTCGCACATGCCATGCGCCATCGGTTCATTACAGCTTGCGGTAACTAACTAAAAACAGGAAAATGCCGGAGATATAAAATCAATCGGTCCTTTGTGATGAAGATAGATATGTTAACCTAAGGGGTCAGATGTTTTAAAAAAGTACACTCGACAAAGTCACGTGGTACGTTTTGATACCTCAGGTTGCTGTCTCTCTATCTTCATCACATCAGGGTGCGATCGTCTATTGGTCGGAACTGTCAACGATGACATTGATTGAAGTACAAAATGAATGGTTACTGAAAAATCCATATTGTCACGTGATCTAATTAACTTTACCAGAGCATATCACTCAAAATGAATATGAGTTTTGTTGAGGAAACAAGAAACAGATGTTCTGGTGTAGATGTCTGTCTACATATTTATTGTACAAAAAAAAACATTGTTGTCTCTATTGACTCTTACTGAATATAGAACACGTGATCTGTTATCTTGATCAAACGGTCACGTGGTAAAAATGTGCCGAAAGGTATTTGTCACTTCTTAATTAAATTTGTAGAAATGGGACCGAGCAAATTATCTATATGTGGACATGAGCGGCGTGATCTGTACTATAACAGCTACCTGGTGTACATAGCTGAAATACAAACATGAGGATATTTCCGGATATAGGACAGGGCTGTCGTTCTGTAAATTAGTCTTGTCAGAGCCTACGTGGGAAAGTTCCGGTGGCGCTCCTGTAATAGGTTATAATAACAAGACTCACAACTATCGTGAGTCTACTATGACCCTTTTAACAGACACATTTTTGAACTGATTGTAGAATTCTTACCTTAATCTTACAATATTACAAGAAATAAGTAACTAAAAACGATTTCCTATTTACCACAGCGCCAAAAGGCAGTTTAACGTCAATACACACGACATTTTCTTTGTTTTATTGTTCAATAGCGTGAGAAAAATATATAAATAAAGATTTATATATATTTCCTTGTCTGCTAACGGTTCAAATGAAGTCGCTATTCGCGCATTGTAGAGTCACCATGGTCGGAGACCCACGTACGTTCGATTGCATTACGCTACACTTATCATAAATATCATAGTGTGTAGCGTATCGTAAAGTACTGCAATCGGCCGTGGATGTCCGACGATGTAGAGCCCCCGAAGGTCACCTTTTAGTGATACTAGTCGCATTGAAATGGCACTTGTAAAAACGATTGCGTGATTTACATTAAAACCGCTGTTCAATACTTATATTTACATTGTCTTACCATTTTCGTCTACTTTGAAAAAAACTGAACCAACAAAAAAAAAAAAAAAAATCCCGCCTTTTTAATGTCACATGACCCACTGGGTGTATAGCCTGAGGCACTGGGTGTTATAGGAGTATGGTGGCAACTGCCTCTTAGCATTGTGTCAATGGGAAAATGGGGAGCGAATGTAAATATAACGTGATACTGACAATGGACGAAGGCGAACCCGTCCTTGCAGCATAAATTATCTTATATATCCCACAAGTTGCAAAGGAGAGTAGATTAATTTGACAGCTTTCATACCCTTACATTGGAAGCACGGATACAAATTCCAAATCTGAGGAGCTTCCCACATTAGTCGCCTCTAACGTATCACATTAGTCGCCTCTAACGTATGCTTTCCTCATCTCCTAACCTCAGTAAGTTTATATGGCGTGGTTAGCCGGTTCGATACTATGGAAACAAGTTATTGTGTAAAACTGACAACGAGATATGTTTGACACGTTGACAACTCATTGCAAAAACTTAATTAAAAAAATATTAACCTTTTGTTATTATTTTTTAATTACGACATTAATTAGTTTGCCATGAAGCTATCGCCTAAAATAGCAGTTTACATCATTAATATGGAATTGATAGAGCGCATATTTTTTCCCCAAACGGAATCAATTACGTTGAAAAGCCAATTATTATCTGACAAAAATGGTCACGATCATGTACACTCATAAAGCTCGACATCTTTTCAGTACTAATTAATTCAGTGCTAATTAGTCCCCGAAATATGAAGTTGCTTTTCAACCATAATTCATGTGTGTAATGTTACAATAATTATGTTATAATGGTCAGCTTCAAGCCGAGTTGATCCATCTGACCGGCAAGCTCTCTCTTCAACCGCTCATTAATGTAGCCCGACGGGAAATTAATATCTCATAATTCCTTGAAAAGTGGAGGAGAGGGGAGATAGAGGTCAACAAGCGATCCTCCCACGACTCGTCTACTTCATTGATGAGAATATGTTTTGTTCGATGTAGCTAAATCTTTTGATCGACTTACGGAAAGGTCATAATCGGAAGCACCATCTTTTTTATCTAAAAAAAATACTAAACATTTATGAAAAAAGTGGTCACGTGTTTATAAATTGTGCAAACACATTCTGTGTATTACTACTTAATTATGATTTTATTCGATTCTATTGATATAGAAAAAAACTTCTTTTTGTAATAAATGAATATACAAAACAATAAAATGAATAAATCAATAGATAAGTACATAAATAAATAAACAAACAAACAAATATATTGATAAATAAAGCTAATTCAACCTTTGGAGATAAAAGGTTCGTCAAGAACTCGAAAGGAATGAACAACATTAATGTAAGTGTAAAGTGCCTTGAACATATTCTACGACATTAGGAGCTCTTTTTAAAGGAAAGGCAAAGAAATACTACAAAGCAATCACTCGGGTCTTTCCAGAAACACTGACAATAATCGGAAAACCCGTTGGGCCCTCCATTACACACACTGGTTTCTGAGATACAAAAATTTTAAAGACAGGGAAAGTCCGAGAGGTTTACCGTGATTCACACAGTTCTCCCATTATTAACTGATATTTATCTCCCATTTTAGCTGTAAACGATTATTATCTCAGCCCCTTGGGTACGACAAATTGCACATGTTGTCCTTCATTCTCACCCTATGGGCATGAATGGAAAAAACATATTTCTCGAGTGCTTCTTGTATGTATAAAATGACACTTTATTACAACAGAGACATGGCTTGACACAATAAATACGAAATTTTATAAAAATATCAAATTGAAAATGAAATTAGCGACTTTAAATTATCTCAGATCTACATTCTCCAGCGTAATGTTATTGTTATACAATTTTAGAGGGCAAGGTTGACTGTCTTGACATGCTATATTCATACGCCACCCATCCGTGCATTTATCTAAAACGGCTAGCACATACCGGTAAACTCATGTGGAAACTGAGATAAAGGGGAATTAGTGGAATGAAGATAATAATTTCCTGGCTGATGGGTGTAAAAAGGAAAGATCAACTATCGGGGCAAGTATCTTTAATACTCAACCGTTGGCGGAGCCTCGGTTTAGACAAGACGTATCCTCGTTTTGAGATCTGTTGAGAGTTGTGACATACCCTCATAGAACGGAAATCTTTTTAAATCAAAATCGAAATAAATTCTCCTTCAACTAATGTAGATTGGAAATGAAACTAAAATAGTTACAGATCTGTATAATCAGGTGAAAGTTAAATTGATTCAAGGAAAAACAGACAGAGAAAACTGAAGCAGTAACGACAAAAATAATTTCTACAGTTTCACGAATCACACCTATGGTAAACCATGTATTCTTGCACACAGACTGAAAATGGTGGGATATATGTTAAGACTGAAATATAAAATGCAAATCGGGAAAGACAGTACTAAAAGGCAATGCATAATGACATTTGCGCATTTCTGTGCTTGAAATCGTGAAAATGGAAAATATTGGAGACTTGCTTACTTTATCAGGTCCAATCGAAATCCACCAGGGCCTTTCCCGGAGAAATAACGAAAATGACCAAGTAGTGGTTTTTCGAATGGCACCATATTGAGGTATCCTCTCTTCCGGCAAGTTTGTACCAGGAAACCATATAAATATTTTTGTTTGTTTGTTGTTTTTGTTTTTGTTTTTATCGCTTTTTGCTTGTTTGTTTGTTTGTTTGTTTTTGTTTGGAACGAACAGTCATTAAATCTCATCTGCTCTGTTCAATACACTTCGTCTAAGATGGATTTTCTTCTGTTTCTCCTCCTTTAGGGATAACACGTTGATCGGCTGCAACTTCTTCCTGTCTGTTTTTCTCTCTCTGTCATGTAGTTCTGTTGGTGCTTCTGTGATACCGTAGTTCCTGACAACCGTCTCTGTATTACCTTGGCGGTTGGTGTCCCTCACACACCCATCTTCATGTAACCTTTGCTGTCGGTGTCTCCCCTGACCCTGGTTGCCGGTGTACCTCAGACACCCGCTCTCATATGACCCTGGTTGCCGGTGTACCTAAGACACCCGTCCTCATATGACCCTGATTGTTGGTATCCCCTAGACACCTGTCCTCATATGACCCTGACTGTTGGTGTTCCCTAGACACCCGTCCTCATATGACCCTGACTGTTGGTATCCTCTAGACACCTGTCCTCATATGACCCTGACTGTTGGTATCCTCTAGACACATGTCCTCATATGACCCAGGCTGTTGGTCCCTCTAGACACCCGTCCTCATATGATCCTGACTGTTGGTACCCTCTAGACACCTGTCCTCATATGACCCTGACTGTTGGTATCCTCTAGACACATGTCCTCATATGACCCAGGCTGTTAGTCCCTCTAGACACCCGTCCTCATATGATCCTGGTTGTTGGTGTCCCCGGACACCCGTCTTCATATAACTCAGACTGTTGGTATCCTCTAGACACCCGTCTTCATATGACCCAAGCTGTTGATGTCCCCCTAGACACCCGTCCTCATATGACACTGACTGTTGGAACCTTCTTTACGCATGTCCTCATATGACACCGCCTTTGAATGGATAAACAAAATTTCGCGAAATATATTTTACAAATTGCCTTCACTCTCAAAAGAAGATTATTATTATCCATGGGGTAAATTGTAAATGGAATCATTAAAATTCTTGATATCAATCATCATATCAATATCAATCCATTTGAGTTCAATAACATTTTCAATTCTCTACGCCATTAAACATATTCACACCGACAACATGAAATAATTTCCATCATAATTGAGGTATTTAAACGAATCTAATGGAAAATGCTCGAGGCATTCTGAGTGCAAGTGAGAATAAATGCTGTTAAAAATTAAGGACGAGTTTTTTTCCTAATTGGTGTTGATTCGCACGATCCCTGCTTCTTTTACTGCACGTTGATTAAGGTTAGGGAGTGGAACTTCTCCATTTGGAATATTATTACTTTATCATTAGAGAAAGCGATAGGGAGAAGCTAAAAGATCATTATACGTATTTAATGATGGAAATAACATTTTATATTTTCAGGAATTAAGGAGTGGGGCTTCGATATGTCAAGAAATCGTAATAAATCTTAAACCGCGAGTACCGTTATAGCTGTAGAATATAACAAAATGGTAGCATCATAGCTTAGTCTAACGAAAGCGGACAACTCCAGACCTTGTATCTACGTGCACACCAGTACACCATCAATCAATTTTCTGAATATATCTCAAAGATTTCTGGAAACAGTTTGACGTTTCCAGAATCATTAAAAGAATTTGGCACCACCTTTGTATTTCAATCACTAATACATGTTTGCAGTTGATTGCAAACAACGTTCTGACATGTATAAGCAAAGGTTTAGAAATCATTGATTTGCCGGATGGTTTGGGTTTTTTGGTTTCAGAAGCGCGGTTCTCGCTTTGAGGACGTAGAATTTAATGAATTTGTTAGCGATCATCGTCTATGAAGCTGAAGACGCTGGTGATTACTTTCCGGACATCAGGTCATATCCGGTCAACTTATAATTCTATCTATTGTTTTTATATCTATTTTAAAGCGGCTTTAACTGTAGATTTCATACTTATTAAACCGAGATTTCTTCTTATAAATTGGTATATGGGTATAGGATGAAGCGATTCAAGAGTCTATACTAAAAACAAAACTCCTATAGATACATGTTTACGGTTCTGAATCATTATTTACATCGGTTAATATTTGTAAATTACTACATGGAGAAAGCCGCATAGGGTCACGTGGGAGCGATAGACGAGTCTGCACAGCGTTCTCCATACGAGCGATGATATAAGCATAGGACCACCGAATTGTAATGTTATTGTTTTGCACTGATGCAGGTATTAACAAAAGAGGATTGCGGACACTTTTACTTTTAAAAAAAAATAGTTAAATGAAAGTCTTAGTATTATGATATATTATTGGAAAATATTACGCTTAATATTATTTTCTTACAGTGATTTTTAAAGTTGTAGTCGCTTTAAGATATAACCGCGTTTTTGTTTCAGTTTAATAACATTTATAGAATTGGCTACACTAAAAAAAAAATTTTTTTAAATACGCATTGAAGAAGCCCAACATTGCTTCAAAGAAAGGAGGACGCACGTAGAATTCACTTAAACATTGTCAAATTATGACTCTGTAGACCTGACGAAAAGTACACAATTGAGATTTTCTGAAATTATCGTTGAACTTGCGACGACCTATGTTAACAGCTGCCTTAAGCTAGCCAATTACTATACATACACGTATATAATTATCAGGGGTGCTGCATTTTGCGATTGGGAAAGATCCTGAGTAATGCAATACTTTCAATGATAATTTATCAGCTTAATGACATATCTTATTTATTTATTCTGTTTGACACCGTTTCAAAATATTTGACTTTAATCATATTTTTATTTGAATGACAATAAATACATTTGCCATGATTTTCAAGGTCACAGAAATATGTAAAACACACCTGGTTAAAAAGAGAATCCTGAAAAAGCGGTATATATACTGTGGTCTGTATAAGATTCGTACAAGCATGGTGGATAACATGGTTTCAGCATTACGGTAATACATTATTTACACGCAGATTTAAGCTCGACATCGACTTAAAACATTTGAATGTGAACACTGAATCCGGTGAAGTGAAGTATATATCAATCGGCTTTGTCAATACCGGGTAATTATAAAGATCAGATCACAGATCGCACGTGCTATTATCGAACGCTGTTGGGCATTTAGCCCACTAGTATTTCACAGATTTGACCTCGTTAAAACGAGTGATGTGTAGTTCGATTTGATTTTCTGGTCCGTCTGTGGCGATTAGAGACGTCTTCTTTTTGTTTCCTATTAGGCTAGGCAAAACAAGTTAGATGTTTATTGTAACCAGATAAACATACTGGTATGCAATGGTACAGTTTTCAACGTTTAAATATACAATATAGATTCATTTGATAATAGCATCGCTTGTATGTTCATTTTCGATTTAACGGGGATTAACGTCCTCGCAAAATGAAGGAACCCAGTGTCAATGAAAAACCAACAAAGGTCAGAAAATACAGAAAAGGCAGACCTTTTTCTACTTTCATCGGATTGAAGTTCCCTGTAAGAGGCTCACATGGGGTCAACTGATGACGGATGTCACGGCAACAACAACAGAGGAAAGAACACAGAATAAAAAGAAAACAAATATGAAAAAAGAAAGAAGGAAAGAAAGATTGATTAAATCACAGACCCGTATCAAAAATGGCAACATATATTTAACCAGAATTTTATGTTGTCTTCGTTTCAATTACGAAATGTGTCTGCAACTATGTTTTGTAAATACCTAGATTAGTGCTAAATGATAACGTTACAAATTGGTAGGTCCTACACGAGAACGCAACAGGGCACTCCCACCCACGTGAATTCATTCGGCTTGGTCCATTTACAAACATCAACAGGGGTACACGTCTATCTATCTCTACCATTTTTACGCTATAGGCTCGGGTATCACTATTTATTAGACCCGTTTTTGTGTCGCCTTGAAAAGGTGACATATATGTATTACTATGTCGGCGTCGGCGTCGTCGGTGTCGTCGGTGTCGGCGGCGTCGTCGGTGTCGGTGGCGGCGGCGGAGGCGTCCGCACAATGGTTTCCGTCCAATAACTTGAGTTCCCTTTCGCCAATCAAACTCAAACTTGATGCATTGCTTTCTTATAGGAAGTGCTTGCTTGGAATTGCTTTAAGTTTCGATGTTTAAAGGTCAAAGGTCAGGGTCACTGTTGCTATTAATAGAAACTTGGTTTCCATGCAATAACTCGAGTTTCTTCAGGCAATCAAACTCAAACTTCACACAGTGCTTCCTTACCAAAAGTGCTTGCTTAGGATTGCCTTTCAGGTTCAAAGGTCAAAGGTCCTTGCTACTATAAACAGAAAATAGGTTTGCTTACGATAACTTGAGATCCCTTGGGCCAATCAAACTCAAACTTGATGCATTGTTTTCTTATAGGAAGTGCTTGCTTGGGATTGCTTTTCATGTTCGAAAGTCACAGTAACTGAAAATAAATAGAAAATCTGTCCAGTTCCCTTTGGGTCAATCAACCCAAAACTTCATATAGTGCTTTCTGGTTTCTGTATGAAAAACACTTAAATTTTGCATGAAACTTGTTTTGATTTGCAAAGCAGATCAGTTTGATGTTTGTCAAATTCTAAAATCAGATCCTGAAAATGTTTTTATTTTTACTTAAAACCGATGGATCTATATATTTCCAATTTTTGTGTCGCCTTTTTCTAAAAAAAAGGCGACATAATAGGTATAACTATCATTCGTGAGTTCATTCATTGTATGGGAATCCATCCGGCAAATCATACAAATTATACTTGGAATAGATACAATGAATATCCAAGCTGCTTTTTAAAAAAAAATCAAATCCTAGCTTGCTGTGCAGGCGACACATCCACTTCCGTGGAAGTTCCATTTATAAGAATAAATCACCGTTAAATGAGTATTAAATATATAGTCGCCTGAAGGATGAAGGGTTAAAATGAAATAAGCACAACTGTACATTGATATAGAAATACAGAAATACAGCAGCAGCAACTATTCCATCAGTAAAATGAGGGTAAAGTACAAGCATAATGTAGATTTTCACAGAGAAAAAAAGTAGGAGTATTTGAGAAACTTTCTCTAATCCTTAATTTAAGGAACATTGAGGAATCCGAACAATGGACTTCTAAGAAAGAACAGACAATTGTCCTGATTTCTGAGGAAAGCTTAGCAATTTCCCTGATACTTTGTCGATTCTACCAGGAACTATACAGCCGCTATAAGGTAACATTACGTTGTGAAATTAGTCTGAAGTGTCCCAATGTTAAAATCCATCAGACGTCCAATCGAGATAAATAATTGCATTTCCTTTAATCTCTAAACCTTCGACTTATTAGTTTTACATTTAAGTTCGGGGTTAACGAATTGAGAACGATATTGTAAATAAACATTTATCATTTATCCCCATCACGTGGTCATATTTTACCGTAATTATGTCATATGACTGACATTTAAGAAGAATTACGCACGAATCGTGTCATTGATGAACTAAAACTACCTAAACGTCAGCTTTAATCAGGTGTAATTATTTCCAAACGAGAGGAAGTCAAGATTTACTGAGTCTCCAAACGGTATCTCATCACATATGTAAGAGTCTTCATGTATTCCTAGTGACTCAGATGTCAAAGTCATTGTTTTCGTTGACCTATATTTACGAAGTGGGTGCCCGCTGAGGAGATAACAATTTAACCTTATGGCTGATTTTACGCTACATGACCCCAGTTTCATCATTATTTCTTAAAATTAAACTGTTTATATAGAAACATAGCAAAGGTGGGGTTTCTAGTAATGTAATCATTTAAAAAAGGGGGTTTTCACCCAAAGAGACCACTCAATAACTATAAGTACCGCCGATAATATTTATTTTTTTAAGTATTTTATGAAAAAAAAACTTTCAATTTTTTTTTAAACAAATGACATTTTAATTAAGTACGTTCAAATTAATTAAGCGTATAGAAAGCTTTATCACTTACTCTAACCCTGCCCACAGATCAAAACCTTACTATTTGTGCATCTGTTGATTTTTGTTTGTTTTGATGTGCGTTACCAAAATGACTTTTTGAACGAAAGTGTTGGCAACATCCTAAAAGACCATCCCTATGAATTGTAATTAGAATGTTAAATACGATATATTGCATGACGGACAGTGACTAAACAAATCTTGCAACAATATACCCCCATATACCCCAATCTCATTGTTCTTTGACATTGCTTTTTACATTTTCTTCAAGGAAATAACATCCATTTCAATGATTTTACATATTGTATTAAAGTGCTTCTATCCTATTTATATTTGGCGTCTGACGGAGTACCATCCTCACAATGGGAGATATGTGTAGGTGCTGGTCGTAAACGTTTCTGGAGAGGCATTACAACCTAAAAATCTGCCAGAAACATAAGACTTCCCCAGCACAATTGGTTGCTTGATATTTTAAAAGCAGATGGCAATAAATTACTGATAATCAAGCGACTGACATCCGTGTGAAGTGCTGCAAGAAAAATCATAAACTAAAGCCGCAACTTGAAGTTCAAAACATTAGTGTTGACGATGATACATGGTGGAACATCCCTTTATTATCCATGGAGGATCTAATGCACTCTATGAATTAAGAGTTTTAATCAAAACTTGACCATTTTGCCCAAGCGCGCAAAACACCAACTCATCTCTTATCACAATCTGTGGTGTCCTTGATCACTTATATGTTCTCGTCATCACATAGGTAAATTATTTTAACCCTAACGTTGGAATTCTAACTGATGAAAGAGATAAGTTGACTTCCCAGCTTACGTCCAGATGAAAGGAAATCCTCAAGGTTATTTTGGATCTCATTTGCTATCAAAGCAGGAGTCTTCCTTTACCCTGTGTTTTTTCCTCTCTTGATGATGCATATTTTAAAACTTGGACAGGCTAGAATACAACGCAGTTTCTAGAAGTTTATGCACATTTTCGTACTCTATTGACACTGTTATTTACACTCCAAACCACGATGATGCATTGCTGTTGTTCGTGGTAAAGGTGAAGACGGACATACGAATCAGTTCAAACCTTTTTTACATGTCAGTTTGCATTATATCGAATACATT
Source organism: Pecten maximus (assembly GCF_902652985.1). Taxonomy (NCBI): domain Eukaryota; kingdom Metazoa; phylum Mollusca; class Bivalvia; order Pectinida; family Pectinidae; genus Pecten; species Pecten maximus. The sequence goes on along the minus strand of NC_047025.1, from coordinate 10,963,426 downwards.
GGATTCCATAGTAAATGCATTAGACATAACTACTGTTCCAATAGTCCTTAGTCTTATAAGAGAAAACATTCTGGGGCACTACAAAGTGTTCTCCGAAGCATTATTTGGCAAATGGGCGACTGTTATTCTTGACGTACATATATCTTTGTTTCAAGAGTTCTGATTACCTGTTGCAAACAATCTTTTATTGTGGCCAGAAGAAGTGGAGCTATTTAAAGTTGAACATAGCCCTGTCTGATGATTACATTCTGGACACAAGAGGACCTTTTCATTGAAGCGATAATGACGCGAAGATTCCCTGGATGGATAAAGATGACAATGACGTTGTTGATCGAGGGTTGAGGGATGGTTTGCCAGATTAAGAATCACGCAGTTTGACAATAAAGATATCGTTTATCTAAAAACCGAGCAAACTCAACATGAGGACCTACAAGCTAAACTTGATGGATCCATAACCTAATCCAGATGGGTAGTGAAGTCGTATCACGGACAATTCAAACGATGGCAGGTTTTTTTTCAAAACACAACTTGCCTCCAACTATTTCATGATGTCATTTGCTTCTTATGCCACCTTTGTAATGCTTTCATATGATCGGTTTAAATTTTAAGAAATAATGAGGCCAGGTAGCGTAAATCAGCCATAAGGTTAAATTAGCGGCACCCAATACGTAAATATAGGTCAATGAGAACAATGACTTTGACAACTGAATCACTAGGAATACATTTACGATCCTTCTACCATACAATATACTGTATACATTTATGATGAGATACCATTTTGACACGCAGTAAATCCTGACTTCCTCTCGTTTGGAAATAATTGCACCTGATTAAAGCTGACGTTTAGGTTTTTCTAAGTCATCAATGACACGATTCATACATAATTCTTCTAAAATGTCAGTGATGTGACTTAATAATGGTAAAATATTACCTTTTTTTTCTTATCTCCGCTCATTCGTTAATTAAAAATCATCCTGAACTGAAATGTAAAACTAATAAATGAAACGTTTAGAAACTAAAGGAAATGGATTGTTTTAACTCGAATAGGAAGCACAATGGATTTTATCATTGGGATTCTTCAAATTAATTTCACAATGTAATTTTACCCTTATTGCCACTATTTTGTTCCTGGTAGTATCGATAAAGTATCACGATCATTGCTAAGATTTCCTCAGAAATCAGGAAAAATTCTTTACACAGTACCTTTAGAAAGGATACGAATAATAGAATCTTTCACCCCTTTTGGGGTGAGATAGGGGGATCTCAACCCGAGGGGAGATATTGTTAAATTCCTAAACACGAGGCTTACGATGTTGATTTCATACAAAATATAGATCCGATGAGCTTTTCAAAAAGAACACCAAACACTCAGTTAACTCTGATAATTAATACTTATTTTAATTTCTTTTGTGAATAGTTCTGGGTCAGGTCAAAGTGACGTCACCTTGTCGAGAACAAGAGCACGTGTAGCTTGTCTTTTCCCTAGGATGAGATAAGAAAATCTCACCCCGGTAAAACTGCGGACATGCCTGTCCAGGTTAAGAGAAAATAGTATTCCTAGTACACATGTTCTTGTACATCTTCGCTAGCCAAGGCTTCTGATTACGTTACACTACACGAACTCTTGGCGGATATAGTCGTCAGTTCTGGCCCTCTAGCGGAGATTCAAAATTACCACTCTTTACGCATGAAATTTTCGACCAATCAAAACGAGCGTTACCGATTTACTTCATCTGAGATGTTTACAAACACACATGGAGGCTTATGTCATTTTGATGAGATATGTGATCAATGACTTAAATAGATTGATCAAACACTGCAAATGTTTCCCTAAGATAGTTCGTCTCTGTATATAGGTAAAATGCCATGAAATAGTCGACATTGTAGCTCTGTACTGGGTGCCGCAATTTTTGTTTACTGCGAAACCAAGCCTGAACGTAAAACGCGATTTGATTGGGTGCCCTGGGATTCCAGGGCGCGACGGTTTGAACACGACTATATCCGCCAAGGGTTCGTGTAGTGTAACGTAATCAGAAGCCTTGGCTAGCGAAGATGGTTCTTGTATAGATGTCCAGTCCTCGGTTTTATCGATGTTTTCAGTTACTAAAATATAGTATATTGTCAAGTAAAAAGACAAAGGGATAGGGTACAAACCATGACAACTTAATAAACGCCATTTCCCGACTTCAAATACACCGCACCATGAACCTAGACAATATCAGTACACATCTAAATTAAAATCAGACTTTAAATTCAGTTCAAAACCTTTTACTGACTTAGTGTAATTAAGCACGTGTCTATAAATACTTAAGTGTTAATTCTCAGCATACAGGTCACTATCATACAATAAAACCATCATTGATATTCCTAAGGAAATTTCTTAACTTGAATTGGTCCCTAGGAAAGCATCATTTGATTTAAGGAAATATGATTTTCGTTAAGACACAGATTCTCAGTAAAGGAATATTAATGAAACTGGGACTAGATAGCGTAAATCAAATATAGCTTTAGACATCTCTTAGCTCCTATGCCGATAGATACAGCAGGCCAGCACAACAACGACAGTATACATTAAAAAGGTGACTTGGTGAAATAAATATAACACACTTTTTCAGCTTTTCAGTGGAAGTAAAGAAAAAACTGTCTCCAAGATATGGCATTTTTTGTCAAAATATTTCCGTAGCTTCGGAGTCTCGGAGGCATACCTACCGAGATGCAGATTCAGAAACTAATGTAATGTACACTGATTGATTTAGCTTTAGTCTTTATCAGTATACCTTTTATAGAGAGTTTGAACCAAAATCTAGATTTTATTATGCAAATCACATTTTTAAGATACGTCTTCTATATACCCACTTTCCCAAACAGGTTGTTCCTGTTATAAACGTGGTAAGATTGTTCACGAATATGCTGAAAATTGATACAGTCTATCATGAAGTGTTGAACTGTGAACAGTTCATCGCATGTCACACAAACCTGTCCCACTGTCAAAAAGCGCCGCCTAGTGACTAGATCTGTTTCTATGACATACATCATTTAGGGGGAAGGGTTTACTAGAAATACTTAAACGGCCTTGGTAGGGTGTACATAAGGGAGAGCATTTTAACATAAATCATCACTACGTGAAAAATGGGTGTTATCAACGAAGCATTTTGATCAATTGCATATCCTATGTATGTATATTCAAATTTTAGCAAAATACATGTATAATCATTTGTTTTGTAGAATATATATGCATATACACATTTAACGCCCTTAAAACCTTGGCCTAATTTTTTGCAAAAAGAAAATTGTCCCATCGAGAATGATTGGAAAAGAAATCAAGCTGATTACTTCCAGATGATCAATTTAGAATATAAAATATCTACCAGAACTGTCCAAATTGGCTGGCGGATATGGATTGGAATAATTCATCTCATCATTCAGTATTTACAAGCGTCTCACGGATTCAGACTATCAAAAACTCATAACCTATTTTCCTTAGAAACTACGCTGGCATCACTAATTTACAGAAACGGCGATAAATCATTAATCTAAACATTTTCAAGACTGACAATTTGTGTGTGTTCGAATGTTTTATGATCATGTTCTATTGAAAAGTAATTGATCAGGAATTCGTCTCCGTTTAAAACAATACCATTTCAGTTCAGTACGCCCTACAAGAATGCGTATGTTACCGATCGTAAGTAGAACGCTGCACGGACACGTCAGTCGCACCTACGCGACTCCATTCGGCTTTGTTTACAAACATCAACAGAGGTAAAAGGTGTTTCAAAACTCGTAAATATTTATCTATAACATTGTATACGGAATAGGTTCGAAATATCATTGTTTAATGAGCATGAAATATATAGATAAAATCACCTTAAGGATGAAGGTTCAAAATGAAATAGGCATACAATGTACACGTATTGAGAAACACAACAACGACAAGTAAATCGACATTTAACGAAACCGCAATTTTAACTCAGCATCGATAAACGAGTGTAAATTGCGAGAATAACATTGATTTGCAAAGAAGCTCTTGACAAAAGTACAAAGATAAGACCACGTGAGCACCATTCCTTAAAGTGTTTCAAAAAGACTTCAGAAACAAATATCACACTTTATTTGTGCTATAGGTAGCATATGTTGTCCTGCGTTTGCAAATAGGCGTTATTAGAGTCCAACCATGTACAAACGCAGGAATATCGCGCCCTTTTTGTTCCAAACACGACAAAAACTAAATATAATGATTGTATGGTTTCTGTTAAAATGCTATAATAGCATTCCCTCGTATTTGGAAAAACTTAGCATTAACATGCTGATAATAACATATATGCAAAGCAATGTGCTGAATTGTGAGGAAGAACTTTCTGAAGATTAAAATACAACATCTTATTGCTGTTCATTCGTAATTACATTTATAAGCTTATAACTCTTCAAACAGTACGGAACAAATTGCCCAAAAGTAGTTATCAGGAGTTTTGTGCAAAGTAATTAAAATTGATTGACAAACATATTGCTATGTAATGTTGGTTTACACATCACACATCCTAATCGAGTTTCCAATATGGCTTCGTCGTCGTAGAATCTGAATGACCAGTGTTGGTCTACATCGTAGTTATAATGGTGGAAGTCAACCATGCCTGATGTCTGGAAGGTGACGTTTGGTAGCGATATCTACATTACTTGAGGCTTTACTTTAGGATGCAAAGGCCTACTGGTTTCCAGATGCGTGTAGTATCCTAAATAGTATAGGACACTGGCTACGTGGGCATATACCCCGTGGTTTTGTCCGGTAGGACCCAACTTATAATAATCCGTTATGGTATTAAGGGTGTGGAAGCTGTCATACTCAACATTGTATTTTGCACTATTATATGCCTCGAGTTGGTCAGGCATCGTACACTGTCCTGTGAGTGCCGATAGATACAGATATTCTTTTCTCCCATACTTCACAGGGTTATCCGGCGGTTGCTAGGGAAAATATAAATCGATCTTACACAGGGTGGGTAAAGACAGCCAGCACGCGCTATATGACGCTGCTCACAATAACGTAACGTCATCATTTTACGTTGAGTAACCAAGCCGTAAACGATGACGTCATACATTTTGACGCACATTCCAAGGAGCATTGAAGATGGCGCGATGAAAAACTTTCTTAATAACTTACGTTTGGTTGCAAGTATGTGAGAAAAATAATCAATCATGGGTCTGTTCCGCGAACAAGGATATCTCAACGCCCGTGTAAGAGTTTGGCTGGCCTGCACTCGGCAAGCCTCGTACTGACTGGCCAAACTCTTACACTCGGGTTCAGATATCCTTCTCCACGGAACAGACTCATGATAGATTATATTAGTCACCATCATCACTGAGGTGCTCACTTATGTAACCAGCTGTTAGTTATATTTGGTATATGATGCAGGACATTTGGATAATCACATCTATCCGCAGTCGCATCTTGTTTGACAAATAGTGGCTTGGCCCTTCTGGTAAGGTCTGGCTCATCTGAGAATTAGGGCGCGCTTTCATTTTGTCAGCCAGTGACATAGCGTCTTACTCTTGTGTTCTAACATACATGGGTCATCGGATAACATTGAGGCAGGCTGTTATCATTTTAACGAGTGCCTCGATGACAGCAATGAAATAGTTGGAGGCAAGTCTTTTTGAACAAAAACAGTCATCGCTTAGAGGTTAGTTGTTTTGAAAAATCAGCCATCGCTTGAATCGTCCGTCATATGACTCCTATACCCATCCCGATTTAAGTATGGGTCTATCAGGGTTAGTTTGTAGATGGTCGTTATGTTGAGTATGTCCGGCTTTGAGATAAGACGGCATCTTTGTTGTCAAACCATGTGATTCTAAATCTGGCAAACCATTCCTAACCCTCGATCAGCAATGACATTGTCATCTTTCTCCAACCAGGAGAGACTACCCATGATGGCTTTTGTAATGTTCGCATCATTATTGCTTCTAGAAAAAGGTCTTACTGTTTCCAGAATGTACTCATCAGACAGGGCTATGCTCACGAACTTAAAATAGTTCCGCTTCTTCTGGTCACAGTAGGAGATGCGTTGGGGATTGTGATCAGAACTCTCAGGAATAAGATATGTACCGGCAAGTTTAACAGTCGCCTGCTTGTCAAAAATGCTTCGGACACAATTGTCTTGTGCTCCAGATTGTTTTCTGTTGTAAGATGTTCAAGTAAAAAAAAAACAAAAACAAAAAACCGGAACGCTAGTTATATCTAATGATTTTACTGTGGAATGAAATGTTTTCAATTGGACGCGTTCAAAAGAGTCGAACAGCGTTTCCACGGTTATGTCCGTCTACACCTTTGACTAGGAGCAACAGTAGTGTATATTCGCAGTTTGTAGTCTAAATAGCAGTGTCAACAGAGAACAGACAACGTGAAAGAATTTCTAGAAACTGTGCTCTTTTCTAACCTGTCGAGGCTTTATAATCTGCATCATTCAGAGAGGAGAAACACAGAGTAAAAGAAGACTCCTGCTTTGAAGATTTGGAGATTTCCTTTGATTTCCTTTGATCTGGATGGTAGCTTGGAATTCAATATTTTCTTGAATCGGTGCGAATTTTAACGGCCAGACTACATGAGGACCAGAGACAGCACAGGTTGTGACGAAAGGTGAGTTATTTTTTTCACCCTTGGGCATAATGATAGAGTTTTGCTTAAAACTGTGTATTTGGCGTGGGAAAACAGGCCATAAAAGATATCCTCTATTGATAATAATGGGAAGTTCCGCCACGTATTGTCGTCAGCAGCAACGTTTTGATCTTCAGATTGTTGCTTTCGTTTCTGATATTTCTTGACTTTGCACAAATTGTAAAGTTTTATTCTTTGGGCAGGGTTGATTAAGAGATAAAGCTCTCTATATGATAAAAGTTTTTGAAAAGAATGAATTTAGAAGACATTGAAAATCTCATTTGTTCACAAAAAATAACTTTTTGACACAATAATTAAAAACTAAATGTTAACAGCTTTTTTTTTACTGCGTTAGTGTTTTGGTATATTGTTAATGGTTCAAGCCATCCGTTTTTGTTGAAAAAATAATTCTGTTTAATGTTTTTTGACAATATGCGTTCTTCGTTTAGTAATTTAGTTACGAAATAAGTCAATTAGGCAAGGGCATCATCGATAAATGTATGTTAAATATATAGCCAAGGGAGCCAACTTTGATAACACAAAGCAATGTATCGGTGAGTGGCCTCTAAGTGTAAAAACATCATGTAGGCCGATCCCTATGGAAAATTGACATTTCTGGCAACCCCACCTTTGTAATGCTTTTATAGGAACAGTTCTAATTTAAGAAATAATAATGAAACTGTTGCCAGGTAGCGTAAATCAGCCGTAAGGTTGAATTATGATCGCATCAGCGGCACGCGCTATGAAAAGCTAGGTCAATGAGAACAATGACTTTGACAACTGAATCACTAGGAATACATGTTAGACTCTATCACATACTGGCTATATTTGTGATGAGATACCGTTTGGAGACTCAGTAAATCTTGACTTCCTCTCGTTTGGAAATAATTACACCTGATTAAAGCTGACGTTTAGGTATTTTTAGTTCATCAATGACACGATTTGTACGTGATCCTTCTAAAATGTCAGTAATGTGACATAATTACGGTAAAATATGGCCACGTGATGGGGATAACTGATCAGTTTATTTGCTTTCTCGGGCTCATTTGTTAATTTAAAGTCACCCTGAATTTAAATGTAAAACTAATAAGTCAAACGTTTAGAAATTAAAGGAAATGGAATTCTTAACTCGAATGGGACGCCCGAAGGATTTTATTATTGGGATTTGTGTTAATTTTACAATGTAATGTAATGAAATCAGGACGACAATTGTCTGTTCTTTAAGGAAATTTTAATTTTAGAATTGACCAATTGTAAAGCATTTCTAGAATTTAGAAAATAATATTTGTTAAGAAAAAATATTTCAGTTATGAAATACTTCCGAAGCTTTGGACACCCAGAGTCATATCTACCAAGACGCAGATTAAGAACATTAACATAAATGCTTCTTTACATGATAGAATTCGGCCTTGGTCATTGGTCTTTTTTCTCAAGGGAATTTCACGAAATTTGTTACACGAGTTTACTATGACAACATCTCGGATGAATTTGAGTTTTAGAACCAGCGCTCCGTTATTTACATAAAAATTGCTCTTAGTTTATTTCACTCCATTTAACATTGTCTGCGCTCACACAAGTTCATTTCTCAACACAATTTCATGAAACTTGATACAGAAGTGTTTTATGGCAATGTCTCGAGTGAGTTTGAGTTTCAGAACCAGCGCTTCCTTATTTACCGAGTTATTGCCCTTGGTTTATTTCACTCGAATATGATTTTGTCAGCGCCCGTCAAGTTTATTTCTCAACAGAGTTTCGCGCCAATGAATAATTCTATTATACATGAGTGTTTTATGGCAATATCTCGAATGAGTTTGAGTTTCAGAACCAGCGCTTCCTTATTTACCGAGTTATTGCCCTTGGTTTATTTCACTCGAATATGATTTTGTCAGCGCCCGTCAAGTTTATTTCTCAACAGAATTTCGTGCAAATGTATAATTCTATTATTGGCAATATTTCTTTTGAGCACATGTTTCATATTCTGTGCTCCCATATTTCCACTTAGTTTAATTCACCCAGATTGATCTTTGTCAGAGCTCTCATAACCGAATGTTTCAACAGAGTTTCATTAAACTTGATACATTAATTTAATATAGAGTTATTGCCCTATCTGTAATTCACTGAAATTTAACTTTATCACGCTTACAAGTACATTTCTCTACTGAATATCATGAAACTTTGTACATAGGTTTACTCTGGCGTTATTTCTGGAATGTTTTCTTTTGATAAGCCCCGTCCTTATTTACGGAGTTATTTCCCTTAGTTTCTTACACTCAAATTTAACTTCATCAGCGCTAACACAATATAACAAACAGAATTTCTATATATAGGGGCATTTATGACTTACATACATTTTCTAGTTGACTTTTTACTTTAAACATCTCAAACAGGAACTAGTTTGCGCTTGTATAAATGTGTTGTTTATTGCAATTTTTGTAATTAGTGATAACTTGTTTATTTCATAAGTTATGTACATTAAATCCCCTAAAAATAAACCTTGGCCTTGGTTTTCGTGAGAAGATAATTATTACGTCAAAGATAATGCGAACAGAAATCTAGCCGATTACTTCGAGATGATCAATTCAGAATATATAATATCTATCAGAACTGTCCAAATTGGCTGGCGGATATGGATTGGAATAATTCATCTTATCATGCAAGCGTCTCACGGACCCAGACTATTACAAAAACCATACCCTCGTCATTTTCTACGAAACTTCGCTGGACTTATTACCAATTACTCTGGGTCACATCCAAGAATACATGATATTTCCAGAAACGGCGAGAACGGCGTTTATCTAAACCTTTTTCAATATTCTGCTTTATTAAACTGTTTTCGTGTTCGATATCATATTTTATAATCATATTCTATTTGAAATGCATATTATTTGACATTTTAGATACCTAACTAAATGTTTCCAAATATCGTTCTTGTGCATGACTGCTGAACGTTTAAATGGGCATAACTATTGTTGAATCGTAAGAAATCTAATTTGGATGCTTAACTTGAGTTAAAAAATGAAAACTTTTTTTTCTTCTTTATGGATACTATCCTAATATTGCATGATTTCGTTTATCTTTTTTCCTATCATTTACATGTTGATACGGAAGCTGCCACGAAAAAATGATATTCAATATTACATCTAACACACTGACCCACATTACTTATATCGGCACGGTCATATGATAGTGGGTTATACTTGTCATTGGTATGTCGACTTTGATACTGGTAGCATTTAACCACGGTTTTTAGAAAGAATGATTTCAATACAAAACCGCAAAGAGTCAGCGATTCGTTTCCTCATATTTATATGCAGACGGGTGTCAAAGAGGTACCAACAGCCAGGTTTATAGGAGGACGGGTGTCAAAGAGGCACTAACAGCCAGGGTTATAGGAGGACGGGTGTCAAAGAGGCACTAACAGCCAGGGTTATAGGAGGACGGGTGTCAAAGAGGCACTAACAGCCAGGTTTATATTAGGACGGGTGTCAAAGAGGCACTAACAACCAGGGTTATAGGAGGACGGGTGTCAAAGAGGCACTAACCGCCAGGGTTATAGGAGGACGGGTGTCAAAGAGGCACTAACAGCCAGGGTTATATGAGGACGGGTGTCAAAGAGGCACTAACAGCCAGGGTTATAGGAGGACGGGTGTCAAAGAGGCACTAACAGCCAGGGTTATATGAGGACGGGTGTCAAAGAGGCACTAACAGCCAGGGTTATAGGAGGACGGGTGTCAAAGAGGCACTAACAGCCAGGGTTATATGAGGACGGGTGTCAAAGAGGCACTAACAGCCAGAATTATATGAGGTGGGCTTAAAATAGGCACCAACAGCCAGGGTCATATGAGGACGGGTATCAAAGAGGTACCAACAGCCAGAATTATATGCGATCGGGTGTCAAAGAGACACCAACAGCCAGAATAATATGAGGTCGGGTTAAGATAGGCACCAACAGCCAGGGTTATATTAGGACGGGTGTCAAAGAGGCACCGACAGCCAGAATTATATGAGGACGGGTGTCAAAGAGGTACCAACAGCCAGGGTTATATGAGGTCGGGTTAAAATAGGCACAAACAGCCAGAATTACACGAGATCGGGTGTCAAAGAGGTACCAACAGCCAAGGTCATATGACGTCGGGTATCAAAGAGTTACCAACAGCCAAGGCCATATGAGGACGGGTATCAAAGAGGTACCAACAGCCAGGGTTATAGGAGGACGGGTGTCAAAGAGGCAATAACAGCTAGGGTTATAGGAGGACGTTTGTCAAAGAGGCACTAACAGCCAGGTTTATATTAGGACGGGTGTCAAAGAGGCACCAACAACCAGAATTATATGAGGTGGGCTTAAAATAGGCACTAACAGCCAGGGTTATAGGAGGACGGGTGTCAAAGAGGCACTAACAGCCAGGTTTATATTAGGACGGGTGTCAAAGAGGCACTAACAACCAGGGTTATAGGAGGACGGGTGTCAAAGAGGCACTAACAGCCAGGGTTATAGGAGGACGGGTGTCAAAGAGGCACTAACAGCCAGGTTTATATTAGGACGGGTGTCAAAGAGGCACTAACAGCCAGGGTTATAGGAGGACGGGTGTCAAAGAGGCACTAACAGCCAGGGTTATATGAGGACGGGTGTCAAAGAGGCACTAACAGCCAGAATTATATGAGGTCGGGTTAAAATAGACACAAACAGCAAGAATTATATGAGGTGGGCTTAAAATAGGCACCAACAGCCAGGGTCATATGAGGACGGGTATCAAAGAGGTACCAACAGCCAGAATTATATGCGATCGGGTGTCAAAGAGACACCAACAGCCAGAATAGTATGAGGTCGGGTTAAGATAGGCACCAACAGCCAGGGTTATATTAGGACGGGTGTCAAAGAGGCACCGACAGCCAGAATTATATGAGGACGGGTGTCAAAGAGGTACCAACAGCCAGGGTTATATGAGGTCGGGTTAAAATAGGCACAAACAGCCAGAATTAGCGGTATCAAAGGTACCAACAGCCAAGGTCATATGAGGACGGGTATGAAAGAGGTACTAACACCCAAGGTCATATGATGTCGGGTATCAAAGAGGTACCAACAGCCAAGGTCATATGAGGACGGGTATCAAAGAGGTACCAACAGCCAAGGTCATATGAGGACGGGTATCAAAGAGGTACCAACAGCCAAGGTCATATGAGGACATATCAAAGAGGTACCAACAACCAAGGTCATATGTGGACGGGTAGCAACGAGGTACCTACAGCAAGGGTCATATGGGGACGAGTGACATAGAGGCAACTACAGCAAGGGTCATATGAGGTCGGGTGTCAACGAGGTACCAACAGCCAGTGTAATAGAAAAACTTCAAAAACAAGTTCCATTGGCTTATATCTGAAGCTCAGTGGTCATACAGAAATAACCTTCTGTGGGGAATCACTAGATCCTGTATTGCTGTTTAACCTAGCGTATCGCGGAGAAGCGGACATTACAAGTATGCTTTTAATAAGATTGAAACCTGTATAAAAAATATCCATGTCTTTTATTCGTAAATCTTGAATTTAAAATTAATTATCTCACACATTTGATCATCGTTGAGTGTCATCAGCTGTCATATAATTTTCCTATGTATCATTGTATTTTCGAATCCTAGAACATTTTCATACGATAAGTTAAATTGTGCGGGTATTGCACCAAGAAACATCTCGTTAAAATAGCACTGACAGTGAACTTGGGAGAATAACAATGCTTAAACGTCTAATTCGTAATTGTTTGTCCTGTCGTATACCGCCGAGGAACTCGTTTATAGAAATTGTTGTCTTAAAGCAAAATACGTGACCCAGATGTAATCCAAGACGGGTTCATGACCCCATAGCTTCCGGGAACAAAGACCAAATAATCCCAATTCCCATTGAGGACTTTCTTTTTCTAAATCGTGCCAACGCTTTGAAGGAAGTGATGTGGAAGTAAGGAAGTCTCGCCGGAAAACGTACCCCGAAGTCCGGAACTGGTTTTATCAACATAAAATAAAAGCGGACTTCGGTGGGGACACTTCTGTTGTGAACTTAGTAACCCATTTCTGTAATTGTTTACTTTGTTTAGAAATAATTATCTCAGTGCGACCTCGGAGGCTCTCGCCTACAATCCATCCGCGCGTTCTCGTCACCTCGGTTCTCTCGTGACTTTTTTTCTTTGTTAGGGCTTGAGCTGCCTCGAAAAAGGAAAAACAAAAACAAACAAAAAACAAACAAACAAACAAAAAATATTAAATTGCATTATTAAATAATAAAAAAAAACAAAAAAAAACAAAGAAAAAAACAAAGAAAAACAAAAAATTTAAAGAGTCTAACGGGAAATAGTATACAGGAACAATAAGGACAAATACATATCAGCAACTACTGCTGAAGAGACAGCAGAACCTCCATTTGTTACATTGTTCGCTGGAGCTACAACGCCATAAACTAGCCTTATCTTTATTGAAATATTGCATTGTTTGATCATAGGACGATTCAATTAAATAGTTATGACTCCTAAACAAATAAACAAACAAGCAAATAAAGAAACAAACAAAACATCCTCCTAGTAATGTTTTACAATACACATCGAGATTACGTTTACAAGGGTATAAAACAGAGTAAGATTTGCTTCATATACTACAAAATCTTTTGTTTTCATATACAATAAATAGTCTGTTTCAATTAACGGAAATCAACATTAATCCTTTTCTTAATTGAAGACAATTTTCTATGGGTGCTTATATGGCGGATATTTCTCAATAAATTCTACAGACCCAATCCAAATATATTTACAAACGGACACTCTGAGTGAGTCTTGATGACTTGTCCAATTTCGTCCTCCATTGATTTCCTTGAGCACGTGCCCGTAGCCATGTAATTATGGCCGCCATTAGGCACACCCTTTAATAGGGAATCGGCAAATACGACGGTTTACTGGGCGTCTTGATTTAATCTAGCGCCGTTTGCGATTATACGATTCCGTTTTCAGAAAAGTCTGAGGGAAATAAGTGTCAAGAAAAAGCCTTTCGGATATTATAGACGAGAATGGCTGTAGATACAACCTTGTACATCAGGTTCCGGAAAATACCATAAAACACACAGAAATCTCGTTAATCTGGATCCCGATAATACGGAAAAGGTGTTATTAGTAATCCACCCTATCGGTACGGTAAACTCGCAAATCTAAGCCACATAATACAGGATACTTGTAAATCTGCAACGGATAATACGGAAAATAGTGTTTATGCGGTTCCACTTTATACTTATCCTCATCCCGACAACGCTTGTTTGTTTGTTTGAATGTTGGTTCATCGCCCTGTGAACAGCCAGGGCCATTTTGAGGCAGGGTTTTCTTGTAGTAGTTGGTGACTACCTCACTGAACAAGATACGGGAGACCCGTCGCATGCCATACAAAGCAATTAGCGTTAAGTGCCTTGTTCAAAGACACAACCACGACAGCACAGACCGGTTCATTTCTCATGTTCGTTACTCCGGTTTTATATAATAGAGAAAAAGTCCTATCCGGATCCTGACAACGCAGAAAGATTTATAATTAACATCAAAAACAGGAAAATGATTTATTTGTTATAAATAATGCGGACCCTGTCAGGCAAGAAACTCAGTAGTTGATTTTGATCACAACATAACGGGTAACTCGCTCGGCATATATCTTGTGACATTTATCATATTTCATTTATCAAAAGTGGAAAATATGACTTTGCCCACGTTATTAAAAATTATAAAGCCATCCTCCTTACAAAAATAATTCAATAACGGATGCTGACATAGACTGTCAATTACAACTCATATATTAAGATGAAACCATTCTTAAGTAATACATATATGCACAATAAATCAGAGTTTCAAAGTCATAATTAAATATGTTGAAATATATCGCCGGGTCTTCTACAAGTTTCACGTGTTTGAATACATCACAATCTGCATCCAAAGCCAGAATTACGTTGCCAAACAATGTCTCGTGCTAAATCATATTGAATCATAGCAGACAAATTCGCCATGGCAGGAAGGAAGTCTTGTGGTTTTCCAGATATTAATCTATCTAACTCACCAGGAAACCCTTATTATGTATGTTCCGCGACGAAATGGTAAAATGTCACATTTTAATTCCTCTCCAACAGCAAATGTTCAAATTAGAACAAATTATTCAAATTATGTTCAAATTAGATTCAATCAGCACAATTATATATAGAGTCCCGCAGGTGGTTTCCATTGATGGAAGGTTTTTGTTGTTTCCAAGTTTCGGGGTTTCCTAGTGGTTGTAGGCAAATTTGATGGTTTGGTTTCCATGGAGATTATGAACCCGATCTATAAAATTCCCTATTCCCGAAACGTTCTCTGTTAAATAGAATCTTTTTTTTTCAAATCATGATTGATACCTGGGAAATGTCTTATCAAAACAGCTGTCCTTTCATAGAAAGCCAGATCAGTGTGGTTTTTTTTTTTACAGGAACAGTCAGTACCACTCCCCCCCCCCCCCCCCCCCCCCCCCCCCCCCACCCCCAAAAAAACCCAAAAACAAAACAAAACAACAAACAGAAGTACCCTCATCAAAAAAGCGTAATGCGTAATGCTAACTCAAAATAGATAGAACGACGAGAAATACAACTATTAGTAGTGATCAGCATGGAGACCATTGAAGTGATAACCAGACCAGAAGTTCCGAATGGTAAGCGTCTTCTGCTTTCTGGGTCAAATCCGGGTTCTGAGAACTAACATATCAGAGATCATAATGGCGGCCATTAAACAGTTCCTACGATTTGGTTTGTATTGTTTAATTTTCTATAAGGAAGGAAATATGGGAGAGGCCAGACATCAGCCTCCCGGGTGTGGGACAGCTTACCAAATGAAATTCGGATAGCTGAAAATAATAAATTCATTTCTAGTTTTAAGACTTGAGTTCCATTATTTATAAAAGAAATATTACTTTTTGCAATCTCATAAGTCTAGCTCTCTGTTTCAATTTCCAACTAATTTAGTGTAAAGCTATAGTGTTTAGCGGGTCTCTTGACCCCTGATTTGACCCTTGACTCTTGTCCCTTGACCCTTGGCCTTTCACTCTTGACTCTCGTCCCACCATATTATTTGTTTTATAGACATGGCAATATGAAAACACCTTTTTATTGACGCCGGAGGTGTTTTATATATCTATCGGAGTTATTACCAAGATATTGGAATCTGGAGCAATCAGGAGTAGGACACATGCGTGGGCGAGCTTGCCTTTTTACGGCAAGGTCGAGGCCATCAGATTAACAGAGAACAAGAGTACAGAAAAGGTTAAATTCTGGCGGTAGAATATTTATTCATTGTTGATATTTTCTTCTCAAATGTAGTATACGCATGTTTGACCTGGCATCCTGAATATACATATGCATGTATATGTCGATAAATATATACTTATTAAAAATATATTTGTGTATATTTCTAGAAACGTCTATCGAAAATTTGAATATCTATTTGAAAAAGGAGTACTTAATTTTGTTTGAATGTTCCAAGCCAGTGCTTAGTTGTTAATGATTAAATTATAGTTCTATCATTGTTTGAAATGTATTTATCCCAAGAGAAAGGGCTTGTGTAGACAAAATATATTGCCCCTTAAATCAGTTTGAATAAATAAAATATTTTTGAAATTAAAATTTAATGAAAACAGTAGAAACAACTAACTTCGATCGTTCCTTCTGAACAGACTAGCTCGTCTCTAAGGTATAATGAACAAACTATCACTAGACTTACTGATTAAAATTTATTAGTCAAACGGATAGAAGCACGAAATGTCTACGAAGGTTGGTAGACAGTCGGTTTGTTCAAGAATGGTTTTAGTTTACCATGGTTAATTTCGATGATAGGGGCAGATACAGTTTATCTCATCCCGACTTTGTATTAAATCATGTTTGGATATGGTTTATCTTTTCAGGGTTTTCTCAGAAGCTTTAAGCAAGAAGAATATATTTTTCACAAAAATAACCCCTTGAAAAGTCAATCTTTATAGTAATTTCTTGTCCAAGTTGCCTGTGATTTTCTTTGGTGAAATTGCAGCGAAGTCAAAGCTTTTAAATAAATAACTATTATATTTTGGACGGTAACGAAATCTACATTGCAATAAGACTGATTTCGTCTGGTATGTCGGTAACTTGACGGTCATTTGAACCATTTCACCAGACGTCAGACACGTGAAACTGAAGATTCTGCTAGACGAAACCGGATATCAGGAACAGATCACGTTCATCCACAAAATGAGTGGGGAAAAAATGGAAGCCAATACACTTAGGGGGAGGGGGGGGGGGGGGGGGGGGGGGGGGGGTGCGCGTGATAATATTCGTGATAATATTCGTGATAAGGATATGACGAATAAATCTTTTGATATCCCGTGATTTCTAGTTGTCTTATTGTATGAATACTTAATTAAACCAATTGGGATAAAAATGGAAAACAAATTGGATAAATGGAAAGACCATCCTCCTTTCAAGAGAAAGTACATGTATCTTGTGTCTTGTAATAGAAGATTTCAAATCGAAGTATTTTGTATTTGAATAAACACTTGGAAAGCCTAAGTCCATTACAAGATGACATTTTGATACACGGATCGCATGTTTTGCACGGTTTTCTTTCGTTTTTTTTTATTAAGATCAGAATCGTGGAACTCGTTGAATGACAGATGATAATGAGACAATGGAACCACCAGACGTCCATTGGAGAGAATCTAGACGGAGGGGAAGATATGCTTGATTAACACATACATGTAAACAGCTACAGAATACTGGACTGAGAAATAAAAACCGTAAATCTCTCTCAAAATTGATAAAACGAAAGAGGAATGTGAACAAAGGATAGAGATGGATAGTGAAAATGTACAAGTTTAATAAGATCGTATGTGTTATTGACGACATCGCCATGGAAATTAAGGAAATATAAAAACGACTTTTCTGTCTGTAGTTATAAATTTGTCAATATTTGGCTCGTGCAAGATGTCCACGGTACATTATTTAGACATCTGCAAGCCATTTTTAATGTTGTGTATAAAAACCATCCTATTTATGCTCAAGACACGTTAAGACGTCATATATGACCTGCTATTATAAATTCATATTATGGAAGATGTTGGCGTTTTTCTGATCTCAACTGGATAGCACACCTTGTGGTAAAGTTTATATTCCCATCAAAGCAAGTAGGTGACATAAATTCGTTTAGCGTTCGTTTAATCTATTTGAATAATGATATAAATCATGTTCAAGTGTGGATTTCGAATTCAGTACCTTTGTACAAATAATACGAAAATTACACTCTAAAATGTGTATCAAATCCAGGAATGTAATAAACGGAAACAACCGAATAATTTGTTTTGATTTTCCGGATGATACTGGTCAGCAATTTTTTGAAGCAGTATTTCTTCTTGATTCACCCATCTAAAAAATTATGTCGATGAGAGCAAATTCGTGACTACACGAAACGAGGATAGATGGGAAATAGAAACCCCGACATCGTGTTCCATTAAGATACCGGAAGTAATTGAGAGTTGATTTGTGGACAAGGTCTGCCGATGTCAAGGACATATCTTGGCCACAAATTGATTTCGGTCATAACAGCATCATTATCCAAGGCGGGACTTGTGTTATACCAATGCAGTTATACCAAAGCTCATCAGCAACAATACCAAATCACTTCAAATGTTCTGGTTTTAAGTCCAGACTCTCTAAATAGGTATTCCGTTGTATATAATACATTCTGGAAAAAAAACGAACTTCTTTAGCGGCAACGTTATCCGGAATTGCATACCTTGAACGAATAATGGAAATGGATTACTGAAAGCTCTCTGCTTAATCACCGGCCGATCGCGGCGATAACCATTTGCGTTGTGCGAGTCGTACGGGGAACGATAAGATACGTAATGTACATACAATGTATATGTATGTAGACATGTTATGGGTTAGAGCATCTGAGACAGCAATACCTGTTTCCTTGAAGGCATCAAACAATGTGACATTCTACCAAAGAGTCAGCGTAAGGGGATATAACATAGAAAACAAGGCACAGGGGAAAATACTGTCAACATACAAGAATACAAATTACAGGTAATACTGACACGCAAACGTAACCGTAATTCTAACAAAAAATCGATAAAATGTGGCAAAATATTAACCAAATATAGATTTACAACAAGGATGATAATACTGTGTTTCTGAGAGAAAAGCGTCTTCTACTTCATCGATGACACCCACCATACATATCTAGGTCACGACGACAACCGCATTACATATCTAAGTCACGACGACACCCGCCATACATATCTAGGTCACGACGACAACCGCATTACATATCTAAGTCACGACGACACCCGCCATACATATCTAGGTCACGACGACACCCGCCATACATATCTATGTCACGACGATACCCACCGTGCAAATCTACGTCACGCTGACATCCACAATACAAATCTAGGTCGCGACGACACCACCATACAAATCTAGGTCACGACGATACTCGCTATACAAATCTACGTCACGCTGACATCCACAATACAAATCTAGGTCGCGACGACACCCACTATAAAATCTAGGGATAAGATCACATTCAAAAATAAGAACTAGGGTGATAGTAACGGAGCCACCAGACATATCAACGACGGTTAAATACAACAGTGTTGTTAGGTCTTCTGTCCGTAGTCAACATCTGTCACGAAAATTGTTATAATGGGTCGTCCTTGAATAACGAATAAGTTTGGACCTTTAACACAGTAGGTAATGGAAGTAGAAATGTTTACAAATGAAAGCAACACACCATAGCGTCAACACACATTGACAAAATATACCATAGCGTCAATACACATTGATAAAATATACCATAGCGTCAACACACATTGATAAAATACACCATAGCGTCAACACACATTGATATAATACACCATAGCGTTAACACACATTGATAAAACACACCATAGCGTCAACACTCACTGACAAAATATACCATAGCGTCAACACATATTGATAAAATATACCATAGCGTCAACACTCATTGATAAAATACACCATAGCGTCAACACACATTGACAAAATATACCATAGCGTCAACACACATTGATAAAATTCACCATAGCGTCAACACATATTGATAAAATACGACATAGCGTCAACACGCATTGATAAAATTCACCATAGCGTCAACACGCATTGATGAAATTCACCATAGCGTCAACACGCATTGATAAAATTCACCATAGCGTCAACACGCATTGAGAAAATACACCATAGCGTCAACACATATTGACAAAATATACCATAGCGTCAATACACCAATATAATACATATTATGGCAACTTTATGGCAATATAATACAACTAAGGGTAGCTATACGGTAATGTTATACAACTAAGGGTAGCTATACGGTAATGTACAACTAAGGGTAGCTATACGGTAATGTAATACAACTAAGAGTAGCTATACGGTAATGTACAACTAAGGGTAGCTATACGGTAATGTAATACAACTAAGGGTAGTTATACGGTAATGTAATACAACTAAGGGTAGCTATACGGTAATATAATACAACTAAGGGTAGCTATACGGTAATATAATACAACTAAGGGTAGCTATACGGCAATAGAGGGTAGCTAGATGACAAAAGAACCAAATTGATAGTGGTTTGATGACAAGAACAAAATAAATGGAAGATTGGCGGCAAGAGAACTGGGTCACTATTGGTATGGTTATTAGACGGCAAACTATAAATAGGTGGTTTTGGTAGGAAAGTTAAGTTAATGTTGGTTAGATGGCAAGAAACCTGGGATAATTATGGTTTTAAAGTAAAAGGATCGGATTAATGGTGGTTAA
This sequence comes from Pecten maximus, assembly GCF_902652985.1. NCBI lineage: Eukaryota > Metazoa > Mollusca > Bivalvia > Pectinida > Pectinidae > Pecten > Pecten maximus. Next base: position 10,942,938 of record NC_047025.1, on the reverse strand, counting down.
ATTAATGAGACCCGATTTATAAACGCAGTTATACAAAGTGAAGCTCTTAGATAATCTATCAAACTGCTTTTTGATTGTGACTTAACGTTGTTGATCGAACTATACAAGCATTTCACTTTAATGGATCCTTTTAGACGAATTGGCGAAGGAGCAATTAAAAAAAATATATACCTAAAACATCAACCAGAGGAGAAATATGACTCCGACTTCTGAATGTTGTATAACGTGAATCCATTTTGCTGTAATCATTAATGCCTCTTTGGTGTGTCAAATGGCTCAGTTTAGGGCAGCAGAAAGCTTGTAAAGCGCTGCATCTTACTTGAAGAAAAGTCAAACATATCAACAACGTTGATATCTTACAAAGTGCTGCAAACAGACGAGGTCAAAGTAAAAAAAAAAGCAAAGCGAAAGGATTTGTCACATCAATGAAAGTTCTATCTTCACATTTCTGTACTTTAACTTGTAGAAGAACTGCTATTTACTTTTTGAAAGCACGACTACTCCATTAACAAAAATGTGTTTTGGAGAATTTTGACTTTCAACAACGAAAACAAGCAGACACATATAGTATAGACTAATTACAATGAAATGTAATACTGAACTATAGGCTGGATGTAGCACCTCCCTCTCCACAATCCTAGTGGGAATTCGTGTGCGTGTATATACTAAAGCGTATTTGCAAATATAAATTGTTAACATTTTACATCATCGATAACAGTCATTAAATCTAAAGAGCAAACCCCGTGTGTTTATCCATCACTTTAAAAATGCTTCTATTGTCTTATGCGACAAATAGTATTTTAAACATTTATGAGAATTCATCAATAAAAACGCCGATTTCGACAATCCCAACTTTTTATATTCCTCAATAAACGGCGTCGTAGCCTATCATTGCTATGAAAAGATAATAAAATGAAATTTAAACTGAAATCCGGAACTCCGGAAAGATGTTTAGATTTGGTTATTTGATGGTATAAATGCATAACCACAAATTTGTCTTCATTTGAATTTCCATATGAGTGCAAAAGAATGTTGCCTGGTTTAATTACAAACATATAACCGCTGTTCATACAAAAAAATAATTCTCGTATTCGATTTGCTTTCTGAAAACCGAAATCTTGGACAAATGAAATTGGTGACAGCATCATGTGATTCCATTGCCGTACTGCAACATGGTGCTCATTGCAATTTAAGGAAAACATAAAAATACCGAAGATTACGCAAAATCGTAATTCGTACTCGGAATCGATCGATGTAGAACAGGGCTAAATATATTAGGTAACATTTTACATGGAGATTGAAAACTATATGGAGATTAACGTCTGTATTAATCTAGGTCTAACAAACATCCCCAAAAGATTTTTTTCTTCATAAAATCTCGATATTCACATGGCACAAAGGAAATAATATCCGCCAATGATCCATGACTGCAACTATAACAAGAGTCCAGTGTTATATATATAACAAATGTGTATTTATCACATATATATTATCAACCATCAAGTGTGTATCCGAAATTATAATAAATATCTTTTTTTTTATGTTAGTATGTATATTGTAATAGATTGTTCCGTAATTTGTGTCCGTCCATCACCGGAAGTTGTTTTGATGTTTAGTTGAGAAGAATAAAATATAAGTTGGAGGCAGCACGTGTTAGAGATTTTCTATATATTGTACACACAGCCAAGCAAACCCCAAACACAACACCGGCGTTAAGGTGAAGATGTGAACTTGATTTGTTTCACAACAACATCGAAACAAGTTATATGAGCTTATGATTATCACGCTTGTTGGCCCGGATGGAAACACACGCCGTGGTCTATCTGTGGTAGGAAACAGCAGTACTTGGGGAGAAACCCACGTGGTCGGGCAGGTGACCCCATACCTTTTCACGCCCGAGCGGAGAATCGAACCTCGATCACCAAGATGAAGAGCAAGTGTGTTACCACTGTGCCACTTGGCCAACATACAGGATGCAATTTGTATGGCCTTACTGGTCACCTGAGTCCTGAATACGTATCAAATGAGTGACCTAAAAACCTGCCACAAAGTCTTCCACCTGCATTTTTAGAGTTTTATGTATCAGTGTATGGAAATAAGAATACCTAGGTAAATAATAGGTAAAAATAGATTTTAAAAAACTGTTAAGGTGCAGACAGCAAATTCAATGTTCGAAATCATTGGGAAGATTTTCAAACATCTTGGACAATAAACCTTTATTCCACTCTATAAATATCTTGTCAGTACCCATCTAGACAATTCGAGCTTGCTTTGGTCACCCTACAAAATAAATCAACTGGGACAACTAGAAGGAATGCTAAGGAGAGCCACGAAACACCTATCCGGCTTGAAATATCGTATCCGGAAAGATTGACGAAATTCAAACTACCCCCGTTAAGCTACAGAAGGATAAGGGGAGATATGATTGAACGGTATAAAATTACAAGCGGGGAAAACAGACAAGTATGCACTGCAATGAAATTCTAGAAAGATTTATCAAGTAGACAGCCAAAAGCAATACAAAGATACAGTATCAATAAACAACAAGCACGAAAATTCGAACGAATTCATCCGTATTAAGATCTGTGAACCAGTGGAATATTCCGTGGGAGGAAACAGTAAGCTTGGATTCCTTGAACACCTTAAACATCCGACTAGACAAGGTTATGGACGGCCAGGGTATAGTTTATAATGATTTAAAGGCCATCACTATTAGTAAAGATGGCCAAAAGTCATTTGAGTCTGAGGAAGAGGAAACGTCGAGGCCACACAAGCTATTGGCAGAAATCAAGACGGCCATAAGCCTGATAAGGGGAAACCCGGGGAGCCTGAAATCAGAAAAAAAAATTACAATGTAAGGACAAAAAGTTATTCAGTGTCATAGATCAACTTTAATACAACAAATGAAGAATGCATATTCGTATGTGATAAATCATTGCTGGTATGTAATGTATAAATAACTGGTAGTAGACACTGCTGGTGGAAGTTTTTAGTCCACGAGCTTGCACCTTCCCATCTAGATCATGTGATTTCTTTTAATCGATTTTGAGTTTGTTGGCTCGCCTCTTATGATCACATTAGATCTTGGCATCATTGAAGATTTTTAAAAGGACAAAACAGGTGTATGATGAAGTTTAAATCATTTTGGCTTTACTGCATCTAACTTGAAATCTATTTTAAAATGTGCTAATATATTGTGTGTCCCTTACATGCTATGAGCACGAATATAACCTAAAATGTTTAAGATGTCTTTAACCAATCCTTAAATAGATAAAAATGCCAATTGGTACAAAACCACAGAAGTGCAACGTTTGTTATTTAATCACGGCAAGTCGATAGACATGTAAAGCCAACAAAAGTTGTCAATGGCCACTCCAATCTTTCTCACTTGAACTGCACTTGCTTGACGTATATATTCAAACGCGTCTAGACGGTCATGGAAGTGAAAGCATGCAAAAAAAACGAAAACCCTGAAGAAAAAAATTCAGGAACCTCCAGGTTCCGTAAATAACGTTTTGTTCAGGATATCGAACATCTAATAAGCGAAAATCACTTCGTCAGCTTAAAGTAACGAAATGTGGAAGAATGGTTATCAGGGAGGTTAACTATGATAACATCATTGTTATCAAATTAAAAATACAACATTCTTTTTTATGTAATCTTAACAAAACATTAGCACAATTTGATATTCAATGTGATTATAGAAAATGAATAGTATATGTTCAAATGAATGTAAATTTCGTAAAAACAGAACAGTGCCTTGTAAACAAATCATAAATCTATCTCAAATTGATAACAGGATGAAATATGAACAAATCAAGCAAAGCATTTACAGAGAGATTTGAATGTCTTGAAAGGTCGATCGTCTGCTTAATCAACGACACCCGCCATGCCAGTATTGGTTAAACCAAGGAAATGTCACGGTCTCAAAAGTGGAACCTCGTCGCTGTCAATGGAACAATCAGACACGGTAACAAAGACGAAGGTAAGTCATTATATTTTGTCATTAATGTTATCAAACCTCCCTTTGGTGTACTGGCGAGGCACTGAATTATTGCAGCCCTAGTGTGCTTTCAGACATATACTGTCTCACAGAGTGCATTGCGTCTTCAGCAAATTGTGACATTTGTACTGTAAATACTAGCCCCAATCGCAATATTCTGCGATTGAACAGAACTCCTCTTTACCTCGATCGGTTGAGCAGAAGACTAGAAACCCAGAGGTTCTGTATTCGATCCATGGCTCAAGCATTGGAATGAATCAAATTTATCATGCGCTTTGTAATATTGACACCCATGTAGGGATCCGGGAATCATGTACACTTAGCGTTACTTGTGAAAGCAATCCATGGTAAGTCGAGGACGAGTTCTTCCCGATTAGGGCAGTCTACTGGCCGCAATATACCGCTAGTCAATTGAGATCTGTTCTTTTAGCTAGATAAGTTGTGCGTAAGACTAGAAAGCCAATGGTCCCAAGTTCAATTCCTAGCGGAATCTATATTTAACATGGTGTAGTGAATAGGGTATTTCGTCCATCTTTACAAGTTTCTCTTAAAAAGTCGAATGTACAGTATCACTCTTTTTCTTTTGCTGGGTGAAGCTTTGTCGTGAATAAGATGTTATTCGGTCCTTAACTTTGACGCGTGTTCGTGTAGATTTTAGACATCGTACGGCCAATCTTAAATGAATGCATATTATTGATGAAACTTTTGGGGTCCAAAGAGGTAAACCCGTACTCCCTGTCAATAAGCTAGAAAGTTTTACAAGAATTTTAGCACAATTAAAACACGTGAATTACTGTTCAGATGTCAGCAAATGGGTCATTGGGTACACGTTTCTGAAATGCCAAACCCTTGGTTAGTATGTGATATATGTTGTCTTTTGAAATACTAGTCATACGATATATCCCGGAAACAATATTGATATGCACTAAACTTTAATAAAATCCTTCTTAACCAATACTTTTAAAGCTGCAATGTTCCTTTTTGAAACAATTGACCTGTTTTCTCAAGTTTTCTTTCTTCATTTCTATTTTATCATTCTTTAAATTCGCTGACTCTCACGAAAAAAGCTGTTTACAAAGAGACGACAGTAGTCCGACTACAAAACTCTGTAAAACACACCACAAAGATCGAATAAAGGCATTTTAATGATAAATTTCAACCATCATTTTAACATTCCAAATTACGTCATTGGGTTAGGAATACCTGTTTGTGATAAGAGTGTGCATGTACTTTGTTATTTTAATGACTGTAAGGTGTGTCAGGGAGTTTGGTTGTTATATTACCTGTTTATGTACGGGATATGTGTAGTGACAGAATTTATTCAATTGCTTTCGAGTCATATATCCCATGAGATCTCGTTGGCGACCATAACTGACATTGCCTTATCAACTAGCGTCTCCTGAGATTATCGTACAATGTAATGTAGTGCTATAAAATCTGTATAACAACAGCATGCCCAAGTATTTAAGAACATTATCACTTTCTATACAACCAATCTATCCCCGAGGAAGGTTATAGTCTGCTTTAGGTGAAAATGGTTTACGTAACACTAATACCGTTTGCTGTTCAATGTTTAAACTGTGAAATTTGTCTGTTTTAAGTTGCTTGATATTCATGTCCCGGCTGTAACTTTTCCCCGTGACTAAGTCCTCAGCTGTCACTTTTCCCCGTGACTAAGTCCTCAGCTGTCACTTTTCTAAGTCCTCAGCTGTCACTTTTCCCCGTGACTAAGTCCTCAGCTGTCACTTTTCCCCGTGACTAAGTCCTCAGCTGTCACTTTTCCCCGTGACTAAGTCCTCAGCTGTAACTTTTCCCCGTGACTAAGTCCTCAGCTGTCACTTTTCCCCGTGACTAAGTCCTCAGCTGTAACTTTTCCCCGTGACTAAGTCCTCAGCTGTCACTTTCCCCGTGACTAAGTCCTCAGCTGTCACTTTTCCCCGTGACTAAGTCCTCAGATGCCACTAGTCGCTGTTACTAAGTATTCAGATGGAGCATGTCCCATTGGCTAATTATTTTATATTGATGTGACCAATGGTTGTTCTTTATTATAACTACAACCAATGATTCAAATTCACACAGTTTTCATGTTCATTTCAAATTAGCCTATCAGTGTTTCGCAAATGTTTGTAAAATAAGTAAAGTATACATTTTAAAGTTGTTATTCACATGTTTGACTTTCGTAGAATCCATTAATGAGCGAACACAGCCAGATGCTGCAGACTAATTAATTTGTCCCTGACTGCTGTGTAAAGAAACACACTCGAGTCTAATTGGTCTCCTGCTATGTAATTGACTACTTTAATGGGGGTTTTTTTGCATCAGAGGAAGATTGATATAATTCCAAAGGAATTGGCCTAGTTTGGAAGATATTTACATGTAGTCAATGGAGTCGGCAAATGACCATCGGCAAGGGACCATAGGTATATACAGTATATAGCTAGTAATCGGCCCGTGAGTACACGGTAAGTAACCAAACGACTCCCTCACTCTACAGATTGTTCTAAAACTTCACACTTTGTGTTTCAAACACCCGGAGTCAACATTGAGGTAACCATTACTTTAAATAGATTTTCGACGTCCTCACTCTACTGACTTAATTATTTCCTCACAACCATCGTCTCTTCTGGTCAAAATTGAGGTCACTGTTACTATTAATAGATTTTCGGCGTTTACACCCTCGATCGACTTCATTATCTATCCGAATGCCATGAAACTTTATGTAATTGCTCACAACCATCATCTCTTGTCTGCATCTTTCAATGGGGTAAAATTGAGATCACTGCTTCTATCATAATCACCAAAAAATCTTCGTGAGATTCGTAACGTCTGCAATGCTTTGTCTGTAATTACTTTTTGTTCTTTGGTCAATAGTATGAGAGGATGTGTATTGGTGTGTATGTGACGGTGTCTGTTTGTTGGTGTGTGAAAGTGTTTCAATTATCAAATATTGTTCCTGGATTTTTACAAAGCCAATGTAAATAATTACCTTTTTAAGTTTGGGGCAAGATGTACAGTGTATATACTTTCACTTACCGTTCATATAATCAGAAATCTGAAAGAAGACGCTTATCTTAACCTTATTGTGAACTCATTGATGATCAGCTTCCCAACCTGCGATTTTACATATCCCAGTTGATTTGATATTCAAGGGCTTTAAAACTGTTCTCATTATTACGATTCCCATGGCTGATGTCGACTACTTAGGAAAAAAGCAGCACAGGGTTTCAAAAGATGCCGGTTAATGAAACCAGAATGTTTTGTGGTCGACGTCGATCATGATCTTATTTAGAAATATTGTCTTGTGCGATATGACGTCAGACGTATTTGATGTTTGTTGATATGTGTTATGGTTCTGTTGAAAACACCCACTCGCCGAAGACGCTTACTCGCCCGGAACACTTGGTCACGTTCTCGTTGTACTTTCCCGATTTTTCTATATATTTTTGTTCATATTTTGTCCTAGTTTTATCGATTGTCAGTTAGAATTACTGTTTTGTTATTACGTCAGTACTCTTTGTCGTTTCTGAAAAATAATTAATGGATCAATTTCAAAGAGCTAATCAACAACGTCTGGCTGTAAAGAAACATAAAAAATGGCTGTCTTGATTAGAATTTTGATCACCAGTCTAGCGAGCTTGACTGTCTGACAGAAAACTGTAAATATGAGAAAAATATTACACGATTACGACCTTTTTGACCCGCCTAAATGACACGTGTTTGAAGCTATTCACAAAGGACTCAACTGTCAAACATATTGTTATAAGTGGAAGCTACCAGAGTATAATATTACAGCTAGGCCAGGGTGCTCTAAAACTCTATATAACCTAACAAAGATTAATACTAACATTTTGATATTGAAATTCAATATGCATGTTTTCCAGTGCCACTTTCCAATTGGTAATTCAAAACGTAAGTAAAAAAAAAAAAAAAAAAAAGGGGGGGGGGGGGGAGGAGAGATCACTTTACGTACAACAGAATGAATGTAGACCGGTGTTTTTTCTGGGCTTAGCGTAATCAATATTTGATCGAAGCAGCCATATTGATTATCGGGGTAATTACTCAAAGATCATGTGTCTCCAAATCAATTTGCACTTGCATGTCTATCACGAATTAAGATGGTGGGCAGTTAAGCTAGCGTAGTCAATGTGCTAAGGCAAAGAGAGTAAATGACTGTTTCATATCCTCTACATGGCTTTTATTTTATAATATGGCTTAAAAAAAGATAATACTCCAATTAAATCAAAACAATGATTCTAACTCAAAAATAGATAAAATAAGAGCAAATAAGAACAAAATATTCATATTATCATGAATACTCTAAAAAGTACAAGGAATATAGGACCACACGTGTTCCGGAAGAGTAAGGAACTTCTGCGTCATCGACAATACCATTCGAATTCGAATCTAGGTCGAATCCGGTTTTTTATGGATTGTAAAATTAAAAAAAAAAAAAAATAAATTTTCACCGATCGAACCAAATTGGAAATACGATACAGTACAGCAAAAATAAATTAGACTGCACCATATGTTGCTGTTTCGTCCTTCTAGGACTCAGGCATAAAGGCATGCTAATGGCATTAAGTGTTGATTAAAGAGGGAAACCAATTTTTTTTATTTAAAAAAACCCATCAAGTTATGTGTTTATTCTGAAATGTTTCACGATTCAAGTGAGTTAAAACGTAACAAGAATGAGAACTACGGTGCTTATCAAAACTGCATTAAGAATGAAAAATAAAATGGTAAATTTCTTAAACTTTTCTTTTCGAAAATATATCATATAGAACATATACAAAGGGAGGCTTTCATTATTCTATTCTAACAAAGTTACCAACATACACCTGTCTGAACACTAGCGAAACTCGTCCGATACCCGTGGCTAACGCAAATTGATATAATATGTAAACAACTATTATCCATCGCAAACTATTTACGATTTTAATGGAAATTGGCGATAAGTCGTGTCCGCCACCTTGGAAGCCCGGATCCTCGTGATATCACCACGCGGTACAGAGATGCGTGACTTCCGGTAGCGATGTTTTTCTGAAGATAAACATAGAACATGAAGAATGACTCCTTTCACACGCCAACATAACATTGACTGGATTTGGTGAGACGAAACCTAGCAATAGGTTGAGTCATGTAGGCGGTAAACCAGAAACTAACTATTCCTTTCAAAGCATGTCGGAAATTGATTTCAATACTACCACGGATATCTCTATTGAACCGCCTGTCTAGTGAATACTTTGATACGGTAACTAAATCTATTTCGCGGCAAGCTATGTCGTTTCCAAAAATAATCTTGTGTTATAGATGAAAACAGATGTGCCCAGCTCCAAACAGACAAAGCACAGGGCTTGTCCAAGATTGGGGCTATATCTAGTTCTGTTGTATAGATGACCATTATGGAAATATCCGCCGATAAGGTAGATTGGTACCAAATAAATTAAACTATATCGGGGCGCCATCGTGACAACGCGAAATGACCGAAATCCGCCACCATAGTATTGTGTATTCGTGTCTGCTACCAGTTAAGAGAACGACGGAGGGCATATATCTCGAAGGTTTTTCGTTTACATAAAACAGAATAATGAAAATTGGATGACTTTTTATCATGAAGTGTCTATAATTGTTATTCCTCGAGAAATTTTCCAATCTAGGGGAGATTATACACTGCGCACTCCTGCATAAAATAAAACGAACGACAATACAGTATAGCGATGACCCGGGGTCATTTTTTTTTATATACATGTATATTTTATTTTAAACTTACTTTTTTTTATTATACTGATAATATCTGTGTAGGGACCTAAAGTGGTCACGTCAGGATGACCTTCGCTTTCTCAATATTTCACAGGTCGAATTGTCAATTTTTTCGATGTCATCAATCTTACCCTTTCGTCATATCCTGCATCTGAAACTAACCATTTCGGTATAGCATGAATATAGCTTTATGCTTCGTTGAACAAAATGACTTGAAACCGATTGACAATCATGCATGCATGCATTCTAGTCCTGCTATTTCGCATATACGAAATTCACTTCCAAGATTCTGTAAGTAGTAATTTGATTGGTTAATCTAAAAGGTCATCCTGACGTGACCCCTTAGGCGATGTCGTTAGAACGTATTTTAATTACATTACAGGACTACCCATGTTTTTGTCTATATTTTGTCCTCGTTTAATTGATTTTGAGCTTGATTTATGGTTTGGGTATCATGTTGGTATTTTCTCTCTCTTAAATTCTTATGATTTCTCTTATACTTTTACTGAAGCCTGTATCCACAGCACTGACTCTATGAATGGTGTCGGTATTCTTAAATCATCAGCGTCATCATTGATCAGTAAGTGTGCTTTATCAGTTGGCTCTGCTTTATTTCCTCGATTCTCCTTCGCACTCCGCTGTCTGGCATGTTGTCCCCGGCCTCTGTTCTAATCACCTGATGATCTGAACCATTGAACCGTTACATGTTCTTGATTTCTCAGTTGCATAAAAATCATTTCTATGTAAGCTTTCTTTTCTGTTCAGCGAACTAAAATCCGGAAACAAATGGTGGTGTCCCAGAAAGTTAATTCTATCGATTAATCTACATTCGATTGTCATGTCTCGTGTCTGTGACAAGCCACTTTATCCTAATTGCTCTGGATGACATGTGACTGATCTCCCATATGTCGTTAAGTGAGGTTATCACCAACTACTACAAGGGGATCCCGACTCAAAATGACCCTGGCTGTTCACGGTATGATAAACCACCATGTTCTCGAAATAACAGAGAATTCAGATGTAATAGTAAGAAAATCGTTATTCTGACTCGAAGTCGATGAAACGAGGGTATTTATGAATAGATAATCTAGATTTTTCATGGAGACTCTTAAAAACAACAGAAAAGGAACAGGTGTTCCGGAAGATCAAGCGTCTTATACCTCATCGACGATACTCGCCATATAAATTAAGAGCTTGACACAGAGTGTAACATCCCCATCATTAAAGACATTGTAGCACAAATAGCTGCAACTGCTTTGATCCGGAGGTTAATCAAAGCGCCGCAAACCTAAATCCAGCAATATTAAATCGATTTATCACCCTTATTTAACTGTATTCATTTAGTTATCACTACCCCGTTTCTCATTTTGAGAACATTGATTTGTCTCCTTTGTGATTAATCCTTCCAGGTCATATGGTACTATTTTTCTTGCTTTTTCCATATGGTCTCCATTATTTCCCCTGTCATGTCATATTGAAGTATGTCCAGAGTCGTACGCCATCCATTGATCATAGTCATGATTTGCTTTACATTAATTTAAAGAAATATTTCCATATATATAATGCAGCTTTTTGAAATATGAGTTAAAGCATAATAAAGAGGAATGAAAACAAATGATCAAATTAAGTGGTACAAGTGATTTATTTTCTTTGCTAACGACATGATGAAACAAAGATAAAATCACTAATACACAAAAGATCATTGTAGCGGTATTCATATTCTACATAAATCACTGCCTAAAAGCAAGCAGCACGATTCTACAAGTTAGTTTATTGGCACTGTAAAACTTATCAATTAGTTTAAATTACATATATTTTCTTCTAGAACATGGCATGATGACTTGGCGTTCCCTACGAATTGGAGATTTAGACAGTACATGTACCATATCATGGGTCTGATAAGACCTGTCTTCTCAAAGGATCAGAATGATGGTGAGTATTCCTTTATTTTTTAAAATCTCCCTTTCATTATCTAAGTACATTAATCTGCCTTTAAAAGAAAAGATTGAAACAACACAATTTCTCCAATCTAACATTTGGGGGCTTACAAATACACTCGAACCCACTCGTTATTTCGAAATGGGATGGTAGTGATGGTGGCGGCTGGATTGTCCGTCAAAAAATTCGAGACACCACGAGTATTAGTTAACAGAGTATATTTCATATGAAATTTTAACTGGCGGAACTGAATTTTTCTTCCGGGTTAAACAATTCGAGTTATCAGATTTCGAAATAACAAAGTTTGTTTTCTTATTTCTAAATTTCCTTGAATCCGAAACGTTTAAATGATCAGCTTCAGATTTACATCACAATATATTTCTAAATTTCCTTGAATCCGAAACGTTTAAATGATCAGCTTCAGATTTACATCACAATATATTTTGTTAGTTAAATTGGGGTTAAACATTTCAAACTACCATTGCCAAGACAATTTATAACATCGTTATCTCGAAGTCGTGGTGTTGTCTTGTAGTTAAAAGATTATATAACTGCTGCCCCAGCTAAAAATACACAGAGGTGCACCCATCATTGATCATGATCTCCAGATAAATATGGTGATTTATAGAATTGAATATCTCACACAACTACGCCTCCTCAACTTATGACATCGTCTACAGAAGCAGGTTAATTTTATAACATCAAATCATGTTGTATGAATTGGCTAAATTAAATCCAGTCCCTATACAACAACAAACAAATCATTTTCTACCGGAACTACACAGTATAGAAACAATAAGGGTAGGACCAAAATATTCTCTTCCGAAACTACACATTATTTTCTACGGAACTACACAAAGTAAAATAGCATTACTGGTAGGACAATCAAGTCATTACCGGAACTACACACAGTAATGGTAGCACAAACAAATCATTCTCTACCCGAACTACACACAGTAATGTTAGCACAGAATCGCAGCGTTATTGCTATTGTTAAGGGCAGTGTCAGACATGTGTGTACACCTGATGCTATTTATAATACAAATTTTAACAGATAAACATGTCTCACCTAATCGTGTCTATTATACACAATCGCAATGGATGTTTATTTCAAGAGTGAAAACAACATATTAAAACCCTATCTATAGGGTTATTTGACAGGCCTATCACAAAAAGTTTTTTTTCTTTCTGTCAGAACTCTAACTGGTATAAGTTAGGCTGTGTTGTGGTTTACAAGAGGACAAAATATTCTCTTAATCGTTAAGGTTACTATCACAATTTCACATTTGATAAAATAGAAATACAATAAAAAAAAAAATAATTTGACAGAAAAAGATTTTAGCCATTTCATACAGTAAATTTTTTTGATATCTCTAAAAGCTCAATTAAATATATAAAACTATATCAAATAGCAATCGTTCAGTTACGTAGGGTTGTCATTTTAACAAGTACTTCTCAAAACTTTTGATTCTTAAGATACAATTAGATGCGCGAGCCGCAATAAGTTACTGTCAGTTATGACAATTTGAGGTCATAAACCTATATATTGAGACGTGGTCACTGGGTACCTCACAAATGTAAACCAGAACCGATGATTTCTGATTAGAGTGCTGAACAGTGTAAAGAATTTAACGAATGCAACATTGATATTTTAACAAATAATTTACTTATGTTTACATAAGCCTAGGTTAGTTGAGAGGTGACAGACTATCTGATGACAATATTTCATAATTCACACTACAATCATTCAAAGATTTAAACATTGTATACCCAAATACCCTGTATCTTAAACTTCTAGCAATTAACTCAAAATATCATTTCTCAACCATTTTTGTCCCTTCACTATATTTTGCTTAACAAACGACATGAGCAATCAAAACATATGTTTACAAGACGAGTTTACACCTCATCAATGAATTGTATAAAGAAACCTGCTGTCATCATAATTTTTTCACCTGTTTCTCATAACAGACGAATCATATATATAATTTTTTTTGTTTCGTTTATTGATGATATTTTGATTATAATGACAAACAATGAGTGTTTTGAGACAATAAAAGTAATGATCACAGTAATGTTTGTATAAATATAGTGAACTTGCTGCCATGTAAAATATTTCCTATTGGAGGTTGAGGTTAAGATTACATTGCAGTAGCCATTCCAGGGTTAAAGTATTCTGGAGATTCATTATAAGTTACTCATTAATTACCCGCTAAAATCATTCCGAAAAAATTTACGAAAGGTTCTTACAAATATTGTATTTTCATTTCTTTTGGAGCATGAAGCTACCTGATATCAACACAATATGATTTCTAGATCTGTAACAATATTCAATATAAATGGATAAACTTTTATATTCCAAAACTTGGGATACAGGCGGGTGTATTTTTAAGGGTTATTTTTTTTCGCAAACATTAAACAATTGTAGTATATTTTCATGTCTCATATGTAATAAAGGATATTGAAAAAAAATTCAAAATTTTTTGTTTGTTATCTGAGAAATGTGATTAATGACCTGTTGATACGCAAAAAATAAAATCACGTATACCAACAACATTATCATACTTAATCTGTAAATAAAACTATTACAGTCGTGAAAACAGTATATATAACAAACAATACAGGAATGTATATTTATCACAAATTGTATACGAGACATTTCGCTTAAAAGCTTCACATAGCAACAACATTATTTAATATTGATATACAGACGAGTACGTTATATACCAGTGCCAACGTCAACTATCACAGACAAGTTAGTATAAATACATTGAGTAATATCAGATAAAAAATTTTCAAAATAATAAACCAAATTTATTTGAAATAAGTGCACGTGGCTATTTATAAGCTAACTTGACTAGATCCATCGTTTCAGATTTTGTTTTTTCAACCCAAAATAAATATAACGTGTATATGTTTTATATATAATTTGCAATATGAGTTAATTATTACGTTAACAGTTGTTATTGTTTATTGCTATTATTCTTTGATAAATAAGCTCAAAATTAAAAACAAATTCCCTTTATAAGACCAGAAAATATCGTAAAACACAAAAATCACTATCCAGTATATGTATAGCAATGTTAGAGATTACATCCACTTTAATATCGTCAGTTCGTATTAAAATAAATTATATTTTTTTCTTTCCATATTAATGCAATTACAATGGAAGTTCAATTTCATTAATTTCAATACCAGAACTGATATATACGTATATCACAAAATTATAATTCAAAACTGTATCTCAAAATGTTACTCTACGTGTGGAACAACACGAATTGGACATACTGGGTAACTAGATACATACCAAACTGTAAGTAAATCCTACTGTCCCAGAACATTTTCGCGGTCAGGTAATCGGGCAGAGGTCACATAGAATCAGTAATGATTCCAAGTTGATCTTTGGAATGCAAGATCCATAAAAAGCAATATGGATTTCAAATCATTTGAATTAATATATATCTGTTTAAAAAAGGTGCATGGACGGAATCTGGGTAAAAAGTATGATACCCCTTATTGAAGATGTCGACTATGAAATGACAAGTTTTGTCCGAGTATATAAAATAAGGTCCATAAGTTGTCCAACCAAAATAAAATTCGCCTCCATACCACCAACAAATAAAAGTCATTGGTATATGTAAGACTATTTTACTTATAAGCCTAAGATTTTGTGGGAGGGGCAGATCGCCACATATGGAGTTTTATCTTATGTACTCATTTCTACATTAAATATCACAGTAAAGTACTATAAATGTGGTTATTTCCGCGGGTGTTTAATTTCGCGATTTCGATATGTAAACTATACGTGTAGGGGTAATTTTTCCTATAAATTCACCTTCGTTTTTAGTTCAAGATTACGCAAATTGATATCAAAATAATACGCATGGGGCATTTTTTGTGATCAAAAGGACTCCCCGCATAAAAAGCGTACATTCACCTCGCGTAATTTCCTCTACAGTTCATATAATCATTAAACAATATAAGGCGTTTATACATTGCAAAAGGTCATATTTCCTAAGTGTGAATTCTATGGACAGTACATGGCCAGGCTACAATTCACTGAAGGTAAAGCTCGAGACAACTGATAAATCTAAATATTAATTAGGCCAGTCATCATATTAGCCACCTTATCAACTGAAAACTATACAAAGTTTTAGTATTAAAGCCAAACTCTACATGATTAAAAGAACAAATGTTTTGCGTATTTTTTTCTAAATTACGATCGTGTTATTTGAATATGTACCATTAGATTATGTCGATCAAGGAAACATTGTTGAATGAGTATCAGTGAAAATGTCTGAATATAACTAAAACAACATAGGGAATTATCAAAAAAAAATGTTAAAGCATTAATGAAATATCATTGTTCATCATATTCAACAAAACATTCAACACCATGGCTTATCATATTCAATGAAACATTCAACATCATGGTTCATCACATTCAATGAAACATTCAACATCATAATTCATCTTATTCAATGAAACATTCAACATCATGGTTAACCATATTTGATGAAATGTTTAAAATCATGGTTCATCATATTCACCGAAACATTTAAGATCGCGGTTAATCATATTCAATGATATGTTTGTAGAATAACACGTTCTCAATCACAATTAGCATTAATATTATCAAAGTACTATTCACCAAAACATTTAACATCGTGGTTCATCATATTCAATGAAACATTCAACATCCTGGTTAACCATATTTAATAAAATATTTAAAATCATAGTTCATCATATTCACCGAAACATTTAACATCGAGGTTCATCATATTCAATGATATGTTTGTTGAATAACATGTTCTTAATCACAGTTAGCATATAATATTATCAAAGTACACTGTGACCGTCTGAATTTTGAGAAATAGATACATGATTAAGTAATTTTAGATAATTGGATAAATAAATTCAAAACTTAATCCAATTACTTCCTAAATCTCCTCTTTTGCCATTTTTTACGTAAAAATGAGCGCGAGGGCTCCCATGTAGAAGAAACTACTCAATATTCTTTATTATAATATTTGAAGAGCCTATGTGACAAGCATGAACATTTTACTTCTTAAAAGAGTAAATTCCTAGCGAATATATTTGATGAATAAAAAACAAAACTAATTTCTACCTTGCATATTCCATAAAGAATGATCTTCTGAAATCAATATTTTTCAAAGCTAGATCAATCATTGACAAATATATTTTTTGAAAATTTCCAATTCCTAGACATCATATTTATCTAATATATAAACATTTTTATATCATGAAATTAGATATTGTCTAGCATAATTGTTTTATTAAAGTATACATTCAATGTAGATCGGAATCTTGGATGAGGAGAAACTACAGACCATTTAATTACATTAACTCTTTTCTCTTCATAATATTTCTTGGCACTAATATTATGGAGTACAATTTAAATATGCACCATTTCCACAAGAAACGCAGTGTATTTCACATGCACATGTAAAGAACAACATTGGCAGAAAAAAAAACACCAGGGTCGCCAACCCGCGGAGATGAAATATCTCATTTCAAACAACCACCCAGTAAAAAGTCCCAGTGATCAATTTCGACGTATAGTTTTCACATTTGTATGTATTAAGAGGATCTTTGCTATTTTTGAAAGTATTTCGACTACTTATATTGCAGCTTTCAAAACATTAATTCTGCATTCAAAATAATGAAATACAGTAGTTGAAATTCCAGCATTTTTCATAATTTTAGTAATTTTAAACTAAAGAAATCAGGCGAGTTTGGCGACACTGACATTAGAAAAAATAATGTAAATTAGGTTTCAGCTCTCGAACGGTTTTTTTTTTTAGAAGGGGCAATTTGAAAACGACATAATTCGTATAAATAAAGTTCATTTTCATATACAATGTATGGAAGCACTACAGTGAAAAATTGTAAAATTTAGAGTACATATTCATAGAGTGGTTTCTTTTACATTGTTTGATTTCAAGCCATTTAAATTCCAATCTTCTTTCCATGGTCATCCTAATCGAGGTAAAGGTCCCTCTATTTCCCCAAGTACAACATATACATCTGACAGATAAAGGAATAAATATATATATTTTCTAACTGTTGGGACGATTTCATTTAAAGAATTTACCTACAAATCTATTTTCATTTAATAATCCACTTTTCCTTCCAGTTTCCTTTTTTTTAAGCATCAATGCAAATTAATGTGTGTAAAGAGATTCATGCTTGATGTAATATGAAAAATAAATAAAATTAATAATGATATTGTAACTATTTGCCTACATATTTTCATCGTCGTGTTGATAGGTCATCTTCATAATCATCGTCATCATCGTCGTCGTCGTCGTCATCATCATCTCCATACATTGTTGACTGCAATTAAAAAACATATGATGATGAAACGACAAATTTGAACATTACCTATCTGTGGCAAAATGGAGGTTTTATGAAAAAAATGTATACATAGAAACTTCCAATACATTTGTAGAGCGGAAATACATTTCAGGTAAGATTATCATACAATCACTGATGACAAAATCAGTGATAGTTCAAGTATACTTTAATATTAATAGTTATTCTTTATAGAAATCGGAAAAAGAATAAATAGCTTTTAAAAATGTTAATTGTATTCATCCACATAGATACATTGTATTTATTGATTATACAAATACAGTAGTAATATTAATTTCCTTTAAAGTTGAGGTCAATGAAGGAAACCGATAGGGATTTTCAGGTGAAATTTAACACTGACTATACAGGATAGTCACAATTCAAGAGCAAGAAAAAGATTGGCAAAAGTTCCCTCCTATACCATGATAAGACAATCATGTCTTAGATTCATTAATTTCCTTAATATCAAATTTTTTAGTCCATCACAAGGAAAAAATTCAATTATATTGATTTTCTTGGTCAACCAGGGGAAAAAAAATATCAGAAGGCGAATATTTCATGAATCATAAATATAAGTGGGTGATTAATTGTGACAGTTAGTAGACAGACAATAGCCTTTGTGTGATGTAAACAATGCCTCTGAGAGTACTAACCCCTCTGGTGTTGATGCGTACGCGTCGAGACCCAGACATTGACGAGTCGCCATATGTGTCCCCGTATGTATCCGTTTCCATGGATCCACTACCTATTGTGGTGGACATCCCAGAGGACGTGCCTGTTCCGATACTTTCCAATGTCCTGTTGTACTCCTCTGGATTCATACCTTTAGCAAGCCGTAGCTTCCGTCGGAATTCCTGTTTATATAAAATAGAGTTTTGTTAACATTTTCAACTAAACCAGGCTGAAATAATCAGTGATGTGTTATTTGTCTGAAATATGAACCTCTTCAATCTGAAGACTTGTCTAAACAATTAACCTGTATAATTTGGGGGCTTTCCTCAACAAGACATAAAATACCTTCCTATGAATATTTTTACCAAATAAAAAGTACAAGACAAGTCATTATTCATCAAATGTAATTTTGTCGCTGTAACTATATCAGATGATGTAAACAGAAAATAGGATAAAGGTGACCAAGAAAGGTGTTGGCTGTAGTGTAACCAATGTGGTGATTGAACAAGAAGCATTACATATTGAAGTTTTAATTTAAATATACCTGTACTTTCCCTGTGTATCGTTAACAACCATTTGCCTCTATGTATACTGTAAAAACTGTCAAGGCTACTGAAGGTACCAAAGAATAGTGGCCTTCATTTAAATCTAATTTAACTAACAGGTTTTATTTCCAATATTTACGGGCTTGCAGAATTTGAGTGGCCTTTTACATTTTCCATAGGAAAGCATTTATCATATTTAAGGGGAAAATCTCAGTTATCAAAGGAAATCACCTTAAATTCTGTGATGCTTTCCGATAGGTAAAAATTTAAATATGGAAACTCCTCAAGTTAAGAAATATCCTTATGTTGAGGAATATTAAAGAAACTGGCCAAGTGGCCTTTATAGACAGGTATTTTGTAATAGTTACTATTACAGGTTTGACTGTGTCTTACATCTAAATCTCTTTCCTCGTCTACTAGTGCTAGACTTTCAAAACACTTGGAATAGAATTCCAAAGCTCTGGCATGAAACATCATCTCAACATTCACAAAGTCCATCATGATATTCTGTAAAGATAAACAAAACAAAAAAAACAATTGTGAGAATTCAGATTAAATACTATGTTGACAAAAAAGGATTTTGAAAATCTTTTATTTCTCATTTCTTTCAAACTGCATAAGGATGGTGGCTACTGGAACAGGGCAAACTCAAGGGCTGACTTATCATACCATTTTTCTAAAATGTCCTGTCCCAGACACATTGACATGACATCTCCCCCAGTCCATCATACATCATCCCAGCACTGGAATGAGCCAGTAATAGTGGGTTTTTTACATCCGTACTTTTGCTGAGAGGGGAACGTTAATATAATCATCCCCTTCCTTAAGGGTGTTACAGTGTTACAGAGAAATCTCCAACCCGAGTTGTGACATTCTTGGTTGTCTTATCTGAAGCTCTGCCAAGCACTAGACAATTAAGAATAATCACCATGAGGGTTGGAGATTTTATCATCAAGTCCGGTGTGGATCATTATTTTTTTCCCAACCAACTATGTTATAACACCATGTCCAGTTGTTCAAATAATTTTTAAAAAATGAACCCAATGTTGACATGATTAAATTGTCAGCATGACATCATTGTATTTGCCATGACGTCCTTGTATTGTTTCCAACATATGCTATAGTCATAACCTATGGGTTGATAGAGCAATCATTCACAGGGATAAAGGGAGACAACTCTGAAAATGATCCCAGAACAAGAGCATCATCTATCTTACAGACTATGGTTGATCAATGCCTTTGAATAATATTCGTCACTTTCCTTTAAAGGGTTCACTTTCAGTTTCAAGGCCAAATGTGAGGCAGTGTCAAAGGGAAAAAAAAATATTTTAGATTTAACACAGAGAAGAGATAAAGATCCCAAATTTTTCATCCCTTACTTATCATGAAATGGCAACAGCAGGCACAATTCTACACCCAACATACAGGGCATCAAATGGATGAAATGCTGCATTACATCCCAATGATGACCTCAACACAAAAGAAAAAAAGACAACAAGTATACCTTGAGGTCATGAAGTCGGTTTTTCTCAAACAAATCTAGCTGTGACTCCAAGGCTTTACTTCCTATAGAGGCGTCAGCAGATGCTTTCTGTACTTCTGTTTCTGCCTGTAGACAAAAATTGTCACGAACATTTTAACATGTCTTCTTGTAATTATTGTGTGAATGTATAACATATCATCTCAGGCCATGCTTTATCTCAATCTACTTGAAATTAGAGGAAAAATTCCAGAAGTTCCAGAAGTTAGAATTTCAATTCAATTTGAAAAAACATGATATTTGTCTACTCACAATAATTAAAAAATTCTAGTTCAAATAAGATTTCGCACAAACATACTGTAGACATGTATATTCTAGTGGTAAACTTATTTTAGCGCTTTTAGAATTGAAATCTTTCTGCTAAATTATGATTGTACTAATTGTGCTTATTTTGCTAATTGCAGTTTCTGTATATTGTTTTTTATGGCAAGTACTGAAGGTGTGCCGATCCATCATTTCTTCAATCTGCTAAATTCAATTATATGTGTACTCTAAAAATCGCATGAGCGAAAATGATATGTTTACAGTGATCATTCCAGATGTCAAATTCTAATGCGATTCTAGCCCGAGTTTCCTCTGGTCCTTACACCATGTCTTATGTCAGGGCCGAGAAAACTCAAGCTAATGTGATCCTTACTAAATCTTTTTTCAAATATCTTTGAATTTAATTAGCAGAACAATGGATTTTTTTTTTATGTTCAACAGATACTAAAATGACATAAAAATTACATTAAAATCGCATTACAATCTTGCTATGGTTTAATTTCAAAGCTTTAATGTGACAATGATTATACTTCCCAGAGTTGAGTCTCGATGATGTCATTCTAAAACGATAGTATATGCAAAGTACTCTGACAGTTTTCAAAATTTGCACTTACCCGACTCTGACAAACAGTTAAGGAAATTTATATAAACATGTAATGTACCAGGTAATAGTTAGCTGGCAGGTTTTAAGGTGTTGCACTCCCAGTTTGAGTATAACATAATAAGTTTTAGACCTCTAGCTATATATAGATAGGTCTGAAAATTATCTTATAGCTACAGGTAATGTTATAAAATGTAAACAATATGACAACAAGTCTGAGACTCCTATTTAGGTCTGAAAATTATTTTAAAGCAATTTTTGTAAATTTATTTAACAACAATTGCAAAACAGTTATATCAACTTATATTAATCATGCTTGTTGGCCCAGATTGAAGCGTGTGAGGGGTCTTACAGTGGGAGGAAACCAAGAACAAACCCGAGGAAACCCACGTACCTTTTCACCTCTGATCGGGGAACTGAACTATGTTTGCCTTGGGTGAAAGCCAAGTGTATAAATACTGTGCTAACTGACCACCTAAGCTATAGTTGATCTATGGAAACACTTTTAACAGTCTGCATCTTGTACCAAGACAACTGGAGTTTGATTTTCCAATAAGATCGGTGTCCTCTCATTACCGGTAATCCTAATTAACATTACATTATAATGTATACCAGGGTATGTGTAAAAGGATACAATTTGATGAGCATCAGCTGGACTTTTCGTTCTCACTTTCTGAAGCTGTTGTACCATTTTCTGTTCCTTTTTGATCGCTGTGAGTTCTGTCTTCACACCGGACTATCAATAGAATTCCGAAATACAGTTTGTACATAATAATGAAAATATACGAAAAATAAATTATGAGGTATTTTCTACAAATGCATGATAATGAAAATATACGAAAAATAAATATTTTCTACATCTCCACAAGAGGAAATATCACAGTAATCAGGAAGTCAAAGAGTGAACGAAAAGGAGCTTTAAACAAATTTCTCAATTATTCTCCTTTTTTGTGGATGGAAAAACTTGCTTGTACGTAATATGTATCTAATATTTATATTATTTTCTCCGAGTCCTCATGATACTGACCTTGACCTGTTTACAGATATTTCCGTAATCACTCAGCGGACGTAACACTTTGGATTCTACTCTCTGAATCTGTAATGAAAATAGAATTATTAAAATCAGTATTAATTCCAGGTATTCGATTGTTAACTAATAATATGAAATGTTTTCTGTCAGATTTAAATCAATAACAAAAAAATTAAATATGCAAAATTGCCAACTGGCTGATGTATATGTAATGATGAAAGAAAAACTAGTGATAGTTACATAAATGCGTACGGTAATTCTGTTTAACTAGAAATTTGTCATTTGAGAAAAATCTTTCAAAGCAAATGTTTCCAGCATTAAATCGTCAGTGGACCTAGATACACTGTATATATAAACTTTAATTAAAAAAATTCACAGTTCTTAGAATTGTCAATCTAATTTCAATCAGTCTTGTGATTTCCGCTCCTCCTACACTGTGTATCGCAGTGTATCGTAGAGGAGGGGAAATCACAACTCTAATTTTATTTAGATTGCTAGAATTGTATACATAGAGGATCTTATAGGAGTGGATATGTCATGGAATCTATTAAAAAAGTTCCATGATTTGATATGCCATGAGCCTTTAGGCAAATTTCAACTTGGACAGTATGTTTTTCTCTACAGACACAATCATATAACTTTGTATATTTATTGCGACATCATAAAGTAGTTATGACATCAGTGATCACAATTGTGTTATCATATATACTGTATACACTTGTCATATCATTTATTTATACTGAACATAAAGTATAACGTACCGTTTTTTTAGTAAATAATTTTTAATTCACAAAATATTGCAGGACAACGAAATAGCATTTGAAAACATTTTTATGACTGCGATAGATATGGTGGGCTTATTATCAGGTATGAGCCCATTTCTCTGATAAATACTGTAATACTTACTGACGCCTGTCTGTAATCTTGTATGGCAGACAAGTTTTCTGAGAAGTGTAACAAGCCGTTCTTTAGTGAGTGACTAATGTCTTCACTCTTTGCGTAGTCAATCAACTGCTTTGCCAGGATATCACCTAAGTTAGAAACAGCATTTGTAATCATAGAAATCATGCATGTGTGCCAGAATATTTGATCAGGGTCATTCACATGCTTGCAATTATCTTACTTTTACAAGCTCACATATGACACCACTGATGTATCTCTTTACAGGCTGAACTATCAAATGGACCATGGCAAGAGAAACATTAAATATTTTTATTAAATTCAATAGAATCAACAACAAATGAAACTGAAAGATCAATAATATTTGGATTAAAAACATATCATACCCTTGTCTCTCATTTTTGCTGATTTTCTGTTCATGGAGCCGACTGTTTCACATAGCAGACCTAGGTGTTTTTCTGTCTGACCGACACGAGCTTGACAAAACTTTGCTTGGTTTTCACTACAAAATATTGACAATTACATAGAAAATTAATTAAAGACTAAAATCATATACACATATACAAAATAATTTCATATGTATACCAGTTGTAAGAATAAAACAATGCTTATTGATAAAATTCAAGAAAAAAAAACCTAAAATATTTCTGTAAAAGTCCTTTAACACAGCATGCTGCAACAGTATCAACATATATTGGATAATGGATATGCAGGAATAAGCAAGCATGCATAAAAATTGGAGTGCATTGTGGGTGTTACAGTGCATTGTGGATAATTACATCTGCATTGCCAATATATATGCAGAATTGGTAGCAGCCATGATACTGCCCAGGACAAAAATGTGACAAATTCATTAAAAACATATATACATGAATATACCTGTAAGAAAAATGAATGAACATCTCATAATCCAGAAAAAAAGCAGGAAGTGATGAAACATGACATCATTTAAATGGTCACACAATTCGTACAATTTATACATAAATGTAAGGATATCCAAAACCAATACCATCAAATACCCTAGATAGACATACAATGTAAAGGCAATATTACAGTATTCAACCTCAAAAGTACACTCACATCTGTATCTGATAAAGATGAAATGTGTGCTTATTTAACCTGAGCTAGGAGATAAAATAGTTCACCTCACTGAGCTGCCAACACAATCTTCAGTCTTTTTTACAAAAGAAAACAACATGATTTCCTTTTAAACCCGATTCCACAGGGATTTCCTGTTTTAACCAAGGTTCCAGATGGAATTCCTGTTTCAATGAAGATTCCACAGTGAATTCCTGTTTTATCCCAGATTCCTCAGGGAATTCTTTTTGAACACAGATTCTACAGTGAATTCCTGTTTTAACCCAGATTCCACAGGGAATTCCTGTTTCAACGAAGATTCCACAGGGAATTCCTATTTTAACCCTGATTCCACAGGGAATTCCTATTTTAACCCTGATTCCACAGGGAATTCCTATTTTAACCCTGATTCCACAGGGAATTCCTGTTTTAACCCAGATTCCACAGGGAATTCCTATTTTAACCCAGATTCCACAGGGAATTCCTATTTTAACCCAGATTCC
The DNA here is from genome assembly GCF_902652985.1 of Pecten maximus. Taxonomy (NCBI): domain Eukaryota; kingdom Metazoa; phylum Mollusca; class Bivalvia; order Pectinida; family Pectinidae; genus Pecten; species Pecten maximus. The sequence continues at coordinate 10,917,730 of NC_047025.1, read as the reverse complement.
ACAGGGAATTCCTATTTTAACCCAGATTCCACAGGGAATTCCTATTTTAACTCAGATTCCTCAGGGAATTCCTATTTTAACCCAGATTCCACAGGGAATTCCTATTTTAACCCAGATTCCACAGGGAATTCCTATTTTAACCCTGATTCCACAGGGAATTCCTATTTTAACTCAGATTCCTCAGGGAATTCCTATTTTAACCCCGATTCCTCAGGGAATTCCTATTTTAACCCCGATTCCACAGGGAATTCCTATTTTAACCCAGATTCCACAGGGAATTCCTATTTTAACCCTGATTCCATAGGGAATTCCTATTTTAACCCCGATTCCACAGGGAATTCCTATTTTAACCCAGATTCCACAGGGAATTCCTATTTAACCCTGATTCCACAGGGAATTCCTATTTTAACCCTGATTCCACAGGGAATTCCTATTTTAACCCTGATTCCTCAGGGAATTCCTATTTTAACCCAGATTCCTCAGGGAATTCCTATTTTAACCCCGATTCCACAGGGAATTCCTATTTTAACCCTGATTCCACAGGGAATTCCTATTTTAACTCAGATTCCTCAGGGAATTCCTGTTTTAACCCCGATTCCACAGGGAATTCCTATTTTAACCCTGATTCCACAGGGAATTCCTTTTGAACACAGATTCCACAGGGAATTCCTATTTTAACCCCGATTCCACAGGGAATTCCTATTTTAACCCTGATTCCACAGGGAATTCCTACTTTAACCCTGATTCCACAGGGAATTCCTATTTTAACCCCGATTCCACAGGGAATTCCTATTTTAACCCAGATTCCACAGGGAATTCCTATTTTAACCCAGATTCCACAGGGAATTCCTACTTTAAACCAGATTCCACAGGGAATTCCTATTTTAACCCTGATTCCACAGGGAATTCCTGTTTTAACCCTGATTCCACAGGGAATTCCTATTTTAACCCTGATTCCACAGGGAATTCCTACTTTAACCCTGATTCCACAGGGAATTCCTGTTTTAACCCAGATTCCACAGGGAATTCCTGTTTTAACCCTGATTCCACAGTGAATTCCTGTTTTAATCCTGATTCCACAGTGAATTCCTACTTTAACCCTGATTCCACAGGGAATTCCTATTTTAACCCTGATTCCACAGGGAATTCCTACTTTAACCCTGATTCCACAGTGAATTCCTGTTTTAACCCTGATTTCACAGGGAATTCCTATTTTAACCCTGATTTCACAGGGAATTCCTATTTTAACCCTAATTCCACAGGGAATTCCTACTTTAACCCTGATTCCACAGTGAATTCCTGTTTTAACCCTGATTTCACAGGGAATTCCTATTTTAACCCTGATTTCACAGGGAATTCCTATTTTAACCCAGATTCCACAGGGAATTCCTGTTTTAACACAGATTCTACAGTGAATTCCTATTTTAACCCTGATTTCTTTGGAATGGTTTTAGTAAACCCAACACCACTTGTGATTTTGCACTAAGTGCAATTACTAAGTTGATTGTTAGGAGTCCTTAGAAGGGATTAAAATAATTAAAGAAAGTCAAAACGGATTTATTTATTTATTCATAAATATGGTTATCATCTACGAAGCAAAAGAAATATTAATTATAATTATATAGAGAATTTTGAATTAATAAAAGTTCAATAATTTGATAAAATAATTCAGCCATTATGAACATGACATATCAAATAATTCAATGAGGCTAGAATAATTATACATGTGTGGGTTTCAGTACTAACTTGAAGTTTTCTCAAGACCTGCTCTAGATCTATAGGCAATAGTTTATATGTACTGTTAAAGTTATAGGTGCCTGCAGGCAGCAATGTGAATTGGTTTCTTAAGAATAAAACGTTTTCCTGAAAAATTCAGGGAAACTGAAGCACACATCTATTATTTTTATTTGGCCTGAGTTTGATATATTCTACATTACAAAAAAATTATAGATACTCATCACAAAGCTCATAATATTATAATCAGACATCATGAGAAAACTAGTATCATACAATAGCAGAATGTACTTTAATCATCTTAAAAGTTCTGAACTGCTCAAGTTATCTCCCCTTGAAATATGTATAGACACCTTAAAAGTTCTGAACTGCTCAAGTTATCTCCCCTTGAAATATGTATATTCACCTTAAAAGTTCTGAACTGCTCATGATATCTCCGCTTAAAAAATGTAAAATCACCTCAAAGTTAAAAGTTCTGAACTGCTCAAGTTATCTCCCCTTAAAAAATGTAAAATCACCTCAAAGTTCTGAACTGTTCAGGTTATCTCCTGTTATAACAGCATAATCAACTTAACAACTCTAAATTACAACACTTTCATTTCTGTTATTTTGTGTCATGTTTCAAATCTATCACCAATATTGATTAACTGTAAAACATCAAATACAGTGTTCTATCAAAATACCATTCAGATAGTCCATTTTACAAAACTGGTGTTTATATTGTGAACACATAAGGAGACTTGCAGAAAAGGTACCATACACCCTTAAGTGGTAAGCATATTGCAGGTACAACATGGTATTACACTAAACTCTGGGATCATGAAATAGTCTGATTTTAGGATATCTAACGAAGGAACTTTTCTTTGAGAAATCTGTCAATATTTAATTTTTAATTACATCAAACAACAAAATTATTTATATCTGTTTACACGGAAGACCAAAAAATATTTGTGTGACTGGAAGATTCATTTAAATATGTTACATATATAAAACTAAGTTTGGAAGCCCAGGGAAACAGCCGCAAGAATGAGAAGTTTTGGCATTTGCCTGATTGTGAAAATTAGTTGTCCTTGATGCTGAACAACTGAATTTTACCATCCCTGCTATATGTTTATATATAACATTAGAAAAAATTGTGATTTACAAATTTACATGTACATGTATATCTAGATTACTTTATGATCCCAGAGCAAGATTGTTTTAAACAGTTTATGTTTGTTATGTAGCCTGGAACATAATAATGGTAACAATTTCCTTTAGGAGAAAGCTGAAAATAATTGAAAACAATACTGAATTGTCTACCAAATGGAGTTACGCGAGTCCAAACAACACTGTTTCTTCTTTTTTTCCCTCAGAGGTTATATTACTATCAGATTAATAGATTACAGAAAAGCATTATTTTTGGCGATAATACTTTGTTTTTACTAAGCAAAAAAAAAAAAAATGAAATAAAATTATACTAATCAAAAGACAACAGGATAAGTATATATACAAAGGTATTGAAATAGGGAAAGTGGAAACAAATTTTTTTTTCATGGGACATCACAATCTGGTCAAAATTATTTTTATTTATGAATAACTCAGGGTTTCCTTTGAAGCCATCCCCATAGCTTTTTGAAGCATAGAAAATTGAAAGGACCAGGGACCCCATTTTATCTGAAAAGGACCCCATTTATGAAATGCCCAGTGCAAACTCTGAATTAATTGATATACTTTGGATTGTCTAGGGTTAAAATTGTAACTTTGATCTAGCCTACATAACAAACAGTTCATTGTTTACTAATTGTTTCTACTGGTCTGTGCAGAGTACCTGTAGTACAACAGATATGATGATAATACCCAAATGATATATGAAATATAGTGTACACAGAACTTACACCTGTTTCTCAGACGAAGTCATCGGTAGTGATGATCCACTGTGAAATGAGAGGTTAAAGGTCAGGCGATGAAGATTATTCTCTATACATGTACTAATGATTACTTCAAAAGTTGTTAATTTCAAGGGTTTCTGTTTTTGCCATTTTCAAGGATATAATGAAATCACAAAAAAAAAACCAAAAAACCATGGAAATGAATTTATAATATTGGAGAACATTTCTTTGAAGAAATTACTGTACATTTCATTATTTCTGCAAAAGAATATTTTTGAAAATTTTGATGTTAAATTGCGAAAATGTTAACAATTTAAAAAAAACAACCTTCACAATATATACAGTAATGTAAGAATCTGGAGGTCAAGACCTTTGGGTTTAGGCTACAAATGCTACATTAAATTAAGCCTATAGCTGCAAAAACGCAAACTAATTTACAAAAACTTAATCCTTGATGGTCACTACCCAACTATACCTATCCAGCTTAATTGTCTATGTTGCCTAGAGCTTTTTACAAATTGTATAGTATACAATTCATTTTGGTCTGTTTGAATTCAATAATTTGATAAAAGTTTTTACAAATTTGTCTTTTTATTTTAAGAGATCGAGTGGAAGGATTTTGAATTACATGTTTATGTATACATGATATAGAACCTGGTTTTCTAAGGATTTTTGGGTGTTTCCAGATTGATATCAAAATTACTAACACATTTTTATTTCATCTGGCTTATATGATGACTTCATTCCAATGGTGAATGATAATAACTTGATAGCTTTATTGGTCTTAATCTGGAAACACCTAGGAACATACTTTTTCTTTGGTAGTCCTACAAAGTACATGTATAGTATGCCCTCGAAGGTTCACCTTCATATTGTGTATTTAAGAATTTGTCAATTATTACAAAATATTCAACATTTATCTTTAATATTAGTGGAACTCTATTGATAATATAAGTTTTAAATATCTGCTGATAAGCAATAAATATCACAATAAATGAATAATTAATTCAAAGTTTCCCCATGTTTTGTTGATCTTTTAAAAATCTTATATTGGCCAACTAACATTGTAACTCCTGCCATAGTTAAAATGGGGGACCGTGTTTATGTGACCTGATGATACCTGATACAGATACTGAAAATAGTTCCTCTGGAGATTTTAATCACATGATTCACATTACAAATATGACTGCAAAATGTTTTCAAAATTGGAGCTGGATTAACAAATGATTAATTATTTGATTCACCTGTTTATGCATGATAACATGAATCCCTGTATGGTAAGGAAGGTCAAAAAATTATTCAGGTTTCAATATACATTGTATGTGTGTTTCTATCCATACAACAGTACTGAATAATTGGAAAGGTATGCCGAAGAGCTGACCCGAGTTGTTCGGCCTTGATTTTCGCCCCTTTCCACTATGGCAGGAGTTCAGATGTTAGTCAGCCCATATCAGATTTTTAAAAAGCCAGGAAAACATCACTTAACTTTAGATTATTGAATCATTAACATTATAACATTCGAAAAGAAAAAGTACTGATTTAGTAATGGCATAAATCAAATACATATTTATTTTAGAGGAGACTTGTGGTAGAACCCTAATAGATTTTAGGAAGGTAAAATGTCGAACAGCAATGTCAGGGTATTCAGCATTTCTATAGTATCTGATACTATATAATCAGTACAGATATAGTAGACTTACAAAATTGCAGTGAGATTTTAAGAAAAAATATAGGAAAATTCTCAAATGCTGACCCAAAATTTACTCAGTCAGCTTTCGAGTAATAAGCATTCTATTTCTTTATATCGTGTTGACTGTTTGCAGAAGGAATATTAAAGATGTTCATAGGGGGCGGTACACAAGATATATCGGTATACAGTCTAGGAGTACATAATGCATGTTTTAGTATTACGAAGCTGGTATTTCCGACATTGGACACTTTCTGGAACAAGTCATGATGTTCAAGCTTTGAAAAATAAATTCTCTTATTAATGCACTATATGCTTCAGAAGTTCAAAGTTATAAGAGCCATGCATATTAAAATATATTAGCAATACTAAAATAGCTGAAAATATATCGAGATGCTTTGCACAGACTTGTTTGTAGTTATTGCAATAAAGGCGTCAAATTGAATTGTCTTGCACAATGCACACATCATGCCCTTCAAACTCACAGATTGCAATTTTAGTCAACTTACTTTGATGGAGATGTGTTTTGACGACTCATTTTCAAATATTTCTGCTTAGATGGGCTGGTTGTCCTGAAAACAAACCAAACATTCCTCCTATCTAATTTTGGTTTCTCTCACAAAAGAGTTCTCAAAAGACAACTAAATACAAGTTACCTCCCCTAGACCGCTACAGGTACCCGTTCATCAATGTAGACTATGATGAATACAGTCGGTACATAATGATATTATAACAAATCAACATTAGCTCTAATGAGCTATTAAAACCGACTTCAACAGTAAAAGACATGCACAATTATAAAATGTAATAAATAAAATAAAAATAAATAAAACATAAAAGCATACACATGTATTTAGCTGATTGTAATAAAAAAAAAAAACATTGTAAAATTTTAAAAACAGATAATTGCAGAAAATAATTGTTTGGAAATATATTTCTTGGAGTTATCTCTTTAGATGTAGCAGAAGCACTTCACAATGTGGATATAAAACATTAAGCATTTAGCTTACTAAGACACTTAAAAAAATTATTTTGGAACTTAAAACATTGTTAAATTGTAAAAAAAAAAAAAAAAAAAAAAAAAGATAACTGCAGATGATAGTTGTTTGGAAATATATTGGAAATATATTTCTTTGGAATTACCTCCTTTAGATATAGCAGTAGCACTTTACAATATGGAAATTAAACATTAAGCATTAAGTTTATTTCGGCGAAAAGTAAAAATTAAAAAAAAAAAAAAGACCGCCTGATGTTATGTGTATGACTATATGTTTTGTCTTCATGTGCTGCATCTGCATTGTGGCCCATACCAGCTGTTTGTCAGTGATTTGAATAGTGTGAGTAAAGTTGTTGTTCTGAAGTGGTCTGGTAGGGCATTCCAGATTTTAGGTGCTTCTGACCGAAAAGCTTGCCATGTTTTGTTGTCCTAACAAGTAGTATATCTGCAGTGTTGTGATATCTGAATGTGTATGTTTTTTCTGTGATATTCATTAAGTGTTTGCGATTTTGTAGACATCTATCGCGAAATTCCTGAATCTCCTTATTCTGAGTGAGGGTAATTTTAGTTTAAACAATATTTATTCAATATTTACATGTCATATATATGATACATAATAATAAAAGGATTCAGAAAAAAGTATGAAAATACTTATTTAAATCTGTCTCCTTAAATAATAGATTGGCGGGTGACAACACTGTATAGCCATTTATTAGTCAAATAGTATAACTTAAAAACAAAACTATTGATGAGAGAGAGAGAGAGAGAGAGAGAGAGAGAGAGAGAGGTGGGAGAGAGGGGAGAGAGAGATATAATGGGACCTAGTGATACTATAGGTACTACATAAGCATAATGACATAATAAAACATAGTGATATAATGTAAATATACAGCACTAGTGACCTCTTGGGACTCGTAAAATGGCACTATTAATTTAAAAAACGTTTGGTTTTTAAAATATAAAGTTGGATGCAATGGAAAATATTTTCATTCTCTGTAATCGATAGATTTGGATTTCCGTATAGAAGCATATCAAAAGTGTAGTCTATTGGTAGATCTACAAAACATTCGTTTCTTACAATGGTATAGTTTGGACAAGACAATAGAAAGTGTTCAGTGGTTTCATACGCTTGTCTACATGAACATACAGGGCTGTCGATAAGATTACGACTAAATAGATGGGCATTTAGAGAGCTGCAATTCATCCTCAATCTAGCATGATGAACCTGATCAGAACGTTTCCCATAACTATAGTAAGGAGGGACTGTCGGTGAGTGTCTGTGTAGGTATTTTTTCAGGTTACTAAGGGAGGGGCTATTTTTAATATCTGGGGGTAGTGAGTTCCACAGGTCAATAGAAGAAGGGAGAAAAGAGTTTTTATAGAAGTTCGTTTTACAGAATACATTATTTAAGTTATCAGCGTCGCGTGTGTTATATTGATGAACGTCCATTCTGCGTTGAGGGAGTAAATAAGAAAGGTATGGGGGAGTGAGGTCAAAAATCATTTTGTGTACCTTAACAATTTTCTTCACTTTACGGCGATATTGTAGAGTGTCCCACCCAGTTTCTTCATATAATTTAGCATGGCTTGTAAGTTTGGTCCCACCCGTTATAATTCTTGCAGCTTCCAGTTGAATATTTTCTAGAGATTGACACTGTTGAATAGTAATATTATCCCAGACGATATCCCCATATTCTAGTATGGGCCTGATAAAGGAGAAGTATAAGGTTTGAAGTGAATTCCTATCTATTTTAAATCTGAAACGTCTCAATATGGCTAGTTTATTTGATGCTTTTTTAATCATATAATTTATATGTTCAGACCAAGTACCGTCATGGGAGAGGAATAGCCCTATATGTTTATGATGTTTGACCTCACTAACAGGAACGTTATTCATGAATAATGTAGGGTGACGGGATTTATTAATTTTCCTGCTCACTAAAAGAGATTCGGTTTTTTCTGGGTTAAACTTAACCAACCACTGTTCAGACCATTCATGTATTTTCCTTAAACAGTCATTTAACATATCAGCACAGTGAGTGGGAGTATCTACTATAGCATAAAGAGAAGTGTCGTCTGCAAATAATTTTATTTTGGTGTTGATGCCTTCAACAATATCATTAATAACAAGAGGCCAAGGGCCTCGTAGCTCTCTGGACGTTGATTTGAAATTCAGCTTGTTTGTATATACAGTTACGTGCCAATTTCAGTCTTTCAATTTTTGTTTTAATTTTGCTATATATTCTTTGTATTTTAAACCTTTTCCATGAATTTGCCTGACTTTGTGTATTGATCGTTTTAAATGAAATTTTGTACTCTTAAAGATAATTGTTTCACTGTTTTCCGATGTATATGACTAGAGGAATCATATTTTTTTACAATACCTAATTTTTTGAACGCCATTTTGACGTTATTTTAGTAACGTCATATAGAGAAATGGCGTCACGGGGAAATTATCTGTGTAGACAATTCTGTATTGCTCCATAAATACTCAACGGAAAAATAAATAAATATTATGAGAAGAAACTATGGACATTTCTTCATAACATGACGAAATATTGTCAAAATCTGTTCATAAACAATGTCAGGAAATTTCATTGAAAAAATGTGGAAATGCAAAGAATATATAGCAAAGGAAGAAAAATTGAAAGACTTTTGGCACGTCACTGTATTTGACCATTCTCTGCATCAATAAACAAGTGGCCCAGAGGGCCTGTATTGCTCACCTAATTATTTCATGCATTATATGTTTACATCAAGTAAGCATGTTGATTTGAGAAAATCATTTTGGATCATTTTTGTTGATTTTTTGTGTACTTGTAGAGATTTGTCTTCTGCATAATCTCATAATACTTTCACTTTTTCCCGGTGTGTATAAACATAATTCGTAATTTATTATTTTAATATGATTTTATTTCGTTACAGAATTCCAAAAAAGGGCGTCACACGGAAGTTAACAATGCAGAAAAGTCCTTGCTATCAAGAAATTAAGTTAATATTTTGAGAAGACACTATGGATATTTTATAACAAATGGACAGATTTTGTCAAAATCCATTCATAAACAATGGAAATACTAATGTTTCATATCAGTGTTTGCCAGGGACGTATACGTATACCTCGCGAGACTCTCTGTATACTGTAGCAGACGACATAATGTATATAAGGTAACACGCATAGCAGCAAATTTTTGCAGCGGCACAGGGAAACGTGTGTTTCAGCACATTACTATATACACATTACAGTGGGTTGATATAGGAACTTTGCCTCATAACTCCTCAGAATAACGTTCGGCATGTCCCTGTGACACCAAGTATGTCCAAAATGACACCCTAAATTGACGATTACTCGAAAATGAAAACATTAAACAACTCAAATTTCTTGTCAAATCTCGTTCGTGTCGACCCCAATCATGTGTCTTGAAATCCATTCTGACATTCCCACTGTTTCTGATATCCTCTGTCCACAAAATGTTAGTAATTCTACTTCCGGCAAAAACATGAGAATGACTGCGTAAGCTCTCCTGGACTCCGTCCAGAGAGCTAAAAATCAAAAACAATAGAGGGCCTAATATTGACCCCTGGGGAACCCCAGCACTAATTTCCATCCATTCGGAAGTCTTACTATTAACAACAACTCTTTGCTTCCTATTATTTAAATAACTTTGAAACCATGATAAAAATCTTCTACCGATGCCTATTTTGCGTAATTTGGAAAGTAAACCCGTATGCCAAACTCGATCGAATGCCTTACTAATATCACAAAAGATCATTCGAATTTCTTTATCTTTGTCTAGTGCTGAATAAATGTCATTAGTAATTGCAATTAACTGATTTACTGTAGAGTCGCCAGCTCTGAATCCAGACTGAGACGGTGATAATAGAGAATTTTCAGTAATAAACTTATAAAGGTACTTAAAAACACATCTCTCCATTACTTTACCTACTATTGAAATTAAAGATATTGGTCGATAGTTTTTGAGAAGAGAAGGATCGTCTTTTTTAAACACATGGGTAACATTTGCTAATTTCCATGTACTAGGAAAAGATGAAGTGGCTAAAGAATAATTAAAGATTATTTGAAGGGGATAACACAAAATTGCTGCCGCTTCCTTAAGTAGTCTTGGATTTACAAGATCAGGTCCCACTGCCTTGGAACAGTCCAGATTAGATAAGACGGAATAAATGTCATTTGTTTCAATATGGATATGAGTAAGCAAAGGTTCATTGTTGTAAGTGGGTGGAAGTTCTGCGTTAGTATCATCGACAGTGGAGTTAAGACAGAAAAATTCATTAAATGCATTGGCTATGTCAGAGTCATTGGTAAGAGTAGACGTGTTAGTATGAATGGGTGGTATATTACTCTTTTTATTAGAATTTAACATCAGTTTACCTACCGTTTTCCACCAAGATTTCCCATGTGTTTGATTACCAAGTATTCCGCAAAGTTTACGAATGTAGATATTTTTTGCACTACGTATTAAACTTACACATTTGTTCCTGACTCTTTTATACTTACTCCAATCCTCCGCAGTTCCTGATCTCTTGGCTAATCTGAATAATCTTTTTCTTTTCCGACATAATTTACGAATTTCACTGGACATCCATGGGGGTTCTCTGGTGCGTATTGTTACTAATTTGTTAGGAATACATTCCTTAGCAGTATTAATAAGTATATTAGTAAAGGAATCGACAGAGTCATCAATGTTAGCATTTGTTAGAATAGTATCCCAGTCAATATTAGTAAGTTTCTCTCTATACATGTCGTAATTACCCTGATCAAACAGCCATATTTTACGTTTAACTGACGACTTTTTCGGTACAGATACATTTAAGCTACCAAAAATGGGGCAATGATACCTCAGAGGTTGGTCTAGAAAACTTTCACCTACAGAGCATTTATCAATCAACTGAGGGTTACTAACACATATTACATCAAGTAGAGATGAGGAGTTTTCAGTATAAAATGTAGGAGACGATATCATTTGGGACAGGTTAAAAGTTTGGAGAAGTTCGTGTAAGTGCGAGACTGATTGATTGTTAGTAAGATAATTAGCATTCAGGTCACCGGTTACAATAATGTTTTCACATCCAGTGTTAAAAGCTAGTTCTATAGATCGTGAAATATGGTCCCATTGAGAGACCGGAGAATTAGGAGGCCTGTAGAAAGTGCCGTAGAGTATAGAAGTTCCTGATAAATTTAGTTCAACCCAAACACATTCTACAGAGGGAAGCTCTAAGTCAGGGCGACGCTTAACAGGTATGTTGGTTTAAACGTACACAGATACTCCCCCACCGACACGATCTGGTCTAACGTGGCAAAAAGGGTCGCAATAGCCAGGAAAGGTAAAATCAACTAAATTATCATTAATGGAGAGCCAAGTTTCAGTGAAAGATAAAACACAGACGTTGTGTAGTTCTGTAAATAATATAGCCATCTTATTCCGGAGACTTTGGACGTTCAAATGTACAAATGAGTATTTAGAATTGTCGTAGTAGTCGCTTGCATTACTAGAGAGGTATGAGGATTCAGAGGATATATCGAAATCAGAATCAGAAATATTTACAGGTCCTGGGTTTATCTCAACATTCCCCGATGTAATAAGTAACAACTGAATTACACATAGGAGAAAAAACATATCACCAAGTCCCAGACAGCCACGAGTGCTGACATTTTGGGTAATTTTGAACGCGCTAGTAAATTTTCGTTAGTGTCTTCCTGCGTGTGGTATCTGAATCTTGGTGCCCTTTCCTGATCTTTTTCCATTTTTTGTGTGTTGGTTTCTCGGCAGAAGTGCCATGTGAGTGGACAGATATTGAAGTTTGAAAGGATAAAAGAGTGATATATTGTGAGCTTGCCTAATCTGTTTAAAAGGTGTTTGCCAATGCGTTTTAGTTTGTTTTAAAGTTGTCATGATGCTTTTTTTTTGCAGATATTTGCTACACGTGTGTGGTAATTTACCGTGAAATCTAAAAGTTTAGCTTCTGGTTTGCATTCTATAGTGTTATTTCCTATCTGAAAGGTGATGTTTTGTTGTTGTGTTTTGCTACCTACTGCAATTGCTTGGCATTTGTCTGGATTAGCCTTCATATGTGGTTATCTGCGAACCAGTGGATAAGTGAATTGCTATCTGTTTGTAGTGCTGTTTTACTATGTCTAAAGATGGTTGTGCCTTGCTTATAATATTGTCATCTGCATAGTTGTATAGTTTGCAGTGTGGAATGAAGTGATGAAGAATTTAAATAGGATGGGGCCTAAAATAGAACCTTGTGGTACTCTTTTGTATATGTTCTTGAATTTACTTGTAAAAGTTCCTACTTAAATTTCAGAACATATACAAAGGAGTCCCACAAGCTATATAATACTTTATATCTAATTGAGATAATCAAAACACACAAGAATGTAAAAGGAACGGGTACATCGGTAACATAACACGTTGCCATAGGAGATGAACATAAATATATCACGGCGAAAGGAAATTCAACAAAATACTTAAAATAATGAAATTATTAGTCAAACGGTTTGATTGAAATAAAAATGGATTTAAATGGGTGTCAATGAATTTCTTTTTTCCCTTTTTTTTCCCAATCAAAACCTTCTCCTCTCTAAGATTTCTAAATCTAGAAAAATCAGTTTAAAATGTGAGAAGATGCTAAAAAAATCGTTTCAAATCTTCACTAAATACCTAAATATTTGGAAGCAGTTTAGCGTCACTTTCTTCGTTTTTCTTCAAAAAAAAAAAATCTTAAAGGTGCTGAAAGATTTACTTATTGCATATGTGAGAGATGTTACTGATAACCGCCCCTAACAAATTCTAGTTTAAAAAATGGTTTGAAAGCGATTGGTTAATCATCTTTGAAAATGTCTTAAGTAGATTGTTCTAGTCGGATATTGTCCATGGGAGGAAAGATTATTTTTTGACTTTTTATATGAATATGAGTGGACATGCCCAAAAGATATAGTGGTGAAGAGAATGTGTTCAAATGTGGCCAATGAATCACGACTTCGGCTCAGTTTCTTCGGATTCGTTTGTCAAGGTTCGCCGCGGAAACTCATCACATATATAGGTATTGTCTGTATGTCGGCTCTCCACAGCACACTATGCCTATTGACTGGCAGCATGTCGACCTTGGTGGGTCTAACGAAGGATATATAAATCATATTTTAAATTACTCTGTATAAACTCAGGGTATTTGACGCCAGATACATCTCGGAATGATAAATTTTACAAAAAAAAAAAAAAAAAATCAACGAGAGATCACAGAGGGATCTTGGCGCCCACACAATTGAATAATAATCCACATTAGTCAAATGAAAGACTGCATGATCTTTTCTCTTATTTTCCCTTCTTTTACTCTTCCCTCAAAACATTTTACAACTTTATATAACACGATATAGCAAGACCAAACTGCAATTGTCAAAATCAAAGATGGCCGCCTGTCGGCCATGTTGTTTTCTGATCAGTCCCAAAATGCAATATGTACAATAAGGGACCAGGGGGAACTTGTATATGAAATTGGAGAAAGATCCTTAATAAATAGCGATAACAAGAAATGTTTACGGTGGGACGAGGGGACGGACCACGGACGCAGTACTAGTGCAAACCAAGTTGTCATTTATTCGCGGAGCAATGTTGATCCAGTGTTTTACCAAATTACATAAGATATCTTATGTTTATGAGATATCTTATATGTTTATGATATATCTTATTTAAAGTTTATAAGATATCTTATATAATTTATAAGATAGCTTATATAAGATATAAGATATCTTATAACTTTTATAAGATATCTTGCAAACTTTTCTTTATAAGATATCTGATATAATTTGGTCAAATCCTGTATCAACGTTGCTCCGTGAATAAAGGACAATTTGGCTCACCATACAGTGCGATTTAGGCCACCATCTCATGGTGGTGGACTAAAAGGTTTCAGAATTCTTTCATAAGAATGTCTGTTTTGATTTTTTTTCTGATTCACATACATGCTAACGATGTCATTAAAAACCTCACCAGTTGATTTCCGCGTGATCATGATTTGAGAAAGCCGTGGTGTATACATGATGTTACGAGTGTCTGTGTGTGTCATGGTCACGTCAAAGATTATATTCCATTTTCTTATTACAGGTGCAAAAATGCACATTTTTTTTTCTCTGTATATACGTCAGTATGTTACATATATTTGATGTACGTAACATTACATAAGACTTACAACATCTATCATGCATATCTCGTGTGAAGTCACTATAAGTATTAATTCTGTTAAAGCTTCATCTAGCTTACCATTATTGATATTTTCCAACAATGTTTTAAAATAATTGTCAATGGTTTTGGTGTGTCATTATTTTAGCACAATTAAAGAAACATATCACCAGATTATCACAGAAGTAAAGGTACACATTTACATGGTTAACCATTAGATATTCAGTATCACAGAAGTAAAGATACACATTTACATGGTTAACCATTACATATTCAGTATCACAGAAGTAAAGATACACATTTACATGGTTAACCATTACATATTCAGTAAAAGACAGAATGTCAAATGTAGAGACAATATATGTTAATGAAGCAAAGTTAAAGAATCGACATCGTCAATTTTACTCAATTTTTGTTTTGTACCAACAACCATACACCTGGTTTAACTTGTATTTTTAAAACAACATTCTGTTTTCATGACACCAATCTTGAACTTTGATGAGGTCTGATTGTCGTTGTTCTTGTAAAATAGGAACAGAACTACCAGACGCAGTTAGAGTGGAGTCGTCCACATATTTGTGGAGGCCCCAAGTTTAATCGGCAGGTGATTTATAAAAAATAAAAACATAAGAGGCCCTAATATGGAGCCCTGGGGCACACCATGTGTAATAAGCTTATTACTAGATACATGATTGGAAACTTTTTGAAAGGTAGGACTTGAACCAATACAATGACATGTGATCGCATTGATATAATGCGAATTTTTTTAATTAATAATTGTTGGTTCACCATATCAAAGTGTCTGAAAACCACACCATTGGTGTTTCTAACGTCATTTTTATGCCCAATGATTCAGCAATATCTAGCTTGTCAAAAAAGGTTTGACATCTACTTGAATCATGCTTGGAGAAGAAGTAGATTGTTTCGGAGTCACCTCCACAATACATTTCCAGTTTATTGGGGTTGTCAAGATTATTATCAATAACATTTTGGAAAAGGCGGACTTGGCATCTTTAATGAGTTTAGTCACTTTGTTTCACCGTTTTGTTTAAGGTGGTTTCTCAGACGGTGTTCTCTAGGATGTTTACTTCCATCCACTCCGGCTGTGAGGACTTTTTAATTCTCCTTTGCAGTCTAGGTGCATGTTGATCGACAATACAGAGAAAGGTTGATCTAAGCTTGGAGTGTATTGTCAACATCCGAAAGGACTCGATTACAGACCATGGTACAGGGTCAAGGTCATTTAGGAATGGATTTGCATCAAAGTTTTAAATGATCCGTGTGTGTAAACTTTGTACCAAATTTACGTTTTATTACGGAGCACACAGGATAGTAATCACTCGGACGAGCTATTCACTACAAATTTTGAGCAGTCAAATGTAATCTGGGACCGTATATTTGTTTTAATTTTGTTTAACGTCCTATTAACAGCCAGGGTCATTTAAGGACGTGCCAAGTTTTGGAGCTGGAGGAAAGCCTGAGCACCCGGAGAAAAACCAGCAGCCTACGGTCAGTACCACGCAACTGCCGCACTTGGGTTTCGAACTCACAACCAAGAATTGAAGGGCTAGTGATAAAGTATCGGGACACCTTAACTACTCAGCCACCGCGGCCCCTGTACATGTATAGTATGCCCTCGAAGGTTCAACTGCATTTTGTGGTATTTAAGAATTTCTGGAGCCGAGGTATATACATTCATTGTACATGGTCTATTAAAGTTCACAATTGAAGTGATGTCAGTCAAGGAACATGGCTGAGAGTTTAACAAGTAAATGTCGAAATCGCCAGTAAGGATAATGTTTCAGCGTGTTCAATGTTTGTATCTTGACATCTGTCAAGAAAACATTCGTAGCTAACCAGCATCTGCAGATGAGGTCTGTAAACATTTTAACTCCACACAAAAAATCCTATGTCATTTGCTCCCGGTTTAATATTACGTCTCTTAAAATTTTCCAGCATATTCATTTTTTTTTACAGTTATAGTCGCTTATACTGTGACAGGGACTGATAGCGTGAATGTAGAGGTACTTGTTGTTACAATTACTTCATAGTATCAACTTTTTAACTGGAAATCGTGTTTTTAGGGTCATAGTTCAATGTTTTACTTATCAAAGATAGCGTTGCTATAGTCGACCACACACCAGACAATGCCAA
Source organism: Pecten maximus (assembly GCF_902652985.1). Classification (NCBI taxonomy): domain Eukaryota; kingdom Metazoa; phylum Mollusca; class Bivalvia; order Pectinida; family Pectinidae; genus Pecten; species Pecten maximus. The sequence goes on along the minus strand of NC_047025.1, from coordinate 10,901,089 downwards.
CTGGCTGTGTTATCGAAAGTCTTGATAAGTTTTTTATATCATGTTTTGAAACGACTGTTAAATTGGTCAGGTCTTTAATAGTGTCATGGAAGGTTTTTTGGTCTATAAAACACAAACAGCCATTGAAAACGGTTGTGTCCGCTGTCTGGCTAATAATTCAATAATTTTTTTTGCTCGACGACTGTTCAATATTCGACATGGCCGAAAGTCCGATAATGGGCGAAATGGGGAAAATAGTATATAGTATTAAGGTATTATTGGGACGAAAATGCGTCTTGAACTCGTGTTATTTATTTTGACAGCTGACTTAACACTTTCGTCCCATCTCTGAATAGTCCAAGCTCCGCCATTGTTTCATGTCGCCTGTCATGCTAATTTTTAAAAATGCACAAATGTAGTCTGACAGATATTTAACTTTGTAGAATCATACACGTAAAATCTGTTCACAAAAAAAAACTATGGAGATTTTTTAACGATGTTATTTTTCAACAGCACCAGCTGTTTATCACACATGAGATCAAATATGAATATTGAACAAAACACTTAAAATATCTGCTATATATTCATCACATTCATGCAAAGTACGTATACAGGCTGCTGCTTCTGGTTAGTATTAAAATGAAATAATAGATATAATAGGAGAAGAGGTTAATATTTTTTCTATTTATACTAACCAGAAGCAGACGTCTGTGGTACGCGCGTTTAATAATACAAATCTATATCACAGATACTTGAAAATGTGCGTATTTTATCTATATCATAGTGTGAAGAGGACAATACATTTTATTTATTTCTTTTATTATTTTTTTTTATTTTCTTATTTTTTTTTTTTTTTTAATTTGAGTGGGTGCTACTTTAACGATTAACTCTCTTTAAATCATAATGGACACCCAGGGGCGTCATTTTCCCCGAATGTGAATAATCTGTTAAAACTAGACTCATAAAACGTGTAAAATTGTTCTTTGCTTAAATATACTATGTCTGGTCCAAATTGGCAAATCCCTGTGGTCTTTCTACAAACACGTTACTATTTATTATACAGACTCAACACTGTAAGTTTCCATAATAGTGTGATGTTGTTTACTCAAAAGAAGTAAATCTTAAGCTTTAAAAATTCTGTAAATTCTGTTGACAATGTATGTGTGATGGCTTTCAAAATCGTTCCTTATAATAAGTTTAACGGTTTTTAGAAATAGAAATAATATCACTTCTTAGCCACAGATAAATTGAAAGCTTTTGATGAATTTAATGTGTTAAGGGCGCATGCGTCTTGTCAAAGAGAAAATAACGATGTCATCGCAAATGTATGCTAACAATACTTTAATGTGTAACAAATATGTGGGTGGGTCTAAATCCTGAATTCTGATTGGCTAAAAGTGTCGCCGCGGCCTTGACCTGGCAAACGCACATGATACATAGGTTTGAAATAACCTACATTTTTATTGGCTTTTCTCCAGGTATATTCAATATACCCGAGTATATTCCGTTTTGACATACCACGAATAATGCAAAGCAACAGTCCAATACAACTGACTAAGGTCTTGTCCAGTGCGACGAGTCTAGCGGTAAGTATACCTAGTTTACATATATATACATGTATACTATATGTGTGTATATGTAACGTACGTTATTTACATGTTTAGTTGTTTACATATTCTTTGTAATATCTACTGTCGTTGGTTTAAATGATTATATATGGTTGTTTAGGACGTAAATATTTGTTTGAAGACAATTAAATTTATTTGGCACAATAGATATGTTATATAAATATATATGCTTTTGTTTATGTAACTTGTGCAACTGTTCCATGTTCTGGCTGCACGTGCTCGTTTGTACTTTACTTTTTGTCTTGATAAAGGGACGGATTGCCTCGAAAATTCGACAATTTACTTGTCTGTACTGTCGCTATTACTACGTACATGGCCAATTATATACACAGTATATATATTTTATATATGTAAATTTTCCGTAACTGGTACATGTAGATGAAGTAGACCTTGTATACTAAATATAGCACTACCTATTAAAAAATATATTACCTGTGGTACAATTTGAAAAAAATATGTGCTACTTAAATTAACTGAAGGAGTAGAGTTCCCACGAAATAGAAATGGACAACAAACGGTAACTTTTCATTGACGTACCTACAATGTATATAAAGCAATGGTTAAATAGCAAAGATTTGTAAACAGATAATGGATCCCGTCATGTTATGTATAATCTATGTATTATGTAAACAACATTTTTTAGCGCTCGCATATTGGTGACATTTCTGCCACTCACGGCGACCCTATCTACGTCAAGGTTTTAGAATAAAATTCACTGCACTTACGTACAATTCTTTTTTTCGGTTACCATGGATACCACACCTCGGAGTACGGATTACCGGCTTATCCAGTAATCCTTTAATTTTAATTCTAGATTGAGTTCATCTTTATCGTCCGGATTTGAGGAAACCTAAGATTCACATTTACCAATTTGATTCGAGACATATGTAACTGACCAACCACTTATATGGTTTGTATCAGACATCTGTTGATGATACATGTTTGAGAAGAGCTACACTTAATCAACGCCGGTCATTCCATATAATTAGCTCACATGACACAAAGTGTCAGTAAACAATCGCTACGATGAATTATCTATATATATATAACTTAGCAACACAAATGACGAAGGAAGACAACTTTTTGACTCGTGCCCTGACCAGGCTCGAACTCACGATCTACGGCACCCAATCGCCTAGCCAGAAATACCCGCAGCTTATACCGCTGCGCCACATCGGCGTTCTTAAAAAAGGACGTTTCAATGACGCAGTGATGGTCGGCCCGATACCCTGACATGATCGTTGTGGAAGTCGTCTATAAGATGATATGAATACCTGGATCACAATGTATTTACATACATGGATACGAATTGTACATATATTATATATATTTCTCTCGGTACAACTACGACAGGAAATTCAAATCTATATCTTCGAATCACCAACACACAGTGTGTCTGTCTTTCCGTCAACTTTAAATTTATTTCAGAAAACTGTTTTAATTGTTTTATTAAAACTATATTCACATGAGCGAGTCAGGCCCTCTGGACCTTTTGTTGTGATTATGCTGTCGCGTGACTACTTTATTATCGGAAATCCACATGACTGTGCTCTATCGTTTTTGTTCAGTCTCGTGGGTTTCCAACAATGGCCACTTTAACAGTGCTTTCGATTTTATCATGACAGTTATAACGAGAGCAGTCCCTGGATTTTGAATATGCAAAGATCACTTTTTGACATATTCATTTTTAAGACATTTTCGCTATATTTTGCATGCTAACAACCAGGCAGGACTCTTTGCCGACTGTTAAAACAATGTGGATAACGGTTATATACATTAGATTAATTCTTATCAGTATCACAACGTGTCATATTCAGATAAAAACTTTATATTAAGCAAAAGTGATATAAAGCTAACTTTAACTCGCAGTTCAATTTCGAACAAATATCAACATGCTTGAAGAAATATATGCATGTATAACGCCTAATGGCGTCAAAGGGTCAATTCGAATGTATGGATCCCTCAAAATATTACGAAAAAAGTATATTATCTATATTTGAAACAAATAAAATAATAAAAAGTAAAATAGGGCCCAAAGGAAAGATGTTTTACGTTACATTTATAAATAAATAGCCTTGTGACACGCTTTTTGTGATTCGTCAATCATAGTTTGGAATTGAATTAAAGTTCGGTAGTACGTTCGTGACATATGGTATACACCACAGGGACCTGACTCAACAATCCGTATATGATACACAAATGTGCCAAATCCCTGTGCCGTATGATCTAGTTCCCATGTCATCCAACATAACAGCCCACTCTCTCACAGTCGCTGGAGTATATATAAAGGTTTGGTTGGCTGTATAGTGTTGTGAAATGATGTGTGGTGATTTATTTTTATCTCAAGTCTTTGTGAACCTACGGTGACTTGTTTGGACAAGGTGGCCTTTTACACTCCGGCACACAGACTTAGTAGGTCGAATTCGTCTCAGGTGACCTATTGCCACTGGAGGAAAAAAATAACTGCTAATTTTTTTCCCGTGGGAGTACACCCGGACCCCCCGTAATATCTAATATATTTTCAATTCAGAACAATTAATAAGAAATTCTATATGCATATGTATATATCCTTCTTATTGGCCAAAGAATAAAATTTATATAAACACTGGCATATATATATATTATACATACATATATCATAAATGCATAATTAAGTAATACAATACGTTTCATTTATAACACATGTACAATATCTTAGTACCATAGAAACGGTAAACAATGCCACTGTTTACTACAATTATATACATATACGGTTTTACATATTTTATCATATCGGCTTAACTTTTATGTAATTACTTCGGCGTTTAAAACACAAATATAGAACGTATTTGAATCTCCAATATTACGGGTAACTAACAGAAGTCAACATAAAACACTGGGACTTCTACAATAATATGGCTTAATATACCTTTACCATAAAGAAGTTTAACAGCTGCACATCAGTAGAAAATGAAATTCATCTTCAATATCATAAACATTACATACTTCACATATGATTCTAGGACGGTTTCTATCTACACCTTCCGTTGTCAGCATTGCGATAGCATTTTGTCTGTCGTCGCTACATCACCCGTTCGTAAAAAAATATACATATCCAATACATTGCAAGAAAATTAATATTTATAAAACAAACGTCTGGGACATGATAGTGTTACATGTAAATATGTGACATTTGGTACTGCATAAATATATATAACAGTTTATCGATACTTTCAATCGATCATAACCTTTCTTCTCAATAACCAAAAGGCTCGATGGCATGCTATTGTGTCAATATCATGCTTGGACGAAGGGCTACCTAGCTTAAGTTTGTTCAATTGCACGAACTTGCCCTACTTCCAAGGTCACAGTGGTCAAATGTGTAAAAATGTGTAAACAAGTTTTCTATATCAAAGAAGGTCGGAATCGTGACATTTGACAAGTCGATTGCTGGGATGAAGGGTTACCTAGTCTGTTCAAATGAATAACTTCATGGTCTATTTCCAATATCACCGGCGTCAAATGTTTTAAAATATCTAAAGTACTTCTTCTCAATAACCAGAAGGCCCAAGGTCTTGATATTTGGCATGTAGCATGCAGGGATTCGGGTCTTTGAAGCTTGTTCAAATGAACAACCTTGTCCTATTTTCAAGGTCACAAGGGTCAATTTTTGTATAATCATCATTTTAAAACCACCACCATCACCACCACCACCACCACCACCACCACCAACAACAACAACAACAACAACAACGACGACGACGACAACAACAACAACAACAACCGATGCTGACGTGAATATACAATCGTAACGAAAAATCGAAATACAATGTCCCCGTATCATGACCGATTGAAAGCCAGAATAGGCCGTTACATATTCTTATACAATACCAAATGTTACGCACTTTGCGCTATTACCATCTTCCAAACGTTTGAGCTTCTCACATATCTTATACATTCAAAGTGAATGCATCATTAATTGGGTATATGGTAGAGAAGCACTGGTGAGCTTAGATTAATTAATATGACTCTATGTAATTACAGACTTCTGTGATGGCTTCACTGATTGGCCGCCAGGACACCTCCGCGATCTCGTGCGGGTCTCACATCGAGGCTTCAACGTCACTATACTCTCTAAAAGAAGTGGCCGACCACTGTGACACAGAGTCCTGTTGGATTGTCATTCATGACAAGGTGTATGACGTCACTCATTTCATCCACGAGGTAACCAATCAAAACAATGAGATTTCGTTATCGTCTAAAGGTCACAAGAAATTAGAAGTCTAACTTTGAATCTGCATGTCACGCGTTATAGAAAAATCTAATTACAAAAATAGCATCCATACTCGTGATACGCATATCATTTAAGATTTTTTTAGTCAGACTCCCTTTGTTAACGATGAAATGTAATATCACAGCTCTGTATTATGGTATTTCGGTTAAGGGCCCTAGCTCTTTTGCATCCTGAGTAATCATTATAATGTCTTTTCCCTACATAATGTTGATAACTCTGGCTACATCATTTTAAAAAATAGTTTTAGGAAGCAAGATAAGATAATATTCTATCAAGACTGCGATATCATTTGATAGTTATTTCTTTAGCATCCCGGTGGCATGGAGATTTTGCTGGAGCACGCCGGAAGGGACGCGACCTTGGATTTTGAGGAGAAAGGTCATTCTCGTCAGGCTTACACAATACTTCCGGGGTTCTGCATTGGAGAACTCATTCAGGTATATATACTAAAGGCTGGGATTTTTACCACAGGGAATTGACACGTTCCCATCCCATGGTTCATATATGTCATAAAAGGAGCCGTGAGTTGGGAATATGTCAAGTCCCTGTGTTATTTACTGGTTAATTTGAGACATGGGAGAAAATCACAAAATTAATCAAGGAATTTATCATTTTAACATACTAGAGAGGTTTTGCTTACAAAACAGTAAATTATCTGCCCCTAGAAAATGTTTTAAAACATGTATATTACTTGCTCCCGCTTAGACGGAAATGAAGCTAAATAGAAGCTACACAACGAGTGTTTTGATTTTACTTTCTTTCCAAATTCGTGTAATTACTTTAAAATGAATTTGTAACGCTATAAGTTTCAAGAATGGGGTCAAGGTCATATGGATAGATCTGAACACAAAGGTCAATGCACACGGACATGGCGTAATTAAATTTCCCATCCGCGGTCCACATATATGGCATACTACAATGATATTGCGTATCTGGGCTAAATTATATGTAGGGGCACCCCGATGGTCCTAAGTAATGATTTATACTTTAGGGAGCGTGTCAGTTAAGCACAAATACACAATTTATCGAAAGATGTGGCAACCACACGAGAGACAAAGTCCCTATATCACGGCACGTGTTTTAACCCTTTTACCGTTTCTGACTACTGTTCATATCTACGGAAGCCCATTGATGCCAAATGATAAATGTAAAAGAACAAATATATTGCGTTTCAACGCAATGTCGGTTTTTTTTACATTTAACTTTTGGCACCAATGGGCTTCCGTACATATCCCTGCACAAAACCATCGCCAACTCAACCCATTACAAATTGTACCTTGATCCTCTGTCCAACTTTTAGAAACTATGAAATAGTCTAAATTCTATTAAGTTGACATGCGACATATTTTATTTATCATTTACCCAGGCGGACAGACGATACAAGTGTGTAGGTGACTGAAAAAGTGGAAGAAAAACGTGAATCCATTAGCCATCCGCCTCTAACGACATTTTCTACTTTGATGTAGCTGGACTAGGCGTTCAACGACACTTCAACACGAAAATGAAGGAAGATCAGAATTCCGCGGCTCACAAGTGGATACTGCGTTAGAGATATTTATCCAATCAACAAATGTGTTTTTTAATGTTTAATTTATTCATATCATCTATAAATATATGTTATCGGTACGATATTTGGGTTATGGATTGATAAGTTATTGGTACTATATAGAAGTTATGGATTCTGGTAGCTACTCTTGTAGCAGAAAAGTATTTGGCACATTTGACTATGTAGTGGATCAGAGTACGTACAAATGTACAATTTGATGAAGGTGACAGGGTTAGACTCGGAGTACAGACCTTCACTGTCCATTTGATGAAGGTGACAGAGTTAGACTCGGAGTACGGACCTTCACTGTCCATTTGATGAAGGTGGCAGGGTTAGACTCGGAGTACGGACCTTCACTGTCCATTTGTCTGATGAAGGTGACAGAGTTAGACTCGGAGTACGGACCTTCACTGTCCATTTGTCTGATGAAGGTGACAGGGTTAGACCCGGAGTACGGACCTTCACTGTCCATTTGTCTGATGAAGGTGACAGGGTTAGACTCGGAGTACGGACCTTCACTGTCCATTTGATGAAGGTGACAGGGTTAGACTCGGAGTACGGACCTTCACTGTTCATTTGTCTGATGAAGGTGACAGAGTTAGACTCGGAGTACGGACCTTCACTGTCCATTTGTCTGATGAAGGTGACAGAGTTAGACTCGGAGTACGGACCTTCAGTGTCCATTTGTCTGATGAAGGTGACAGGGTTAGACTCGGAGTACGGACCTTCACTGTCCATTTGATGAAGGTGGCAGGGTTAGACTCTGAGTACGGACCTTCACTGTCCATTTGTCTGATGGACTCGGAGTACGGACCTTCACTGTCCATTTGTCTGATGAAGGTGGCAGGGTTAGACTCTGAGTACGGACCTTCACTGTCCATTTGTCTGATGAAGGTGTCAGGGTTAGACTCGGAGTACGGACCTTCACTGTCCATTTGTCTGATGAAGGTGACAGAGTTAGACTCGGAGTACGGACCTTCACTGTCCATTTGTCTGATGAAGGTGACAGGGTTAGACTCGGAGTACGGACCTTCACTGTCCATTTGTCTGATGAAGGTGACAGGGTTAGACTCGGAGTACGGACCTTCACTGTCCATTTGTCTGATGAAGGTGACAGGGTTAGACCCGGAGTACGGACCTTCACTGTCCATTTGTCTGATGAAGGTGACAGGGTTAGACCCGGAGTACGGACCTTCACTGTCCATTTGTCTGATGAAGGTGACAGGGTTAGACCCGGAGTACGGACCTTCACTGTCCATTTGTCTGATGAAGGTGACAGGGTTAGACCCGGAGTACGGACCTTCACTGTCCATTTGTCTGATGAAGGTGACAGGGTTAGACTCGGAGTACGGACCTTCACTGTCTATTTGATGAAGGTGACAGGGTTAGACTCGGAGTACGGACCTTCACTGTCCATTTGTCTGATGAAGGTGACAGTGTTAGACTCGGAGTACGGACCTTCACTGTCCATTTGATGAAGGTGGCAGGGTTAGACTCGGAGTACGGACCTTCACTGTCCATTTGTCTGATGAAGGTGACAGGGTTAGACTCGGAGTACGGACCTTCACTGTCCATTTGATGAAGGTGACAGGGTTAGACTCGGAGTACGACCTTCACTGTCCATTTGTCTGATGAAGGTGACAGGGTTAGACCCGGAGTACGAACCTTCACTGTACATTTGATGAAGGTGACAGAGTTAGACTCGGAGTACGGACCTTCACTGTCCATTTGTCTGATGAAGGTGTCAGGGTTAGACTCGGAGTACGGACCTTCACTGTACATTTGTCTGATGAAGGTGACAAATTTACAATGTGTAGTTATGGAAACTTCACTATGCGAAAGTCTATTTCCAAATTCCTACAAGAAGAAAATGTTCCATATCGGATAGTTTTCACGGGAAGCAAGCCGTGATAGCAATTAAGCCAAAATACATTGATTGTAAAGGGCACTGGCAAATTACAACAATCTGAAGATATCTTTTGTCAGTAGTACTTAAGTATGTATAGCTCCTTGTTTGGTGCTGTAGAGTCGATATAATGTCCTGTTAATATTTATACATGTTGAATGGAATCTCGTGAAGCGATTGTTGAAACACAGGGATTCGACACAAATTTGAAACCCATGGCGCATATATATTACGATAGGATATACACTGTTTAAATCGTCGGGTTCAATTCCCCGTGTGTTGCATATATTGAAATGATTTCCTGTTATATACATACGCGTACGGTATGTGTTAATATTTGAATGATGAAGCGAGTTTGCTAATATATAAATACATGTATGTAAATGTTCATTTAAGCCTCAGGCTAAGATTAATAGGGTTATGATAAATTTTGACACATTTTAGCTTTTTGTTGTGAATCCTAATGTGAGACTCTTGTTAATATATGAATGCTTAATGGAGTTTTTAGCTCATCTGCTCTAAGGGCAAAGTGAGCTTATGCCATGGTTCGGCGACGTCGTAAACTTTACCTTTAGCAACTTCCCAATATGAGGCCATGCTATTGGGCCAATATATCAAATTAATTACCTGGACCTTCTTTCATGGTCACAAGTTCCAACTGATTCAACTCTTTAGTTTATTATTGTTTAACATTCTATCGACAGCTTTGGTAATTTAAGGGCGGCATCCACTACGTGCGAGATGCATGCGTGCGGTGAATGTATTTTTCGGGTGTCAAATGTGACAAAATCTTCAAACATTTCTCAACTTCTTCTCTCAGGATCACGAGGATGAAGTGTACCATTGACCTCTTTCAAGGTCACAGGGTTCAGATATATCAATATCTTAACTTCTTCTCATAAACCAAGAAGCCTTGGGTCATGATAGTATATTAGTATCGACGACTTTCATGATCTACTGTTAAGGTCGCAGATTCAAAGAAATGTGAAGTTCTTTCAACCACTTCTCATTAACAAAGAGGCCTAGGTCATGATGTCGCCCCAGTAGCATGCTGACAACCTTTACCTACTTCCAAGGTCACAGGTAACGGGCTACAAAACTTGTTCAAGAGAATATAAACTAATTTCATATTGGAATGAAGAGGTATGCTGCTTAGTGTCAACCTGAACTTTAAAGTTGTGTTAGTAGGATGAGATACAGGCCCAGTGTGCATTTTGTTGATATATAAATGCTGACTTGAGATTCTATGTACCACATCACCCAATCAACAAGAGGCCCAATGGGCCTGTATCGCTCACCTGGCTCTACAGCAACTTTGAAGTTGATTGAGTTCATTTCTACAGATACTATGCTGATTATCATAGTAAGCTAGGTTTATTCATACTAATAAATTTTCTAGTCCTTCATTCCAGCATTTTATTGGCCTAATATCTGGTCTAGGAGGCTCTTGGCTATCGCAAAATTATTGTTTACAGATTTAAGCCGATTTCACCCCTGTGATCTTAAATGTAGGTCAAGGGTCATTCATTTGAACAAACTTTGTAGCCCTTCACCCCAGCATGCTACAGGCCCAATATCAAGTCCCTGGGCCTCTTGGTTATTAAGAAGAAGTCATTTGAAGAATATAGCCTATTTGACCCATGTGACCTTGAATGAAGGTCAACATCATTTATTTGAACAAACTTTGTAGCCCTTCACTCCAGCATGCTACAGGTCCAATATCAAGTCCCTGGGTCTCTTGGTTATTGAGAAGAAGTTGTTTGAAGATTATAGCCTATTTGACCCATGTGACCTTTAATGAAGGTTAAGGTCATTTATTTGAACAAACTTTGTAGCCCTTCACCCAAGCATGCTACAGGACCAATATCAAGTCACTGGGCCTCTTGGTTATTGAGAAGAAGTTGTTTGAAGATTATAGCCTATTTGACAAATGTGACCTTGAATGAAGGTCAAGGTCATTTATTTGAACAAACTTTGTAGCCCTTCACCCTAGCATGCTACAGGCCCAATATCAAGTCACTGGGCCTCTTGGTTATTGAGAAGAAGTCGTTTGAAGATTATAGCCTATTTGACCAATGTGACCTTGAATGAATGTCAAGGTCATTTATTTGAACAAACTTTGTAGCCCCTCACCCCAGCATACTACAGCACCAATATCAAGTCGCTGGGCCTCTTGGTTATTGAGAAGAAGTCGTTTGAAGATTATAGCCTATTTGACAAATGTGACCTTGAATGAAGGTCAAGGTCATTTATTTGAACAAACTTAGTAGCCCTTCACCCCAGCATGCTACAGGCCCAATATCAAGTCCCTGGGCCTCTTGGTTATTGAGAAGAAGTCGTTTGAAGATTATAGCCTATTTGACCCATGTGACCTTGAATGAAGGTCAAGGTCATTTATTTGAACAAACTTAGTAGCCCTTCACCCCAGCATGCTACAGGCCCAATATCAAGTCCCTGGGCCTCTTGGTTATTGAGAAGAAGTCGTTTGAAGATTATAGCCTATTTGACCCATGTGACCTTGTATGAAGGTCAAGGTCATTTATTTGAACAAACTTTGTAGCCCCTCACCCCAGCATGCTACAGGCCCAATATCAAGTCTCTGGGCCTCTTGGTTATTGAGAAGAAGTCGTTTGAAGATTATAGCCTATTTGACCAATGTGACCTTGAATGAAGGTCAAGGTCATTTATTTGAACAAACTTGGTAGCCCTTCATCCCAGCATACTACAGGCCCAATATGAAGTTCCTGGGCCTCCTGGTTATTGAGAAGAAGTTGTTTAAATGAAAAAGTTGACGCCGGACGGCCGGCCGGACGGACGGACGGACGACGGACGCCGCACCATGGCATAAGCTCACTTGCCCTTCGGGCAGGTGAGCTAACAATGAAATCATTAAATCCATCAATGTTTATCATTCATTATTTAATCTAAGAATTCATCATCCAATTTTAATGCATATTGATTCATTAGCAGTCAATTTATATTCCCTCTGTAGCCATTTTTGTAAACTAAGGGTTCATATTGTATTCATCATTGGTGGATTAACACTTGTTCTCTTCAGCTTTCAAATTAAAAATTATCACGCCCTGGTTTTTAGGGGCATCCAATGAAATTGTGTCTTACAAGTTGGCAGGAATATATTATACATGTAATACATATAGACAAAGTGTTGAAAATATATTGTGAGCTAATACAGGAACAATCCTAAAAGTTTTGCAAATAAAGAGGGATAACTCTGTGTCTCCGCTAGGTATCAGGGCAGGAAATCTAAAGCAAGTCTAAATCCACCAAGTGTGAATGAATGTGATGTAAACAAAATGAACTCTTGGCTTGCAAAGATGAACAACAGCTAATTAATGAACCAGTACTATGAATCTACAATCTGGTTGATCTACTATTCTACATGCCATAAATCACCAGCTGATTAATTCAAATTAATTAGCACTTGATACCTCCTATCTGTTAATACCTGGCTCAGTATGAAGGATACATTCTTTGTTTTACATGTAAATGGCATATTGACTTTGTAATATGAACTACTGATGTGATGAATTCACCCTGGTTTTATTATAAACGTGTATGTTATAAAACTTAAGATTTTAACATGCAGCTTTAAATCACTCTACAATTGTTATATATGTTTAATATGAAACCCAAGACAATATGACATATCTATGAATGTTGTTAAAATTTTAATTTCAATTTCAAATAAAAAATAACGAAATCAATTTAAAGTGCATATATTTTTTATTCCCTCACACATATGACAATTGAAACCCCTATTCCAGTAGAATATCTAAACAACAGGACTTCAGGTTTGCCAAACAGGGACCACTCAAAATTGAACTATATAATTGGCTGTATTTTCTCCATCATCCACCTTGCATAGAATTTCGTTTTTTTTGGATTCCTCTGTTGGATATATAATTTACTAAAATAGCCCTAACAGCATTTCTTTTTATAAATATAAATAGTAATGATCATAAAAATAAAAAAAAAAAAAAAGAAGATTTTTGCTATAAAAACAATGATACCCAGTCACAGAAAAGACGGACATTCCAACAATAGCATGCACGTGCGAATATTTTTAGTGTACTGAAAAAATGTCACATTAAAAACACAATGTCACAACCCAAATCTAAAATATGCATCAAACTTGTCTATTTCTATTAAGAAATCATTTTGTTTTATGATGCTGCCCCTGAACTAAAACAGAAGGTCTATAAGGGTCTGTATTACTTTCTTGATTCTTATATTATCTGATAGAAAACGTGCACATTTTCAAGTACTTAATTCAGACCATGACGGCAATCAAAGATTTCCTATTGATGTGGAGCATTTGTGACTTATTTCAAGTTTTTAAATGATTTGGTAGAAGCAATGAAGTACCAGAACTGGTCAAACTGCCACCTGAATATCTTATGGTTTTATTAAGTGACAGGACAGCCAGCAGACCCTTAAGAATATGCATTTGACTCCCCAAAATGAGATTTACCTCCAGGTTTGACATGACATGTCTATTCGACATGTGTCTTGACCACTTCTGAAATTGCTGCAATTCTAGGGTCAACTGGATGCTCCCAAGCGGTAGTAGGCCTATCCAAATACTTCTTTGTTGGTCAAAATAGAATGATGTTTAAGTTAATTCGGTGGCAGAATTTAGAATAAGATACAACCTCTGAGCTCCACACATCACTATCATCACATTGACCTTTGACACATGTGAAGTTAAAATTTTAAAACACTCAAAAACCAAAGAGGACAAAGATACACAACATAAAAAAACAACAACAACAAAACCCAAACAAACAAAGACATCCTTAGACACATAAATTCAGAGATAAAGTACAAAATCCTATTAGAAGTGAAATAAGATTAGTGACTTTCTTGCTTTTATCCTTTTATCAGTTTTCCACTATTTTTATAGTAACAATTAATATTCAAATTAAAGTTATTTTCAAAGTTACAATTGATATTAAAATCAAAGTGATTACATATTAGCACTACCAAGTATGTTTAAAATAAAACTTTCTATCGGTGATCAACATGTATTTCTTTCTTGGTATCAAATTTTCCTTTTAAAACATTTAACATTAGATGGAAATTAAAACATGTTTCTTCTAGATAAAATTCTGTAAACACAAAAATAATTCTGAAATTTCCAAATTTAAATTTACCCATTAAAAACCCAAGAGATGTAGGTAAAAGACATGTTTAGTCTATTTATAAAGCATAAATAGTCCTTAATCTCTGTCCCAATCACCATTAAAGTTGTGTTACTACATGTTATACTGAGCCTAAATCTACTGGTATACCATATCTGTACGGAAAGAGCAAGTTTCTACATACATGTATCAGACAGATTTTATCCCATTCACAAGGTGGCAGTGACTGAGCCTCCAACTTTGCCATGACATACAGTTTCCAAGGGTGTATAGAGCGAAAGGTGAACGTAACCCATGGAGTATTCAGGACGAATCCTCATATTCAAGACTGAATCAGGGATGGGCTTATCTTTGTTATAAATTGAGGTTATTCCAGTAAAATATCTACACAACTAGAGGATTCCAGGTTTATCAAACAAGACCACAAATATAACTGATTTATTCAAAACAGTACCATATACTAAGACACATCTCCGACGACACCCACCATGCATATATTTTTGAAAATCATTTTCTGGAGTCCTTCCACAGGATATTTTACTGGAATAGCCCCTAGCTTAGTCATTTCTCTGGCTCCATCACAGGACAGTCCTATTTTTCCACAAGGAACATCTTGTACCATCGTTCATGTCGGGGGTTTTCAAAATTAGGCACAAAGTTGATTTTCACAATTTCACTGAAGCCTTCACTGGTGTTGGGTGCTTCGTACTTTGACCTGTTATAAAGACAATAGAAAGATGTATCAGATATACTGAAAAGATGGGCTAAAAAACACAACAATCTTCCATTGGTGTTTGTGTTAAAGACAAACATCTTTTTTAATGTGCTAGAAATATCACTCTTCACTCAAATACTTGTTTTCTCATCACTTTTAATTGTATTTCTGCCAAACTTTTCCATGAATAATTTCAATTTAATACTTTTCTTCATTTACATACATATTATGCATCTGTATTTGACTTTTAGCTACTATACCTCTTTTTTCCTTCTTTTTTTTTTTTTTTAGAAACCGTTTCCATAATATCAAAAGGGAAAGATTTAAGATATCAAAAGTATGTACATATATCATATGACTTACCTCATACTGTTCATAGTGATCTCACTGATGGCTTTGTGGGTTTTATCCACCATCTCCCGATACTGTCAACAGAAATGATCGAAAGTCTACCAGGATATTAGGAGGGTCATAAGACCACTAAGTTTAGTGATTATCTTTACACCTATCATACATTGCAGCAGACAAATTATCTTTCCTATAGAATTGTCTTACATGTACCTATACAATTATCTTTAAAATTATCTTAAGAACTATGTAATAATCCTTTTTTTTTATCTATAAAATTTTCTTACCTATAGAATCATCTAAGACATATCTTCATAATTATTTTAGCAGTTGTAAAGAAATATGTTACCTTTATAATTTACTTTTCTAGAGAATTATCTTATCTCTATATTACCATCATAATTAGTATTATCTTACCCTTTCGTTGTGGCGACACTGGTACAGCGAAGCAGTGAACACAAAACATCTACAAGGTATACCAGCTTTCTTGGCTAATGGGATATACCTGTAAATAGTGATATCATCGTCCTTTATATAACCAATCTGTAAATAGTGATATCACCGTCCTTTATATAACCAATCTGTAAATAGTGACATCATCGTCCTTTATATAACCAATCTAACACGGTACATCTAACCAATCTCGTACATCAAGCCAATCTCGTACATCCAACCCATCTCGTACACCTAACCAATCTCGTACACCTAACCAATCTCGTACATCTAACCCATCTCGTACATCCAACCCATCTCGTACATCTAACCCATCTCGTACATCTAACCCATCTCGTACATCTAACCCATCTCGTACACCCAACCCATCTCGTACACCCAACCCATCTCGTACATCTAACCCATCTCGTACATCCAACCCATCTCGTACACCCAACCCATCTCCTACATCCAACCCATCTCGTACATCTAACCAATCTCGTACATCTAACCAATGTCATACATCTAACCAATGTTGTACATCCAACCCATCTCGTACATCCAACCAATCTCGTACATCCAACCCATCTCGTACATCCAACCCATCTCGTACATCTAACCAATCTCCTACATCCAACCCATCTCCTACATCCAACCCATCTCGTACGCCTAACCCATCTCGTACACCTAACCAATCTCCTACATCTAACCCATCTCGTACATCTAACCAATCTCCTACATCCAACCCATCTCGTACATCCAACCCATCTCGTACATCCAACCCATCTCGTACATCCAACCAATCTCGTACATCCAACCAATCTCGTACATCTAACCCATCTCGTACATCCAACCCATCTCGTACATCCAACCAATCTCGTACATCCAACCAATCTCGTACATCTAACCAATCTCGTACATCTAACCAATCTCGTACATCTAACCAATCTCGTACACCTAACCCATCTCGTACACCTAACCAATCTCGTACATCTAACCAATCTTGTACATCTAACCAATCTCGTACATCCAACCCATCTCGTACACCTAACCAATCTCGTACATCTTATAATCTAACCCATCTTGTACACCTAACACCTCAGAGAACATTACTGCTACACTGGTCATTTGTGTGACGAAGGTGACTGTGTAGTTACTGAAATGTCACGCTCTAATCATACACTGCGTGATATACCAAAGTCTATTACTAGTCATTTGTGTGACGAAGGTGACAGTATAGTCACTGAAATGTCACGCTCTAATCATACACTGGTTTTGATATACCAAAGTCTGTTCACATTCATACTTACCAACCTAACGAACATGTATCATAATCTACTCAAATCAGTGAATGTAACTGAATTTCGAAAAATTAAATTAATTGATAAACGCCAATTAATAACTAAATTCAACAACCACCTTTTGAATACAACTTAACTTCTTGAAGTAAAAAAGTCTTGTTAAAAACAAATTGAAACTGAAGGTGGATCACAGGAGCTGGGACAGGATTTCTGTGATAAAAACTCACCTCTCTCTCTGTTCCTTCGTAGTGTTGGTGTTGTCAATGACAACACTTTTGCCCTCTTTTAGCGACTTGGTACACATAGTTACACATTTCTGCCATGTCCCAAGGGTGTCCTGCAAAGAGGAGACAACTATTGAACTTTGAAAATATATAATTTAGACAGTATAACCTCAAGATCTGTCGAGAAACCTGTGCTGAGGTCTGGTTTGAAAATAAAATCATGATTGTTTGTTTATCGGCTAGATTTATCGCCCTGGAAACAGCAAGGGTCATTTGAGGTGGGGGCCTCCTTGTAGTAGTTGGTAACTACCTCATTGATCAACATACCATCGAGAGCAATTAGAATAAAGCTTCTTGCCCAAGGACTCAACCATGACAGCACATACTGGCCTGTTTCTAAGCTTCTTGAGAAACACAAACTGGCACGAGGAGGTAGTGTCAAACCACACACTTCGGATCTTCATCAGAGGTTATATGGCCAAGATCTAACTTGGCTATCATGCACACAAATATTCATGCATCTCAATTTTTTGTACTTAAGCAGCTGACCTTCCTGACCTTGAAAAATAACGGCCAAACACACATCTAAAATATTCCCTTATACGGACCATCAATGATATCTGAAATGATCATGATCCAGAATTCGGAAGCAATTCCATCACCAATAATATACATGTACATCATATTATGACATCTTTAAAATCTTGTTAAGTCATTAATTTGTAACTAAATAGTAAATAGATAGCTGATAGACAAACATGATTTGGTGCCAGATTATTTACCCATCTTGATGCTCATTCCACACAATATACAATAGATAAATACTTTTATACTAAATATCTAAGTTTAGTACCTACCCTGTTAATTTGAATGTAACCTTTTGGTACCAAGCGAGTGGTGGAGAAAAAGGACTTTCCAGCTGTAAATATAGCAACACAAAGGTAAAATTTGAAAAGACCAAACATTAAAATCAATCACTAAGCAAGTCGTTGTTATCTATTATACAGAACAACCCGACTTTGTGATCATTGTATATTTTTTTTAACCAATGGCTGTCTAAAATTACCTCAGGAGTATTTAATACTGTTAATACTCTGGACTATATTTTCCAGTTAAGATTTTTTTCATGTCACATTTCTGTGAAAGTTTTTGTCAGATACTTAGATAAAACAAATTATAGTTTAATTTATAAATAAAATCTGTAGTATTTTGTTTTATAGTTTTGTAATTCCATATAAGTCATTATAACCTAAACCTTTTTATACATGACAAACAGTTAATAAATGTTTAATACAGAGTAATTTTTATTACCCCTGCAAAAATCTTATCAACAAAAATGAAGCAGCCGTATGAGTTTCATTCAAATGGTGCTCCACAGGGAGGAATGAGAGATTTACCTAGAAATGTGACACTCCGACAAACATGATTCAATTCATTCTGTTCTGAGATAAATGCAACAATGAGAAAGAGGAGTAATATATTAAGCAAAATATAAAATCAGACTTTACGATTTATGAGTTACTCACATGCTGGGAATCCGACAAGTATCACCATCTGAAAAATTTAAGGATACATACAAATGATCAACTTTCTATCCCAATCACCAATTTTATCAGATTGTGACTTAATATCAAAAGTCTAAGAACACATCATTACATGGATTTATTCAGAACCACAGCGAAAGTAGATAAAGAGTTCAACTAAGGAGGTCTTTTCAATGTCAACATAGTGAAGGATACAACAAAATTCTCATCCAAAACCAATTTTTTTAATGATTGATTCAATATCACTTGCTTTTGAAAAACTTTAGGCAAACTATCAAAAAGCTTATTTCTATGCTTGCTTGCTGTCTGAATGAAAATTTTAAACAAAAAGGATGTAGGATTCTAGAAGAATGTTAAACTGTCTATAAATTTAACCTTCTCTGGTATTTAAATGTCAAAATTCAGTAATCAAACCATCCTCCCTCCTAAATGATAGTTACAAATTTGTGCACTTGCATACATATTGTTCTTTATACCAATACCTATGAGGAGAAAACACTGGAATGAACTTCAGAAAACCTATAACCTTAGTACATGTGTCAACTTACCTCTGGAGAAGGGGAGACAACTTTAGCATTAGCGGGTTCTGTAAGACAACTGCCACTGTCAACCTTCCTCTGCAATCAGACAACAAAATCAGGAATTTGTATCGCATTGTGCTCATTGATTGCAATTATTTATCATATGGAAAATTAAATGTTTCTAAGATACAAAACTGGGATTAATTATTTCATTATTTCAAGTTAAACTGTATTCAAGCACTCAATTTTCACCAATACTGATTTTATAGTTTAAATCTTAATATTTTTTTTTCTGAGAAAACAATAATGAATATTCATGTTACTTAAATAAATCTTATCAATTATCGGACTCTAGTTAACTCATTATACAAGATCGTTACCGGGTCAAAATCAGGCATTTCGTATTTGGCCTTGGGTTGACTGAGAAAGTACTCCTCCGGAGTGTAGAACTTCAGTCCAGCATTCATCGCAAACTGTCAATAAAAACAAAATGCTCTCTGCATTACAACTGAAAATTCTGTATCATTGAAATCTTATATACATCTAACTTGAACTGTAATCCCCCAGTCTAACACCCTGCACCTTTTCAGGATTAACCATAGCCAAAACAAATTCATGCCATTCTAAACGTCCATACCTGTTTACACAAAATCGGTTGATAATCTGTTGACACAACAGCTCTGAAAGTTGTTAGAGCACCACTAAGACTATATAACAAAACTTCAGATGAAGATCCTAGGTAGGTAGTACAATCTCTACCATTGCAGCATAAATACAGTAACATATTTATCCTCAAATTTAAAGCTCCCAGCCCTAATGTAAAAGTTTAGTACCATATTTATCCTCAAATAACCCCCCTCCCCTAGTGTAAAAGTTCAGTACCGTATTTATCCTCAAATAAGACCCCTCCCTAGTGTAAACGTTTAATACTGTATTTATCCTCAATAAGACCCCTCCCTAGTGTAAAAGTTTAGTACTGTATTTATCCTCAAATAAGACCCCTCCTTAGTGTAAAAGTTTAGTACTGTATTTATCCTCAATAAGACCCCTCCCTAGTGTAAAAGTTTAGTACTGTATTTATCCTCAATAAGACCCCTCCTTAGTGTAAATGTTTAGTACTGTATTTATCCTCAAATAAGACCTCTCCTTAGTGTAAAAGTTTAGTACTGTATTTATCCTCAAATAAGACCTCTCCTTAGTGTAAAAGTTTAGTACTGTATTTATCCTCAAATAAGACCCCTCCCTAGTGTAAAAGTTCAGTACTGTATTTATCCTCCAATAAGACCCCTCCTTAAGTGTAAAAGTTTAGTACTGTATTTATCCTCAATAAGACCCCTCCCCTAGTGTAAAACTTCAGTAGTGTATTTATCCTCAATTAAGCCCCCATCACTAGTGTAAGTAAAAGTTAGTATTGTGTCCATCCTCAAATAAGCCCCTCCTTCCTCCTTAACCTCCTCTAATGTAAATCTTAAGTACCATAATTATCCTCAAATAAGCCCTCTCCCGTTATGTATATTTTCAGTACTGTTCTCATCCTCAAATAAGCCCCCCTCCCCCCTCCATATTCATCCTCTGATAGGCCCCTATTCCTAGTTCAAAAAGCACTAAATCTTTGAGGAGGGCTTATTTAAGAATCACTTTTACCTTACTGTTTTCTTGGCCTATAGGGTAGGGGCTTAAATAAATGGAATCATGATTTTACAAGGAAAATATATGCTATGAATTTTTAAAAATTGCTTTATTCTTGGTTTTGTTTGATGAAACATATGTACACTGTATTTCTAAAACAGAAGACATAAAATTATGATATTATGATATAGCTTACCATTCTATCACTACAAGAGAAATCCTTCTTTTTACCCGGGGCCCACTTGGCCGGACGGCCAGCTGCATCTGAAACAAATTCACACACATGTATGTCTCACTCTGTCAAGCATTCTACACCATTAGATCATAAATCATTGACAGCTATATTCTCAAAATTAGAAATATCTAAAACTTAAAGCACGTTCAATTTGTTTTCACTTAGTAATATTTGTATCATACTTTCGCGGCTTTCTTAAAACCATGAATTCAACATGTAGTTATTGCAGGTAACTTTCTATAGAGCTAGTCAACACAATGATGACATGCGACAATCAAGTACAGTACAGTATTTTAAACCTACCTCCTACGTAGAAACTGTCTGTTATGCTCACCATTATATCCTCATTTCCCTGAAAAAAAGTAAAGCTTTAGTAAGTTCAGATAATAAATCTAATTTAGATCTGTTATGATAACTGAAGTATGGAAATTCATATCTGACAATTGTCATCTGTTTAAAATTCTGTAGTAGTAATCCATACTACTAAATAACTTAGGGCAGGCTGACTGTTCCTCAAAATACATGGACAAGGCAACACAGTCTGTTTTCGTTCGATGATGCAACTTATCGGTGTAATAGTGTGACTCAACGTTTGAACTTACCCGGTCCCGAAGGAACTCGAGCATGCCCAGACAGGGCTTCCTGTACACACCTTCTCCCGTGGATATCAGAATCTGAAGCAAATACACCATGATGTCATGTTATCAATATTGATAAGATCTCTCAGTGGTAGCTAAGGATAGGGTAAACAGTATACAGTAGTCTGCCATAATTTCTTGCGTAAACCCGCAGACTGCGTAGTTTACATCTGAAGATGTCGTGAAATATATTCTTCAGGTTGATAAGGACAGCTGTATAAAAAGTTACCTAACACATCCAATAAAGTTATTGCTAGAGACGTGTCGATAACAGTGCAAAATGTCACTAGCAATAACTTTATTGGTCGTGTTAGATAACCTTTTACATACCTGAAAATGTCTTTTGCTGGCTTTCTGGTGAAGCAAGCTATCTGCGTTTTCTTTTACATAGACATTTACACATGCAGACTTTGTGTTGTTTTTAGAAGTTTTTAATCAATTCATCTTCAGATGATGTTTGACATACCATATTTACAGCTGTACAAACATTTAAAAGGCATTCCCTCGTTTGGACATCAGAAACATGCACAACTTCTATTGATGAAATCTATGTCAGAACGATGATTATATGAGTGTTTATGCCTACAATTAATGAAATTAACACCAAAATGTACAGGGAAAAGACATATCGTATACAAATACTGTATGTCTCTGCAGTAATTAGTGATACTTCAGGTCGAATTAAAAATTTTCAGGACTTAATACTCAAAGAACTTTGGTTTATCTCGAGAGTAAAACTGCCTTATGAATGTAAAGATTTTGACAACCTAAACTTTATTCAAACAAAGGAATGCCCCTTTAACTATCAATGCAAATAACTATAGACAGCATTGATGATTGCCAAAATTATATGAATTGCCAGTTTTGTAGTAGAAGTTAATTTAACATATTACAATCTGACAGTGCAGATTATTTCAAATCATTTATACTAATTCCTGAAAATGCAATATTTTGCTTCTAGCTGGCTATCCCTCAGAACAAGTATGTAATAATGTACAGGAAATCATTTCTTTCTCCTCCAAAGTTTAGTCTCTCTTAATAATATTGAATGATATATCACTAGGTATTTGTATGACGTATATCAATAATAAAACAACTAAATAAGTATTTATATTTTCACAGTTACCTGAGCACTGACACCCATCAGTTTTAGCAATGCTGTGAACTTATGCTGTAGATCTTCTATCAAAGTTTTCCCTTTCTCAACACCTTTCTTTAAAGAGAAATTTGCATTCAATTAAATATTCTGTTCAAGAAAGTCTAGAGAAAAATTTATAATTTCAAGCTTGTCTTTTATCAGATCAATTGACAACATCCACATTATAAATAATGTAACTAGGTTGAAGTTTATTCTTATCAGTGATAAAAAAAATATTCTATACAGTATATTGCATAAACGTATAACATTCAACAATTGTGAAACAAGTTATGACAACTTATATTTATCATGCTTGTTGGCCCGGATGGAAGCTTGCATGGGGTCTTACTGTGGGGAGGAAACCAGAGTTCCATGGGGAAATCAACATGGTCAGGCAGGTGACCCTATACCTTTTCCTGATCGATTTGGGGATCAAACAGCAGCTGCCTAGACGAAAGGCAGGTGTACCATTGTGCCACCTGCATGACCACCCATTGGGTGATCAGTTTCTTATTTATATAACTGTACCTGATTAGTGAAGAAGACAATTTTGTAGCCCTGTTCATGGAGTTTCTTCAACTTGCCAGGAATTTCAGGGTAAAGAATTCTGAAAGAAATTGACAAATACAGAAAATAATGACTGGTGAAGACATCATGATCAATGATTAGTACGTTGAACTGAAATATACAGAATAATATTCGGAATCCATTGAAAAATTATAATTGATTATCCGCGAATACAACTTCCTAATTATCAATTATACAACCAGTTGGTCATGCAAGGCCCTATTAAAGTTTTTCACAACATCAATAAAATGTAGCTTCATTTCTATTTTCTTTATTGCACATGTACATTCATCATACTGTATACTAATTAGCCTTCAAATAATAAACTTACCTAAATTATTACGTATTCTCACCTTTTCTGGCCTCATCAATAAATGCAATATATTCTCAATAATCGATTTTGGATTTTTTTACATCCTATTTAATATTAAATACTTGTTATGAACTGATCAATTTTACAGTGAAACTTATGTCATATCCACCACAACATTGACACTGCTGACAATGACTTTACCAACCACATTGTCATAGATGGCTATTGTCTGTAATCACATAATGCTTCACATGTTGACACTGTTATCCTTGGTAGTTAAACATCTCTATGCTCAAGAAATATTAAATAACTGTCAGACAATAAGGTGAAATTTCCTTTTATTTTTAAGAGTTTTGTCTCAGTTTGCAACACTTACTTCCAATCACTGTTGTCCTTTGGAAAGACTCGTCCAGATTTTGTTGTGATGATGGTCCCATCAATGTCAAACCCTGCTATCTGTCAACAATGAAATTAGGACACAATCATAAATCAACATACAAAATACTGTGATCATAAAAACATTATCAAGTTAGTTCAAACAAACAAATAATTATAAATTATCCACAGCATACATTGTCAAGCTAACAATGCTGAACATAGATATAGTATCAAAATTAATGCTTTTAATCATGACTTGATACTTCAAATGCTTTGCATTTACATATCCACAGCATTTTCACTTATTTGGTTAATGTTTTTGCAGATATTTTCCTCTCTGTTATCACCGATCATTTAAGCAATGGTGATGATCGATGATGAAATCTAGAGTGGTTATCCAACACTATAAAAAGGGCATTTTTGACTGCCTGATCCCTTTAGGAAGTTTTGCCAGCATATCATCAATTAATTTTTTAAATAACTTGCTGAGCCACTTAGATCAGTGTACTACCTACCTTTGAACTAGCCCGTACACCCTTCCCAGTGTAAACGTATAGTTTATCGTGGTATTCCCACTTGCTGTCCTGTCTTGGCGGACCTAAAGAGTTAACTCCCCTTTTCACTGGTTCGTCATCACTACATTTAGAATTTCCTGGTGATGAAGACTTGGAAGTAGAAGGAGTTTGATTTGCATTTGAACTTGAATGTTTAGAATTTGATGACTTTTTTTCTTGATGTTTTTTCGGAGATTGCTTTCATCATTTTTAGTTTCTCTTCAACAGATTTCACATGTTCTTCCTCTTCACTACTTGACTTTGCTTTAACAGTTGATGAATTTGACAGTCTGGGTTTTTTGTTGTTCTTCGTATTATGTACATTATCAGAAGCAGGTCGTTTCTTTGTGTTTGTTTTACTTCTTGATTTTTCTGATGTTCCATTGGAATTTTGTACTTTTTCCTTCACAAATTCTACTTTCTGTGGATACTGACCTGCAAAATAATCAACATATCATTCAATTATCAGTATATTACTCATAGAAAAATACAAGTTGTCAATATATCCCACAGCCTGCTAAAGAAATGGAATCTATCCATACAAGCATGAATTTGGCTGTTTGCATAAAGTGTGATATTTACATCTTTAATCATTTGTTTCCATGGTTACAGGAAAATTATGAAAAATAAAAAGCACTCCATACCAAAAGATTCCACTAGAGCAATGCAAGTACCAGGTTTGGTGAAATTATCTTAAATGGATTTGGAGTTACGTTTCGGAAAAAGGTGTTGGACGGACGGAGCCCAATATCTCCTCCCAATAAACCCATGCAAAACTGTGGGATAAATATACATGTATTACAGAGGTATGTACTGTATTAGAAGTTTCATAAAGAAAATTTTGACAAGCTGGATTTTCCATTATCAGATTGCAATTACCAGCTAACACATAAATTGTTGCTCCTTCTTCTAGTTTGCATTGTCTCCCCTTCTCCAGTTCTATACCATCTAACGCTGATGAGTTGTTGCCATTCTGCTTCACTGTGACAACCTCTGTCTTCCAGTCTGCTGTTACTTCCACTGCAAATTTAAATAAATATGACATTTTTACACACTGCAAGAATATGACTGACTTCTATAGACAACATACAAGCTTAAGTTCTAAAACTTTACACACAAAGGTACATGTATACCCACTGGTAAATCTTGCTTTAAAGGCAGATTTGGTGATATAAACAAAATTTGTCTGCATTGATTATTTACAAATGTAACAAATGATCAATGCATTTTCTGAACACAATATATATATAGTTGAGTGAATTTTAATTGAATTACCATTGGAAACATTAAAGGCCAAACTAGTCCTATGAAATTCAAAATGACTTGAATTGTTGCAAACTTAAATTTTGCAATATTTGGTACTTCATTCCTTTCCTTTCAATCTCAGATAAGATGGAAGTATTCACAAAATCAAAACAATATGATTATACACAGTACATATATATGCATGTATTGCTTGCTCTCAACATGCATCATGATTAATTTTATTGAAAGTTATATATATGATAATTAATTTTCTTACAATTCTTGAAGCACTGGCACTATATATGGCCATCTTAAAGAACACTTGCAATCACAGATATTTCATATCTTATTTTTATTTGATTTTGACCAACACAGGTTCAGTTTCTTCTCCCCAATCTTGGACTTAATGACCATGCAGACCCCATGCAGCTTTAATCAAATTTAATGAATAGGACATGTACATATGTACTGAAACTTGATGAAACCAGGTCAATTGTGAATTTCAGATGCCACAACATCACATTGAATTTACTCACTATAGTTTTTTCTTTCTTAAATCGCCACTTTTGAATTTAACATACTCAAGGTAAGAATCAAGCAAAGAATCAAACAATTTGCTGACTATAGGCAAACTGGTTGTACTACATGCATGACACATTAACTTAATCACTGGTAATCTGTTTTTCCATCTGCAAAAGTAAATCACAAATATATGTTGATAAAATCATTAAGTTACATTAGCCAAGTTTGGTCTACAATGTAACTATAGCTACAGCAACATTGGTGATTTTAGATGTTTAACGTTAGCCAGTGATCACGAATTTAGTGAGTTGATATAGGTACCGGTGTAGATGTACTGAATATTAAACATACTCCTCAGGTTGACGTTATGAATATATATACTTACACTGGTTCCTGGAACATCTCGGGTCCATGATACGGGTCAATGGACTACGCCCGATAGCCACTGCCTCGCCATGAGGCAAGGGGATCGGGTCATGTGTGTTGTTTGGACATACCAGATTACAAAAACGCACCTTGTATTTACTCATGCTCCGATTGTCAGTTAACTGGTAAAACGATTTTTGCCTACCTCCAGCAAAATATGCAAACCTCACTATTCTACAGAAAGAACCTGCCAGATTTGTTTGCCTTTTCGTAATATTTAAGTTAAACCATAATATCCACTAAGTTCAGATCAAAATATGGCATGCTCGCGCCAGATTTGCCATATGAACGTTTCTATCTTTGGAAACTGAAGAGTTCCACAATTTGACAACAGGAAGTTGCATGTGGTATAAAGGTGAGATGTTATTATATACCTAAAAAGTCTGGTTTAAAGTCGATTTTTCTCAATGGCACATTAAACATTTCTGTTATATTCATTGTTTGTATAAAATAAAATTATATTTTTGTAATGATACCCCAAGCAAATGAGATCATGTCCATGTTAGGCTACGTAACATTTTGTTGATTTATATTGTGCAATTTCTAATGTTACATGCATACTGGTAGCTTCAAGCTTGAAAATATGATCATTACATGTAAAATCTTTGTAGTTTTTTCAAGTATATAGAGTTGACCAGTTTTGACAGGTTTCACTGTATTACACAGGACATGATAAAGTGACATGGTACCCTGTAATAGCCTTTGCTCTATAATGTATTAGTAATTATAGGTGTATTGTGTATTATGTTGTTACAGTAGTGCTGACAAGATGAATGAAAAGGAAGAGCAAGTTCGTCTGGTACTGAAGTTGTTAGAAGCATTAACAACCCCTGATCAAACAAAAACTAATGGAAAAGTTCAAAGAAAGCAGTAAGATACACATTTACAGTTGTTTCTAATTATCTATTTAATTACCTTTGAATGGATTTTGAATTCTGTAGAATTTTCTGTCTCACTTTGTTTGTGGAATGCATGCATGATTCATTGTAATTTTAATAGGATTCATTTTAAATGTGTTCATTACATTTTAGACACTTTAAGATTTTGTCTCATGAGTACAAATGTAGTTTTTATAATGAAATTCAATTATAGTCATATTCATATTACAAATTATGCAAAAAAACTAAGAAAACTGGACACCTACAAAAAATGTATGTTGAGTAATAGCTGATCATAGTAGCAGTTTTGAAATGTCAATACATTTTCAACAGCGTTTATTTATAATGGGAAATATATCTTGTCATATTTCAGGTGATCCAGAAGAAAATGGATTTGATTGGCTGTTGAAAACAAATTTAGCCTTGTACCGAGAAATTCTTGAGACAGATAAATATCAGAATGTGAAACTTATGTTGAATGAATCTGTTTCCATGGAAACTGAAGTAGACACATGCAGGTGGCGCTTTGTATGTGCATGCTTAGAAACACTTACACTGCTACAGACATCTATTTCCATTGCAATGGAAGAATTCACAAAAAAGTCTAAAGAAAATCCTTCACCAGAGCTCCGCCCAGGACAAGCACCCCCATTATCTCCCGACAGCCTAAGCATTGGTCATCATAAAATGGTACTGACCACAATTCAGTTTGTGGTCATTTTGGGGATCAGTCCAAAGCTTGACTCCGGTGTTGGTATTCCCATGGAGAGAAGATCGGAATTTGCCAAACTGTTACTTGCATCTTCCAAACCAGATGAAGCATCACCCGAGAGCAGAAATTTGTGTTTGTTTTCTTGTGTTAAAGTATTTATGTCATTGTTGGATATTCCTTCACTTGCTGGTCTAGTCCTGTCCAGACATTTAAATGATTTGCTAGCTTCTCTGTTGATGTTGTTACACAGCATTCCCAAACATATTGAAAAGCCGATACCTGAAACTTTGAAAGATAAAAAATCTACAGAAATCACTACCCCAGAATCTGAAATAGACAGTTTGAGTTTGGCTACCACTACGGCACCATCCAACTGGACCCCTGCTTCTGTTGTTGATATGGTCGTAAAGAAACAATTGCATTCAACAAGTAAAGGGGAGAATACTGTAGTTGATAAAGAAGCACCTGATCACGAAGGAACCCACATGGTAGATTTATGTAAGGAGGGACCTACCGACAAGGGAGCACTTCTCGAAAAGGGAGCCATGGACAAGGAAGAGTTTCTCAGGGAGGAACTGAGCAGCAAGAAGTCACTTGGAGACCGTGAACTGCAGTTGTGCGAGACATGGTTACAACAGCTACTAGAAAAGGCCCATCCTCAAATGCTTGTCCGTGAACTTTTGTTACTACAAAGTGGGGCACCTGCTCCTCCCAAACAGGTCAGTATGTAGCAAAAACATGATGGCAATAATTTTGGGATCTCTAACGCTGGCTAGCTTTTCTGTCTTGGAAAATAGCACCATGAATAGGAAAAAAACTACGTCTACGCAGGAATAATTATACTCAACAATGTCCTAAAGTTACTAAATTTTGTCAGTGATTTATCTGAAAATTGAGGACAAGCATCAGTGATTTGATGGTTCTACTGGTTATCATGTTGTCATCATCATCAGAATAACATTGAAGTACTGTAATATCTAGTTTAGAATTGTTGTTATCTCTGTTGGTGGTGAACATTTCCAACTGGAAAAATTTAAGTTGAACTTTGGCAAATATAGGGCTGATTTGCGATTAGGAATGGGGACAAATAAACCCTAGACTCCTGACAAAGTCAGGGCTTTTTCTCACTGGTTTGGGATGGGGTCTTTTTGTCTCTTTTTGGGAAGAAAATTGGTGAATTGGGAAACATTTCAGGAGCAAACAGAAAATTTTAGGTTTTTGGCTTTAAAATGAAAGAATTCCAATTTGGAATGGGGCCCATTAAAGGCTCCAAAAAGCCCTCAGAAAAAGCCCTGTAAATCCCTAATTGTGTTTTTTTGCCAATAGGAAAGATAAGCATCCCTTCTCCCCAAAATACAGTATATAAAAATCGTATTTCTCCATAATCTTCTTATTTATCCCTTGTCGTAGGTTGGCACTGCAAAGAGAAAGTGGGCATCCCCAGTCTGGCTGAGAAAGGTGTGTGGACGTCTGCTTACCAACATCCTCATGAAACCCAAGGGAGTCATTCATGTCCTGCAGGGCATGCTAGATGGCCCTGGACGAGGTCAGTTATATCACAATTAAATTTAGTCATTTTACATGATTATCTATAATAATGTTTGTTTGTTTGGTTGGTTCATTGCCTGTGAACAGCCAGAGTCGTTTTTGATGTGGGGTCTCCTTGTAGTAGTTGGTGACTACCTCAGTGAACAACATATGGGAGACCTGTCACTTGCCATCTACACTTAAGTTTCTTACCTGAGGACTCAAGCATGACAGCACAGACCCATATCTTTCCCAGCTTCCCGAGAAACGCAAACCGTCACGGGTAGGGAGCGTCAAACCATGCACCTCGGACATTTACCTGAGATTACATGGCCAACACTCTAACCAAACTGAGCTGTCATAGCCCCCGCTATGATAATGATAAAATGTGAAGAGAAAAAGTGTTTGGAAGATGAATAAAGATCTAGGGTGAGGGAGTGGAGTCCTTTTCAAGGGGATACCTAATATGTGTTAGCTTGAGAACTGAACCGACATAGGATATCAATACTGAAACAGTAGGTGCTGATTAGGATAAGAAAGCATGTGGGATATTAAACTGGATAAAAGACCTATAAAACAATTGTAACCTAAAGAGGATCAAAACACACAAAGTAGTTATATTTCTCTGGTAAATGATTGACATAGTGTCCCTTTGTTTATTACTCCCTACTGTACCTTTAATCAAAATTTGATATTTCTATCTATTCTTTCAGAGAAAGGGAAATCCACAGCTTCTGATTGGAGGAAATGTGATGCGGTTGCCAAGGTGATTGCCTGTTGTCCCATGACATCAACGTCCGTGGAGGAATACTATGCTCTTGTTTCACCCCAGGTAATTGAGTTGTTCTGGGAACAATTAATAAAACTCACTACCTTAAGCTGGCAGTGAATTGATATTGTGGAGTGTAACAATCTGTAAAGAATGTTGGAAAGATTATGCCTGCTCTGTCTCACTGCGAGGCGACAAATGAGGGCCTCATGCAGAATTAAAGATGATTTCCCAATTTCTTCTGTTGAAGGACCATTGGAGAACTGCAGATAGGCTGGTCTCTGTCTCAAGGATATTTAAATAAATAAAAATGAGACTTATAATTTCGATCTCTTATAGTGATCTGTCTCATCGAAAGTTTTAAATTAGGGGAAGGTAAGGTAGGAATGAGCTGGGCAACTCCTTACAAAAATGAAGGGGATGGCTGCCAGTCTTAATCACAGAAAAAGACCTATGATATTTTAAGCCACTGAATGCAAAATGTTGGGCCTCTGAAGAGTCATAGATTTTTCTGTTGTTTAGAAAACTTTAAACCCACCAACAATCTACCATGCTGTCTCAAAAGATGAAGATGCATTGTTCTTTGAGACATTTGATTTATACGACAGATTTTGCTGTTACTGCATCACCCAGACACTAAGGTATGTCAGGAATTCCTCCGGGTAGCCTGTACAACTATAGCCAGGATGATGGCTCAGCAGCCGGACCTGACAAGGAAATATCTATTATCTCCCTTAATGGAGCCCCTGGAGAGATGCTCTGAGCTAAAACGTATGTTATGTTCATAAGTTACACATCTAGGCTAAAGGGAAACATGTAACATGAGCATTATAGGAGTGTTTCGAGGAAGTATGACCATTTGGGGACATAAAATGGTAGTTACATTAGAATGAAAAATAAAGTAAAGCTTGAGGTTAAAGATGATAAAGCAGATTTTACTTTGGAAGGAATGGGCTCATTTTATACTTTTTGAAGAAATCAAATTGCCATCTCTACTGATTGGGCTAAAGTGCAAAGCTAGACGGCAACCATATCACTGTACACAATATACAGTTAAAACCTGACACACAATTTAGGTAAAAGATGGTTGTATACTTATAAATACCTGATACCTTAACTTGACATTTTTCTCTATTTCCATCAGCCATCGGAGCAGAGAATCAGTGTTTGGTGGAGGAAAAGGAGCTGACCACATGCCTTGAGGACTTACATAAGGTATATTTTCATATCTTCAGAATTCTGTTCTTTGTTAAAAAATATCCAGATTCGTGATTAGGAGAGAAAATGTTATTGAAATTCCTATGTTATGAGTTATTACAGGTATTTGTAGTCAGTTGTGAACCGAACATCCGCTGATGACTAGTATTATAACATTGGTAATATATTATTAGAAATATTTAAATTTAATATATATTCCCTGATGACTGGTGTTTTATTTTTGCAATGTGTTATTACAGGTATTTGTGGCTGGGTCTGAACCAAACACCCCATTGATGACAAGCCTTTTACCTGTAAGCCAAACCATCTTTTTGCTTTTCTGCTACACAAAGAAGGGAGTGTCCCATCTCAGGTGAGATTATTGAATAATATACATACATTAGATGTACTCTCATAAAAATATCACTGATTGGGAAGTTATTTATCCATTATTAATGGAATAAAATAATCTTATTAAAAAATGTAAAAACACCTCAAATTTGCAAATCTCAGATCTTTGTAATTTGCACTTGTCAGGTACTTAATGGGGCTTAAAATGCAAAAATAACACCACTTCTTTCAATATAATTTGCACTTGCAAAACTTTCCTTAATTCAGGAGGTCCAAAAACTGATGTATAAGAATGAAATGATAACAATTAAAGTGAAACATTTCTTGAAATTACTTTAATAGAGATTTTTCATAATGAATTCATGGTTACAATTACTGTTTCAGCATGTGCTGTAAGGAGATCTTGGTTTCCCTTCTGAAGGGGCTGGACAAGGAAGAGGCTATAGCCTTGTTACACCAGTGGGTCCTCGGCACAGAGACACACCAGCTGGCAAGTGATTGTTTTAACTTTCTGTTTCCATTTTGCTCATTTATTAAAATCACCTTTTGTCTGTCCTCCATTGTCTTTGAATCATCCTTTTCCTTTTAAACCTAATTACAAAATTCGCTTTGTTAAATCCTTAGGAATAAAAGGCCATCAGCTGGCAGGTCCCACTCCAAGAATTTTTTTATTAATTGTTTAACCTTCAGAAGTCTAGTAATTAAAGGTTTCATTGATTAAAACAAATGGAGTAGTGTTTCAGACATACTATGGGCACCACCATTTTGAAATCTGTGACCCTAACAACAACAAATCACATGATCCCCCCAATCTGTATTTATTTATTATCTTTAGTTGCCTACATATTAAGTACCCATTAACTAAAGATAAATGTCAAAGCTGTTGATCCAATTCAATAATTGTCTGCCCTTAAAGTGGAGATGAAATTCATATTTCTTTAATTACAGCAGGAAAATCCAGAGAGTAAAAAGGCTGATAACAAACTCTCCATTGCCATCACAAAAATTCACCCAGAAGTCCAGTTTTCGGCTGGGGACAGTGGAGGAGTTACTGTTGTTGTCAGGGGAGGCAGGTTGGTGTTTTTTAGCCCACCATTATCAGATCTTTAAGATAGATAGTTTTATAGATATCAATATTTTATAAAGGCTCAATATTGTGATTTTCTAAATACTCATCAAACTTATCAATTCACTTTTCAGTAACCATGGTGATGAGGGGGCAGTAACCAATGAAATGATGACCGCTGCTGCTTTAATTATCCTGAAGGATTTAGAAAAGAGTGGCCTGACTGGTGATTTCTTCTTGGCACTGTTAATGGTATGACTAACTCTGATCATAATAATGTTCATTATTGAGTGGTAGTGCACAGTTTAGTGTATAGTTTTCTGACCTTGACTGATCTCAAGGTCACAAGTCTGGATCCTAAGGGTGTTGGGATAAAGAAGATCTTCCGTGAGTGCCTATGTCATGTGTAATTCATCAAACAAGCTCAATAATTTGATATTTTACAGTGAGTGGCATATTTAATGATAGAATGAGTTTTGATATAATGACATAGTCAGGAATGTAAAATTCTGTTTATCACATAACTATTATTTGAATGTGAAAATATATTTAGTGAAAACTCTCAAATTGTTTGTCCATGTGTGATATCATATCTATTAATTGTGACATCCAAAATTAACACTTGCCTTTACAACATTTATGACATGACCGTATAACATGGTAGAACGAATGAGTTATGTGACAAATTTAGTTGTGTCATTTGGCAAGATATTTTAACCTAAATTCTTGACGGCATCTGAGTTGAGTATTGTAGAACTCTCCATATGAGGGTAGAGTCTCATATTTTGCCAGATTTTGTGAACCCTACATGTGGAATACCCCTCCTTGTGTGTAAAACTGTTTCATCATTGACTGTAATTGATTTTAATTTGAGATTATTATCAGAAATTCAGCCATTTCGTGACTGACTTAAAACCAAGTGATCATTTAATTATAGACAGATTCTCTTTACAGGTACAGCTGTATTAAATCGGATAAAGTAAACGGGAGAAAACTGGTCATTGTTTTAGTATGGCAGAACATTTGCTGTTGTACATTATACAGTAAATAAATTGATTGAAATGTGGGAACTTATTGAAGATATAGGATCTTAAAAACAGAAAAAAAAATTGAAAGTTGATAAATTCAGTTGTTACACCTGTAAGTAATACCGATTGTGATTTCTTATTCAGGAATTGACTGAAATCATCAATCGAGAGATTCACAGAGATGTCCGTGTCCCACTGAAAATGGAAGGTAATGGACAAGAACTCATGGAAGCTGAAATGAAAGAAAAACGGATGGCAGATAACTTCCAGCGCAAAGTATCTGTTTTGAACCTGCTGGCAGCTATTTGTGAGGAAATAGGGCCATCATGTCTGAAAAACACCCAGCAGACACTCAAGTTTGTACAGGTTGGTATTGAAAAGTTTTCGTATATGTTTTAAACTGTTCAAGAGCCGAAGAAGTATGCTTCATCAGCTGGGTGACAGAGACCATGTTTAATACTATGTACAAGCCACATCGACTACTTGAAGCTTTAAATCCATTGGGTTAACAATAATTTCCACCTGGCATATTTTAGGAGTTTTATAAAGAAGGGGAGGGAAGAGGAGTTTTATAAAGAGGGGGAGGGAAGAGATTGTTTGCAGCCTGAAAAAAAATGACAGTACACTTATATAGGGAACAACCAACCAATTGAAAAAATAGAGTTTTGAAACATCCCCTGTGTATAGAAAGTTGAGCCAGGGATAATATGTCTGGCAGCCACTGATTGGCCAGTATGTTATAAAATAAGAAAATAGATATGTAGCCTGATAGGTAACAATCCATAAGAAATGCTGATATAAATTTTGAAGTCCGATTGAATTTGTTTCCAAAAGTTCAGGTAATAATAATTAACAGGTAAACATTTCAGATTTTTGAGAATTTTACTGCGAATTCATCCATTTTCAAAATGGCTACCCTGGAGAAAATTTGAGCTGAAGGACCCAACTTTTTTTTTATTAGGTAATATGAGGCCCTAAACTTTTGTTATAAACCATAATTGTCATATTGAATTCAAGAATTTGAATGAAATACTCCAAAACGTTAACACTCAAGTCAATGGAAAAACAATTGGTTGTTTGGTCCCTAATAAAAGCCTTTTAACTAAATTTTTAACAAGCATATACCTTTAACATGTTTGAATAACACTGCTCTTCCTGGTCACTTATTGGAATTTTGAAATAAGGCATATATAGTAACAAAGAATTGATTTGATAATATTTTGTATTCCAACTTAGCATAACATACAAAGAATTTCTTTCCAAATAGGAAGGGTTAGTATGTATGCATGTAACACTTGCGTTGTATTTCAGGTAACACTTGAAAGAGGGGTACAGGTGTGTAAGAACACCTCTGATGAAGTTCTCGGAGCATTTGAGAGCGAGACCCTTACCATGGCGATGGGCATGCTCACTGCTGTACTTACTGGTACCATTAAGGTAAGTGTGTACCTCAACTTTGTTTAACTGCTGTTAAAAATATACATACACAGTAGAATGTCACATAGCTTAATTCCACATAACTGAGCATTCAACTCCTGTCAGATTCCCTGCATAATGAATAGCAATTTTAATATAGAGTTAACTATATGTGAGGGTTATTTCTGCAATTAATAATTCTGAAATACCATACATGTCATGAAACTAGACACATTAGGGAACAGAGTATTTATGTGGTAAATGATTTCCACATATTTCACATTTTAAGTTTCCACATTTACAGTATTTAAGTAATTGCTCTTTCAGGATAGGGTTTGTTGCCTATGCATGATAACAGATAAAATCATACTTTCCATATACTTACTACATCCTCTATATTCTTTAGGATTAAGCTCCTCTGAACAACTTATTCATTTGATTACAGATTACTGAGGATGACAGGGAATACATGAAGAAACTGATGCCCCTGTTGGAGGATATCAGCTCCAATCATCCTGACAACACTATACAGGAAATGGCCTCTGACCTTAGAGTTGCCATAGCTACACATGGGGTGATCTGGTCTGAGTTGCTGAAGAGTAGCACAAAGGGAGATAAGCAGCAAAACTTGTCGAGCAAAGTATGTACGGAAGTTGTGTATGAAAGTTTTAAGATTTTTCTATGAGATTTTATGATACAATGCTAATGTGCTGACTATAGAATTCTGTTGTGAGTGCAGTTACGTATTAGCCAGTCTCCACTAGAATATATCTTGGGTTAGAGACACAATGGCAGCAGGGGATTTTTTTCTGTTGGGTTACATGTAGATATTTTTCCCACAGATGGCAGATTGGTTTTCCCTGTAGGTTTTTCTCCCAACATCCAAAACAACAATAGGTCCCTTAGTGGCATCATAATAAAAGCTCTACTGAGCTTATGTTGATTTTAATGTAAAAAATGTTTAATAAAAGTCATTTTCATTTCCTGTCTGTCCTGCTATTTCATGAGGGCATATACTATTACCCATATCAATATGTCTAACCCATCTTGTCTCATCCAAATTTGAGTCAATGACAGTATACTTTGAAAACCCCTCAAAATAGTTACTATTTACACCATAGTATCCTAACATCAAGTTTTACACCTGATCAGATTCTGGTTTTTCAAGGTTAAAAGGTCAAAGGTCACCCTTGAGGCTTTGATCCTTTCTGCATGGGACTTTACTTCGTCCTTGGCAATGTCCTAAAATTGATAACAAATGTGTAACATCAAAGCATGAAATATTTAAAATGAAGTCAAATTACGTCCAATGTCGGTTTTACTCCTTTCAAACTTTTTTCCATCCATTGTCCTCTAGGAAATAATTCCTGTAAATTAAATATTTTACCTTATAGGGAACAACCAACCAATTGAAAAAAATAGATTTTTGAAACATCCCCTGTGTATAGAAAGTTGAGCCAGGGATAAAATGTCTGGCTGCCACTGATTGGCCAGTATGTTATGAAGTAACAAAATAGATATGTGGCCTGATAGGTTACTGTCCATAAGAATTGTTGATATTAATTTCGTAAGTCCGATTGAATTTTTTCCCAAAAGATCAGGTCATAATAATTAACAGGTAAATATTTCATATTTTTGAGAATTTTTACTGCGAAATTCACCCATTTTCAAAATGGCTACCCTGGAAAAAATTTGAGCTGAAGGACCCAACTTTTTTTTTTGATTACGTGTTATACGAGACCCTAAAATTTTGTTATAAACCATAATTGCCCAATTGAATCCAAGAATTTTAATGATATACTCCAAAACGTTAACACTAAAGTCTATGGAAAAACAATTGGTTGGTTGGTCCCTTAATAATTACAGAATTAAAATTTTTCTTTCAGCAGGAATCCCTAGGTGCTGAAGAATCTAAAACAGGCAAGAAACCTTTGGTGGAAGTGATAAGCCAAACTTCTCCTCAAAAGTTACAGCAAAGTCTTCCAAAACAACAGCAGGCTTCTGGTGAAAAAGGACGCTATTCTGAAGAAGGGGCACCACAAAACCATTCTGCTTCAAAATCTAGTACTGGAAAAGGCAAAGAAACTGCTTCAGAATTTTCAGCTTTAGGGCAGGCATTTGAGGAACTCCATGACCCCCTCATTCCAGTCAGGGGTCATGCATTGATCACGATGAATAAACTGATACAGAAGAAAGATCCTGAAGCAATGGAGAAAAGAGAGATTCTGTTGAACATTTTCAAGGAAAATCTGCATCACCCAGACTCTTACTTGTATTTATCGTCTGTGAATGGATTAGTTTCTATGGTAGACAAATTTCCAGATGTGGTTATCCCAGTTCTGACAGAGGAGTTCTTGTCAGGAGCAGCATCAGCCCCGACACAACAAGGGGACAGTACTAGGAAGGCTGATGACAGGATTAAAGTGGGAGAGTGCCTGGTTCAGATTTCAAGGAAATTAGGTAAATTAGATGTGGACGCAAAAGGCACAAAGGGGGATCAATTTCGTTTATCACCATAAAACCAGTAAAACTATGTATCTACTTTTTTGCTTTGTCATATTATCGTGCTTCTCAAATATCCATGGTTTCATGACCTTTTGTTCCTTAATCGTATGACCTATAATTAGCTATAACAAAATACCTGTTCTAAAGAATTAGATTTTTAAACATTATTCCAAATTGATATTACTTATGGTTGCAGGTTGTACAGTTCTGTTTTGTATGGTGTGCAAAGGACTGTTATGTTTTAACAACTTTGATATTTTTTAACCTTTCTTGCTGAAGGTGACATGGCACCCCGTTACCGTGACAACCTGCTGACAACTTTTCTACAGGGATGTAAAGATACCGATCCACTTATCCGTGCCAGCTGTCTTTCAAACCTGGGAGAACTCTGTAAAGTACTACGCTTCTCTGTCGGAAACTTCATTCATTTGGTAAGTTACTCAAACCATTCTACAAGTTTTACCTAAAAACGGAAGTCTATTGACTAGATATATACATTGTACCTACATATATACTGTATATATATACTGTATATAGTTGCCATCTTGGCTAATTTTATAGGCCAGACCATCACCTGCTCTAATGATGCTGAAATCTGCTCGTATTTCATTACTTTTGAATAGAATGAAGAATCGTTAAAATAAATTTTAGGTTGAGGGAAATCAGAATATTCACTGTAAAATTTGAAATAGAATAAAAAATTCGATACATTTATACTATGAAATAAATTTTGAAATATGGCTCGCTTTGTGACAATTTACAATATTTTCACTCCTGACTTTGAGGGGCTGTGACTAGACATCTATTTGTGTATATATCACTTGCTGGGGATGTGTGGTAGACATTTAACATCTGTAAGACTGTCAATCATTTCAGATATTTAACTGTACCTGTGTGTTACTGAAGTCCGACACCAGCTTAGAGGTGAGGCAGGCTGCAGCCATGATGGTATCCCTTCAGCTAGAAGGACTAGGGAAAGATACACTTAAGGTATATACGATGAAGATGAATTATATTTCATGTTATCCATTGAATTTCCAATATATTTTTGCATATGTCACTAGTGTAAGGTATCCTGCAGTGATGTTTCATTGGCTGTGCCATAGCGCCACTCAGAAAAAAATTGTCATATTATGTAATATGGACAAATGATGTTACATCATTTCATTTTGTCTTACACATTTTGATTTAAAAAGCTGTCAGTTTGGAAGATTTCTGAGTTATGTGATATAAAAGTATCCAAAATTTCATTTCATATTAGATTCTATGAATGTCATCTCGACCATTTCAATTTTTGCTCTCAAAGGCTAACAAAAATAAAACTTCCACACTTGTTTTGTGAAATCTCATATGAAATGAAAACTCCAAAATATTTAAGGTCTTATATCTATATATGAATATGAGTTATTTGATCAGTGAAATCGTTTACTAAATCAAATACAAGTCCTTTTTGTGTTGTAGGTACTTGAATCCGTTATTAGGGATGTATACCGAACACTAAGGCAGTGCATGGTGACCGAGAAAGAAGATGGTGTGAAAATGCAGATCACACTGGCTCTGAACACACTGGATTCCATCACCAGGGAGGTAATGTTCCCTAAACAGACACTGGAAAAGAAGATCCGAATCCTGGATACAAGTTAAACTTGTTTATGGTTTCATGTTTTTCCAAAATGATAATATTTTTAAAAGTTGATTTTGAATTAGAAATAATTCTGGTACTCTTCTTACAAAGGATTAAAAAAAAATTAAAAATAACAGAAAAGATGTGTTAATAGTTTTTCCACAAAACTGTATACTTGAGTAATGATATTCTAACACCACAATAAAACCTAGTGAAACATTTCCATTCGAATATGACATATGCAGATATGACAGAGGAACCCTTGGAGGAGGTGTATTTATTCAAGTGAAAAAATCCCTAACATCAGTGAAACACCAGAATATGTTAGGACTGTGAAGTAGAACAGGTCAAAATCTAGCTCCGAGGAAACGAGGATTTCATCCAGAGAAACAAGAACGTGATAATAGGATACTTTTACATGTCGCACAGAAGTAACTTGGACTTAATAAAAAGCATCTGGATAAAGGACTCGCAACGATTATGGACTAAAAAAAATAAAAACTTAATGTTGACTTGATACTTCAACTCCTCTGACATTTTTTGTGACAACAAGACATTAAACCAGGGAAGACAGAATAGGTAAACATAAAGGCTACTAATCAGGGTTCACCCTGGACCCACAAATCATGGGCCATTTTGACAAGATTTCAGAAATCGTATGGGCCTAAACATAGAAAATTGAAGAATTTGTGAGTTTTGGTGGGCCATTTTTGAAAATATGGGGCAAATGGCCCCCTCCAGAGTTATCCCTGCTAATATCAACATAACAACTAGCACAATCACACGACCAACCAACATGTGAAAACATGTTATGTAGTCTTCATATTTACTACAAACCTAAGCCTAAAGTGTACCTCGGTATCGTAAAATGAGATGGTAGTTACAGGCATCCAGACAGAACCTAACCATTCCTCACTAGCAAGGAAGTTCTATCAAGATTAACGTGTATTTCGATTTTGGAACAACTAACAGAAGACATCAAATAAGTTCGAGCAAAACTCAAACTAATGCAAATGTACATGACTTCTGGAGAGCATTCAACGAGGGCATGCGCCGTCTCGCCTTTCAAAGCAAAGTTACTGTCATCTTCTGGTATAACAGTATTCACTATCGACAAAGACAGCAGAATACCAAAAAAGAGGGGAACTATCTTGTATTAAAATAGACGCAATTGGTGTTAAAAATTACCATGCAACTTAAAAACTTGAACATTCTGGTCCATTATTCGGTAGTCAACATCGACAAAGATACATTGTAGCAGGAAAAAAAACTATCCTGTACTGTACCTCAAAGTAGACGCAATCGATGTAATCATCAAAGAAAACACAGAAGAAATATCTGTTGGACTCGCAAAAATATCTTCTTTTGAATCGCTTGACACGGGAGAACTTCCAACAAACTTCAGAAATGCAAACAACAATATGCAACATACTTCGGAAAAGGACCGCTTAGCATTGCCAACATATGTCTGGTACAAACTTCTGGAACATTTTATGTCAATATATGCTAAAACACAAAGCAAATGCTAGTCACTGTTTCAGATATGGTTATTCGTGCGAGACGCACTCGCTCTCGACCACGAACGACTTGGCAAAGCAATATTGGACTTCGCCATTGCGTAAGACTCCAAACCACACAAGAAAACTCCTGCATAAAGTCGAGCAATACTATATGTGTGGGGACAACATATAACTGGCAATTATCTAGGGCCACTTCTCTTCCTCTGCCATATAAATGACCTATCAGACTCACAAGTACGCCTGTTTCCTGACGACTGTCTTTTGTATCTCCAAATAAAACCATTCAGCGACAACAACATCCTCCAAAAAGACCTATAAAACCTTGAAGAACGGGCAGATTCATAAGTATTAAACCTGAGGCTAAAATGCTGCATCATGCCCATTTGAAAAGACAATTTTGAAGAAGAAGAAATTATATATCTCTTATGGACTATGGAAGTAAGTGGTTGAATAATTGATACCAATCCTTCCCCCAGACAAGATAACCTAACACTCGGGAAGAACCGGAAATCACCACAAAGGTTTCAAAGAACTATTAAACATCAACAACATTAAACAAAAACTGCCCAGAGTCATTGATCATCCAACCCCAGGATACAGACAAGAAATATACATAAACTCCTTCCTGGCAAAAACATAGCATTTATGATAAAAGACTAGATCTATGCGAAGAAAGAATAGAGGGACACGTCTATGATAAATTACGGTTTTCTCAGTTTTCCAAGAGCAAATTCAGAATACAATATCTGTTAGCACAATTGATCCAATCGGCAAGAACGCTATAAAGAACCATGCACTCCTTCCACGTCCTCGATGTCCAAGGGTAATGCTTTCTACAAACCCGAGAACGAACCCTTTGAATATCGTGGATACCTGAACGTCCTCATGTTTTTAATGTTTCAAGATGCAGTAATATGGTGAACAGAAAAAAGAGGTAGTACCTTGTGTCAAACAGTGCTTGACAGTCATGTACGGACGTTCCCAATTGGACGATTAGAAAAAATGCCTAAAAATCAATACGCTTCGACCCTTTTACTATTTTTGATGTTATGACAAATTGGCTTTGACTCGTGTCAAGGTTTTCCCACACTAACAAAAAAGAGTCAATATAAAAACGGATGATTCATATATGGGATTTGGATGAAATCGTAGGTCAGTATAGCTATACTTACTTTTAAGTAAAATTACTTTACAGGGTTTGCACTGGGCATTTCTTAAAGGGGGGTCCTTTTCAGATATAATGGGGTCCTTGTGAATAATTTGAATGGAGCTTCCAGAAAAAATGGTCCTTTCAATTTTCTATGCTTCAAAAGGCTATTGGGATGGCTTCAACGCGAAGCCTGCTTTAACCATTCTACAGTAATCCAATATGATAGGTTGTCACACCTGTCACACTTTCGCGGTATCGCATGTAGAACTTGTGTCATAGAAAACGGTGTCATTCGCTTCTTTGGTGTCTAATCGGTTCTTGCTTTTGGTATCAAGTAAAAGAAGGAATTTGTACTTAAATGATGAAATGGTAGCATTTTTTCTTTATCATGTAGTTTAGATGTCAGATGTTTTCAATACGATATGTGACGGTGATTTTTTATTTATTTTTTTTGCCATAAAGGCTAGCATTTTTAATCTTACAGTTTTCTTCTTTTGTTATGCTGGAAATATTTCAATGTGGATGGATTGATACTAACGTGATATACACTGTACACAGTGTATGCACTGGAGATGCCCGAAATTGTTAGAACAAGAGGTAACTGATAATATATTGATATGTGTATAACGCAAGTAACACACAGTACAATACTGCTCACCTTCCTTGTAAACTTTAAGATAAATTGCCAACTGAATCACCAAGGCATCATTGATGATCAATAATGTCAAGCATACAAGAACGAGGAAATATATATCAATATTTATTTATTTCTTCACTACATATAATACGAATATGTAATCAAAATACAAAACCTGATTTTACTTCAACCTTCCCTTAAAATCAAAGCTTAAATTATCATTTTTCTACAATGATCTATTTCCTGCCAGTTTTATTTTGGCGATCATGTTTTGACCGTATCTTGTTCTAAAAATCATAGATACATATATATGTA
The DNA here is from genome assembly GCF_902652985.1 of Pecten maximus. Lineage (NCBI taxonomy): Eukaryota > Metazoa > Mollusca > Bivalvia > Pectinida > Pectinidae > Pecten > Pecten maximus. Next base: position 10,857,170 of record NC_047025.1, on the reverse strand, counting down.
TTTCATTGTCACATACTAGATTTAAAGCTGACAATCGACTTATTTATTTATGATTTTTATTCTCAGGTTGTAGAAACCTGGCACACGATGGGTCAACAATAACGGATTTGATTTGTTAAATGTCCGCTTGACCAAAGAAGAATTTAGCATCAAATAGCAAAGGGCTCGTAACAATACGGGTTTGGCGAAAACTTGCATGGTTAGTTATACGTAAATACAAAAATGAAATGCTCTCTTTTGGGCAATAATGGGCCGCTCTGAAAATATCTAATCCATAAATATGAGATAAATAGGTTACATTGTCAGCTTTAATGTAAGAAGACTGCAAGAAAAGAGAGAAGTAAAACTATAGTAACAATGGTTTTTATGAAAAGATGATAAACGGATATTGCAAATGAATACAAAAAATTCTGTGATTGCTCCTCGTATCCTATAAAGAGACGATATGAGGCCCAATGGGCGATGTATGAATTTTTCATGTTTTTATACTTTTATTTCAAACAAATAATACAATAGACCTTTGCTGGATTTGTTCAATATGGGTTGTTTATAAAAATAAACAACAAAAAAACGTTGAAGACATTTCAATTATTGACTTGAAGTAAACTAATTCATTGGTAATAAAATACTGAAAAGTGATTTCCTCAATAATTAAATAAGTTATTCTTATAAATACATTGTGGATTAGCCCGGTTTAATGTTGTCGTTAACACCAGTAAATAATTCATATTGAAATGTAATGCTTTAAAACTGGAATGGTATTCATAAAAAGATTGAAGACAAGAAACGCTAAAATCTTTGTAAACCAAAAACAACATAATTATTAACATTTGCGCTAATAACATTAATGTTTGTGAAATGTTATCTGTTAACATTACCATCGTGTACCTCCAAAAAGCTCCTTCAGAAAACATCATATTATTATAATTACAGAAATGTAAATAACGATAACAGAGATGGAAACAACGAGTAACGATGAGAGATTTCTTGAATATACATTTTCTCCGGACCAAAAAAAAATAAAAAAATAAAAAAATAGGCCTTTTCCCCATTTAGAATATTTAAGTCGTCTCTCCTATTGTATTTTTTCTTGAATTAAATGTCTTTTATCTTATGTATATGCATGCTACTTTGTCATAAATATTTACTCATCTTCTATGTTTTAAACCTTTTTATTGCATGGATATTTTTCAATTATTTGATAAAAGATTTGAAAAACGTTATTACGGATTATATTTGTTGTCATTTTACAAATAAAAATCGATAGTTATAGATACCGTTATTACCAAGATGTATGATATACATATTATTGTATATATGATAATATTTATGTCCGTCTTATACATTTTTAATACTAAAGACGAAGTCGGGAGATCTAATTTGGCTTTCTACCCCATGCAAGCATACTTGGAGTGATTCATTCTACATATGTTGTTATATATTTATGAACAAAATTCGCAGAAAATATATACAAAAATGTCATTCATAAATAATCTGCTCCGCAAATTGGTTTTCATTATACATTCAATACATCCATATTATATAAATTATATCGTAATATCATAGTTTATGTACATATCACAAGTCTATGGTTTTCACCGATAGAATCCAACACTATCTTCTAGGATTTCTTCAATACAAGTAGTTCGGTTGGTAACATAATCATTATTGAACAACTCTGAAAACTTCTATATTAGACATACTCCAGAAGAAAGAAATATGACAGTTTGTTTCCATGGCAACACCTAAATCTATCCGACCGACCCTTCCCCATTTATATTATTTTTTCATAATCTTTGATCCCTTATAAGAAATATTCGAAATAAGAAATTAAAAAGAATGAAAAGTTAGCAATTAAATATTGAACGAGTTAATTTTAAATAAAAAATCATTTTTATGATTATGCGAAATATTTTGACATTAAAGCTTGTATTTTTCTGAGATAACACTTGCCATTTTGATCCATATTGTTATCGATTGAGAATGTTGAGCATAGATATTTTGGAGATATTTGTTTGTCTTACGTAGATATGTGCCATGAGTACATATGAAGGAAGACGAGGGAAGATTTCGAAATAGTTCAACTTCAGAACACAAACCGCATCCTGTTAATTAAAAGTTCTGCTCGTTCTATTGTTAAGATGCTACGTTTTGCTATATTTTAAATTTGTATCCATTACGTCACTTCCGGGTGCTCGGGTGCTCGTTATGAATTGTAAATACTATGGATGTTGTGTGGCTGGTTTCCTGTCGATATCTCTTTAGGTCAGCGTATTGGACTGTAAGAAAAAGAAAAAAAAACAATTAGTCATGCAGTGTTGTTTGATAAAACATTACAACATGTATTACAATTGAAATATCTTGTAAGATTTTTGAATTTTCTAAAACTTCTGAACCTTTTGACATTTGATACGAACGTTCAGCTTTTTTTTATCCATATATGACTCGTCCGAGATACCGTTTTGTCCTTCTAGGACTAATCCGTGATACCGTTTTGTCCTTCTAGGACTAATCCGTGATACCGTTTTGTCCTTCTAGGACTAATCCGTGATACTGTTTTGTCTTTCTAGGACTCATCCGTGATACCGTTTTGTCCTTCTAGGACTAATCCGTGATACTGTTTTGTCCTTCTAAGACTCGTCCGTGATACCATTTTGTCGATTAGCGCGTTATGATTAAGGCAGGTTAAATTTAAGTTGTAACACTGTTATTTCGTTTCAAAGTAAAATTTCAAGCCGTCATTTGACCCGTTCTTTTGACGTCACAATTATAGAATATAATGGAAATAAACACAAAGTCATCATTTTATTTGCAACCTTTTCATCAATATCTTAAACCGTGAAGATAAAATTTGTTATTCAACATACCTACATAAGTTGTTGCGAGTTAGATGGAGCAATTGGATATTTTAATCCAGTCGCACGAATTTTCGTGACGTCAGAAATACACTTGATATAGTGACGTCAAACAAAACAACGTCATTGAGTGACGATGTCACTAATATTGTTCAATATATTATTACACTAATGGGAATAATAAAATAATTATTTTGTTTGCTAAGGTTATATAGTGGCAATGTAGAGCAAATGGAAATATAAGTTCGTGAGAACATTATTTTGACATTTCTTTTGGTCACCCCAATACAATAATCACTTAAGGTCCTTATCACAACTGCCGAATTCTAGAAGGACGAAACAGATAATATCTTTTGTGCAATAATTACAGCAATTCTTTCCGATCCCGTATACTAATTTAATTAGGTAACTGGGATTTCCATCGAAGAAGTACCAACTGACGCAGAAAGATATTTAACTACTGTAATTATGGTTTATCGATCCTCGCTGTCATTTGATATATTCAAAGTTGTCTTACCGGAGTCGTAGAACTGTCTGAATTGCTCCATACTTTCGTATGCATTGATCAAGACAAACGCCGTCCTGTCAATCCATGTTCTCCTTAGATCTTTAACGTCATCTGTTGCAACCAATCCATGTCGAATTCCGAACTTATCCATGATCGGGGCCACTTTGTCGACGTAATTTTGTTGGAAGTTCCGGTCACATACGTTGCAAATTTCGGTCAAGTGGAATGTTTTGTATCCATTTTCTAAATCATGATGAAAAAAATACAAATAACAAAAAATATATTTACTGCGTTTTACTGTGCGTATATGGTCATTCTTTCTGAGAATCCTGGCCCTAGTTTCATCGAACTTCAAGTCCTCTTGCATCTAATGATGCTTTGATGTGGAATGGTTTGAGATGATGAAACCGGGCGCCAAATTGATCATATTGCTATTCATTTGATAGATATGTTATGTTCTGTGTTTAGTAAGTGATATATGTTGTCGAATGAAAAGCATTTATATGTTAGTAAGCAAGATGAAATTTGAGAATGAAAATATGATCATTTAATCATTTCATGATTACAGTTTGGCTGTCTTCATTCGAAGTTACAGAAATATCCAAGTCGTTTTCGTTTGGTCAGTTGGGATATAATCTTCAATTGTCTTAACTTGCCTTTTTACGACATCTAATTTAAACTGTTCATGTATTGTGACAACAATAATCTTCCACTGGTTTTGTTTATGTCTTAAATGACATATAATGTATAATAAAATGATTATTGTAGTATCAGAATTTTTTGATATTGTACGTTTATGAAAGACAATGCTGTTATGATGTAAAATTCATAAATACTGTACAAAATGTACGAAGTACCTTGTGGAATGTAGCTAAGTGGGAACATGCTTATTTCCAATGTGTCGGCTGCGTTTGGCCAGTCTTGCTGTTTAAATATTGGGTCGCTCATAAGCCAATGATCACCATCTCTTTCGCTATCGAACTTCAAAAGGGCAAATCCGCAATCAGATGGGTACTTGTAAGAACACTCTACGACATTGACCTATTAACAAAGAAAAAGAAAAAGGTATAAGACAAATTTGTATCATTTTTGTTTGAAGAATAGGTGTTTACTATTAATAGTATGTACATATTCGTCATTATTGTGAAGCAATAAATGTCCGTAATTAAATAAGCATAACATGTCATGTACAATCAATTCTGTTTATAACGGCCACTCAAAGGGATTGAATGAAATCATATTGAGAACTATATATCATCGAATTGATATTAATTGTAGTAGTCATACTTCAAGATATTTATTACAATGCGGATAACATGGATTTTGAGTGGTTAAGAAATAGTCAAACATGAATATCAAAGCCACTCATCGAAACAGAGACAATGTCAATTGTAGCATTTATAGGCAGGTTTTAGACATTTACTTGAAACTTAAACAGCTGGTTTTATAGACACGTTTAGTGTTTCTCTAAAAGTGCATTAAGGGCAGATTCAACAGTGCAATGGAGTTTCGTTCAAGGTATGACATATATACGGGTATTCGAATAATGCATAGACAGAACAAGATATCCGCCAAGGTTTATTACAACATATTATATCTTATACAAGTCTTGGTAAACGTGGCCTCTATATAGAAGGTAGTTAACTACATATATGGAAGGTTTTGATAGAGTTTTATATACATATACAAATTATAGATGGCAGTTAACTACAGACATAGTAGTTTTTAATAGAGTTTTATATACATATACAAATTATAGATGGTAGTTAACTACAGATATAGTATTTTTTAATAGGGTTTTATATAAACCTATACAAATTATAGATGGTAGTTAAGTACAGACATAGTAGTTTTAATAGAGTTTTATATACCTATATAAATTATAGATGGTAGTTAACTACAGACATAATAGTTTTTGATAGAGTTTTATATACCTATACAAATTATAGATGGTAGTTAACTACATACTAGTAGTAGTTTTTAATAGAGCTTTAAATATATACATATACAAATTATAGATGGTAGTTAACTACAAAGTAGTTTTTAATAGAGTTTTATATACATATACAAATTACAACAACAATCAACTTTTTTATATAGTTACACGAGTAAACGGGTACTCTATCTAACGTGTTATTCCCGGTAACAAGTATGAACAATTTGTATTCAATTTGAAAGGTTTAATTACCGAGGACATCTTCTACCCATTAGTATTTAATGCTAATTACGGTCCTCGTTCAAACATGCATTTAAAACAAGGATGTTCTATTCGAGTGATGTTTTAAAGCATATGTGTTTATAATTGCTCAATCGATCACGGGTTTTAAATTATTTTAATGTCTGCAGACACCATAAAATGTTTGCATATAAAAAACATACACTTGAAATTGGGGGTTTAAAATCGCGTGTTGAATAAGTTTAAGATGCGAACTCAAAATAAATAATATATAATAACACCGCTTTAAAATACAATATGATGTATGTAGAAGTGTTTCTCTTTAATGTACAAGGTCAGTGCAAGGGAGAACTTGAATAGAGTCAAATCTTTAAACAGAATGGTCAGATTAAAAAGTTGTTTAAATGAATAGATTCGTAGGCATTGACTTTCTTTGAATAGGACTCTATTAATTACATTTTGAAGTATTTTGAAGTATTAGTTTCAAAATTTTAAACCAAAATATATTAATTCGATAAGAAGATCAACCTTTTAAAACCTAGGGCAGCTTTGTAGATATCCCTTAATCCTGTGTAATACTAAAATCTAATTTTATAAATTCACAAGTTGAACTTGTGGTAATTCCTCTCAAGCATTTAGTTTTTGTTGATAACATCGAGAAACCCATAATTACCTTGTATAAAAGTGAGTTAGATGGATATGTTTATTTGATGGTATATTTGAAACTATTTCTTTTGTTTAATGTTCTTTTGTTTGTTTGTTTGTTTGTTTTTGGAGTGGGGGGGGGGGGGGGGGGGGGGGGGGAGACTGAAAATGGGATGTGGTTTCACACGCAGTTTGATTGCCGGCGTTGAATTTTCCTTTGTGGTTTGAGCTCCAAGGTTATGTATAGCATGGGTCCAGCATGAATATATATATATCAAAGTGATATATACCATGATTTGTCCACCTGTCTTATAGATATTTTAAAATCTTATATAGGCCGTTTTTATTTTCCCATTTTGTCTGGATTTCCACACATTTGGTTATGGTTATAGCATCGCTGAAGAATCCAGGAATGACGAGACAGCTGTATGATACACATTTTGTAATGAGTCCATATTTGAAGGTAGCATTCACATGTTTTGTAAATCTACATTATTCTAAGCTTCCATAATATAGGAAAGAAATTAAATGTATCCTAAAATAAGATATAAATGATTTATACCTTCCAGAATGGATTGTCACACCTTTGGCACCAAAGTATCACTAACAAGTCCTTCAAGAACGAAACAGCACTGTGAAGCAGTGATGCATCAGCAAGTCATGGTTATTGAATATCACTACCCTACTGCATTTAAAGTACAGATGGCAACCCACTGGTTCCTCAAAGTCGGCTACAATATTGTGAATGATTTGAGTCATAGCGTGCAACTTGAATGAAATGGGAGTTTAAATCCACTTTTCCATAACGTGTATATCATGTAAATCATAAGTAATAAATATCTTATTTAAATCTACCTTTACCAAGTTTGTTTTGCATCGTCATTTCCAACAGTCGAACATGTGATCGAATGAATTTTCTACATGCCTAGTGTGTCTAGGATTTAAATAAGTCCAATGTTTACCTCTCTATCCTGAAGTGTTGGCAAAACAAACCGAATTCCTCCCAAGCAACAAGTAAATATGTCTGGTGCCAATTGTATTGTACAAAATAATATATCCTTCAAATATGAATGGAGTAAAAGTACACTAAATGCCGAGAGTAAAGAATATGAAACGCTTTCATACAGCTATTTCAGCCTTTTACGACTCGTCAGTGATGCTAGAAGCCATACGTGAGGGAATCCAGGAGGGCATTTAGTTTTTTTTTAGTTTTTTTTTTCAATTAAGATGTAAAAAGTGTCTGGATACGTAGAAAACGGTTTTTTTTTAAAATGATTTTAGCTGAACAAATATACAATACACCTGTATATACACTGTAGCGTCGACATAAAACTAAGGGCGCATTAACTGTCAAATTATATGACACAGTTTATTGTAAAAATATGGAAATTGTGCTTTGCTTTAACAAAATATTGAAGATTGATTTATTACAGTATGCTATCTCCTGGGAGAAGTAATAAACATGACACATTAAACGAAATATACATTTGTATGTATATATATACGTTTATTGTCAAGTAAATACAATTCATTTTATCATAATCTACCAATAAATATTTGTCATAAAACTTCATTAATAATTCATATTTATTTATTTAGATTAAATCAACATCAGTTAAGCTACTACATAAATATCATGCATATCATATTCATCGTTTATCTATTCATTTATTTTTCAGATTCTGTTACGATCAATTTAGAACCCATGCATGCATTAAATGTATTATAATCACTTTTGAATGGGTTCGAATACATGCACTACTGCCCTTATTCAACACACTTTACTTGCCGTGTCAGTGATGTCAATGTAACTTTTTCATCAACACAATTTAGCTACATTCACTTGTATCAATTCATAAGACTTTGTTTAGAATACGTGTACTGTGGTGCGAACATACTTGTGTCCAAATAATAATGTCAATACTGCTCAATGAAGATTAATCCTGTACTCAATGTGTACATATTTGATATATACACTGGTTCACAAACACATGAATACGTATAGTGACATCGCCATTAAGACCTATATGCGCAATGTTAATCTCCTTGACATGACGGTCACTTTGGTCTTTTAAATCCCTCTCACCTTTACATTTCCAATAAAATAGAGTATCGTATTATTACGATTTTTTTATTGACTGGATAATATATATACATGTAGTACATTATATATCCCAATAAACGCAATGAACAGAACTGCGTCATATCACTATCCTTCAAAGACTATTCACATAGTTATCATAGCGTTGATGTATGTATGAGTTTAAGCTGGTATTGGTGCATATCAAATAAAGGACTTACCTGTACTCACTGTAATCAATATCAAGAAATATATCTGTGTACTTGTATCCAAAAAAAAGATTTAAGAGGAGGGTAGGAATTCTAGAAGGAAAATGGCGAAATCATGTCGCATAAACATTAAATTTATTTATTTTTGTGGGAGGTGGATGATTTCGGTTAATTTCCCCATATTGAAAAAATGTCATTCGTCCAGATTCAAATTCTATTTTACACTTACACAGGATTCGAAATTCCAAATTTTAAAAAAATGAAATGAGACAGAGAGTGCAGCCAATCAAATTGAAACATTAAATTTGTAACAGGAAATAATTAAGTTTCATTTACCGAGTTGGCTACTCCGATGAGTTCTCCGTTATATTCTTCCATAATCCTTTTTTCTTTGCTGAGTGCATTGCACATGCGTCGATACATATCACCCCGGAAACGTATCAGCATGTACATTTCACCCGATGCATCCCTGAACTGAAACAAAGCATATTTCAAAGGTCAGAATATATTTCAGAAAAATGTAAAATACAGCAGCAATATTTAAAAGTTCACAGTAAGGATATTGCAGCAGTTGTATTGAAATCGAGCAGCATTTTGGTGTTTGATTTATTTGGAAAATGATATTGAAGTAAAGGAACCAAGTTCAAAGATTCAAAGTAGTGAACATCCTTGACATTATCGGCTAACGACAAACAATATACTCTAAATTGTGGATACATCTTATCATGGCATACTTTCAAAAACAAAAATATAAATGAAAATATAGATTTGTATGTGGAATCCTAAACAAGAACAAGACCATGTAACTCGGAAGAGTAAGCGTCTTCTGCTTCATTGACGTCACCCACCATACAAATCTAGGTCACCGCGACGCCCACCATACAAATCTAGGTCATCGCGACACCCACCATACAAATATAGGTCACCGCGACACCCATCATACAAATCTAGGTCAAATTATGATATCTGTAGGACTATTTCACTCCCAAAACAACGGTTGTTTTTTCTATTTTCATGGAATGGTTTTGTATCTTCCCAAGAATATGTCATCAGTAGGAGCAAAACGCACAAAAACTGAGAATGAATATGTTTTTACTACGTAACACTGCAACATGGCTAAGCCGACATTGAAACCCGTTGAATCTAAGAGGTCGTTTGTGCTTTCGTGGTGTTTAATGACTTTATTTTGTTACTAGGCTAGTGTAACAGGGATTCAATGAGAAAATGGTAACTTCGTTGCATTATTTAATTGCACATAGTCGGCATATTCTGTTAACATTCGGAGTATAATCTAGAACATCAAGATTGATGTACAAGATATTATCCATTATGATTGACATAGCGGAGAAGTACAACATAATGTGGCTTGCATGTAAAGTACAAGTGTCTTTATTATGTGCCATCAGTTTGTATCGCTTCCAGTTTTCCTCTTATATTCCCCTGTACTTCCGGTCCAAACCCGTTGCCTTCCGGTGATCATCTATCCCTGAATAGCTTGCGATATCGATCTGTATCAGTAGTTGAATAGTTTAAGATCGATTTTGCTGGAAACATTCATCGGAATAATCTTCATAACAGAACCGAGATATTGACTTTGGCCAGTCGTGTTTAAATAACGCTTGGAGAATTAACCTTTATAAATGGCATTCAGTAACATTTCCTATTAACTAAAACCACACCTATTCATATTATAAAACATAACTTTCGATATCTTCTTCAAAATGTAATCTATCTCGGTGAAAACAGACGGAGATATAGACATTTGGTCCACTTTGGCAGCTCACTAATAACTGTGTTGTTGGGTTGATTTCAATGCAGGTAATGTTTATCAAATGATACCTGTCAGTTCAGAATTCTGCCCGCATTTTACGCTTCATCGGCCTATTTATGAATACACAGTCCCGACCATAGATATCAATATCTGTTTTGTTTAGAGATTAACACCTCTAAGTATAGTATTGATTAAATCAGCATCAAGGATGTTCATTGGGTTACTCAACTGATTCCGTCCTTCTATACTTCATTCAAATCACTTGCATGCCTCTTTTACTTCATGAGGGGATTTTCTAAACTTTTTTATTTTTTTTTATCATGTTAACATGAATTGCCTCCTCCATATCTAGATTTATATGTATTTGTAACCAAGTAGACATACGACTCTTACGTCGTCAACTGAATACATTTGTCCACATACATTGGTCACATTTTACTTTAAAATGGATTCGCTGATATATAGACACATAACAGTAGCCAACCCACAGAAAAATTGATATTGTATATAAATGTTTTCCTGAATTTTAAATGACTGATCGATAATTAATTACACGTGAAGTTTAAAGAAATACTCACCTTGGGTATAAATCTTTTCTGTTGCAGTTTTTGTTGACACGACATTCTGTAGGAAGAAAAGTATGAAAATCAACATACACAATTTCAATGATATAGTAGAATAGGGGAAAACGTTGTGTGGAACTGTAAATACATGTTATGACAATTTTCAAATATGTAGTACATCGACTTGTCCCATCTTCGCTAGCCAAGGCATCTTGTTCGTGGAGTGTGACGTAATCAGAAGCCTTAGCTAGCGAAGATGGACTTATCCTGGCGTTACTGTATTAGTATATACAGTACGTAGTAATCTGCCTATTTTAAATACCTGAAATCTAAATAGGATTTGCATCACATAAACAGGCATTCGTATTTGGTTCTTCATAGTTCTTGAATATATACTGATCTTTGCCCAACTATTTCATTGCCTCCTGCCATTTTTTTTTTTTTTTTTTTCGTGAGATGTATTTTGGTGATAATTGTGAGGGTAGTTGGTTAATCTAAAGCTCTAGTGAATAGTGGTTAAAAGTATTATAATAAGCATCATTCATTGAATTATGAATTAAAATTAGTATGCCGTATGCCAGAAGAATAGATACTTTTTAAGATTAAAAATTTATCAAGTTTCCCTAGGACGAGAGAATAACCATCCCCTCATTTTTTAAGATACCCCAGTAAACATTCTATGCCGTTAAACTTTCGATAACAGTTTACTTCTTTTGTTAACAACAAGTTCAGCATCGGGAATTCGTCTTTGGTGTGTTGAAAGTTGAATAAATGGGGTAAGGTGGGGTCAAATTGTCATTATGTGTAATTATTGAGAAAGATTTTAAAGCATTAGGGGTCTTTTATTGTATGTTTAAAATGCGTTTTCTTTGGCAGCAAGAGTTTTCATAATTACGGTAAGTATCTATTTATTTTACCGTTCATAAGAGTCCTAACAAGTTTTTTTAAAATGTTTTGTTTTCTTTAACAATATGCCGTAATTTAACTGTGAATTTTATTGATTTTCAACTGACAATGTGTAAGTGTTTACAAGCTGCGATTGTTTTTTTTTCTTTAACAATATCAATTGTTATATTACTACCAAATACCATATAATTATCTTAATCTATACTTGGTGCTTATGAGTCGTATCAAGCTGCACATACCGTAATTGAACAATAATGTGCATATTTTGCATTGTGTATTTTTTAGTCAATATCCCCATTGTTTATTGTATGTGTAATTTTGAGTAAGTTGCAAATTGATTCTTTTACAAACTCAAACACAGCCCTTTGTTCGGACAAAGGCGAGCATGTATAATTTAGATTTACAGATTTTTCACGGACATTACTCTGCGAGCTAGCCTTACAAGTTGAAAGAAATACTACACCTGCACGTCATACAATTTTTGACGTAAATTCATATGTAAATTTTATATATGTATATGACAGTACCCATCCTGATTTCGTGGTAGATTTTTATTGTAAGAAATATGCTATATGGTACCTCAAAGCCATATATATACACCTGTCATGTCAACAAGCGAAAAATTAGGTATTTAAACTGAAGAGTGCGTGTTCGCGTATATTTAAAATATGTCAATATATATCATATATAACATGTTTTGACATGACAGGGCCATACATATATGAAACACTTTCGAATACCGTAAACTTATGTATGTGTGGAAATCACTTCAAAATGGGGTTTAGGTGAGATCAATCAAATAGTAATTTATCATATATGCCTGTACAGGTAACATAGACACATCTTTAAATAGGTTATCGATCTACATGCAGGTATTTAAAGTCCCTCTCTGAGTTGAAATAAAGATCGCTGTCACATGTTGCTAGGACGGGAACACATAAACAATTTCTGCTACGCTTTCACCTGGCTTGTGTGATAAAACCCGTTAAAATCTCCAATATAGGAAATTACAACTCGATTTCTACCTGATTTTTTGTACATCATACACAATACGGTATATTTTGACTTACCTGTGATTTTTGACAGGTGCTATAAGACAATAGAGTTGTGTATTCCGTCTGCTATTCTTCTTCCTGTGAGCACCTCGTATCGACGGCCTCAAACACTGATTTGATGTATTTGTTACGTCGCCACACTTGATCGATTCTCTAAAGGACGATCACAGCGACAAGCGTGCCCTCTAGCGGCCAGGTAATACAACATAGGTATTTGTTTCTCAAGCCCCGTGGGAGAATGACATTTGTATACATGAACTTTAATAACGGGTAATTGTTATCGGCCTGATTGATTAGTTCCGCACAATGCTTACGGAGGCGATAAAACTTACACTATGTCGCGAATAGCCTACTCAAAACACTGTTTTTCATTTTTGGTCCTTAAATTGGAGAAAAAAATATGCTAGAAAATTCCATCTTATTTAGCTATAATTATCCATTTTAAAGTTAGTAGGATCGCATCGGCGTTCAGGTGATTAAGAATTATTAAATTCATTAATGTTAATTTTAAGGCACAATGGGAGGTAATTCTATCACAAATTCATTATCTCCAATGTCAGGTAATGTATTCCCTTAATATTTCATTTTAATTTTACACCAATAATGATTTAAAATTTACTTTTATAATAGTGACATACTACAATAGGTTAGTGGATGATATACATGTTTTTTCTTATATTGATGGTATTTGGCACGGAAACGTCGTTGTATGTTGAAGTTGAAATTGTGAAATTATGGCTGGATATCTTTATAACAGCGTTTCCAAAAAACTTAGTACATGGTAGGTTTATCCAACAGACATTGATTAATTTCGGCTTAAGCAGCTTATGCTAATATCAAAAAAATGTATTTAGTTAGAATATAAACACTAATTGATGACACAGTTGGCACGGATCCTTTAGCTTGAGCTGAAGCATGTAGTTTACTCATTCATGACAATTGTTAGTAAATTGGTCCGATAAGGTATCTTGAACTTGTATAACGTTAGGAAGAAGAAAGTTGTTAAGAAAGAAGAGAAAAGATAAGATCCCAAATTTAGTCGCCTCTTACGATCATGCAATGGGAGCAGCAGGTACAATTCTTACGCCCTGCCTGCAGGGCAGGTAGATGAGAGATGAGATCACATATACGAATTTTGCAATGAGGGCAGTAGGTACAGCTTTATAACATGAAGCGACGAAATCACATAGACATAACCAATATTCATTTGTTTTTAATTCACCCATCCGTAATAACGAGATTCAAATCATATTCCATAATAACTAAGAATATCCATTTTGTATATATTAAGTTACCAATATCTCACTTTGCTGAGAATAGTCCAGAAAATAATATTTGCTCTTTTTTTCTTCTTTTTTTTCAAGAGATGCAACCGTGCTGCCTTATAAATGACAATATCTATCACATGACATCTAGTTGACCTTGAGGGTAAGCAATTTCAGAAGACAAATCTCTATTTCTCAGAAATATTAAGGGTCAAAGTAGATGTCAGAGAGAGTCAGATATTTTGAGGAGTCAAAAACATCCTACTCAGGGTCTACCGGACGCCCTGTATATCCATTTTGCATATATAGAATTAACAGTGTCTCACTGTGTTGAGAATATCCAGAAGAAGATATTTGCTAAGTCTTTTCTAAACTTAAACAAAGCAATGTTTACATATAGTAAATAAGACCGATCTTCAAAACACACATGATGATTGGTTGGACTAGATCGGGCGTATGGATTATCGATAAAATTCCTTATATTCTAGGTCTGTGAACATTTTACATTGTCGATACACAAAGCGGTATAGTATAAACCAAATAGAATTGGATTCAGTTTTAAATGTGTATTGGATAAGTCCTTTAGTACGCACAAAAACACAAGTGTATACTAAAGCTCTGTTTTATTTCATTGTTTAACTTCAGTTGCTTTTAACTGTATAGCTATTGTAGTTATAGATTTCTCAATCAGATACATTTAGTTACAGAAAGTTGTTTAGGTTTCACGTTTTACTTTGAACAACGGACAAACGTACATTGAGTGATTAAAATCAGCAGAAATGTTCAAATAGATAATAAATTATATAGTTGTTTATGTTTTAACATTACTTTGTAACTTAATTTAGAATCACTCGAGATGTTATAATATTACTCAATTCAATTCTTTATTAATCGTAAACTGATACAGTTCATGGATATAAGATTTGCATACATTAAATTACAATAAATATTTCCAGGGTCAATCATACAAAATCTTATTTTCTGCTAAATAATTTCCTGTTAATATGTTTGCATGATGAACAAATTTTCCTAAATTGCACAATTTTTTTGTATTACCAGACAATAGAAATATAACTAATTTGAAGACAGTGGGATTTATTCGGTAACAGGGCTTAATATATTTGATTCGTAGCTCACTGTACAACGGGCATTTAAAAATGAAGTGATATTCATCCTCGATGTCAGTAAGACAAACAGGGCAGGTTCTAAGATGCCTAGGTACGTTTCTATTATATCATTTTGATACTGATGAATGATTTAAAGGAAGGTTGGATGATAAACCAAGTATAGCCGGTATCAGTGGAACTAAGGGTTAGATGACAACCGTTATGACTGGAATGTCGGTCAATTTTATATAAGCTGAATAACATCCGCGTTTACTTAGATGTAATGTAGACATAACAGCTAAAGGCTGATACCAGCCAGAACGTAATAAGATGATATAAAAGACTAATTGTGAACGAAAGTGAATGAAAAACAACCAAAATGGGTTCAATGATAACATGAAGAATATCTTGGATCATAATCAAGAAATAAGTTGAAATCGATTAAGAACAGACAGGACGAAACACTGGAAATGACGCTAGAATAGCCAGTTATAGGTTGGATACTACAGTAAGCCAATGTAATTGTATTTTTTTTCATTTATTTTTAGAACAATTGCGAAACAAGTTATACCAACTTATGTTCATCACCCTTGTTGGCCCGGATGGAAGCGCGCGAGGGGTCTTAATACCCTGGAGGAAACCACCGTGAATTTAGAGTGAAAGGTACTGTAAGTGTTCGAGATGACGGGTGGTTGACACTGTTGATGGACTTTTGTCCCTGAGGTTTGGTGTAATAACCTAGCTGTGTGTCATGTTTTTATTCATTGGTATACACTGGAAATTATGAAATTGATTGCATTATGGGGTAATTGTTCCAACTCGGTCAATTTTGACATTTCGTTAGACCTATTCCCCTTTCCCCTGTCGGCTCCTAGATATACACATCGCCCAGGTCCTTCGTATCACCGAGTCCAGGACGAAAAAAGTGAGTTTCGGTTTTTTACCGAATTTGCTAGTTTATGACAAAATTGAAAGTTTCTGAGGCGAGCTGTAGGAAGAATTTAACATGCTGTTTCGAAATATCATATAGTATATTCTTGACAATAACCTATTTTAACGTAATGCTCGGCAATTGGTAGTCATGACAACAGTCGACGTGATACTCAGAATACTGAGTGGTCATTCATTTGGTTGAAGATGTAGGTGACAACAATTGACATTATACTCAGTATGATGAGGGAGGTAACTCATTCGGTAGAAGATCTAGGTGACAACAATTAACATTATACTCAGTATGATGAGGGAGGTAAATCATTCGGTAGAAGATCTAGGTGACAACAATTGACATTATACTAAGTATGATGAGGGAGGTAAATCATTCGGTAGAAGATCTAGGTGATAACAATTAAAGAAGGTGAATATAGTTGAATGACAAAGAAAGAACACGCCAACTAAGAAAGTGGACAGTAATTAAGTGATCAGGAGGCTTGATTAACATTGAATATTGGGAGGAAATTATGCAGGTGTTGGTTGTCTTTCAAGAAAAGTCGTTCAGTTTTTACTTGAAACAAAAATCTGGTTGTTCTTTTAGTCTGTAAGCTATATGTTGGTCTTCGTCAGTTCGTCAATTTACGATCAAATATTAACATATTAAATTTGATATTTTATTTTTACACTTTCAAAGATGTTATTAAGATTTTGTAGTGTGGATATTCTATTTCCAGTTCATCCAGGTTACATGTCGGATGTATTTATATTATATTAATTAAAATGTTTTACTATCATTTGTTTCTGATGACATTGTACATGAAGCTATACGGTATAAGATATCTATTTCTTTATTTTCAGAGACGTACAAAGTATAATTATATCACCAATTTGCTAATATGTAACACTAAAATGTACGACGAGTATTTATAATTGGTAATGTTGTAATTAATTCAATTCACCACAACCCGTTATTTTCTCTGACATCACAAAATAAGTGGCAATCGCAACTTGATAATTCGTCTACACTTCAGTCGGGCGTTTCCGTTATTGATGACGGAAAAGTGCGAAGATGAAATGAAAGTAGAACTTTTGAGACGTTTGGATCACCTCAGGAGTTTTCGCTAAACATTGCATCTGTACATGTTCGGAACACTTTTTGGCGTCTGGAGCAATATCCGTTGCAAACGGTTGTTTCATGATGGCATATTAGGATAGGGAACGCAATTGAACCGACGAAACAGTGGAAGTAGATACAATCTACTTCAGATAGAAGATAATACAAAATGGCTGAATCAAATTGGTAAGTACTTTGGTTTGTAGTTTCAACGGAACGATGTTACATGTAGTACCTGTTCGCTTCCGGGTCAAAAGTTGTATTGATACACCCATGACCAGTTCATTCATTCGTGCATCTTTCATGAAATGATAATCAGATGAAAACATCAAACGTCTATTTTGTTTATATCATTTTTGTTGCAAGAATAAATTATTAAATTGAACGTGAACTTGCACGACGAGTAACTATGTTAGACTGTACAGTAACATCAAATGTCTAATGATTTAATCAGTGTAACAGCGTTTTCACTTAACACACTAGCTTTTAACTCACTGACTATTTTTTGTGCCACATTAATCTAGCTCAGTGGGGTGTTATATGGTTTAGTAACTTCAGGATTATGGGAAAATTGAAGCGGGGGGGGGGGGGGGGGGGGGGGGGGCAGACACATTTCTGTGTAGTACACGCATGTACTGTAGTACACGCATGTACAAGTGTACATGTAGCAGGTATTTGTGAGTTTTTTTCTATATTCCCAGTGAAATCTGGCTGGGAGTGGAGACCTGGTAAAAAAAATTAAATTAAATGGATATTCTCCCTTGATGACAGGTACATTTTGTACGTCGTGTCTGTGTATTTGTTGGGATGTGCATATAACAACCTTACAACAGCCAGGTCATATAACACTTGTATGAACCCCATGCAATAATGAGGACAGGTGACTTACCTGTTTCCGTGACACTGTCGTTACTTTAGTGACACCTACTACCAATGAAAAACAAACAGCAGAATGAAAAAGTGGCAGTAAAGAAAGGGAATGTTAACTTTACGGGCAGCAGATCATTTCTGCTTTTTTTCAGGAACTCCACATTGGTATAAAATTAAACAGAAGAAAATCCTAAATTCTGCAGGTGGGCCACCATTTATTAAATCTCCTGAGTGGTACATTCATGGGACAAGGGGGGAAATTGTTTGTAATAAAAAGCATTACAGAGAAATGGAAGATTTTATTTTGGAAATAAAGTTGGTACTTCTTTTTATCTGAAACAGGTTGAGTTTGAGTGAGTTTAAGTCCACCTATCCTCTTTCCTAGAATAAGTGGGGATGCCTTTAGGAGCAAACCACTTGTAAGTTATGTGTGATGTTGTATTCATATGTGACCTGATTATGGTTGATGCAACTGTTTGCAGTGATCAGGTCCCAGGAGGAGCAGAGGAAATGGTGGAAGCACTAAATGACTTGCCAAGTACAGAGGACCTGGAGGATCCACCGTTACCTCTGCAGCTGAAACCATTTGAGGACTTCTACCAAGGAGGTAAGAGAAATAACATCTCAGGTATATATTAGTGTAATCTATCATGAGAACAATGACCTGTGTTAGGAATTGGGAAAAGTACTGTAAACTGGCCAGTTAAATGTGATCATTTCCTATGCAGTTTAGAGTTTGTGTATAAATGCTTGCATCATAATAAATCATTGAATCTTAAATCATACAAAATTAAATATTTTCCTTGTGGGTAGGGCCCTTGGGATGTACAATGCTTACGGTATTTGTTTTGTGTCCATCCTCACAACAACTTATTATTCACCTTCTGATGAAACCAGTGGAGGGGGCTATAGGTTTCCTACCAGTTTATCTGGTCGTCTGTCAGTCCGTCCACTCGGTTTCCTCAATTGCAACAGTTTATTTCACAAATCATTTAGGATATGACATCCTCGCATCAGCCGGGATACATGTACATGAGGACAGGTGAAGAAAGGGAGCCCACAGCAAGAAACAAAATGTAAAATGTAGGCAGACAAAGATCCCAGATGTAGCGGTCTTTGTGTAGTAAACAGAAGAACAATATCTGATTAAACCTGAAATCCATTCCAAAATCAAAATGATGATATTTGGAGAAAATAAAGTCAGTTTCAGATAGAATTATAGATAATTATATATTTATATTTGTTACTTTTGTTTATCAGGATCAGTGACCATAATTCACCCAGATGAAATCACAGAAGGATGGGACGATCTCTGCGGACTTAACAATTCAAAACTTATTTTGAATGAAAAACTGGTGATGCCATTTAAGTTCCCACATCTCTTTGAAGGTAAGAATTTCCAGACCACACGAACTTGACACATATCGCAAAACCACTACAGTCTACCCTCGTTATATCGCCACATTTCGTCCACAACAGTTATGAGAATTGAAGTACATCTGAGGATTGTCACTCACTATAATGTCACTCTAACCCATATTTTTCAATAAACCAATGAATTGATTTAATTTTAAGACAGTTTTTCCTTTTGAACCATAAACTATTATGTTGTACATCTTGCCCTTATGTGATGTGCACAAGGGTATCTGAGGATAAAATACTTTGTGTTAAGCTTGAGGCTTTGCTGAGTTCTGACCTTTAACAATCTTATTCCTAGGATTGAGATATATCTACCTATTATCTACACCACATAGGAGCGATTAGTCATTCTTCTCTCACACTCTTCTGTCAGTAAATATTTATAACTGCAATGTAGAGCCAAATACTTGTACATCATGTTGTTATCAATGGCGCATAAAATGCACTGTAACAAATGATGTCAACACAATTGATGATGTAGTTATGCTGCTTGAAGTGGTGACATGACCCTGTTGTGACTTGTTAGTACCATCAAGTGACATTTTCAGATTATAGGCCTGTAAGAATTTTGTTTCATGAAGTGGGGAAAGATCAATTGATTTTTTCCCTACAAGAAATGGAACGTATACGTACCTGTGAATAGAATTTAAAGTTCTTGGTTGAACCTGGTTGCAATATGAGTTATATATTTTATATATACCTTTGTGTTTTGGGAGGCTAATGTAATTCTTGCTGTTGAAATGTAATTATTTTTCCTCAGATCTATATGTATTATTTGCATGAAATGAAATCATTTTTTTTTTCTTTTCAACATTTCAGGAAGAATAAATACCACAAAAAATGTGTTATTGTATGGGGTAAGTTTTTAATTTGGTTTGTATTGTGTAATGTCCTATCAACAACTATGGTCATTTCAGGACCACCTCCAGTGTGTACGAGATGCATGCGTATGGAGTATATCTGTGTGTTTTGGGAGGCTGTGGTATGTTCATGTTTGTCTCTTTGTGATAGCATGAAATCAATGTTGACTTATTAGTGCTACTTCACTGAAGCATACTGCCAAAGACACCCAGCCAGACACCCCAACCAGTCACACTATACAAAGGGCAAACTAGTCGTCCCACTCCCAAAACGCAAAATGTTAACTTGTTAAGCAGTAGTAGCAACTACGGGATGCAATCCATACAATATCTTCTTATTTGCCTTTAACCCAAGGATGTGAGACAAACACAATTTCCCTTTTTGACTGTAGTGACCCTCAGGTGCAAGATATATATAATTTCCCTATTTGCCTGTAGCTCCCCTGGAGCCATACATTATTTCACTATTTATCTGTAGCTCCCTGGCTGTGAACCATACATTATTTCACTATTTATCTGTAGCCCCCTGGCTGTGAACCATACATTATTTCACTATTTATCTGTAGCCCCCTGGCTGTGGGAAGTCTATGCTGATGAAGGCCCTGGCCAAGGAGTCACGGGCCTGCTTGATGATTGTCAACTCCTACTCCATGATGTCTAGGATGATGGTCAAGGATCAAGCCCAGTAAGTTATAGAGTGGTTCCAGAATGGTCAAGGATCAAGCTCAGTAAGTTATAAATAGTGGTTCCAGAATGGTCAAGGATCAAGCTCAGTAAGTTATAGATAGTGGTTCCAGAATGGTCAAGGATCAAGCACAGTAAGTTATAGATAGTGGTTCCAGAATGGTCAAGGAACAAGCACAGTAAGTTATAGATAGTGGTTCCATAATGGTCAAGGATCAAGCACAGTAAGTTATAGACAGCTGGTCCAGAATTGTCTATAGCTCTGTAACATGAAAGAGTAAGTGGCTGATGGAGCATGCTTCTTTGGTACAGTTGGTAGAGCGAGGGATTATCATGCCGGAGACCTAGGTTTGTCAGAACACTAGACAAGAACGTGTTTCCTTGTTCTTTCACATTGCCACTCAGCTAAGTGACAGTTTTAATACAATATAAGTACTACTCCTGTTTTTCTTGATATTTTACAAATCCCAATCAAGAATCAATCTCAATACCATTTCGTTTGAGTATGAAAGAACAGAGAGACACACGTTTCTGTTGAGCGCCCAAAGCCCCAAACAGAAACATGTGTTTCTGGCATGATAATCTATGGCTCCACAAACTAAACCAAAGCGTTAGTATGTTAGCTGAGTGACAGAGACCATATTTGACAATATGTACAAGCCATATATAGTAATCAATTTCTTTTTCTACTCGCATCAAATTCCCTTCAGTGATAGGGAAGATCTTATGAAGGTTTAAAAAACTTAAATTTCTTTGCCAACCTTCTCCCACCTCACATCATAACACATGTACTGATTTAATACTTTTATAGAAAGTTTATTTTGGTTGAAAAGCATTGATGCTTGTCTAGAATTATTTTGAAATGACAGCTGTATGTTTAACAAATTTGAAGCCTGAAAATAAGCAATCTCACTGATTAATTTTTTTCCAGATTTGTGAGAGCAGTGTTTGCTTGTGCTGTAGCCAATCAGCCCTGTATCGTGTTGATGGAGGACATTGAAGTGTTTGTCGATGAGGGAAACTACAGAGGCCAGAGAGGTACTTTTCCAGCACATGCAATCAAAAGTGACTGCTGCCATCCCTGTCATCGCCATGACAAGGTTTCCATGGTTACTCAACAAACAAATGATGTTGAAAAAGAGGTAAGTGTGTATTGAACATCCTGAGGTGAAAATTTCAGTTGATTAGGAAAATTTAACATGAACCTCTCTGCAGTTCATTTGATTTGTCTTAAGATGAACTCAATGCATCATTGTCATGAAACCCATGAGTTAAAAGATAGATTATAGTCTTGTGGGTTTCCGACAGTGAATTATCCAATAAAATTGATAAAAGCATGATTCACTCATCAGATACAGGTTAATTAGGAAGAAATGCTTAATCTTTTTTTTTTGTGACAACTTGTTACTATGTTGTTCCAGCTTCCCGACCCTAGTGTATGTTCCGATGCCAGATTACTCTAGTCGTTATTTGCTATTCAAGACACAAATGAATGCTCAACCTTCTGCCACTGAAGAGGAGGTCGAGGAATTAGCTAAACACACTGAGGGGTAATGTATACCATCTTTTTTCTGAAAAATAGTATGTAAGTTAAAACCAGACAAGATATATTCAAGAACCAACGTCCTGCCCAGTTCATATGTGTGTTGTGGTTTATCTACTGGACTTCATAAGGATTCCTAGTGTTCTGCAGATTGAGCCCTCTTAAACAATTTAGTTAACAGATAAAGACGAGTTTCCACTATTTATTGAAATGTCCTTATTTGAATACAGAAAGAAAAATGTACCTTGATAAGTATGTATACAAATTACCAATTGTATATTAAATTTTCAGAAATAATGAACACAAAAAAATGTGAAAAAGTTCAGAAATTTATGTAGATTTATAAAGATTATGGTTCAAAAATTCTCATGATTTGTCCTCCACATCAAATTTGCTTTGTTTGTAAATATGATTTTCTCTGTACATCTAATCTTGTGAAGAGAAATGAGATAAAGTTTGAAAGTTAAAGTGACTCCAGGTTTATGTGGGTTATTCAGACGTTTGTTGTTTGATGATATGCCTAGTGGTTCTGTTGTAATGGTAAACACCCTGATTCTCGTTATTGAGGATACTACTAAACCCGAATATGACCAGATTTTCATGTTGAGGTGAATCAGAAGGTGCTTACCCTTTCCAGAATACCTCGTCCTTTTCTCTGCAACTTTGGAATATGTCATGACAAAACTGAAGTTTCAGCCACCTTCATCTTGTGAACAAACAAAAGACTAGTTTAATCCTTTGATAAACATCAAACAACTCTTGAGCTCACCGTACCGTTTAACAGACTGGCTTTGAACTTGATTGTCACTCCTCAGTAAACTTTCGAAGAAATGCCTCAATTGAGCAACTAGTCCAGTTCTTTTTATCCTGACAAAAATAAAATAGCTGGTTATGTCCGATTTTGTCTTGGCATACTTTATCAGGTGTGTAGAGAGCGAAACGAAAGTGAATGTAATCCCTGGCATATTAAGGGTGGATACCTGTATGTGCTTATCTAGATACTAAGACTGAGGTAAATCATTTGAAATGGATAAGATTTGATTTTGACTGATGCTAAGTATTTCATCGAAACTTAAATTGGATATTAGGGTTAAATACAACATAAGAACAATTGTTTTATAAGGTATTGATAAAGCATACTTTTCTGTTATAATATAGATATACCATATCGATAAAGCATACTTTTCTGTTATAATATAGATATACCATATCGATAAAGCATACTTTTCTGTTATATAGATACACCATATCAATAAATCATATTTTTCTGTTATAATATAGATATACCATATCAATAAATCATACTTTTCTGTTATAATATAGATATACCATATCAATAAATCATACTTTTCTGTTATAATATAGATATACCATATCGATAAAGCATACTTTTCTGTTATATAGATACACCATATCAGATATACTTGTTCTGATGAGAGATGCTGCTTTGGAGCCAGTGAGAGAAATACAGCGTGCAACACATTTCCGGATGGTGAGTTTTACCACATACATGTAGTCTGATATTCAGTAGCTGAACTGCAGAGTATTATAAATTGGCACAATTAAAATCCCCCAAAATGGTCTAAATTCTAATAGTATCAAGGGTAGTATGAAGAGAATACTAGACAAGAATTATGTTTTTTTTATAGACAATTATATGTTTAAGTATAGTCAATATGGCGGGTAAATAAAAAATATACGCGGTTTAAATTTGTTGATTTCAATCCAATTTCTACACCACAGGCAGGTCAGTCAATATGTCAGTAGGGTATTTTGAATATTAAATGGCAAAACAAGCATGAAATATATGTATTTGTCCTTGATAATTACCTACCCATTAGCAACCGGGTTCTCATGAATCCAATGAATGGATATTTGTCTATTTAGCCTAATCTACTACTTTTTCAAATTCGTTATGCCATAACTTGATCAATACTTTGCACATTTCTTTGTTCAAAACCTTGTATGACAGATTAACATTAACTTTTTTTCTTCACGTTGATATATGATAAAATTCAATTTACCACAGATAATATATCAAAAATAAAATTTTGAAAAGTTTTGTCTGCCTGGAAGTTACTACCCTTGATAATATAATACACATATATATGGTCTGTGTGTTTCCTGTGATCTGAATTGCTGGCCACATCATTTGACCAAATTTTACAAAATGATACATGTATGTGTCAAAAGACATTTGTTAATATCATGACCGACAAACGTAGGTAAAAACGATGTATGTTTCAAACTGGAATACTTAGAACCTTTATATTTTGTTGTTTAAAGGAAAGACATCAGTCCGTGGATAAACCAGACGAGATGATGGATATGGAGTCAGTTTGTTCGTCCTCTGATCCGGGGGCAAAGGCAAAACAGTGGATGGATATTAAGCCTAACGATCTTTACGTAAAGCCTTTCACAGTGGTAAGTACGGTATACAGGTAAAACTTTGATGTGGCAGCCATTGTATATTACATATCATATATATAAGTAAAGCTGAGATATATTGACCATTGTTCATGCATGTTGTTATGATAGCTAACCAAATTATCACGCGGCATACATTGTTGACAATTCGGTGAAAAACTGTAAAATACAAAAACAAATCCCATTGATTATTGTTACTAAAAATAGGTACCGCCGCATCAGAAAATTTGGTTACAAATACTAGATGAAATACCAATTGACAGCTATTTTGCATGGTGTCACTGGACAATTAGACTGTTAAACATCTTAATTAAACATATTTGTAAAAGACTTACACCGTGCCTAAGCAAGGGATTGCTAAAATTCAACAGTTTGACACACCGTCGACCATGCCGTTTTTGCAGACAGGAAAAACAAAGAGCAAACTAAATGCGGACTAAATTCCGGATACTTAATAAAATAAAAACCGGTTACACAAATTCCGGAATTATAATTATTTATCAGTAACAGAACGCTCCCCGTCTGATATATCTATATCACCTTATAAAATAATAAAAGTTGCCACACAAAGTTCTCAGGTTGATAAAGTTTGTAGATGTATCTACAATCAAGAAATCATCAATTTCACAATTAACGAAGATGATGACACTAATTATACACAGGTTAGTCCAACAATTTAACTAAAATCAAAAATATCTAATTATACTGTCTCGGCCCGACTACATGTAGTGGGTTTATCACTTTGGTTCTTGAACACAAGAAAACACAACTTCAGTTCTGGTAGGCAAGAAAAGGCGCTTTCAGTTCTTGGACACAAGAAGCACAACTTCGCAGGCTGGTCTCGAATACACCTTATTATCGGCTCCCACGCAAATTTCAATCTTCCTTACACGGCCATCCTCACTAGGTATGGCCCTTTTTACAATGCCCATGGGCCACTCGTTCCTGTGAACCGCTTTATCATGCATCAGCACCACATCGCCTTCCTGGAGATTCTTACTGTCTTCTCTCCACTTTCTTCTCTCTTGCAAGTTAGACAAATATTCTGTTTGCCATCTTTTCCAAAAGCGGTTTGCTAGAAATTGCACACACCTCCAGTGTGTTTTGTAAATGTCCTTGAGAGTGAAACCCTGGACGGTTTCGAAATCTACCGTGTGAGTAGTTTTCAAACTCAAAAGCGTGTTGGGTGTCAAAGGCATTGGAGACATTGGATCGGCAGATACACCTGCTATTGGTCTTGAATTAATAATCGAACAAACCTCGGCCATAAAGGTTACAAGAACTTCGTGTGTTAAGTTCTTACTTTGCACATCCAACAGCAGTGAATCCAGAATCCTCCGACTGATGCCAATCAGTCTCTCCCAGACACCCCCCATGTGTGAGGAATGTGGGGGGTTAAACCTCCACGTGATACCCTTTCTTGTCAGGAAGCTTTGTAAGTTTGGCTCTTCAACATAGATAACTGTAGCATTGAGTTCTTTTGCTGCTCCGATGAAGTTTGATCCGCAGTCTGAACGTAAGAATTTTACTTCACCACGAAGCGCGGTAAACCGACGCAGAGCGTTTATGAAACTTGAGGTTGTCATCTCTTCGATGACTGCAATGTGCACCGCGCGTATTACAAGGCACGTGAAGATTACAGCCCATCTCTTGGAATGTGCTTGACCACCACGAGTTCTTCGCGTTACCACAGTCCACGGTCCAAAAACGTCTATTCCAACATATGTGAAGGGCGGTGCAAGATCCAGCCGCTCTGGAGGTAAGTCTGCCATTTTAGGACACTGCTGCTTTCCACGCAACTTCAAGCAACGTACACAATTACGAAGATGAGTGTTGACTAAGCGACGGCATCCAACTATCCAATAGCCAGCAGTGCGAATTGCGCCTTCAGTGAATAATCGACCCTGGTGCTTAACCTCTTGGTGATAGTGCGCAACAATGAGTTTAGACACGTGATGTGCCTTGGGCAAGATTATTGGGTTCTTTTGACACTTCAGAAGGTTGGAATTCTTCAGGCGTCCCCCAACACGAAGAAGACCATCGTCATCAAGGTATGGATCCAAGTTGAGAATTGAGCTATTTCTCGGAATGTTCTTTCCGTGGCTGAGCGATTGTATCTCCTTATGGAAAGCTTCACTCTGAACAACTTTCACAATGACCTGTTTAGACCGTTTGACTAAATTAGAGTCATGCGTAGCAGAATGGTTGGAATCCTGGCCCCTAATGGTCCTTGTCCATCTAGTAGCGAGGTGTTTCACATTGGTGATAGCCCTAACAAGGCGGTACCAAGAAGAGAAGTAGCTGAATCTGCTACTGTCGAATCTTTGTTCTGAAGTTTCCTCAACCTCGGTTTTGCAGGTACGTATTTCGATATCCTCCTCGGGGCTGACCAGAGGATAATCAGTGTCCTCTCCCAAGTCAGGTTCATCTATGAGGATATGAGACGGTCCGTTGAGCCACATACAATTCTGGAGGCGATCCGCAGGCACTGACCGAGTGGCCTCATCTGCGGGATTGAGTTTTGAACAGACGTAGTTCCAGTCTTCGGGGCGACTGCTTCTGCGAATACGCTCAACACGATTTTCCACATAGACAAAGAAACGTTTAGTTTCATTCCGGATGTATCCGAGGACAACTCGACTGTCAGTGAAGAATTGCACACGATCAAATTCTATGTCCATCTCATCGCGAATGGTGTCGTACAGTTCTGTGGCCAAAACGGCGCCACACAATTCCAACCTTGGAATAGTATGCCCGTGTTTGGGTGCCAATTTTGCCTTTCCTAGCACAAATCCAAGGCGTTGAGACCCATTTGAGTCAGTGAGTCTGATGTAGACAACAGCGGCAATCGCCTTTTCTGAGGCGTCAGAGAAAATACAAAGTTCTTCTTTTACAGTCTTGCTCATAGACATGTTGCCGTAAGTACGTGGGATCCTCACATTTTGTAAATGTTGCAATGACAGCTTCCATTGTTCCCATTTGTGCAGACAATCCGCTCGTAATGGCTCATCCCAATCTGCTCCATCGGACATTGCTTCGCGAAGAATTGCCTTTCCAGCTATTGTAACTGGTGCAAGAAAACCTAAAGGATCAAATATGCTGTTAACGCAAGAAAGGACAAATCGTCTGGTGAAGGGTTTTTCTTCAGGTTCTACATGAAACGTAAACTCATCGGATTGGAGATCCCAGCGTATTCCTAAGCTGCGTTGTGATGGAAGTCCCACTGTTCCAAGTTCCAAGTCTTTCAATTCCTTGGCTAGATCGTCAGTGTTGAATGCGTGCAGCACCTCAGTTGAATTGGAAGCTATCTTATGTAAGCGGAGATCACCAAACTCCTTGAGTGCAGCACATGTACGACTCATGAGGTCAATGGCTTCCTCTACAGAAGGAACGGAGGATAACGCATCGTCTACATAAAAATTGCGATGAATGAAGTGTTTGACGTCCGTAACGTATTTTTGTTCAGCGACATCGGCGGTTTTCCTCAATCCGAAAGTGGCCACAGCCGGCGACGGACTGTTCCCGAACACATGGACTTTCATTTGGTAGTCTACTAAAGGTTGGTTCAAATCATTGTTTTCGTGCCAAATGAAGCGTAAGTATCTGCGATGGTCTGGATGTACCAAAAAGCAGTAGAACATCTGTTGCACGTCCGCTGTGATTGCCACCGTTTCTTTCCGAAACCGCATAAGGACCCCGATGAGACTGTTGATCAGGTCTGGCCCCGACATTAAAATGTTATTCAAAGATGTTCCTTGAAGTTTTGCTGAGGAGTCGAAAACACCTCTGATTCGGTCTTTTTTCTGTGGGTGGTATACCCCAAACAAAGGTAAGTACCAGCATTCCTCTTCCGGATTAAGTGACGCAGCTGGTTCCGCGTGGCCAGAATCAATCAGGCCTTTCATGAACTCCAGGAAATGTTCTCTTTTGACAGGGTTACGACGCAAGCTTTCATCGAGGCTTTTGGCTCGTTCCATGGCTTGTTTTTTATTGTTTGGCAGGCGCGATCTGTTTTCCTTAAAAGGAAGTGGTGCAATCCATTGACCCGTTTTATGCTTTTTCATCTGGTCTTCCATCAATGACAAGAAGTTTTTATCTTCCACAGACCTTCCCGGTTTGTTGTCCCTTTCAGTACGATGGAAAATGTCAGAAACACAGATCTTACTGTCACACGGCCTTAAGATTGAGTCTGGTCCTGGTGTAGGATTCAATAATGTTTTCAGGACGTTTGCTTTAGATGTAGGTGCATGAAGTCCATTTAAACAAGACTCCCCGACGATTACCCATCCGAGATGGAGTCGCTGAGCGTATGGTTGTTCCGGAGGTCCGACCTTCTGTTCTAATACGTGGTGGGCAATCAGCAGGTCTCTGCCGATTAGAAGTAGGATTTCAGCGTTGACAGCCAGAGGTGGAATACAGTCTGAAATATCCACCAAATGTTGGTAGTTGGTGGCCACTTCCGGTGTGGGTATTTCCTCCCTGTTGTTGGGGATAGCATCACACTCAATAACATTTGGCAGTTTCAGTGAAGCAGTGCCATCTATGGACTCTATAATAAATCCAGTGGAACGTCTACCGCTTGTTTCCACCTTACCACTGCATGTAGATAAAAGATAGTTCTCTGGTGCTGAATGAGGATCAAAAGTATCAAAGAGTTCTTTTCTACCCAGTGTCCTATTACTCTGCTCGTCCAGAATTGCGTAAGCTAGTGTAGGATCTTGGTTACTGGCCTTGTGACGTACAGTTACAAGAACTATCTTTGCACATGATTTTCCCTCAAAATACTTTCCACAAATTTCAGTACATTTTGTGTTTATTTTCTCCTCCCCGCCATGATTCTGAGGCGCCATAGAACTGCGGCCAAAATGCATTCCTGTCGCATGATCTACACTTTTACAAATGTCACACTTGACCGATTCCTTACAATCTTGTTTCCTATGTTTCCCATCACAACACTTGAAACACTTTCCATGTTTCCTCAGTAAATCTCTGCGTTCGCTAATGGGTTTCGCTTTGAATGATCTGCAATCATTTGTTGAATGTCCTGCGTTATGAATCAAACACCTAGGTTTATCTTGTTGGTGATCAGTACCTGAGACGGCCGTCTTACGTACGGATATATGGGATCTCTTCCCATTGCCATGTGAAGCTGGGGTGTTGGTGTCAGTATTTCCAGTAGATATGTAATCAAATCCTGGGTCGTTCAAAGTTGCTGCCAACTCTTGGATAAAGGTACAGAAGTATGAGAAGGGCGGAAACGCCACATTGTGGGTGCGCTTGAACGTTACAGCCCTATCGCGCCATTTGTTCTGGAGGTTGGCAGGCAGTTTCTGGATAACAGGGTTTACACCTAATGATGTGTCGAAGTACCCAAGGAGGGCGCTGTATCTTTCGTCATCTTTTAGGGGACTTTTACAGCCATGATTTCATTAAGCGTATCAGAGAGTTCGAAGAATTTGGCTTTATCCTTATAGGTTAGCCTTGGTAAGTTATTTAGTTTCTGTTTAAGAGCGTGTTCGACTCTTTCTGGGCTGCCGTAAAAGCTATCTATTCTTTCCCATGCCTTCGACACGGCTCGTTCCCGGTTCCCAGCGTTTGCCGTTTTAATACTAGCAACTTGAGAGCTTGACTGCGGCCCCAGCCACTTAATCATCAAATCAATCTCCTCTGACGGTTTAGCTCCAATTTCTTTAATAACATCTTTGAAGGTGCCCTTCCAAGATAGGTAAGTCTCAGGTTTGTCAGAAAACTTAAGGAGACGATCAGTGACTAGTTCTCGTTTTATTAAATACTTGGAAAGCTCCTTTGTAGTAGCCTGATGATCCGAATGGTATGTGTCTTGAAAAGATGGACTGTGCAAACTAGTCGTTGTTTGTACTCTAGGTGACTGACGGGCTTGTACATCGGGTACATCAAACACATAAGGATAAGCTTTTGTTGGTACAAGGGGTGCTTGTTGAGCATAAACTGTAGGGAGAGCTTGATGAGCATAAATTTCTTCAAGAGCTTGTCCAACATGAACATCAGGGGGAGCTTGTTTAGCATAAACTGCAGGGAGAGCTTGTCTGGCATGAACATCAGAGGGTGTTTGTTGAGCATGGGCAGCTTTGGGAGCTGGTCGAGGATAAACTTCAGCGAGAGCGTGTCGAGCATGCACATCGGGAAACGCTTGTCGAGCATATGTAGCCGGGGAGCTTCTTGAGCATAGACTTCCGGGAGAGCTTGTCGAGCATGAGCATCAAGGGGAGCTTGTTGAGCATTGGCAGCCGGGGGAGCTTCTTGAGCATAAGCTTGAGGGAGAGCTTGTCCAGCATGTACAGCCGGAGGAGCTTCTTGAGTATAGACATGTTCAGAGAGAGCTTGTCGAGTATGAACATCAAGGGAAGCTTGTTGAACACATGCAGCCGGGGGAGCTTCTTGAGCATAAACTTGAGGGAGAGCTTGTCGAGCATGTACAGCCGGGGGAGCTTCTTGAGTAAAGACATGATCAGAGAGAGCTTGTCGAGTATGAACATCAAGGGAAGCTTGTTGAACATAGGCAGCTGGGGGAGCTTCTTGAGCATAAACTTGAGGGAGAGCTCGTCGAGCATGGACATCAAGGGAAGCTTCTTGAACATATGCAGCCGGGGGAGCTTCTTGAGCATAGACAGGGTGTTCAGAATGCGAAAAGGTATTAATTTTCAATTGGTTCTGTACATAATTAGCCGTTCTCTGATAAATGCTCGATTCCGGCACATCTGAGTGCCCGTCCTCCAAGATATCTTCTAGCTCTTCCATTACAGCATTCATTTCAGCACTAGCCACCTTTGTTTCTTGTTCAGCTTTCAAGGTCTTCAGTGTTGCTTCAATGTCTGCATTTTGGAGTAGGGTCTCCGCCTGTATCTTAGCTTTCTGTTTAAGTAAATCAGCTTCTCTCGCTGCGAATTCCATGCCAACCTTAGCCCCTTCCAGCTTGGCCTTCTGACGTGCTAAAATTAAGCTCGCTGATGATTTTTTTGTTGAATTATCAGAGTTTCTTGATGACTGTCTTGTTTTTCGGGCACTTCTTAAGCACTCTGATTTTTCATGCAGTTCTGGTCCAAGCACAACACTCAGTTTCTGTTTTAAAGAATTAATAATAAGCTTATGTGATGCAAGTTCACGTTCACTAGCCGCAGTGTTTTGTCTATGTAAATAATCTATGTATTCTTTGGAAACAGCCAAATATTGCTTGTAGGTGCCTTTGAGAGAACTTACTTCCTTTTCCTGTCTGTCTGTTCCCGTTGACAGTAACGTCGTGAGAAGCTCGTCCATATCTCTGTTCAATTTGGAGAGTTTCGCAGTGTTTTTCATAACTTCTAATTCAAATAGTTCTCTAGCCTTTTCTGTGGGTTTGTGGGTCCTTTTTTCCTCAGTGGTGTCATTATGTTGATCTCGCTGGTGCAGCGAACCGGTATCATGGGATCCCTGGTACAGGGTGTCTGAACACGTAGGTGTTGCCATTCTAGTTGTTTAGGTTTTTTCACTGTTATGACAGCTAACCAAATTATCACGCGGCATACATTGTTGACAATTCGGTGAAAAACTGTAAAATACAAAAACAAATCCCATTGATTATTGTTACTAAAAATAGGTACCGCCGCATCAGAAAATTTGGTTACAAATACTAGATGAAATACCAATTGACAGCTATTTTGCATGGTGTCACTGGACAATTAGACTGTTAAACATCTTAATTAAACATATTTGTAAAAGACTTACACCGTGCCTAAGCAAGGGATTGCTAAAATTCAACAGTTTGACACACCGTCGACCATGCCGTTTTTGCAGACAGGAAAAACAAAGAGCAAACTAAATGCGGACTAAATTCCGGATACTTAATAAAATAAAAACCGGTTACACAAATTCCGGAATTATAATTATTTATCAGTAACAGAACACATGTATACTGTTCTAGTATAATTTTATAATGATTTTCATTGGAAGCTGTGTCCTCTTTATATCCTAGTGTAGACATATTGATTATGTATAAAGAAAGACAAATCTTTTATGTAGCAGGTATGTAAGAGGGTAAGAAAGATGTGTTTAAGTTGACTGACAATAATTTGTGTTTCTTGTTCCAGGACAACGTACGAAAGTGTTTATCACGGTCTAAGCCATGCATGAGGGCAGATGAGCTAGAACAATATAGAAAATTCACTGAGGACAACAGATCGTAGTAATAGTTCTAGGAGCAGACAAATTGTCAGAGAGGAAGATAGATATAAAAAATCTCTTGATATAAAATTTAATTGGGCATTAGAGCTCACTTTGTTCAGAGAGTGTGACACGTCGTAAAGCTCACTTGGTTCAGTGATTGTGACACATCGTAGAGCTCACTTTGTTCAGAGAGTGCGACAAATCGTAGAGCTCACTTTGTTCATTGAGTGTGACACGTCGTAAAGCTCACTTGGTTCAGTGATTGTGACACATCGTAAAGCTCACTTGGTTCAGTGATTGTGACACATCGTAGAGCTCACTTGGTTCAGTGATTGTGACACATCGTAGAGCTCACTTTGTTCAGATAGTGTGTGACACACCTTAGAGCTCACTTTGTTCAGTAAGTGTGACACCTCATAGAGCTCACTTTGTTCATTGAGTGTGACACATCATAGAGCTCACTTTGTTCATTGAGTGTGACACATCATTGAGCTCACTTTGTTCAGAGAGTGTGACACATCGTAGAGCTCACTTTGTTCATTGATTGTGACACATCGTAGAGCTCACTTTGTTCATTGAGTGCGACACATGGTAGAGCTCACTTTGTTCAGAGAGTGCGACACATCGTTGAGCTCACTATGTTCAGAGAGTGCGACAAATCGTAGATCTCACTTTGTTCATTGAGTGTGACACATCGTAGAGCTCACTTTGTTCAGAGAGTGTGACACATCGTTGAGCTCACTTTGTTCATTGAGTGTGACACATCGTTGAGCTCACTTTGTTCAGAGAGTGTGACACATCGTAGAGCTCACTTTGTTCAGAGAGTGTGACACATCGTAGATCTCACTTTGTTCATTGAGTGTGACACATCGTAGAGCTCACTTTGTTCAGAGAGTGTGACACATCGTAGATCTCACTTTGTTCATTGAGTGTGACACATCGTAGAGCTCACTTTGTTCAGAGAGTGTGACACATCGTAGATCTCACTTTGTTCATTGAGTGTGACACATCGTAGAGCTCACTTTGTTCAGATAGTGTGTGACACACCTTAGAGCTCACTTTGTTCAGAGTGTGACAGGTCGTAAAGCTCACTTGGTTCAGTGATTGTGACACGTCGTAGAGCTCACTTTGTTCAGATAGTGTGTGACACACCTTAGAGCTCACTTTGTTCAGTAAGTGTGACACATCGTAGAGCTCACTTTGTTCAGAGTGTGACACATCGTAGAGCTCACTTTGTTCATTGAGTGTGACACATCATAGAGCTCACTTTGTTCAGAGTGTGACACATCATAGAGCTCACTTTGTTCAGTAAGTGTGACACCTCATAGAGCTCACTTTGTTCATTGAGTGTGGCACATCGTAGAGCTCACTTTGTTCATTGAGTGTGACACATCATAGAGCTCACTTTGTTCATTGAGTGTAGCTCACTTTGTTCATTGAGTGTGACACATCGTAGAGCTCACTTTGTTCAGAGTGTGACACATCGTAGAGCTCACTTTGTTCGGTGAGTGTGACACATCGTAGAGCTCACTTTGTTCAGAGAGTGTGACACGTCGTAAAGCTCACTTGGTTCAATGATTGTGACACATCGTAGAGCTCACTTTGTTCAGATAGTGTGTGGCACACCTTAGAGCTCACTTTGTTCAGAGAGTGTGACAGGTCGTAAGGCTCACTTGGTTCAGTGATTGTGACACATCGTAGAGCTCACTTTGTTCATTGAGTGTGACACATCGTTGAGCTCACTTTGTTCAGAGAGTGTGACAAATCGTAGAGCTCACTTTGTTCATTGAGTGTGATACATCGTTGAGCTCACTTTGTTCATTGAGTGTGACACATCGTTGAGCTCACTTTGTTCAGAGAGTGCGACAAATCGTAGAGCTCACTTTGTTCAGAGAGTGTTACACATCGTAGAGCTCACTTTGTTCAGAGAGTGTGACACATCATTGAGCTCACTTTGTTCGGTGAGTGTGACACATCGTAGAGCTCACTTTGTTCGGTGAGTGTGACACATCGTAGAGCTCACTTTGTTTGGTGAGTGTGACACATCGTTGAGCTCACTTTGTTCGGTGAGTGTGACACATCGTAGAGCTCTCTTGGAACAATGAAGCAAAGATGTTGAGTATAATAGCATTGTTAAAAAACATCCATTTACCTTAAAGCTTAGCAAAACTAACGAATTCCCAACCAATGGTCTATATATATATTGTATATATTATGTAGGGACCATGGTAACTGGAGCCAAATCCCTGTGAACAATTATAATGTATTGTCTCCTGTATAATATATGTTCCGTCTTGTCTAGTGAACACCTCTTTTAGAAATTTCAACTTTATTATAAAATGCATGATAAAGTGGTACATCTTGTACTCATAATTTGCTGTCATAAAAAATATCTTAATAGCATTCTATAGTTTAAGGGACTCCATAATCATTATGAAGACCTGATTTAAGAACCAAGAAAAATATAAGTCCTTCGTCCATAGAACTCATAATCTGGTGAAATGACTATAGGAATTCCATACTTCAGTAGGTAGTGAACCATCTTGAACTGTGGCTCTGTGTCGGTTATATTATGTTACTTCATTATTTTAGTTTCATTGCCATTTTCTGAACAAATCTGGAATTTGCATAAGTACCATCAGTATACATATTTTGAAAATCAGTGTCAGAATTTTTGAAACTGAAAACCAAAGCAAAAAATGGTACAAAATTTGTAAAATTCTAAAAGAAATTGATGAGCCATCTTTTAAACTAATAATGTTAAGTGTCATATAGTTTATCGTGTTAGGAATTATTTGAATTTTCAGTGCTAGACATGATATTAAGAATACCTTTGGTACTGTAGATTTCAGAAGAGAAAAATAAGTGAAGACAAATTTGCCTCCACTTCTAAAAAGGGGAACTATTTACAGTTATATGAAGAGTTGTTAAAACTAATTAAAATTTTCTTCATTATTGCATAATATTTCGGACCATTACCAACATTACCACGTACATAGTTATCATTGTCTCATATCCCAAAGATATGATTTTGAATCCCCCTGAAAACATCAGTTCACAAAGTACATTTATTTTCAATTCATAGGAAAGTAATTCTCATGAAAACTTACAAAATCAACATAACAATCTTTTTTGTTTACATTCTGTAGACCTTCTGAAATATGTGATGCCAAAATGTGAAGTGTCGGGAGATCTTGGCAGACTGTGCCTTTAATGAATTAGTATATATAGTAAAATTGTAAATTGTTCAGCTCTATACAAGCATTTAACTTACATTTAAGAATATTAGTTTATATCTTTGTTGTTTTATTTGAATTAGCTAATGTTATTGGTATATGTATTTTATTTCTGTATTCAATGTAATTTTTATTAAATGTTGTTGGTACAAAAGTGTAGATTTAATTTATTCTTTATGTACAGTTACAGTACTGTTTATACAGGTACAGCCTTATTACCACACCTTTATTAACGGGTGGACTTTATTTAAGTCAGCCATTGTCTGGGTTCAATCGTACTGACCGGGCGCCGGTGCTTACACCTTGGCGTCGATGAATTTTACACCCGGGCAACGATAATTTCTATAGAAAATAAATGCCGAAGACAGGATTGGAAGAACATATACAGCAAAATCCGCAATCGAAATGACTTTAAATCGAACAGTTTATCGGAATTATATATTTTGAAATGATCAAGTCTTATTTTATTGATTGGTAATAGTTTAATAGGAAAATTAAACATTTCCGTATTCTACACCTGTGGCAGCGAAGACACTCTGGAGCTTTAAACCCGGGCGCTGCAATTTGCTGACATGGTAGTGATGTAAAAATTACCAGATTTGGCCTTTTGATGATTTTTGTTTATTAGCTCACCTGCCCGAAGGGCAAGTGAGCTTATGCCGTGGCGCGGCGTCCGTCGTCAACTTTCCATTCAAGCAACTTCTTCTCAATAACCAAAAGGCCTAGAGACCTAATATTGGGCCTGTAGCATGCTGGGGTGAAGGGCTACCAAGTTTGTTCAAATGAATGACCTTGACCTTCATTCAAGGTCACAGGAGTCAAAAAGGCTAAAATCTTTAAACGACTTCTTCTCAATAACCAAGAGTCCCAGGGACTTGATATTGGGTCTGTAGCATGCTGGGGTGAAGGGCTACCAAGTTTCTTCAAATGAATGACCTTGACTTTCATTCAAGGTCACAGGAGTCAAAAAGGCTAAAATCTTTAAACGACTTCTTCTCAATAACCAAGAGTCCCAGGGACTTGATATTCGGTCTGTAGCATGCTGGGGTGAAGGGCTACCAAGTTTGTTCAAATGAATGACCTTGACCGTCATTCAAGGTCACAGGAGTCAAAAAGGCTAAAATCTTTAAACGACTTCTTCTCAATAACCAAGAGTCCCAGGGAGTTGATATTGGGTCTGTAGCATGCTCGGGTGAAGGGCTACCAAGTTTGTTCAAATGAATGACCTTGACTTTCATTCAAGGTCACAGGGGTCAAAAAGGCTAAAATCTTTAAACGACTTCTTCTCAATAACCAAGAGTCCCAGGGAGTTGATATTGGGTCTGTAGCATGCTGGGGTGAAGGGCTACCAAGTTTGTTCAAATGAATGACCTTGACCGTCATTCAAGGTCACAGGAGTCAAAAAGGCTAAAATCTTTAAACGACTTCTTCTCAATAACCAAGAGTCCCAGAGGCCTAATATTTGGCCTGTAGCATGCTGGGGTGAAGGGCTCCCAAGTTTGTTCAAATGAATGACCTTGACTTTCATTCAAGGTCACAGGAGTCAAAAAGGCTAAAATCTTTAAACGACTTCTTCTCAATAACCAAGAGTCCCAGAGGCCTAATATTTGGCCTGTAGCATGCTGGGGTGAAGGGCTACCAAGTTTGTTCAAATGAATGACCTTGACTTTCATTCAAGGTCACAGGAGTCAAAAAGGCTAAAATCTTTAAACGACTTCTTCTCAATAACCAAGAGTCCCAGGGAGTTGATATTGGGTCTGTAGCATGCTGGGGTGAAGGGCTACCAAGTTTGTTCAAATGAATGACCTTGACTTTCATTCAAGGTCACAGGAGTCAAAAAGGCTAAATCTTTTTAAACAACTTCTCAATAACCAAGGTCCCCAGGGAGTTGATATTGGGTCTGTAGTCATGCTGGGGTGAAGGGCTACCAAGTTTTTTCCAATGAAATGGACCTGACTAGCCTCTGACTTTCATTCAAGGTCACAGGAGTCAAAAAAGGCCTAAAATCTTTAAACGACTTCTTCATTCTCAATAACCAGATGTCCCAGAGACCTAATAGTTGGCCTGTCGCATGCTGGGGGAAGGCGCTCCCAAGTTTGTTCAAATGAATGACCTTGACATTCAATGCAAGGTCACAGGAGTCAAAAAGGCTAAAATCTTTAAACGACTTCTTCTCAAGAACCAAGATCCAAGAGAGTTGAATAGTGGGTCCTGTAGCATGCTGGGGTTGAAGGGCTACCAAGTTTGTTCAAATGAATGAACTTGACCTCATTCAAGGTCACAGGAGTCAAAAAGGCTAAAATCTTAAAACGACTTCTTCTCATAACCAAGAGTCCCAGAGACCTAATATTTGGCCTGTAGCATGCTGGGGTGAAGGGCTCCCAAGTTTGTTCAAATGAATGACCTTGACTTTCATTCAAGGTCACAGGAGTCAAAAAGGCTAAAATCTTTAAACGACTTCTTCTCAATAACCAAGAGTCTCAGGGAGTTGATATTGGGTCTGTAGCATGCTGTGGTAAAGGGCTACCAATTTTGTTCAAATGAATGACCTTGACCTTCATTCAAGGTCACAGGGGTCAAAAAGGCTAAAATCTTTAAACAACTTCTCAATAACCAAGAGTCCCAGGGAGTTGATATTGGGTCTGTAGCATGCTGGGGTGAAGGGCTACCAAGTTTGTTCAAATGAATGACCTTGACTTTCATTCAAGGTCACAGGAGTCAAAAAGGCTAAAATCTTTAAACGACTTCTTCTCAATAACCAAGAGTCCCAGAGACCTAATATTTGGCCTGTAGCATGCTGGGGTGAAGGGCTCCCAAGTTTGTTCAAATGAATGACCTTGACTTTCATTCAAGGTCACAGGAGTCAAAAAGGCTAAAATCTTTAAACGACTTCTTCTCAATAACCAAGAGTCCCAGAGAGTTGATATTGGGTCTGTAGCATGCTGGGGTGAAGGGCTACCAAGTTTGTTCAAATGAATGACCTTGACTTTCATTCAAGGTCACAGGAGTCAAAAAGGCTAAAATCTTTAAACGACTTCTTCTCAATAACCAAGAGTCCCAGAGACCTAATATTTGGCCTGTAGCATGCTGGGGTGAAGGGCTCCCAAGTTTGTTCAAATGAATGACCTTGACTTTCATTCAAGGTCACAGGAGTCAAAAAGGCTAAAATCTTTAAACGACTTCTTCTCAATAACCAAGAGTCCCAGAGAGTTGATATTGGGTCTGTAGCATGCTGGGGTGAAGGGCTACCAAGTTTGTTCAAATGAATGGCCTTGACCGTCATTCAAGGTCACAGGAGTCAAAAAGGCTAAAATCTTTAAACGACTTCTTCTCAATAACCAAGAGTCCCAGAGGCCTAATATTTGGCCTGTAGCATGCTGGGGTGAAGGGCTCCCAAGTTTGTTCAAATGAATGACCTTGACTTTCATTCAAGGTCACAGGAGTCAAAAAGGCTAAAATCTTTAAACGACTTCTTCTCAATAACCAAGAGTCTCAGGGAGTTGATATTGGGTCTGTAGCATGCTGTGGTAAAGGGCTACCAATTTTGTTCAAATGAATGACCTTGACCTTCATTCAAGGTCACAGGGGTCAAAAAGGCTAAAATCTTTAAACAACTTCTCAATAACCAAGAGTCCCAGGGAGTTGATATTGGGTCTGTAGCATGCTGGGGTGAAGGGCTACCAAGTTTGTTCAAATGAATGACCTTGACTTTCATTCAAGGTCACAGGAGTCAAAAAGGCTAAAATCTTTAAACGACTTCTTCTCAATAACCAAGAGTCCCAGAGACCTAATATTTGGCCTGTAGCATGCTGGGGTGAAGGGCTCCCAAGTTTGTTCAAATGAATGACCTTGACTTTCATTCAAGGTCACAGGAGTCAAAAAGGCTAAAATCTTTAAACGACTTCTTCTCAATAACCAAGAGTCTCAGGGAGTTGATATTGGGTCTGTAGCATGCTGTGGTAAAGGGCTACCAAGTTTGTTCAAATGAATGACCTTGACCTTCATTCAAGGTCACAAGGGTCAAAAAGGCTAAAATCTTTAAACAACTTCTTCTCAATAACCAAGAGTCCCAGAGACCTAATATTTG
Organism: Pecten maximus; assembly: GCF_902652985.1. NCBI lineage: Eukaryota > Metazoa > Mollusca > Bivalvia > Pectinida > Pectinidae > Pecten > Pecten maximus. The sequence continues at coordinate 10,816,683 of NC_047025.1, read as the reverse complement.
GCCTGTAGCATGCTGGGGTGAAGGGCTACCAAGTTTGTTCAAATGAATGACCTTGACCTTCATTCAAGGTCACGGGTCAAAAAGGCTAAAATCTTTAAACGACTTCTTCTCAATAACCAAGAGTCTCAGGGAGTTGATATTGGGTCTGTAGCATGCTGTGGTAAAGGGCTACCAAGTTTGTTCAAATGAATGACCTTGACCTTCATTCAAGGTCACAAGGGTCAAAAAGGCTAAAATCTTTAAACAACTTCTTCTCAATAACCAAGAGTCCCAGAGACCTAATATTTGGCCTGTAGCATGCTGGGGTGAAGGGCTACCAAGTTTGTTCAAATGAATGACCTTGACCTTCATTCAAGGTCACGGGTCAAAAAGGCTAAAATCTTTAAACGACTTCTTCTCAATAACCAAGAGTCCCAGAGAGTTGATATTGGGTCTGTAGCGTGCTGGGGTAAAGGGCTACCAAGTTTGTTCAAATGAATGACCTTGACCTTCATTCAAGGTCACGTCGATCAAGTATGCTTAAATCTTTAAATGACTTTTAGTGAAAAGCCAAAGTGCAGAGAGACATTATATTGGTCCTGTAGCATGCTTTCAAATAACTGCAGGATCCATATATGAAAAGATCACTGCATTGCAGGTGAGCGATTTGGGCCCATTGGGCCCTTGTATATTTTTTGCATTTATGCTGCCCGATCAATACGTTACTGTTCATTCACAGACAGGCCTCTTTAAAGGGTTGAGGAATCGTAAATAACCAGAGTTGGCCTTTTGATGATTTTTGTTTGCTGGTCCAGAAATATCTGTGGTGTCCTCCTGGTCCAGAAATATTTGTGGTGTCCTCCTGATCCAGAAACATCTGTGGTGTCCTCCTGATCCAGAAATATCTGTGGTGTCCTCCTGATCCAGAAATATCTGTGGTGTCCTCCTGATCCAGAAATATCTGTGGTGTCCTCCTGATCCAGAAATATCTGTGGTGTCCTCCTGATCCAGAAATATCTGTGGTGTCCTCCTGATTCAGAAACATCTGTGGTGTCCTCCTGATCCAGAAACATCTGTGGTGTCCTCCTGATCCAGAAACATCTGTGGTGTCCTCCTGATCCAGAAACATCTGTGGTGTCCTCCTGATCCAGAAACATCTGTGGTGTCCTCCTGATCCAGAAATATCTGTGGTGTCCTCCTGATTCAGGAACATCTGTGGTGTCCTCCTGATCCAGAAATATCTGTGGTGTCCTCCTGATCCAGAAACATCTGTGGTGTCCTCCTGATCCAGAAACATCTGTGGTGTCCTCCTGATCCAGAAATATCTGTGGTGTCCTCCTGATCCAGAAATATCTGTGGTGTCCTCCTGATTCAGAAACATCTGTGGTGTCCTCCTGATCCAGGAACATCTGTGGTGTCCTCCTGATTCAGAAACATCTGTGGTGTCCTCCTGATCCAGAAATATCTGTGGTGTCCTCCTGATCCAGAAATATCTGTGGTGTCCTCCTGATCCAGAAACATCTGTGGTGTCCTCCTGATGCATGTATTTTGCCCTGACCACCTCGTTAGTAATTACTTGCACCCTGATACTGAGATATCTATGACCGGTAGACAACCAATTCAAACTAAACTGGGAGAAATATCTACAGTAATCGAGGCATGTTACTGCCTTTGTCCAGCAGGAAGACGGACCTCAGGTATATACGCTTATGTTGCATTGATGCTGTACTATATTGGTTATTATATGCATCAGGCAAATACCAAAGCGCTCCAGTCAACAAGTCGTAAATTCAGTATTTCTGTGTTGTAACATGGCCATCCAGATTTCATCTTCACATGTGCCTGCATATAAACAGTTCATTTTGACCACATTAAATGCCTTTTTGACTTCGTAAGTAATGATATTCAATTTTTACTTGATGTTAGTAAAAATAGACCATCTGGTAATTTGACCTTTAAATGACAAATTTACCAGTCCCAGATTTACAAAACCTTTACCATAATAAGTTTACATAATGAGCCAGCTAATCACAATATATTGTTGGTGCACAAGAACAAAAAGTGGGTATATCATTTCCGTAGAAATATGACAAAATATGAATTTAAAAAGTCACAATTTACGATAGATTTTGTTTGCTGTTGGTAGCCCCCGTATGAGAATAGGCATTTAAATCCAAACATGTACAGAAAAAAAAAAAAAAAAAAAAAATGTTTTGGTTTCCGGGAAAATGCAACAATATATCAATTTATCTTTGGGCAGGATTAGGGTTAATAATAAGCTCTTAATACGCTACGTATTTTGAAAGGGCTGCATATGGAAGACATTTAAAATGTAATTTTTCTCACAAAACAAGAGGCCCAGAGGGCCTGTATCGCTCACCTGGATTTCATGAGATATGAAACAAGAATGATGATTAAGTATATTTGTCACTGGTATTGCTATGTCAATATATCATAGGCATTTTATATGGGTACGTGAGGATTTTATGTCAAAAAATGCATTAATCCATGAAATAAAATTGACTTTTGGCGCAACCCCATAGGGATGCTACCACACGAATGTGAGTGATATCCATTGCTTAGTTTCAGAAAAGAAGTTGTTTAAACCAATTGACCCCTTTTGACCCCGCCCTCTGCACCCCAAGGGGAGTGGGGGTCAGTTCCTTCCTTTATAAAATTTTGAATCCCTACCCAAAAGGATGCTACCAGGCAAATATGAGTGATATCCCTTGCTTAGTTTCAGAGAAGAAGTTCAATTCAGCCAAATTGACCCCTCTTGGCCCCGCCCTTTAGGCCACCGGGGGATCAACCTCGCCATTTATACAATTTTGAATCACCACCCAATAGTGATGCTACCAGGCAAATATGAGCAATATCCATTGCTTGATTTCAGAGAAGAAGTCGTTTATATCAATATAGCCCAATTGATCACATTTGGCACCGCCCCTCAGGCCCCACCATTTGTACCATTTTGAATCCCAACCCCAAAGGGATGCCCACAGTCAAATATGAGCAATATTTATTGCTTGGTTTCAGTGGAGAAGTTGTTCATATCAATTTAGCCAATTGACCCCTCTTGGCCCCGCCCCTCAGGCCCCTGGGGGTCAGCTCCATCATTTGTACAATTTTTAATCCCCACCCCATAGTGTTGCTACCAGGCAAATAGGAGCGATATCCATTGCTCGGTTTCAGAGAAGAAGTCGTTTATATCAATATAGCTATATTAACCCCTTTTGGCCCTGCCCCTCAGGCCCCCAGGGGGTCAGCCCCACCATTTGTACAATTTTGAATCTCCACCCCATAGTCATACTGCCAGGCAAATAGGAGCAATATCCTTAGCTTGGTTTCAGAGAAGAAGTCGTTTATATTAAGAGAGCCAAATTGACCCCTTTTGACCCCGCCCCTCATACCCCTTGGAGGTCAGCCCCACCATTTGTACAAATACGATGAGTAAAATAGAATTGTCTAACCTTATTTCAGCGTAAGCGTTTCTTTAAATATGGAAATCAACATGAACCATACTTTTCAACTGCTTTTGCTTCCAGGGAGTAATGGGTAGGTCCGAGAGAAACCTGCTTAATTTCTTGTCCTGAGAGACCTGTTAATCTCCCTGCTTTCGGGTCCTAGTCCCGGACCCTTTCCGGTCATACACCCAAAAGAATGCCATAGCTAGAGTCATTAGTTATGCAAAATGTATACTCCCATCCCCGAGGATGCTTCTGGCAAAATTTTGTCAATGTTAAAAGTAACAATTTAAAGGACTTATTTCTTATTCCTCTGTTGGGAACCAACCATCCAGCCCCAGTAGACCAGTGTCACAATTTGACCCGACTATTATCCTGACAAAATTTGGTAAAAATCCATTCCGTCCTTTATAAGTAGGGACTTAAAGACTAACCTCTGGGCCCAACACTTCCGGCCCACGGAGGGGCCAGTGTCCACCATTTTTGCAAAGTATGTTCCCCAGGTTTGTTTCTGACCAAATGTGATCAAAATCCATTCACTTGTTCATGACTATCCACAATTTAAATGACCAAACCTCTATTTCCCCCATTGGGTCCTGTCCCTCCAATGCAAGGATCGTCAGTCACCATTTATATACAACAGCAGGACTGGATTGGGCTGAATGCCAATGGCCTGGTTACTCCAGATGGTTAGAGCATCGCTCTAGAAGTCGGAATTCGCGGGTTTGAAATCCCGATCTAGTCATTGCATTCTTTCTTTCCTATTACATTTGGCACCCAACTAAATACCCATGGAAGGTGGTATAGGGTATTGTGTGTGTCGTTGTCATTGTTGAAGGAGTTATTCTGCTGGGTTTATCGCCCTGTGAACAGCCATGGTCATTTTAAGGCAAGGTCTCCTTATAGTAGTAGTTCACTACAGCTAGACTACCTCACTGAACAACACACGTTGTATGTCATCCAGAGCAAATGGATCAAGTGTTTTGCTCAAGGATTCAACCACGACAACACAGACCGGTCTGTTTCTCAGCTTACCGAACTACGAACTATAAACCTTGGATCGTCACCCGAGGTAACTCTTTGTTGAAGGCGGAAGTTATGTACACTGTATTGTCAAACCAGACTGGACTGGTACCAGTGACCAGGTAACTCAAATGGTTAAGAGCTCCAAGTCTGGTTTTTGCATAATTCTTCTCGTTACAATACTGCTACTAAAGGTATGGTTTGAATGACATAACTTGAAAAATACTTGGTAGTCCTGTCTCCCCAGTATTATTAAAATAACCAACTTGAATTTTCATGCCCTTTGCAGATGTGATTAAGATACATTTCTTCTCACATTCAGGTCCCTTGTTTGCTTTAATCTGGACCAACAAGAGTAATTAGGAAGATAAAATATTTTTGCATTATTTTTTGAAGATAAATAAAGTTGATTGTTACAAACAACATAACAACAAAACAATAATTTTGATTTTAATCTCGGTTCTCTCTTCCTACAAGATGTAGATATTGCTTTTACAATGAACAATTGCATATCAAAATGTATATAATAAAATATAATATATGATAATATATAAAAGGTTAGTCATAATACTGTGATTAAAAGTCTTTTGATAATGTGCACATCCTCTTTTTCTGACAAAACAACAATCTTTTTAAATAAAGTTATCGCAAAAACAAATCTCCATCTTCAAATTCTTTGCTTTTTTCCGGCTTTTCCTGTTTTTCCTTCGACCCTTTCCGGATGAAAATCCAGGGAGCACTTAGTCTGCTGCGATTACTTTTCACACTGTGGCTGGACACACTTTCTCCTGGACTCTGCATCCGCATTGGAGTTCCAGGAGAACTTGGTGTAGAAGACGGTCGCGGAGTTTCCAACATACTATTGTTTATGGGAGTAACTAATGTAAGTTCAAGATGGCTACCAGATTGTCGGACCAAATTCACAACCTCTTCGTGTCTCAACCATTTGGAGTCTTTGCTACCCACAGCCACCACAAAATCACCAACTTTAAGCTTGCTAGCCTGAATCATGAAAAAAAATTCAAATATCAAAAGTTAGCGAAAAAAATATTGATTCTCCTTATACAAGAACATCCAGAATAATAAATCAATGAATTAAGTTACTAATTATTACAATAAAACTTCATTTTCTCCAAATCTGATAACTCGAAGACCGTTAAAATCAGTGTACATATTCTTTTCCATCAATAAAAATTCTACATATTAATAAAATATGCTCGGTTACCTCAAATACTTCAGAAATCTCAATCTGTTTTTGTATGACCTTAATGACATCAAGATAACAAGGTTTAACTGTACATTCTTCAATTAAGATGAAAATTATTTCCAAATATTTGTCTACAAAGTTGGTTTTCCAGACCATAACTGGGTCTAATATTTATTTTACTTAATATTTTTTAACTTGACCATGAGCCTACAAGCAGTACAAAGTGAACTTGTGAGAAACTCCGGGAATGGATTTGTAAAGTACAGTGTATTGAAGGGTAAAGCTTGAATAGAATGTAACTAGGGACTCACCTCAGCCACACTTCCCATTTCGATCTCCGCCACCTTGACTGGACAGTCGCCACGGACACTGAAGCCAAATCCCTGGACAGCACTGCGGTCAAGCACAACGGTCCGAGGAGCAGACCACTCATTTTTGGCATTGAAAATCAACACAGGACCCTGAAACACGGTCAATAATAGAGAATCGACAAAGGGACCTGAAACATGGTCAATAACAGACAATCGACACAGGGCCCTGAAACATGGTCAATAACAGAGAATCGACACAGGGCCCTGAAACACGGTCAATAACAGACAATCGACACAGGGCCCTGAAACATGGTCAATAATGAAGGATCAACACAGGACCCTGAAACATGGTCAATAACGGAGAATCGACACAGGGCCCTGAAACACGGTCAATAACAGAGAATCGACACAGGGACCTGAAACATGCTCAATAACAGAATCGACAAAGGGCCCTGAAACACTGTCAATAACAGAGAATCGACACAGGGACCTGAAACATGGTCAATAATAGAATCAACATAGGGCCCTGAAACATGTCAATAACAGAGAATCGACACAGGGCCCTGAAACATGGTCAATAATGAAGGAACAACACAGGACCCTGAAACATGGTCAATAATAGAGAATCGACACAGGGACCTGAAACACGGTCAATAACAGAGAATCGACAAAGGGCCCTGAAACATGGTCAATAACAGAATCGACACAGAGCCCTGAAACACGATCAATAACATAGAATCGACACAGGGACCTGAAACATGGTCAATAACAGAAAATCGACATAGGCCCTGAAACACAGTCAATAACAGAGAATCGACACAGGGCCCTGAAACATGGTCAATAACAGAATCGACACAGGGCCCTGAAACATGGTCAATAACAGAATCGACACAGAGCCCTGAAACACGATCAATAATGCAGAATCGACACAGGGACCTGAAACATGGTCAATAACAGAAAATCGACACAGGGCCCTGAAACACGGTCAATAACAGAATCGACACAGAGCCCTGAAACACGATCAATAACATAGAATCGACACAGGGACCTGAAACATGGTCAATAATGCAGAATCGACACAGGGACCTGAAACATGGTCAATAACAGAAAATCGACACAGGACCCTGAAACACAGTCAATAACAGAGAATCGACACAGGGCCCTGAAACATGGTCAATAACAGAATCGACACAGGGCCCTGAAACACGGGCAATAACAGAATCGACACAGGGCCCTGAAACATGGTCAATAACAGATAATCAACACAGGACACTGAAACACAATAAATAACAGATAATCGACACAGGGCCCTGAAACATGGTCAATAACATAATTGACAAAGGGACCTGAAACACGGTCAATAACAGAGAATCGACACAGGGACCTGAAACACGGTCAATAACAGAATCGACAAAGGGCCCTGAAACATGGTCAATAACAGAGAATTGACACAGGGCCCTGAAACATGGTCAATAATGAAGGAACAACACAGGACCCTGAAACACGGTCAATAACAGAGAATCGACACAGGGCCCTGAAAAACGGTCAATAACAGAATCAACACAAGACCCTGAAACACGGTCAATAACAGAGAATCGACACAAGACCCTGAAACATCATCAGTAACGGGGGATCGACATAGGACCCTGAAGCATGTTCAATAACGAATCAACACAGGACCCTGAAACACTGTCAATAACAGAAAATCAACACAGGACCTTGACAAATGAAAACATAAATTTTAAAAAAAGTTGTATCTAAGCATGTCCAGCATGATGCTCAGAAATTATGTCGGGTTTTTTAATGATGTCTGACAATTAAAAATACTTACCAATTTCTGAAAGATGTCCGTCACTTTGACCTTTGTGAACTCTGGTGGAGTAGGGGAAACTACACGCTCGGATTTTGGCTGGATTTTTGGAGACATGAAAATTTCTGTGAAATCGTCTTCTTCTTCCAATGAAGAGAAGCTAGCTAAACACCTGGAGGTTACAAAATATACACAAGAATTGGACACAACATCAAGCGAGGTTTACAGGTGGGTACATGATTACTGTAAATGTAAAATTTACTCAGAAACCCATTTTCTACTACATGTAGCATGTTTCAGAACCGAAAACACTGAAACTTTCAACATGAACTATCTCTGTTGAGCTTGAACGTATTAGGTACACAAACTGTGTTGTCTGGATAAACAAACAATCAATCAAGTAGTGGCTTGTTTGAAATCTTAAGATTCAATTTTGAGATCACCTGCCCAAACCTGACCTAGATCAACTTCAAAGTCTAGAAGCTCTACGAGCAGATGTGCGATACAGGCCAATTTGACCTCTTGTTTTTTTATTGTTAGCCATTGGTCTAATATGAAGTATGTTACATTTGCCTCAACAAATAATATACATGGTTCTATAGGGCTATTCCTGTAAAATATCTAACAGATGGAAGGACTTAACAGTTTTGACACTGTCAACATGAACAACGGAAAAAAAATTCAAAACAGTATTATGGTATATTAAATAAGCCACATTTTTCAGAACTCATCATGCATAGTTTTTCTTTTCTGCAGTCCTCCTGTGAGATATATTATTCACTAGAAAAGCCTGGATGCATCAACTATCGATCATTACCCAATACACATACATGTATAATGTATCTAAATTCTGCCATATTATAAGACAGAATGAAATCAAGACTTGTTAATTGCTATTCGATCTATTTTCTCTGTTCAAATTTTTCATTTTTTTTAATTTAATAATTCCTTCAGCCCTTTTTTATTTTGCAAACCTTACCATATCTTTGGTAATATATTGACAAAACCTCTATATAATCCCAAAATGTTTTATTTCAATTGTTTGCAGTATCATCATTAATAAAACTGACTTAAGAAGTATAGGACACTTAATTAATTTAATTATACCCAGTAATTTACCTATCGTGGCCGGGCTTAAGGATACCGAGGAACTGGTCGATCTTTCTGAGTTGTTTACACAGGTCGTGTAGTCGTAGGGCCTCCTCATGGCTCATCAAGGCTTCCTTTAAGTGAGCCTTTCCTGTCACCAAATTTATAGAGATTAAAACAATGGAATAAGCAATACATTATATCTAGGCATTGTTCTAAGTAAATAGATATTCACTCTTTCCAGGTTAAACTGTTAAATATTCACTGTAATGAGTGTCCCTCGCCCAACAAGTTCCCTCCCACTTTCTCAGGAATGCACCTTTGTACTCGTCATAGTAATTATCAAAGCAACTCATATTTGACAGTGATTACACACAACTAGAACAATCTCTACTGATATTATATTAATTATATATTAACTCATTTTTCACTAGCAAGGAAGAAATCCTTCTTTGCTCTTAATTTAATTTATTTTAATGTCGTCCTTTATTAATTAATGAAGACAAGCAATTTTTCAACCTAAAAGATAATCATTTAACAAGAGATCCCAGAGGGATCTTGGCGCCCACCATTGAACGATCTTTATAGGTTCCATGTCAGATTGATCTTTTTCTCTATTTTTCCCTTCCTTTTACTAATCTGTGTAAATTGAGAAACATCCCTCTAGTACTTTTCAAACAAGGGGAAGCTATATATGAAACTGGAGAAAGATCACTTCAGTACTTTCTCAGAAATAGCGATAACAATCTTCAATTGTCAAAATGCAAGATGGCAGCCTGTCGGCCATGTTGTTTTCCGATTGGTCTCAAAATGTTATATGCATAACTAGGCAACAAGGGGAACCTACATATGAAATTTGAGAAAGATCCCTTCAGTACTTTCTGAGAAATAGCGATAACAAACTTCAATTGTCAAAATCCAAGATGGCTGCCTGTCGGCCATGTTGTTTTCCGATTGGTCTCAAAATGCGATATGCATAACTAGGCACCAAGGGGAACTTACATATGAAATTTGAGAAAGATCCCTTCAGTGCTTTCTCAGAAATAGCGATAACAAACTTCAATTGTCAAAATCCAAGATGGCACCCTGTCGGCCATGTTGTTTTTTGATTGGTCTCAAAATGCAATTTGCATAACTAAGCACCAAGAAGAACCTACATATGAAATTTGAGAAAGATCCCTTCAGTACTTTCTGAGAAATAGCGATAACAAACTTCAATTGTCAAAATCCAAGATGGCTGCCTGTCGGCCATGTTGTTTTCCGATTGGTCTCAAAATGCAATATGCATAACTAGGCACCAAGGGGAACCTACATATGAAATTTGAGAAAGATCCCTTCAGTACTTTCCGAGGATTAGCGATAACAAGAATTGTTTACGGACGGACGGACGGAGGGAGGGAGGGACGGGCCACGGACGCAGGGCGATTTGAATAGCCCACCATCTGATGATGGTGGGCTAAAAACCGATAATTCAAAAAACAAAATATGTGTTCACTTTATGTAAGAGGGGCCTGCATACCACTAGGAAACCTAGTAGATGAGCAAAATCAAATTTTAGATAAGTTTAACTTCGTTTTCAATTTCCTTATAAAGATCAAAGTTCAAAATACAAATCAAGAGGTGACCTACTCCTAGAAAAAGACAAAATCGGTTTTTTATTTCAAAATATATCCACACCATCAAATCATGGCCTCAAAACTATTTTTGCAATACCTCCGGTATCAATATAAAAGGCCGAAATATAGGTTACAGTGACCTACTTTTGATACCATGACCTTTTACTATTACCCGACACACTGCCTTTCCAAGATAATGCACTGTATGACAGATACGTCCTGGTAATGAATTCTTGGATAGATAGACAAGACAATGAGAGTAAAATATACGGACCCCATTAGAGAGGTTATATTATTTTAATCTTGTTTTCAACTACACACATTTATAAATATAATTTTTGACAGGAGCTACCACAGACTTCCTACCATGTGTAAGTCTCTCCTTATCAGTGCGGGGCGTTTCCACCTTGTTGTTATCGTCATCCACTTCCGAGTTCTGGTGGGCAGCCATGTACAGGCCGAGTTTGATGTGATCATTATTGTCTACAAAATTTTGTATTGAAAAAACTTATAAATAGTCAATTTCAAACATTCTTTGAATTCATTCCAGTAAACTTGTCTGATACTGTAAGTTTTATCCTTGTACTGGAGCCAGGGAAATCTTTACAGAATGCTTAATTCTTCTGTCTCGTCCGATCTCTCTGATACCGTTATATGTATACAGAAACATTTCCTACAAAATTATGTCATACTCAAATACATTTCTAACACATAATTCACAAGGGAGGTAATTCAGTCAAATAAGATAATTAGAAATAATGATTAATATAATATATTATAATCACTGCTTCATATTGCTTTTATGCAATTTTGATTCAATGTCTGAGAAAAGGAATCTGTTACCCTTTGATGTTCAAAATTGATTTTCCTCTGTAGTCTCGGGTTAGAACTCTGTAATTAGTCTCAGGTTAGCATTCTGTAATAACTCGTTCCTGACTTTGCCTTGAACAAGATTTTAACAGTTACCTAACTCTGACTGATAATTCACCGATTTCGATGTCATCTGATTAGTCTGAGACTACATAATGTCACCCTGGACTGATAAACATCTATCTTAAACACATATGGACAATAGATTCTGTTTATCTAGATATTTACATCTTCCTATGGTCAAGGATTTATCATCATCAGTAGATTTTTCCCTCATACCTTTATGATTCAATATTGCACTGGCCATGTGTTCGTGGGCGATTGCCATGTAGTACTGAGATTTCACCTGAGTCATGGACAGCCACGAGTATGGGATGTAATCCTTCATTGGCTCGGAGGCCATCAGAACCTGGGTGTCATCATACATCTGTGACACCTGTCAACAGGACAAAAATAAATGGCGTAAAAACAATACACTGTAAAACAATAAAACTTTGTGGAATATCATATATGGACTAAATCATTAAACACAATTCTATTTATAATATCAAAAACATATACTGTAAATCACTTATATTTCGCGTGGGATTTATTTCGCATTAATTCGCGAGGAGAGTCAAATGTGAATTCAAATCCCTGGCGAATATTTATATAAGAATGGCAAAAATAAGTGGCGTCCATTTTGAATCTACCGTAATCTTTACTTGATGAACAGACATTGCAGTTAAACTAATAATAGAATGATAAATTATATACTTATATCAGATTGTAATTTTATATCACAAAACACTACATATGAACGGGCGTGAAAGCTTTATTTACATTTTACAATTTATTTACAATTTAAAGACATTTTGAGATCAGAATTCGCGAAATTATGTATTCGCGAATAAGTCGAATGAGGTGAGTTCGCGAAATAAAGTACTCGCGAAATATAAGTGATTTACAGCACCTAAACTTCAAATATGATTTCTAGATCAAAATTAAAATGTAAATTGAAGATTAGTATTTTAAATGCATGTAGTGAGAATATTTCATGAATATTTTTAATAGTTATCTTTTTCATTGTCAGACCTCGTTGACACATGGAATTATCGTTTTTCACAATTTCACAAATTCATCTCAGTCGTATGAAAATGTTTAAATTACTGTAACATCCATGTTTAATGTTCAATTATTAGGTATACGAAGGAAAAATTATCTGTTTTTAACAGATAACAGATACATAAAAATCTTCACAGAGCTTGTCTAAAATTGTCAAAAGAAAATTTTAACAAGGGAAATATTTACTAAAATCCTGAATTTATTAATTATTTTGGTAAGAAGAATTTCACCACATATTTTTATAATAAACAATATCTAGTCTTAAGTAAACCTACCACTATGGCTTCCTGGGCCGCTTTTACATGAGCTAGAATTCCTTCAACGCCACCAAAAACCTTGCTCTCAAATACACACTCCTGGGCCTGACTCTGTAAAGAAAGAGTTATAAAATTTACTAAACATATCTTCAAAATACAAGATTTAGATTTGTTGTAAACCCACATGTTACTATATTTACATTTGCTCCGCATTTCCCCATTGACACAATGCAAAGAGGCAGTTGCCACCATAACAGCCAGTGCCTCAGGCTATAACACCCAGTGGGTCATGTGATGTTAAAAAGGGCGGGTTTTTTTTTGTATTGGTTTAATTTTTTTCAAAGTTGACGAAAATGGTAAGACAATGTAAATATAAGTATTGAACAGTGGTCATAATGTTGTTATAGTCGATATGGCAGCAAGATGTATGGTGGGCAAATGTAGCATGGAAACCCTAACGGGTTCCCATGCCAATCAGCCATTTGCCCACCATAAAACTTGCCGCTATATCGACTATAACAATGTTAAAACCATTGTTCATTGCTTAAATGTTTTCAAATTAATCCTCCACAGGGTTCAGTTACAGTTAATACAGGATTACGGCTCTCTGCCAACCACAGATATTTTTCCTAATATGCAAATATTCACACAACACCCAACACCTTACTTACCAAGTAGAGAAGGACTGTGGTAATGTGCGACCTTTGACATTTACTAATGACCACAAAATTGAATCTGGTAATTTGAAATTAAAGTCACACTTGTTGAGAGGTCAGGTGGTACAATGGTGGCTCACTAGCCTTAAACCTAGGGAGCCAGGGTTAGATTCCCAAATTGATGTGAAAAGTTATAGGGTAACCTCTTCAAACATACAGATTTTCATTGGGTACTCTGGTTTTCTTCCTGCAGCAAGACCTCCTGCACACTTACATCCAGGCCAACAAGAAGTGATTATCTGTTATATAATTTTATATAGTTTGTTTCCCAAATGTTGTGAAATAACAAAGTTTGTAGTTTTTCAACTGCTCATAAAAGCTTTTTACTTTCGAACAGGTGAATTTATTGCTTAGAATTACCAAATGATTTAAGAATTTTAGAGGAAAAGAAAAAGGATTTTTTTAACTACCATCATGAGCTGAACCATCATCGTTAGTGTCTGGGGCTGCATATCCATACTAGGGGCATTGGAGAAGTGATTGTGTAGGTATCGGAATGTGCCAGCGGCCTTCTGGAAACTGTTTATAGCATACTGCAGGCCAGTGGGGTTGGTGCGGTCCTAAAATAAACACAAAAATACCTATAAATAAGAATCTAATAATCATTTATCTACTGACTCATTTCTTCCATCTCGGACAGAAAAAGGGGGTATTCCAATAAAATATATCTACCCCACTCCAGGTTTTGTTAAAGGGTACCACCAAAGATTGATTTAATAAACAAGTAATAGGAAGGAAATCCAACAATTTTGGAGTCCTGGGGTCATGTAGATATTTTAATGGAATAGCCCTAAACATTTTTATAGTTACATTAGACTAAAAGGCACTAAATATCTACCTCCTTATAAATGCATTCAACTCAAATGCACTAAAATTGTACTTCCTTACAGCTGCATTTGACTAAAATGGCACAGAATTAAATCTCCTTACAACTGCATTATACTAACAGGCACCTAACTTCCTTGTATACAGATGCAAGGATATTAAAAATTATTAAATATTAAATATTAAAAGGAACTAAATTTTACCTCCTTACAGCCAATCTGAGTATGTAATGCTGCAATGTTGAATAAAACGCTGCCTTTCTCAAAGCCCATGGTCTTCTGGGTGTTAGGGACACCAGTCAGGGAGTCATACCTAGCAGATACAAACTAACATTACACAAATATTGTCAATTGATCATGCACATTCTTAACCCCAGGGAGTGAATGACAGCGGTTTGTTATATATAAGAGGAAATCCAACACTCAAAGAATTTGTATCAAAATTCAAGGAAATTTTATAGTAAAGTGTATAAACAAAATATTCAACATTACACAAGAGTTACAGGGCTGGTTGTGGGTGATATTTTCGTTTTATCTGTGGTATTAAACAGCATTTATGATATATTTAAAAGCGCCACAACAAATATGTTCAAAAATGGTCAAAATACAATGAAAGGCTTGGATTTAATTATGATGGATCGTACCAGTGGAAATGACAGCCCAGAACTCTGTCTGGTGGGAAGAATCGTCTCTCCACATAATACAGCTGATTAAAGTACTCTGTTAGAAGGTTAACCCCATCTTCATTACGCTGTGGTGTCCTTATAGCCTTCAATACAAAAACATTTAAATATTATATTCACGTTAAAGTTGTATATGTTGCTGGAACATAACTTCTGTTTTAAAAATTCACAGTATGTCTGTTCTTCATCTCTTTTTATGTGTAATGGAGTGTTTTTTAGTTAAGACTGTTAAAAATAGCATATAATTCGTCAAAATAAATTACTACATAACCATTGACAACATCGTTTTGCGATATATACGGTACACATTACACACTACTTCACATCTTCTACTTGTGACTTAACAAATTATTTGCTAAGGCTTGTGACAAATTATTTACTAAGGCTTGTGACATAACAAATTATTTGCTAAGTCTTGTGACGTAACAAATTATTTACTAAGGTTTGTGACTTAACAAATTATTTGCTAAGACTTGTGACAAATTATTTACTAAGGTTTGTGACATAACAAATTATTTGCTAAGGCTTGTCACGTAACAAATTATTTACTAAGGCTTGTGACATAACAAATTATTTGCTAAAAGCTTGGACTTTACAAATTATTTGCTAAGGCTTAATTGTGACTTAACAAATTATTGAACATGTTTTATATATTCCACATTAAACATTGTCACAGATGTTCCACTATTTCTTGAAAGAACGACCTAAACTATGAGACATTCACATATGGTAGATCACTGCTTATCCGCACACTTCTGTTTATGACAAAGTCATGGTGATCTTTTTTTGGACGACTGGTGTTACTAGAGTTATTGCTGGTCCAATGTATATTTAAATTGTTTTTTGGAAAATCAAATGACCAACATTTGTATTTTAAAGCCTATAATATCATATCAAAAACACTTACAAGTCTTGAAAATAATTTTGCACAATATGCTTCACAGTTAACACCCATTTAGTCTGAAGGAAAATATTTTGTTGAAAACTACATACTAGATTTCTACAGAGAAACTTGGAAATGACTGTTTATGCATACAAAGGGGGATAACTCACCTGTCTTAGATCAAGGAGTTCCTGAATCTCAGTTGTGTAGTTTTCAGAGTCTTCACTATAATGTTCCATGATAAAGTCCTGTAAAAACAAAGTATTGACATGTACACCTTACAATGACATCCAGGTGTTGTGTCAAACACAAAAAACTTCTTATCAAATATGACCTGTCATACAAATTGTAATTCTTTCAGTGAAACCACATTAAAATAATTAAGAACACTAAAATCATTCTATACCAATTCATCCCTGAGCAAAAAAAAATTTGAACAGAATAAAAATCTTCGTTTGCTAATATAAGTTTTAATAGCACATGATGACAAAAACTGAAAACACATGTAAGAAAACGAGAAAACAGATTTGTATTGTTGCAGCTTATAGAGTCATTTATATATATGACCTATAGAGATTAATTTGACCCAAAAGCACGACATTGCTTCTTCTAAAACATTTTGTCTATTAAAACAATTAAAACCAAACAAATTGCATTTTTCTTTTCTCCTGAACATGTAAAGTATTGATTATATTGTAAAAATATATCACAAAGTCTCCCTCAACCAATGATCACCTTAAGAGGGACGGTCAGGTCACATTCTGTCGTCTCTTTCAGGCCCAGTGGAATCATGGGAACACACGCCCCGCCACTGAAATAACATAAGTAAATAATTAACAGGTAATATTAAACCAATTTTTGTTAAAATTCTGGATAATTTAAAGATTTTCAAAGGAAACCTAACAAAAAGATATAAAAACAAGGCAAAATGAAATTTATTTTGATTCTCAACTGTAATTATTTCACAGTTGCCTTTGTGTACAAATATTGTTTGAGAAAATTTATAAAATATTTCTCTGAAAACTGGAAATACATCCTTTATTAGTTTATCCTCAGCTGCAAAACATCACCAAAATATAACGTAAAGTTATGAAAATACCAGTTTATACCAAAGTTCTTTTCTTTCGAAATCTCTTTACTTTTAATTTGCTCTTGGTAAATCGGTAGTGATTTATAATTGTGTAATTAATCCTGTCTAGTGTTGAGACAAGATAAACCTACAATATAATTATATACATCTCCTAAGTTCGATGTGCCCTGTGAAATCTAACACGAAATTTGGCTGTTGTAACTATTAAAACTTCTATTGAGCAAGACTACGCAATATTATACTGAAGGAAAACATTTTTTAGAATTAATTAACAACCACTCTATTACCTGTCATGTTGATAAACTTCCATAGAACTGTTCAGTTCAGATAATTCTTCTTTTAGGAGCTGGATATTGGAGTTGAAGAATGACAGTTCTACAGCTACTAGCTCCTTTAGCCTTTTATTACCTGTGGCTCTGAAATCACAAATACAAGGAATATAATCAATAAATATCAGACATCAGAATTTTAACATGGTGTAGATTTTTTTATAGATAGTCATGTTAAGATTAAGTGATATCTAGAGAGTCAAACTTCTCTATCTTGACTATGGTTTATTTTGTTTAACGTTCTATTATATTAACAGCCAGGGCCATTTAAGGACATGCCAGGATTAGGTGGAGGAAAGCCGGAGTACCCAGAGAAAAATCACCGGCCATATATGGTCAGTACCAGGCAACTGTCCCACGTAGGTTTCGAACTCACAACCCAGAGGTGGAGGGTTAGTGATAAAGTGTCGGGACACTTTAACCACTCGGCCACCGCGCCCCCATTTTGACTCTGACCACTCTGTTTAACTTAAAAGTAAAAATTTAATTCTGATGGCAAAAGTGCTGTGTGAAATATGTGCAGATATCTCAAATACTCACGATGACTTTAATATTTCCATTATCCCCCTGACTTTGAGATAACAAGATCTAGATCTGACTATAAAGGTTGAGATTTTATGTGTAACGCTTCAGTCTTATTTTCATTTTTCTATACCAGGAATGTGATAATCATACCGGGTATAAAAATAAGTAGGTTATGTTTTAATGTATTACCATATATATCTAAACAGCTCATCAACACAGGAAGGTCATCTCACTTACCATCCCTCCCTATAAATGAAGGAGTTCGAGATTCCTGATTTTTTTACAGTAAATTTACACATAAAGTATAAGTAGAATCTCCTCTATTGTTCATAATTCAAAATTTGAATTCGTCCAGCAAAAATAACAGCTCACATATAGCTAGTTTTTGCTAAAATAAAATCTTGAAATAATGCTCATTATTTGAGGCTTAAAATCTTCAGCAATCTTTAACATAATCTCCCCAGTAGAAATTCATAGAAGTTGGCAAGTATGGTTCCATTTAAAGTCATGAAATGGTTATAAATGAAAAGAAACATCACCACACAAATAGAAACATATAAACAAGACAGTAAACTACACTGTCACATTTTTAAGTCAGGTATATTGAAAGTAGATAGGCATAGTTAGGTATGTATCTTTAACAGTGGAATAATGAAATGTTTTTACTGATTTTCAGTTTTATCAAGATTTTCTCAATGTTACATAAGTTAACACCACTTATACGAACACATAACCTCCTCGGGCCAGAATGGCAGGAATTCATGCCTTAAGGACATTTTTTATGTCATGACCTTTCCTTTCAATAAGCCTTGGACTCAAAATTAGATCACCTATCTCAATGGCTTGATCTTATCCTAGGTATAAAGGTTTTTTTTAAGTATAACTGAAAGAACTTTTTAGTGGTTTTTTAACTTCAGATCTGAGGTGAAAACTCATACATGCCCAATGCAAAATGATTTCTATTTATACTACATGTAGTTCTTTAGGTAAAATTCCCAGTTTGAAAATAAGAAAATACAAATAAATTAAAGTAAAAAAGTTGATTTTTCTATTACGGAAATGTAATAATTTAACAAAACAGATTATTATACCTTATGTAAGATTCTCGCCTTATTATTGGTCAATTCCTAATCACATGACCTGAAACAATATGCAGTGTCAGAAACAGCGGTCAACATTGCCATGGGATATTGCAATGTTCCCCGCTCCGCCCGAAAACGCACGATTGTTTCTTACGGAAAATCACGAACATTGAGAAGGGAGACAATTCTTACAAATGCAACAGTGACACAGACAACTTGTAAACATGGAGCAGACGTCCAAGAGGTTTGTCTCAATATTTGAGGAGGATATCGATAAATTGATATCTATTCGGTATAATAAAATAAATAGTGCCCTTGTCTGAGGGGAATATGGAGGATTGTTTCCCCGAGGGAACATTATCTTCCCGAGCCAATATAATGTTTACAACAGCCAGTTTGAATTTATAATTGACCAACGTCCACATCACATACCGAAATAAATTTTCAGCACCATTCCTCATTCTCAGTTCTCTGTTTATCTGATCGTTGATTTTAGATCTCTTCGTCTGTAACTTTCCCCGTGCTGTCGACACCAGAGGGTCAGAACCCTGAAATAAAATGCAGAATAAGTTTTTACTATTCAAAGTAAATCCCAGGCCTGTTTATGTAAACCATTTTCAATTCTTTTTTTTTCAAACTTTGATGCTAAAATCTCCAACATCTGAAATGAACTGAAAAAAATATAATGAATTATCTAAAAGAAAAATAAATATTTGACAGTGTTTACATGGTATATATACCCATACCTAGTTTTAATTATAATGATCAACCTTGTATGGTTTTTTCAAAGAATAAGTCATTTACCGGTAAATTATATCACATGTAATCATTCTTTCCCCCTCTCCCCCACCCCAAATTGTATACATCAATCATAAGTTAAACTTATATTGCAAGTGTACTTGTAATTTCAAAATTTTAATGCACCAGAAAGAAAAGCAAACATTTTATATTTCAGTCTAAGAGTTCTGAACAAAAAAAGAAGAAGAAATTAAGTGCTCTTAATATAGGTGTATACTTTTTGAGGTTTGAAATTTTGAATATGTGCATTGTACAATATAATCTATTCAATGAAAAATCTGTGATATTTATATAATTTATATATACTGGTACACTGGCAAAATTGAAGTCGGATATATAATACACGAGATAAAATGTTATGTACATATACTGTATGAAGATCTGTACTTTGGACAAATGCAGCTAAAATATTTTTTATTTAACCCTTACACTTAATTGTAGATAAGAATAACTGAAAATAAGTAGAGAGACTCATGGTTTTGGAATGTGGTGGGCCACATATATCAGGGCGATACTGATATCTTATCTCAGGAAAAATATTTTGTATCTTTCGCAAATTAATCTATACATTAATTTATTATCTGGGTTCACTATAAAATCTTGTCAATCCTACCATTGTTGTTTAGTATAATCTATCAAAGTGATAAAACACACTAACATTTCTTATTGCCTTAGCAATTTCTACCATCTGTGTTCAGTAAGAAGCTTGACAGTTACAACATAAGATGTAAATATATTGCCGGCTCAAATACAATTGCTGGATTGTGTTTTGTAACATTTTTAAAAATAACCCTTCCACTATTCATATCGACACCTAAAACACCTTTTACCACAGGGGCTAGACACGTTCATATCACCAAGCACAAATATGAAATATTTAACCAAGAGTTCATCCCCAAGATCTCTAATAACTGAAACAGATCTGGGGGTCAAACACTGGTTAAGAGACTGGGGGTCAAACCTTGCTTGAGGTCCAACCCTGGTTGAGAGATCTAGGGGCTGGGTCAAACTTTATAGTTAAAAGATCTGGGGGTCAAACCTTGGTTTAGAGATCTGTGGGGATGGGGGGGGGGCAAACCTTGGTTTAGAGATCTGGGGGCCAGGGTCAAAACCCTGAGATCTAGGAGTCAAACCTGGGTAATTAGAGATCTGGGGGCCAGGGTCAAACCCTGAGATGTAGGGGTCAAACCTTGGTAGAGATCTGTGGGGGATGGGGGGTGGGGCAAACCTTGGTAAGATCTGGGGGTCAAACCCAGCTGGGTTAAATATATTTCATTCTGGGTCAAGAATGTGTCTAGCCCCTGTGCCTTGTAATAAATGTCCTACTGACATTTTTTCAAAATGAAATATATATTTACATAATCATGTAGCTTAAGCTGTCTTCCTTAAAAGTCTTCATACTGGTGGCTTTTTTTCATTTCAGACATTCCTCATATATATATTCATGTACCTGCATGAGCAGATATTGAAGAGGTATTTATTTAGAATATATATGGTTTAACTCATCTGGAAATCAAACTGAAGATGAATATATATATATACATGTATATTATATGAAATGTTTAATTTATAAAGATCAAAGAAATTTTCTGTCTAGACACAATGCACTTCATATATGTCTATGTAGCTATTTATCAAATTATCAATACATGTACAATTGTATTATACTGTAAATAAGCAGTTTTATGCATATCACAAGATGATTCTGCCTCGTGGAGCAAATACTGTCTGCTGTATACAATTCAGGTCTGTACGTGTGATTTTAACTTGAAGAGTTATTTTCATTAAACTCTAAAAACAATTTATTGCTCCGAGACCAAACACTGCCCCTATTTAACATGTAGTTACTGGAGGCATCAAACTCATTGAGATTCTCATGAAGATTCAATTCGAACAGGGTTAATGATACATTAAGATGACCTAGATATTGAAAGGGAGGGGTAGAGAAGATGAGCTGTCTTTGATGTTTAGAATTAAGACTGGTTATAGAAATGCCTTGGGTAATTGAGGGGGAAGGTGGGTGACAGGATAAACCACTTTGATCTTAAGTTCAGATATACTGCCCACTTACCTAGCTAGAGCACAACAGCTGATTGCATTAATGTTTCGACTATAGCCTTAGGGAGTGGCAGTCAATACATTTGTATATGTCATACAGGTGATACAAATGATAATGATGTCATGCCCTTATAAGGAAAAGCCAGTCATTGTGATGGCTGCACAGCCCTGTCTTACTATGAGATGGGTCATAAGACTGAAACATTTTAAAATCATTTTTCGTTTCCCATTGCCTAATCTTCCAATTGTTTTCTTTGCCTATAACCTACCCCGAACATTTGATCAAAATCTTTTAAAGTTGTGAATATACATTCTAATTTTAAAGATATTTTGTTTTTTATTATATAAAGTTTAATTTTTTTATTTTAACTGCCTACCTCTCAGATATTTTTCAAACATATTATTAACAGGAAACAACATATAGTTTTGCTTAGCCTAACTATTGAGATAAGAAATTACATAACATTCAATATAATTTACAAGACCTACATAAATGAAAAACATTTCTTTTTGTGTCTATATATACATATAAAGTATAGTTTCACTTCAGGTAAAACTGTTTCTGATCCCATCCGAATATATACTACAATGTACAAAGTGTAAAAATCTAAATAAGATATATATATGTAAAATAGCCATGGGTAAAATAGTTATCGACTCTATTCTAGATTTACATCAAAAGGAAATTTAAGCTTGTCAAGTAGACTTTTTAAATTCAAACAAATAGTTGATACATATATCAAGTTTATTTCAACAAATTTGATACAAGATGATCATAGATATTGCATGAATGAGATGGAACTGTGAATAACAGGCTAGCTAGGGGCCAGATGTACAGGCTAAAAGTACCGGCATATAATTATATACATACCAGCATGTTACCTTCTGTTGAGGGAAATAGGTCTCATAATATACCTGATAATACCACCTAGAGAAATCTCTCTCTGCGGCAATTTTCCAGTTAAAGTAGAATTCCCACCATTTTCCTTTTTTAGGTATCCATATGTAAGTATAGAACCTTGTTAATTATTTCATCCCACCATATCTTCTACTACATACCTATAGGCCTTTATAAGTCATTTTCATTTCAGATTGATGTTAATTTTTTCACCGACATTTATATTTAGACAATGATATAGGTCATATATTATGAGTCAAGTCTTTTATTCCCAGTGATTTAATGTTTTAGAAAAATATCATTATGCTTGATAGTGTAACCTGACAGTGAATTTATCTCTTTTGTGTATGTAACTCCTTTAATTTGATAAAGTTAATTATATATATGTAACTTGAGAAATAACTCCAAGTTAACAAATGTATAGTGCTGTACCCTGGGACTGCTCTCCTATTTAATTATAGTGCACAGACCGAAATTGTACCAGGGAGATATAGCGTACAGCCCTGGGAGATATAGCGTACAGTCCTGGGAGATATAGTGTACAGCCCTGGGAGATAAAGTGTACAGCCCTGGGAGATATAGAGTACAGTCCTGGGAGATATAGTGTACAGTCCTGGGAGATATAGAGTACAGTCCTGGGAGATATAGTGTACAGTCCTGGGAGATAAAGTGTACAGTCCTGGGAGATAAAGTGTACAGTCCTGGGAGATATAGTGTACAGTCCTGGGAGATACAGTGTACAGTCCTGGGAGATATAGCATACAGTCCTGGGAGATATAGCGTACAGTCCTGGGAGATATAGTGTACAGTCCTGGGAGATATAGTGTACAGTCCTGGGAGATAAAGTGTACAGTCCTGGGAGATATAGTGTACAGTCCTGGGAGATATAGTGTACAGTCCTGGGAGATATAGCATACAGTCCTGGGAGATATAGCGTACAGTCCTGGGAGATATAGCATACAGTCCTGGGAGATATAGCGTACAGTCCTGGGAGATATAGTGTACAGTCCTGGGAGATAAAGTGTACAGTCCTGGGAGATATAGTGTACAGTCCTGGGAGATATAGTGTACAGTCCGGGGAGATATAGTGTACAGTCCTGGGAGATAAAGTGTACAGTCCTGGGAGATATAGTGTACAGTCCTGGGGATATAGCATACAGCCCTGGGAGATATAGAGTATGCAGTCCTGGGAGATATAGTGTACAGTCCTGGGAGATATAGTGTACGCAGTCCGGGGAGATATAGTGTACAGCCCTGGGATATATAGTGTATAGTCCTGGGAGATATAGTGTACAGTCCTGGGAGATATAGAGTACAGCCTTGGGAGATATAGTGTATAGTCCTGGGAGATAAAGTGTACAGCCCTGGGAGATATAGTTTACAGTCCTGGGAGATATAGTGTACGCAGTCCTGGGAGATATAGTGTACAGTCCTGGGAGATAAAGTGTACAGTCCTGGGAGATATAGTGTACAGCCCTGGGAGATATAGTGTACAGCCCTGGGAGATATAGTGTACAGCCCTGGGAGATATAGTGTACAGTCCTGGGAGATATGGTGTACAGTCCTGGGAGATATGGTGTACAGTCCTGGGAGATATAGTGTACAGCCCTGGGAGATATAGTGTACAGCCCTGGGATATATTGTGTACAGTCCTGGGAGATATAGTGTACAGTCCTGGGAGATATGGTGTACAGTCCTGGGAGATATAGTGTACAGTCCTGGGAGATATAGTGTACAGCCCTGGGAGATATAGTGTACAGCCCTGGGAGATATAGTGTACAGTCCTGGGAGATATAGTGTACAGTCCTGGGAGATATAGTGTACAGTCCGGGGAGATATAGTGTACAGCCCTGGGAGATATAGTGTACGGCCCTGGGAGATATAGTGTACAGCCCTGGGAGATATAGTGTACAGTCCTGGGAGATATAGTGTACAGCCCTGGGAGATATAGTGTACAGTCCTGGGAGATATAGTGTACAGTCCTGGGAGATATAGTGTACAGCCCTGGGAGATATAGTGTACAGCCCTGGGAGATATAGTGTACAGCCTTGGGAGATATAGTGTACAGTCCTGGGAGATACAGTGTACAGTATTGGGAGATATAGTTTACAGTCCTGGGAGATATAGTGTACAGTCCTGGGAGATATAGTGTACAGTCCTGGGAGATATAGTGTACAGTATTGGGAGATATAGTTTACAGTCCTGTTTTCTTCGCAAATAAATGATTTTTATAATTATGGACATTATATATATGTACACTTTGAATACTCAATAATTTATATGGTTACAGGTGAATAATTATCAACAGCGTTTGATCAAGTGATTATCAATCCTGTCTTGCATGCATGAAATCATCAGTGTTTTTCTCTTGTTGGAGTACTAGTTCACGCCCTAAACTCATTAATATTGTAGCTTATAATTACAGCAAAGTGACTTTCTCCTGTGCACACAGTTCTTATAACCTGTATAGGTTATGCTAGTTTTATTTTTCGGCAAAGCCGTATAATATTCTTTTGGTCCCGGATATGACGAGACAGGTGGCGTTACTGATCAAGATGAAGTATACGATTGGTCAATGTAGCGATAAATGCAAAATGGAGATATGCAGTTAAAAACGAAACAAACTTAAGATTGAATGCAAGCTGAATTAAAAAAAAATTGTATTCCTGATTCAAAGTCTGCCTTATTATCAACAAATCTGATTCAAACCGATACAATTTTGTTATCCGTGCTGAAACGCATTAGTTTGTTAATTTTTTTCACCGGCAGTTTTACATTATAACCACCAGCATTAAAACTATGCCGTTTATCTTTTTTAAAGATTTTTCTTGTTCATTTATATTTTGTTAAACGTCCTATTAACAGACAGAGTCATTTAAAGATGTGCCTGGTTTTGGAGGTAGGGGAAAGCTGAGTACCCGGAGAAAATAGGTTATATATGTAATAGCATAGTCGGGAATGGGTGATACAGTACATTGTATACAAATTATCTACCAGGTTATCATGGAATATCCATATCCACAAAGCAATTATAGTTCGATTTCCCACTTACTAACCGAGACATTATAATTATGACAGACCTTTAGTATACTTGTAGTCATGTGGTACAGGAATGCTTATCGTAACACCATATAAGGACGTCCCAGCAAATTTCTCCGACTGAATTTTTGTCTGTATTATATTTTAAGAAAGTTGTTATTTTTTCCTGGGACAGCTAGAGCCTAGCACATTAAGTGGTCTTTGTACCTGTGCATAATTGCAGCTACAAATCAATATCTGTTCAAAAAGGAAATTGATTCAATAAATATATTATATGCATTGTTTGCAATAGACAAGTAATTATAACCATATTTAACAGTGTTATATAATTGTACTTTGAGTTTGATTTAATACCATACATGTATGTTTAAAATAGATCTGAGTCAATTGACATGTCAGATAGCATCTTTTGAACATATGTTACATTTTTTTTATGATTTAAAAAGCGATTGTCTAATAAATATATCAATCAATGTCATTGTGAAAGAACAAGAAAAAACAAATTTATTGCAAGCACATATCTCCAGGAATCAAACCTATCAAAATAGCTTATTATTTTAATTAGGAGCCTCCAATTAATAATAACATCAATTCTGCTAGGTGGTTTCTCAATTGTGAAGTTGAAATCACAAATCATCCCTAGCTATTACTTAACTCCAATTTCTCTAGAAAATATGCAACAAGTCTCAATGAGGTAGCAAACACCTACTACAAGAACACCCCACCTAAAATCTACCCTTACCAATCACTGGCAATGAACACAACAAACAAGCATGGAATATCCTATTTATATATGAGGTATAGCCACCAGCTACAACAAGGAGATCCCATCTCAAATCTACCCTTACCAATCATTGGCAATGAACACAACAAACAAGCATGGAATATCCTATTTATATATGAGGTATAGCCACCAGCTACAACAAGGAGATCCCATCTCAAATCTACCCTTACCAATCAATGGCAATGAACACAACAAACAAACAAATATCCTATTTATGAGGTATAGCCACCAGCTACTACAAGGAGATCCCATCTCAAAATGGCCCTAGCAGTTGACTAGTTAGTAAAATAATTAGATGCAAAAGTTTAGCATTAAATGTATTGTGCCTCATTACAAACACTGTACTACATGTAATGACTGATGTCTATTTCGTCAAGGTACATGTGTCATAATGAAACAGACAGTGTCCCAATCCACATTTACCTGTACACAGAGCAGTATTTTGTTACAAGTGGCAATAAGCGACACTAGTAGTATATATTTGCCCAATTTACATGTTTATGTAAACAATTTAACATGCCCAATAAGATAATGACAGATGTATACCTATCTGTTATCTGTACAAACCTATGTAAATAGTGCTGACAGAGTAAGGTGATTTAAATGGAATTAGCTCGTATTTTGATTAGCCTGGACTCCTGATAAGTTGTAAATGTGTAAGTCGCTGTGACTAGTACATACATTACCAAACGACAACATTGTTGACATACTTTAATGTATACATGACTTTCATTAATCATTTACAGTGTGTATACATAATCTTACGTCTGAAATACCAGCCACACTTAATGAAAAAACATACTATGGTCGACTGAATTCTGACTAGACATTTGAATAGAGGTTTTAAAAATGCTTGTTAGCATTTCAATAGGTAATCATGGTAACGTCTTATACATAAAATACAGGTAGAGCAGTTTACTTGTAATTCATGAAACATAATTCCTATCGACTAGATTTTAAGCATCCTCAATATATTTATACAGCGTTAAAAATGTTCTCATGCAGTCGACTGGAACCAATTCCCAGGAATTCACTTGTGACGATCATTCATTGGTTTACAGGTAAATTTGAATATAATGAAGAACTACTGTATACTTTACCTAGGTAGACTATAATTACACAACAACGTATTTCAACATTTTTGGACCATTACATCAATATTGTTATAGACATAGTTTATTGTGTTGATGCGTGGAAGGCTATTAAATTACTGAGATATTTCTGTTAAGTTAATATATATATATATATATATCGACTGGCCTATCCCTTAGGTATATTTAAAGTCCACTGTGTATATCAGACCGGGTTACAATGGATAAGACAACACCCCATTCAATTCAACAACCACCCTTTAGCTTGTCGTACAAGGCTGTCGACACCGTGTTTTAGATCAAATCTACTCATTTTAAAATCTCAGACAATCCTGATATAAAACACAATAAAATCTAGACATAGACAATACATTTAAACAGTCAATCGCATGGATATAATATCAGTCGGATTTATATTTGCAAAACTTTCAGTTGCATTGCCCAGAATGAGAGTGTAACATTCACGAAGTCGAGGATCTCCACAAATCTAGATTGTTCAAAGTTGTTGTTTTCGTAATTCTCACCTTTCTAGCATGGTGGACGGCTGTATGTGTTCCGCTCATATCGTAAAGTCGGTTACAGCGAACATGGAGGCTGAGGAATGTATTTATACTCCGGAGCAACAACTTCAGCAAACTTCATCCGTTCCCATTTTCACTCGCTGACCTATGACCTGTTCGCGTGGTGACGTCACTAAGGTAGCCTAGTTCTCGTTGAGCACAGCAGGTGCCCGTGTAATACCTATACTAAACCTACAGACGTACAATAATAAGTAGGTATGGTTGAAACAGTAATAATAGAGAGATATGTCTCTAATCTGTACATAGAACTACGTTTACTTAGGCGCAGATCGAGGAGACGTTGTCAGACTATTTTTTTTTTTCAAATCGCGTGGTAGTGCGTAATCACAAGCTACATATTTGTATATGCATATTTACTGCATGACTTAGTTTGAATAGAACAAGTTCACATATAATTTGTTGCTTTTTTCATATCAACTCCACCATTCGAGTGAATGAAAGCAATTTTGATGAATGTCCCTTCGCCACAAAAATGTCCCGTACTTAAATCTTATGGAGTCATATTTTGGTTCTGGGACAACACATATTTCAAATGAATCTTATAACTAGATCACGGTTAAAAAAAAAATAATATGAATGTTCTTTTCTTCTTATCAAGAGTATTGTCAAATATATATATATATATGGTATATGACACTTTTATGTCTCTGCTGGTAATTAAAAAAAAGTATATCACATTAATATCAACATTATATGTATAGATTGTTGAACTTGAACAAAAACAAAAAACAAAACAAAAAAACACCAAAGCGATTTTTTTACAAAACATTACACAAGTCTGATTATCAAGAAGAAGAAAAACAGGGACATTCCTCTGCATTCAAGTTGATATGAGGTTTCATAGTAAGGTGTCGTTATAGACAGGTGGTCGTAATATATGATGAAAAGTCTTTACATAGGGTCGATGAAGACAGGAACGGAGTCTTTACAAGAGGTAGTTTTAGAAGGTGCTCTTTATATGTAAACGCTATTGAGTGGTCGTAATACAGAGATCTTTAAATGCAAATGATAGGTAGTGGTCGTTATAGACAGGTGGTCTTTATAGACAAGTTGTCTCTTCAAAAGGTCGGTAAAGACAGGTAGACAAGTGTTCGTTATAGGCGGTAATAGGTGGTCTTTGAAATGAAATCATCGTATAGAAGGATGATTTTTGCTTCTCAATTTTTAACATTTTTGCTGAGGTGTGTACATATTTATCTAAAGTCTAAATGGACGTGCTCATGAATATTCACATACACTATAACTTTGAGAGATATACAAACACACATGTTTAGCGTATACATTATTCAAGTCTACATTGTATATTCAAGAGTAAACATATTGTATACATAAAACGATAAGACACTTTCCTTTTGTGTATATAATATTCACATTGACCTTGGCCAGAAGAAATATGGGTACTATGTAAACAATATGCTGTAGCTATAAAGGTTCAAACATGAATAGTCGAGATATCTTCGGCCTTCAATACACAATGTACTTCTGAAGAACGTACAGAGGCTAATATCTTACACTGTGACTTGTTGCATTTCAGCAGTACTGTAGTTTCCCGTGAAGAACAGTTTACCATTTGCATATACATGTACATGAATGTCAGGCCAGAATGATGATATTTTTATTTATTTTTTTTATTATTTCATGAATTTAAAGCAAATAAATGTTTGGGTTTTCTTTTCTTTTGTTTTCTTTTACAAAAATACAAAGACTTGCGTCTCTATGATAAGGAATCGCCAAAATGTGATGAGCTTAAAATGTTCAAAATATTTCGTTCGTAACCGGTTTCTGTTATTGTAAATATTGTAAATTTATTTTGTGATGAGGTGGAAATTCTTATCAAGACCGTCTCGTATTTCTAGATGGTATTTATGTCACTTTATCGTTAGTACGTACCTTAATCTACCTAATTACTAAACCTGGACCTTTAAATACCCCTATCCCTGATAAAATGCCTACTTACAGAAACCTATTGTGGTTTTATAGACATTTTAGCCTGCTTTAACACAACAACATTCCGAGGTCAGTTGAGTCCGGGAAATTGACATCGGGAGAAATCGATTTGATGCCTGTCATCAAATATATTATGTAAAAACACGAGATCAGTCTCGATCAATATCCGTTGCCACGCGTGTGTCAATCTTCAAGCCTTGCACAGTGAAGTTTCAAATTCCAACAACGGCCACTGTTGGTGTTTTATTTCATCGATCCATGTAAGTTGTTTATATATTCATGAGTTCACCCTGTACAGAACTCTATATTTAAAGATTTGCATTATACTTTCATTGAAGATATCAACATTCTGTAGCAAGCCCAAACTTATTCATCTGAACAAGAAAAATAGAGGTAACACTATTTCTAAAAAAATCTCCGTATCTTTTGGAAATGTCAATATTTTGTTTTCCTTATTAGGGAGCGTAATAGAATTTTACAGGAAGCGGTGCATATGGTATATACATATACGTGTATATATATACATGTACATTGCATTACTATATTTAGTTTTTTTTTATTGCGTAAGTGACAGTCTTATGTCCATTGTGACTTCCTGGTTAGAATTACACATGTAGTATACTAATGTATTTACTTAAACCGAGGATTTCGATATCAGATGTAGGTAACAAGCTTAGTCAAATAGCAGCACCGACATGTGGCCACACGAAAGGTCGATAATTAATTCATACGTACATCTAGTATATCACTTTCACGCTGTTTGTATCTTAAAACACACGAAAAAAGGCGTACAAGTTTTTTTTTTACATTTTTAAAAAGATAATATATATGTTATAATTTTTCTATAAGAAGAAATATTGTGTGTCGAGTTTCATAAACCTTGTTTGAAATGGAAGCGAATTTGATTTTCTTCAATGGCATGCTCATCATTTGATCCCATTGAACTCTTTCCGTGTCTTTTCTTAAAATCAGTTAGACTCTTTGTCCATTGTCTTTATCGTGACGTCATACCTTAAGGTGCAATTGTGTGACGTCATTTCCTCATTTTGATTTACGGATGCAATCACACGGTAATCAATATATGATGAACGGTCATCCCCAAACTACTATAAAATAATAAAACAGCGTATTAGACAAGGCTATCTTATTTTACTTCCCTTATTCGGTTCAGTTGAGTCTTACTGTTCGTCGGTTTAAACATTCTATATACATTGTATACAACACTGGCATTCTAACACATCGTGAAGGGGTTTGAACACATTCATTTCCTTTCTTATAGCACAATTTCATAAATTTTGTTGTGGCTATCTTTCATTCGCCGTTTTCATGCTACGTCTATTATAGTTTTATATTTTCTAAAATCTATATAATATTCACATATTAGTATGATATTAAATCATATCTTTGTGAAATTGGAACATTCTTATCTATACACACTCTGAAACACAGGGGCCAAGCCCCTGTGCTCTGAAATACAAAACAAAAACATTGACGAAAATTCTGTAGGCACTCTCACTAATAATTTTGAGTTGGGTAGGTGAAAACGACTATCTTAACCCATTGGTGTTATTGAACCACTCAAGTCCCGAACTCCACTTATATATCGACCGCGGCCTTTAAATACCCTTTATTGGTTTTCAACGCCTGGATTTTTATTTGTTTGATATTCATTATGAACACCGATCCTACATATTTGTTGGGTGTAGGATTTCATACGTACACGCGTGGTGACACTGTCACTGTGGCCAGCTCGCGCTGTGTATTTGGAGGGAGATGGACATCGACAAGTTGAACAATAAACTTATCTATTGTTTCCAGAAATGTAAAATTAACACCAACAATCCAGGTATTGTGAAAGGGAATGCTGAAAAGGTGATCCAGCCTTCTCAGACGCGAAATGTTTTTGTGACCAACTATATTTTTGAATGCAGTTATCTTGATTATTTTTCCATCAAGAGAGAGTACAGACTGACACATTATTATGTATTATCACGTATCTGTATACAGATGAGCTGTAAAGCTGAATGTAACAAAAGAATTTTAATTTGACACATACTTACCCATCCACACTTGGACGAAAAGAAAGAAATGAGCTCGCGATTTTTGTACAGTATAATTGTACAGGTGTAAATTCACGTATTCTCTGCTAAACGTTCAACAATTATAAGTATATGAAATAAATAAATATATAACAAAATAAAAATGTCAAAACCTGCAAATTTCATCAATATCTATAAAACACAATCTATCACTAATTTTGGACTATTGTGTACTTGGGAAAGATCTGACATCAAAGAGTAAAAAAAAAAAAACTCATTAAAACATACAAAACAATTATTTACATAATGTCTGATAAAAGGAGGTAATCAAATCAAAATTCGAATATTGCCCCAAGAATGTCGGGATTTGATTTTGGACGATACATACATAGACACATTTTATTGTACCAATTTGTATATACATGGGACCAGTACAGGTATTCGACCAGAACTAATGTGTGATCAACAATTAAATCTGGTTCGGTATTTTAAGACAAATGGGATTGATATGGTTTATCTTATTTTGACAGTATGCCATTTGGTCGCCCGTTTAATATACAAGTACAGGCATTATAAAGTAGCCCTTACCAAAAGTAACATATGTTGGCTATTGTACGAGGGATTATTGATATGTTGTGAGCCTCGTATTGAAGGAGGTACTCAAGGATGTTCTTTTTAAGTTCTTCTGTTCTCTGACTATCTGTGACCGTGTACCCAAGGACTGGTCACATTTGGTTAGTCTATATCGACGAGGTAGCACTCGAATGTAAACAAGACAAGCGGCTTTTGCAAAATGGACAAAATCGGTGTAATAAAGGTTCATCACCTAAGGACATCCATAATGATATGGTAGCAACACTAGGGAAAGATGCCCCCCTTCATATGCTACAGCGAAAAGGTGGGTGGCGGAATTCAAAGCGCGGCCGACAGAGCCTTGATAACCCCGTCCTGGATGGTCTGTCAATGTTGCAACCTCAGAAATGGTCAATAAAGTACATGATATTGTTATGACTGACAGACGAGTCACAGACAGATATATAGCCAGTAGATCGAGTTGGCATTTCACAGGAAAGAGTACATTCCATTCTGACCGAGGATCTTGCAATAAGAAAGCTTTCGGCCCGATGGGTACCAAGACTTCTGACAGTTGATCAGAAGCACACCAGGCGCCCATTATCGCGTGCTAATCTTAACCTTTTTGTGGAAGATCCTGCCAACTTTCTTCAGATATTTGTCACTATGGATGAAACATGGGTCGAACATTTTACCCCAGAGGCTGAACAACAATCGAAACAATGGAAACACACTCGCTCTCCCTCGCCAAAGAAGGCAAAGACGGTTCCATAAGCTGGGAAGGTTATGGCCTCGGTTTTCTGGGATGCAGATGGTATTCTGCTGATAGATTGTGACAAACAATCAATGGCACCTACTATGCTTCACTTCTGAGGCAGTTACGGGAAAATATTAAACTTAAGCGCCGCGGAAAGATCACTAAAGGTGTGTTATTCCCTCAGGACAATTCTGTTCACAAGTCTGTCATTGCCATGGCTGTCATTCACGATTGTGGCTTTAAATTGATTGAACATCCGCCTTATTCACCCGATCTCGCTTCATCAGACTTTCATCTATTTCTAAAACTGAAACAGCTATTTCAGGCACCCACTTTCAGTCCGATGATGACGTCATGCACGCAGTGGATGACTTTCTGAACAGCCAAGAAAAGGAGTTCTATAAAAGTGGCATTGAGGCCCTTAAACACCGCTGGCAAAAGTGTATAGATACTGAAGGGGATTATGTTGAAACATAATACAATATGTCCGGCTAAAATCAAATCCTTGAATATGAGGCTCACAACATATCAATCGGCACTCGTACAATCCCCACGCTCGTATTTATAAAATTCTTACGATGCAATGCAATGACAAAATTCATTATACATCAAACATAACTTACAATTATTTGCCAAAACATCCAAACAAGTTTACTTACATGCTAAAATTAAGTTTCAATTTAAATACATGTATGATCACATTTATTCAGTGTGGTTTAAACCAAGGTGTGACTCAAGTCGACAAATCAGGTATGTTTGGAATTCATTTAACTGATTGTCAAACATACACATTGTGACATTAAAGAAAATTAACAAATGTAACAAAAATAATCTCGTGAACACAAACTTAATCACGAGACCAGATGATTTTACAATATTTTGACAAGATAAGAATAACTTTTAAAAAAAGAAAGAAAAAAGAATAAGAGTTGCAAAAAAAAAAAAAACAAAAAACAAAAAACTATTCATGTCGCCCCGGGATTCCTGCACCTCTGAAAACGTCGGAATGTCCAAATGAGCATTCTCTGGGATAGATGGCGGAAGTACATGACGTGACAATTAATGTTCCCCGTACAGTATAGGTGGTGTGATGTAGGAGTGTCGATCGGAGCTCCATTTCTTTACTGTAGGAACACAGGCGGTCACGAACTAGGAAATATAATTCAGGCCATAGGAGTCATGATTTAATGAATGTCAGCACATGACATGGAGATCGAGAGAGGGAGATATTGGGACATTCATAACGCTAGCGTAAGAGGAGAAAGAATACCATTGGGTTGGGATACCGTTTGTGGGACAGTATACTTCATTAATTGGAAATCCGGAAAAAATAACTTATTATCATGTACATTTTTTTCAAACTATCGTGTTCTGAGATAATGTTGTTTTCATTTTCCAAGTTCGATTCTAGAAAACTGAAATGAAAAAATGTGGTGTGTCCGGATCACATTTTGTTTTTACGGAAATAGGCTGTGGTATCCAATCTTAATAACATCATCTGTTATCGTAAATTTCGTTTCTGATAATGCAGTATCACATAAAAAGACGTCTTTATTTACATCAAAAACGACCAATCCTCCGATTCAAAAGGAGACAACCGGCGACCCGAGAGCATTGCCCGAGAGCATGTTTGTATATAGCCCGAGTTTCCTCTGGCCCTGACACCAGACATCCATGGTGTCATGGTCAGAACTAGTTTGTATATAAATCATGGCACAGTCAAGGTGTAATTAGATGATATTAATCACGTTTATGATTCATTGGGTGCAGAAAGGTTATAGACCGCTAGAAAGATTTTCTATGTACACAGACAGCTTGCCACAGGTACTTGGGGTCAGGCACTAAAGTTATAATGGAATCGTCTAATTTTAATTTGTAACATCATTTCTTGTCTACTAAGTATTTATGCATCGATACAACATTGGAATCGATTATAAAGCGCTTTTAAAAAAACACCCGTTTCTGGTTGTTATAATATAGAGCTAAATACTGTTCTATATCCTCTCTATTTAACCTGTTTATCCTTACACAGGGCCTTAATAAAGAATTGATAGAATTGATAAAAAACAATCCTATCAAGTTTAAATCACCGAGTACTTATTGAACAATCCCGGTCAATTCTCTTCAGCCATCTCGCCTTTAGTAAGCCCACCAAGGCGATTTGTCTGCAAAAATATTCCAATTCATCACATTTGAGGAAAACTATCAACGCGAAGACGATTAAGTTGGAATGAAGACGTGTTTTGTAGTATTTTTGAAGTATTTGTCACATTTGGTTGCGAAAGGGCTAACATTGGGAATTTAAACGTGTCAGGTAGGACTGTCGTCTGCCCGTCTGGTTTTGTAGATCTCGGGCCGGGCCGGCCAGTTGTCAACTCGCCTAACATCGATATTACTAAAGTAAAGACTGTATTCTAGATTTTGGATGAACAAGCATGTGTATTTACATGAAAACCTACCAATTATAAAATAGTCCGGCTGCAACTGACGAAAAATCCTCTTCTGTGCATTAAAATACCCGCAACGCAGCAGCGCGTTGTTTACATTATTTCCGAGGTCGTAGTCCAATAATTTATTGAAAAAAAACAAACAAAAAACAAAACAAAAACAAAAAAAACCACAAACATTTGCTACAGATCCTATATGGAATAAAAGGGCCAATCATCTAATTTTCAACTGCAATTTATCCTCTACATAACGCATAACAAGTAATAGTGAGGTTAATTAAGTTTTTAACTTTTTTTCCCGCGAACCTGTAAAGGATATATAGGCCATCTACATTGAAAATAGGAATCAGCCGAATTATTTTGTGTTAGCTTGCTCACAACATTGGGTAATGTATTCAACGCTTTTTGTCGTGTTGGAGGAGCCGTTAAATACATTTTGCTAGATTTATTTTTGTATGTGAAAAAATCTCGAAACAAAAATTCACATGAAATTCACATGAAATTTTTCACGTGAAATTCACATGAAATTCATGTGAATTTCACGTGAAAAAAATATTCACATGAAAAAAATTCACGTGAAGGAATATTGCCTGTGTAACACTGGCGGATTTGTATTTGTATGAATCTATCGTGAAATACACCAGAATGCAGGATTTTGCATTTACCTGCTAATTTTTTTCCCGGTGGAGTACCCCCGCACCCCCCGTAATTTGGCAACCCCCCCCCCCCCCCCCTAACTGAAAATCATGTATCCGAACTTGGCTAATGAGATTTTTAATCATCAGGAAAATGCTATTTTTTTTTTATCATTGCATGATATTTCGTCATCAGAAAAATATAATCGGCTTCGTTGATTGCCCCTGTTCAAAGAGACTTGTTAGCTTGTAATCTGTTTAGAATTAATTCGAAATACCCCTGTATGGTTCGTACAGAAAGTAGAGCACCTAAGAAACTCATTGTGACT
Source organism: Pecten maximus (assembly GCF_902652985.1). Classification (NCBI taxonomy): domain Eukaryota; kingdom Metazoa; phylum Mollusca; class Bivalvia; order Pectinida; family Pectinidae; genus Pecten; species Pecten maximus. The sequence goes on along the minus strand of NC_047025.1, from coordinate 10,779,845 downwards.
GTAGGGACTTACCCAATGATCACTACCTCACTTCTCATTTTGAGAACGTGATAAATTACCTTAATTTGACCAGAATACACGGTGGTTGTCGCCACAGGCCGCGATAGCTCAGTCGCGAATCAGTTAGAGCACCTGTCACATTTAAGCTCAGATGAAGGTCCGAGGTACGTAGTACGACGTACGCTCCCTACCCGAGTCGGTTTATGTTTCTCGGGAACCTGAGATGCTGTCGTGGTTGTGTCTTTGGACAAGAAACTTATAAGAAACTCCATAATTGCTCTGGATGGCATACGATTAGCCCCCTGTATGTTCAATGAGGTAGTCAACAATTACTATAAGAAACTCCGCCTCAAAATGACCGTGACTACCCATGGAGAGAAAAACCCAACAAAACGCTACTGATTGCGGAACACATGGTCCTATTCTACTTAACTTTGTGAATGGTCTCCATGTAAATCGATATTTTGTCACGGATTTGACCCATTTTGAGTATGTATTATGATTTTCTGAGCACGTCAGTATTGTTTTGCTCAGAATTCAAAACAGACCTCGCCACCAAAGTGACAATAATTTTAATTACATACATCCATTTCCACATCTTCATTTCGCTGGTCACTTATAACAATAACTTACATGTTTTCCATTGTGTTACCTAGATCGTATGCCAAAAGACTCTCGAGATTTAATACCAAATTATAAATCTTGGACACATACCAAGAACCCTTCATTATACCCGGTGGAACAGTTATGTTGATCTGTTGAACGCGCTGCCAACATTCCTGACAATTAGGTAAAGGCTGATTGGCAATTGTTGTAGAAAAATGGCGGGACATGTGACGTCACAGCTGTTTACATTATACAGCACCAATATTGGCGGGAGGTAGTACCCTATATAAGTAGGTTATACCTATACATATTGTAGATATGATACATTTGTTTGTTCAGACCTCATAGAGTTTATAACTGAAGATTGTCGCGAAACTTTAACGGGACAAACAATATACTACTCCAGTGTTTGGCTACCAAAGGTAAGTATTATATTCAGCTTATATATAACGATATCTCTATTGATATATCGATCGAAAGGAAGCGACATGAAATGCGCCATCATCATCAGACTGCTGCCGAGATCATTAAACTAATACAGTACAAATAACGGTACATTTTCTAGATAATTAGTCTCGGTGTTCAGTACAAAATCTGAAATATTGATCCTCGGAATTCGGTCAGCGACATGTTTAAATATCAGAGTCTACAAAGATGTGTGCTATTTTCTACAACACTTTTATTTATTCCAGTAACTAGATACAGTAGAATATATATATATATATATATATAGAATAAACTCTGAACTGTCAATATATTGTATTTCTTCTCGAAGACAAATCGAGAAAAAATAATTTAACTTCAGTTAATCCAAAGTTTTCAGGACAATGAAAAGAAGTTTATCATTAGATGATTTGATGGTTGCTTGTGCTGTATTTCAATATTAATTTTTCGGAACCATCACAGGTACCGATCGGTCCAAGGCTTATGTTTGGTTTTTATCGTAGGAGTTAACATTTGGCTTTCCTCTGTTTCAGTTTGTCAGTGCAATCACTATGTTATCTAATTTATATATATGGCGTGCATGCCCATTCAAATTGACTGTTTGATACTAATTTAATGAAACCCAATGGTGAATCTGGAATTTGCACTAAAAATATGAAAACAATAATAATAAATAAACAAAAAATGAAATACGTAGACTGGCGGGAGGGGATTGTACATGAACGGACTACATCCATTCTATCGGAGAAAACAAGAAATTGGGAAGAATATAAAAGTTAAAGAATTCAACATCAGCATGCTTAGAAGTTTGTAAGTTAGTAACTCGTGTATCATATTTTGTCACTCTGGAGATTTTCTACAAACATCGCTCGAAATACACCTGTATTCTGATAGTTAAGTATCATATACAAAAGTCGTGCCAGGATGTGCCGTTTTACCATAATCAAAATCTGATTTAGTTTGTGTTCAAATAGTTATGATACATAATTGATACCGTAATTTGAAACAAATACACGGAACACATTAGATGTAGTGAACGAACAATGGAGCCATTGTAAACATGGCCGCTTTGTTCTATAATATATCGATATTATTGATCAGAGATGCCGAGACAGTTACAGCACTCAATATCTCTCCGGCCTTAGTTTAATGTCCGAGATATCTGTCATCAATATCCTTTAAAGTCCACTGAGCCGATTACAATACGCAGGTTGTGCAAATATATCTATACAACATGTATATAGCTATAGTAAACGAAGCTCAGTGGCATAGTACGTGAAGCAAGGCGACTCCTTTGGTATCGACTGTGCTACATAAATTTAATATGAAGATTATTATTGCATGTCCAAATGCATGTATGCATGCAGGTTTCGTAACTGGAGAAAACATATGCACATAAAATTCAATATTTCCTGGATCCGATTAAATCGTGGAATGTGACGTTTCAAAGAAAAAAAAATATTATAAAAAACAAAAACAACAAAAAAACCCGAAAAAAACAAAAACAAAAACTCTTTCAGATAACATGAAATAAAATGCGTATTCTTGTTTGTTTGAATGATATATAGCTCGGGTTTCCTCTGACCCCAACACCAGACGTTCTGCATTTTGATTGGGGAAAACAAATCTCGTATCCAAATGTCCATAGTTTAGCCGATGTTGGAGAGGCTACAATTCGGCTTAGAAGTCGAAAATAAATAATATGTTTTCCCTGCATGTACGGCAGTAAGAACCCCTGTCAAGCAGAAATGCACTTATTTGACCGCTCAGTGGTAACATAAAGTTCGATTAGCAACAACACAAAACTGGCGGAGTATGTCATGTAAAAAGCCGTTCTAGACGACGCACAATTGTGTCAGCACGAAGGAGTGTCGCCATTGTGAAAGCACAGTATTGTTTATTTATATGTCACATTTATTATCACTTTGTTATTGATTCGGTCTCGTTGTCATGTTAAAACGCGACACGCCATCTCGAAACACTTGAGTTCATGATTATGTAGCCCTCGTGGGACGATTTATTTTGTTTTTGCTCTGTACAGATGATATTCCTATTTTAAATCCAAATTATTACGTTGTTTGCGCATGTATTTCTATAACAGGATTTTTTCGCCTCATTACTTCCCCGATATGCATGTACCTATTTTTATTGCTAGGTAGACTGACTGGTACAGGACACGGAACAACCTTTGATTATAGATTTAGATCAGATCAGACGTTGTCACATGCTGTTTAAGACAATAATATTATGATTATGCATTTTTTTACCGATATGTTTGTGAAGTAATCTTCAATAGGGGTAATATTTTAACAGATTAAGTGTGCCTGGTTGAGTAATTCTCATAAACATATAGCCAAATCGCGTTTCAATCGGTCTCGGCGTCCGCGTGAATCTAGATCCCGTTAATACAGATTAGCTGGTCAACTCGATCTCGCCGCTGCGCACGCGTTACACTTACGTCACAATGTGACTTTTTGACATGCTCATATCTTGAGATTTCTATACAGATTATTTTTGTAATCCCTCAAGGTCAACAAGTTGAGATCAATCACTGGAGTCAGTTAGGACATTGGATTCTGATAGAATCATATCTAAATCAACTATTGCAGTAGCATGCACTTTGTGGCAGAGGAACTTCGCCAATTACTGAAGATTGAACACTTAAAAACATTTCTCTAAATTGAAAAGGTGGATATGTCATTTACTTTTCTCAACTGCCGGGAAATATTTTGGATGTTGTTCCATCCGTTGCAAGTCTCTTATACTGTTCACTGGAAAAGGAAGGAACAGTTCAGAAAGATCGTAGGCGCGGGATAGCTTAATTTTACTGCCTGACAAGTTTTGCAAAAATATAAATATGGCCATCATTAATCGATTGTCTTTGAAATTAGCACAATACTTTATATTTATTTTGAATTCTTTTCATGATTTCAGAAATTTAAGATAACAACCAGCAATGGGATATGATGTCGACAGGTTTGTTGTCACCGTCAACGAAGGTCTGCTGTGCTGCATCTGTCGTGACGTGCTAGAAGACCCGGTCCAGGCTCCTTGTGAGCATGCGTTCTGTCGCACGTGCATCGAAGGATGGCTTGTCCAAAACACGCGCTGTCCAGAGGACCGGAAACAGCTATCGCTCTCTGCTCTTAAACCCCTCTTTCGATACATGAAAAACGATCTCAACAAAATGCAACTAAAATGTTGCAACCATTTCTTGGGATGTACGTTTATTGGCGATTTGGAATTTATGCATACCCATGAATCTGAATGTCCATTGGGAACAGTACCATGTCCAAACGAGAAATGCAAACTGATGGTTTCGCGGAAAGATTTGGTTGAGCACTTGGACAATTGTGAATTCAGAGCGAAAGAATGTTCTAATGGTTGTGGTATGTTGATGATTTCACCGGAAGACGCAGCTCACAATTGCATCGCTGAACTTCGAACCGCGTATGATGTTCTTCGGTCGGAAATGGCTTGCAAAATTCAGGAACAGCGGCACGAGATGGAACTTCGTTTGAATATGCAGCGTGAACACATGGTTCAGAAAGAGTCTATAATCCAATGCCAAGTTGACGAATTAAAATCTGAACTATCACGGATGTCGCAAAAGATGAAACTTTTAATGGATTTGGAGATTCAAAGACGACAGGACATAGAGAGACTTGAGCTAGAGAAAAAAGAGCTCATGGAGCTATTGAAAGGCCAGGCCCGAGGGGGCGCAACAGATAAAGGACAAGCGGCTGGTTCAAGTCGTACACAGCTTCCGTCATCGTTCACTGGCAAAGTCACGACCATTTGAGACCCTGGCTGCTGGTGAGTTGATCACTTTCTTAATGTATAAATGTTCTCAATCATCCATCCTCTAAGTCGAATTTATTTTTCCTTTATGTAGTAACGCATTTATATTTGAACAATTGAAAGTATGCTTTATCCTTTCATAATTATTTAATTTCTGTTAAAACTAGAGCCATACCGTTTAAGCCATTTTGTCACAAGCCTAATCAGAAGTTATCACTTTGATAAGTAAAATGGCTGTTCTTCACGTAGATATTCTATTTTTCATTGTACAAAAACATCCAGTAATTCAAAGTCTAATTATTTCTAGGGTTTGACTAGTGACCTTTTTACAACTTTATTCACTTACAATTATTTTATCTATCCACTTAATCATTAATATCAATTAAACCGATTATTTTCTTTAAGGTTTCAAAAACAAACGATTTCTGACGATGGTGAAGAGATGACAATGGTTCACGAATCACAGAATGCGACAGATGTCAAGACCAAGAAGCACGTTATGTAGAAGGACGTAAGTCTTGCTGTACAATCCATACAATTTGCGGTGTTTCAAAAGTTGATGGCTGAATGATATAGGTCATCTGAAACTGAAATGTTGTATCATATCATAGTTTGTTATAAGACCAAGGATCACGTTATATACAGGGATGTAACTCTTGCTGTCCAAACTATATAAAGGGACGTTACTCTTGCTGTCCAACCTATATAAAGGGACGTAACTCTTGCTGTCAAACCGATATAAAGGGACGTAGCTCTTGCTGTCCAAACTATATAAAGGGACGTAACTCTTGCTGTCCAACCGATATAAAGGGACGTAACTCTTGCTGTCCAACCTATATAAAGGGACGTAACTCTTGCTCTCCAACCTATATAAAGGGACGTTACTCTTGCTGTCCAAACTATATAAAGGGACGTAACTCTTGCTGTCCAAACTATATAAAGGGACGTAACTCTTGCTGTCCAAACCACATAATTTGTGGTGATACCACATTTCAAAATGTGATGCATAAACAATATTTTCCTATTGGTTCATACATAAAACTGAAATATATTTTATCATATGAAGTTTTTTTCATTTTCCTACTCAAATACAGATATACATGATATATAAATCTATATAATTTTTAAAATGTTTCAAAATATACTGGTACCATGAATTCTAGTGACCTAGCTATTGTTTGTATATTAGATATGTACTTGTATGGGTTCAATACAATGACTTGTGTATCATCACATTGTTATATCAAACATGTTTAAAACGAAACTCCAGTGTATATAGGATGACCATATGGTAAGTGTTAACATTCTGGGCAATATTTAAAATCATTTTAGTGCATTTCCAAATCATATTATAGATATTAATATACTAAGCATCTGATACTATATTTCATATCTAAATGTACGATATATCACATCATCATTTTTCTATTTAATCATATATTTATTCAGAGTAATGTTTATTTTATCCAGTTTTTATTTTTTGGTAACAACAGCCAAATCCATGAATCTGACAAATGATAAACTTTGGTCAGAACTAAAAAGTTTAATAATTATTCCCTTTATATATTTTTTAACTTGAAACTATGTCGCGTCTATAGATGTTGATATGATTGAAATGCATAATGAGACCATCCATACACTGAAATCATTTGAAGACCAAAAAAGTGCCCTTCCTTTCCAACATTGTTTGATATTGTTTAAAATGATTATCATTAGATATCTTTTGATGCATTTTTAATATACAATGTATCATTTAGTTTTTGCAGTGAACATCTTTATTTTGATACTCATAAGAAAAGAATTGAAATAACTTCAGTGAGGAAGTAATACTTCAGAATGTTTCAATTTCTTATTTCAAATGCAGTGTGTTGTTTATCTTTGACTCAACATTTGAAAATCATATTAGAAATAAATGAAATAATTCAAAACTTCAAAAACAATTTCTGATTTTTATGTTGTCTATGTAGTACATATACCCAGAGACATATATAGACTGATATACCGGATAGTTTTTGTCATTTACATTATTTACCTGTTTATTCTCAAATTAGTTTTCATTTAATTGAAAAAAACAAAACAAAAAACGTAGAAACCATATTTTAAGATACACGAGGCCTACAAGTGTTTGCAGCTTACCTGGAAATTGGAAACAGAAGTTGGTAGAAACTTGGGTTGATGCCAGCCGGATGACTGACTTTGCATCAATAACCTAAAGGTGTAATATTACTTTTATTTCCGCAAGTTTCTTAGGAGACACTTTACCACTGTGACCTTTTTAATGGGAGTCTAGGTCATATGATATCTTCAAACAACAATAATAGACTTTTACGATTGTAACAGTAATCCATGTTATATATCATTACCACAGAGACCTGTCACAATTTATTTCCCTATGCTATATACCCAGTAGAAGAAAACATGTATGGCTATTACGTTTTATAAGTAAATTGTGTTAGACCCCAGTGTCATATTATTACCCCACACTTTATGGTACCAGTAATTGTATTAGAAACTAATTGAAGATTTGCACTCTTTTGAACCTGTGATCTTGAATGAAGGTCTAGGATATTCACTTGAACAACCCTTGTAGCATTTCACACAAGTCACAAGGTACACATGTCATATGAAAGCACTATTATGGTTAACACACAATGCAAAGTTAAAGTTTTTTAAATGTAGGTCAAAGGTCAAGGTTAATGGAAAGTCTTCTCACAAGGAACACACATGTCAAATACCTAAGCTGCATCCTCTTTGTATTAACACAAAACTGTTTTAGAAAAACTTTAACCTAGCTGTCTGCAGATGACGCCGCAATAGTTCCCCCGGACTTCATCCTGCAAGTTAAAAATTGGCAGACTGGTTTTCCTCCATAAATGATGGTAAGTTATTTGAGCATATTTGACAGGTGAACAAGGTACTGCATAGTTGGGTGGTGAGGTGGCACAGTGCCTTTCACCTCGGGGCTGGGGTGTGATTACTTGATCAGACATAAAAAAGGATGGGGTCACATGCCCAATCACGTGTGTTTTCTCCAGGTACTCCAGTTTTCTATATGGTGAAATTAAATCCCCTGCTAATATTTCAAACTAAGCAGTATCTGAAATGAAGTCACAATCACTCCAGCATCATACAGGCCACCAGGGGCTGCTATAGCTCAGTTGGTTGGAGTGCCGAGTGCCGGCCATGTACCCTCAGGTGAAGATCTGAGGCGAGTCATTACCCATGTCAGTTTGTGTCTCAGGAAGCTGAGAAACAGGCCAATCTGTATGGTCATGTCTTGGGCAAGCTGTTTTCCCCTTATTACTCTGGATGGCACACAACAGGCCTCTTGCATGCTGTTCAGCGAGGTAGTCACAAACTACTACAAGGACCCTGGCCCCCAAGACTGGAGGCATCACTCTGCACAGTTAAGTAATTATGACTAGTATCAATAGTTCTTAAGAAAAGGAGATGATAAAAATTGTACACAATTTGTAGTGATGTTTTATTAATTTCTTGGTCAATTTTATTCTGTAAGGAATAATGGTAAAAGCACAATAAAATCTTTCAACATGAATGCTGTATTGAATTTCATGGATGTAAAAGGTTTGTCAGGACTGTAGTATTTTATTCTTTGTGGAAAGATAGCATTCATCATATCAAAACAATAATTCCACTTCAACATAATGAATCCAACACAAGTTGATTAAAAATTCAGTCTTATACAAAAATGTATTTCCTATAACAACAACAGTTGAATCGTGGTGGTCAAAAATTGTGATTTAATCAACAGCTTTAATTTCAAGATATTTTGAAACTTTATCACCACGACTATATATCAGTGTAAATACATATGTTAAACACATACATTATCATGCTTACTGGTGAATATCAATATAAAGGAGCTGTGTAAATGAAATAACTTCATGGAATTGCACATTAATCCAATGGTAGAGCACTTGATTACCTCCCTTGTCAAATCATTCCATTCATTAAATGTTTCAAGAACTCAACTCAATGATTCTTTTAAAAAAACATGTTGTCATTAAAATTCATTTGAAATTTCTTCACATAATATCTAAATTTTGATTTTATTCTGTGTTATCAGAAGTTGATACCTTTAATACCGCAGAAATACTTCCTTTCTGAAAAAAAGAGCTATTAAACCTTGTATCTGTAATTGTTCATTTTGAGAACAGAAATAAAAATATTATATTGTTGACAAGGAAAATTACTTTTCCCAACATTACTTTCAAAGACTGAATTTTTCATCAGTATTTTCAGACATTTGAAGCTCATTCATAACTTCTCCACAACACTGTTGTGAAATTATTATTCCTAGATATTTAAGGGGAACAAAAATGTCTGATTTTAAAAAAGTTCAGTTGATTTTGGCAATGTCTATTTGGTGAAGGATCGCTGATGGTGTCCTGGGTACTCTCTACGCCCTCCACGGAACATCTGACCGCCAAACCTGCAACAGAAGAAATTGAAACCTGCTTTGTACTATATGTGAATATATTAGAAATAGAAGTCAATTTGGCTATATGATGATTTTACTATACTCCTACACTTCATACCTCGGTGATCTTGAAGGTGACCAAGTGTAGTCACCAAATTGTCACACATAAACAATTCCGATACTTGATGTCATTTCACATAAATACATTGCCATCCATAAGTTCACATACACTTTGCTGACAATATATTGAAATTCAGTAAATATGAATATTTAGTTTAATCGGGGTATGAAAAAAATTTTGTTTGCAAACTGTATGAACCCACGTAGTGGATTCTTACAGAAGTTTGCATACAGAAGTTTTTTCATACCTCTATGAAACTAAAAAATAATTGGCATCAACGCTTATAATTAATTTTTGAAAATGATTTTCTAATCTAAAACATGTTTTATGTACAATTTTACTGGTTTTATATGGGATTCTTTTTCTTGAATCAATACGCAACGTCAATTGTCGTATTGTGACGGAATTTTTTTCATAGTGGTATGAAAAAAAATCTCAACCAATCAGAAAGCTGCATTCTGCGTACAAACAATGGAAAATTAAATATAACTATTTGTATTTAATTTTTTTTGTTTTATAACTTCTTATCATAATGCTTTTATTTATATCCATCTGCGACTCAATTATTGATACAGTTATTGACGATCTAAAAATTCCCCAAAATGCAACATTTTTGCAATATTATGTCTTTAGAAATTTTGTTAATTTCAGAGCATATTTTCACAGTATAACAACATTTTGAAAAGGAATAATTTAATACATAGAGTGTAATGTATATGGTATACCTTTAAAAAATCTGATTTTTTTTGTGCAGTTTTGGAATATCTTGCAAATGTGTCTATCCCTTGGACCTCACTGAAACTTCATCCAGATTTTTTTCTTAGAAAATTCTTATTGTCTCTTGACAAATTAATCATCCTCAAGAACTTGTCTTCAATAAATTGCAAAGATAAAGTTTGTGATGGACATGATATTTATAGAAGATTGTGTATAGTTTTTTTTATGGATGGCAGTGTACTCACCACCCCGAATGTTTCATACTTACACTGGTTTAACAAATGCCTATAAAGTCTGAAAGGAGCTTGATTAAATCTAGACTGAACACAAAGTCAGGACTTATTAGATACTCCAGCACACTACATATTTTTACATGAAACAAGGCATAACAGAGGTAGCAAACCTAATACACAATAGAAGTGGCTGTGACCTTTGACCTAGTATAGTACTCTGACCCTGATGACCTTACCTGCCACCACTGCTGTCCTGGTCCTTGTTCCAGTAGCCACCACGACCTTGAGGGGAGAAACGGAAGTCCTTGCCACCTCTTCTCTCACCTTGGCCAACTCGACCTCCGCTGCCGCCAACATCACTAAAAAAAAAAAATTAGGCTTGTAGTTCATGATTCCATGTTGTGAAAAATAAATTCATTGAAACTTTTTTTATCACTAACAGGCCTGTTCTAATCTACTACATACACGTAATATGGTTATGTCGTAAATATAGAAAAAACACACGTAAAAACACTATTATGATAAGTTATGACATCACAATAGATACAACATCATATGATTGTTTCTGTAGAGAAAGTCATACCATCCAGTCAAAATTCATCTCTCTTAAATTGAATTAACTGGGAAAAAATACATCTGCTGTATAGAAAATTATGTCTTCCCAACATATTGGAAGATTACATAACATTCCTTTATGTATACCAATATTAAAAAGAGAATACGGAGATAAACGAGTGTCAATCTTGCGAAATAATGCTTTTAATGATAAGTGTGCAACTTCTCTCAATCAATGAGCTAGCTATTCATCAAGATATTCCATCACAAATCACAAATGTGCAATTGTGGAAGAAAATTCTAATGATACATGGTGTGTCAAAAAAAACTTACTCTCTGTCAAATGATCGTGGGCTGTTGAAGTTGGACTTTTGTCTGTTGCCATAGAAACCACCTCTTCCTCCCCCACCTCGATTACTTTCACCTTTAAATGAACAAAAAATAAATTAAGATTTTCTTCCTTTTCCTTTCAATGATCATAATGAGTGTTCATCACACAGGTTTACCACACTGAAAAATTTAATATTTCATTCAATCAAATTTTCACTCTCACGTCTAGTTTATTTCACACTCCTGTAAGTTGTAATATAATTTATGGCTAAAAATGCTCTAATTACAAATTCATTTAATATTCTTAGTTTTCTTTGACATATGACTGGACACCATTATATAATGACCATACAATCTTGTAATATACTGGAAAACTCTTTGAAGGTTAATTCGGAGCTGCAATGAGAATTTGTATGGAAGGCCCCACATTAAATGCCATTCAATTTTAATTTAGAGCCATTAAAATAAATTTGGAACAAATATTTCAATAATTTTGTTTACCCTACCGAAAGTCTGGTCTTAGAATGATATGCACAATCACTAAATCGATTAAATAAAATAAATATTACAGAGTATTATTAACCCTTTCAACCATAAGAAACTTAAGTGGACTCCGCCATCCATTCATCATTAGAAGTCTAATATGGTCAGTAGGGGTGAAAGGGTTAATACTACAGGTATTATTACCATAGGTAGTGTCTGTTGGTCTGTCATTGTTACGATTGTAGTTTGAGGGGGGCGTGAAAAATCGTCCGCCTCTGTATCCACGTCCTCCGCCACCACGGTCAAATCCACCACGATCAAACCCTCGTCCTCCTCTTCCTCCTCCTCGGTTCATCTCCTGAAGGACAAAAAAAAAAACATGTTTAGCTTTTATGTCTGAGCTATTTCTTATTCAGAATATCTAGTGCATATTTTCTCAAGTATAACTTCCATTTCAAACCAAGTATTAATGAATCAGCGATACTACAAATCCCTTTGAATGGTCAAAACTGTTTCGTCATTTTCAGTAATGGCGACATTGACATATGACCTTCAACCTTTTATTTTGAAAAAACAACTACGAGAAAGCAACTCTGGTATGAAAGGAGTGTGTGAAATTCAAATTTTATTGTTTCCTTTTCACTTGCATTATTGCATATAAACGGTGATTCGGGCAAAAGAATATGTTCAATGGAACTCAAGTAATTCACCAGAAACAGATTTTCTATTAAAAGAAAAGGCGACTATTGTAGATAGTATTGTTTGAAAGTTAGAAGGTTTAAATATGAACACTGCCTCACGACCTACCTTGCCCATCATTCTTCGCTCTGGTATCGGGGTGAGGGACTGCGCTGGAGGCTGCTGTCCCTGAGAGCCCTTCTCTAGTTTCATGAAATCATCAACGTGCATTGAAGGAGGACGGCTGGTGTTGGGTGGCCGAGAGCGGAAGGAATCCACACGGCCACTGTTATTCATCATGCCTCTGGCTATACCACGTCCTCTCATTGGAGCAACTGTTGGAATAAGATCATTATTATAATATGAATGACAATTGAAGGTAGTTTTCCTTTTGCATAAAATTTCTTATTCTTAATAAAGTTTCTATATCATGTGAAACTCTATTTTTTTTATATGTTTGCAAGTTAAAATGTGAAAAATAGCATAAAGTATGGAACATTGAGTATTATATAAAACTGATCAATTATATCATTCTTTGCCAGAGATGTAGCATCTTTAAACCAAGGATTTATTCATCGTTATAATGAAATTACATTGAACTCAATTTAAAAAGAAATTTCATATTAACCTCTTCCAGTGGAATGTTTTACAGTAAATCTGAGAGATTGACTTGAGATTAACTCACCAAAAGGTCGTCTGAAACCACGGCCCCTGTTAATGCTGATTTCTTGAGACTTTCTCCTGTCACTGAAGGAAAATAATAAATATTTTCAATTATAAGATGGAACTTATGTAATAAAATTTTTGTGTACTGATAAAAGTCCAGCACTTGCATGTCCACTCCACCGTCCTATGCTAATCTGTTAGCTTATGTACCTTCCTATGCTAATCTGTTAGCTTATGGATCTTCCTATGCTAATCTGTTAGCTTATGTACCTTCCTATGCTAAGCTGTTAGCTTATGGATCTTCCTATGCTAATCTGTTAGCTTATGTACCTTCCTATGCTAATCTGTTAGCTTATGGACCTTCCTATGCTAATCTGTTAGCTTATGGATCTTCCTACGTTAAGCTGTTAGCTTATGGATCTTCCTATGCTAAGTTGTTAGCTAATGGACCTTCATATGCAAATCTGTAAGCTTATGGACCTGCCTATGCTAAGCTGCTAGCTTATGGAAGTTCCTATGCTAAGCTGTAAGCTTATGACCTTCCTATGCTTACTTACCCCTGCTTGAGTCTTCTAGGTCGAGTAAGTTCCTCAGTTGAGGACATAACATTCTTTTTGAGTTCCTCCTCAAGGTTGAACTCGGGGCAATGTTTGGCACACATACTCTCCACATCAAATCGAATCATGTCAGGCTCAATGTCTGCCTCATCTAACGCGGGATTAGCCAGCCAGTAGGCAGGAGATAGACGCTCATCTTCGCCGTCTGTTACCACAAACACTGCCCTCATGTTGAACATGGCAGTGAGTGACTCGGTTGGGGGGAGAATGGGCTCCACCACAGCTAAGAAAGAAAACAAATTATACCAAAGTCACTGGATGAAAACCTTTTAATTAGTTCTGTGATAAGCACAGCATTCTGATATTTATGATGAAATGAGACAATTTGGTGAATTACACTCCCCTACTGGTTGTGAAATTACAAGAATGCATGGATCCATGATAAATGAGGCGAACCCACACCCCAAGAATGAAGCTCCAGTGACAGGGAATGTAGGAGGTAGAGCCTGGACAAATGTTCTCTTTGATGTAGGTCAAAGGTCAAAATGTAGGTCTGAGTGACCTACTTTTGATACATGACACATTGCCTCACCTTGGTGAATATATGCCCCAAGTATGAAGTTACAGTGTCAAATAATGTAGGAGAAAGAGCCCAGACAAGGTAATAAGCAGAGGGACAGACCGACACAATGCAAAAGTATTATTAGTCCCTCGGATCCTGGTGGGGGACTAACAAGCACAGTGAGTAACATTTCAAGTTTGGCTCAAACTAAGGAGTGAGCTTATTGCAAGAAAATGAAAAATCATTTGTAAGCTAATTTTCTGAACTGCAATAGAATTGGGTAGGCTTATTACCAGAATGGGCTTTGGCTTATTGCCGGAATAGGCTTATTTCCAGATAAATGTGACACACATTTATTTCCTATAAGGAAAAGTTTGTATATTGGCTCAAAAAGTGATAGGTACAGATACAGAGTATTCTCAGATATCACCAGCTTGACGATGGCTATTATTTGTCAGTACATCATATAAGGATGCATTATGGGAAATCTTTTTAAAAAAGGTATCACCACTGAAAATAAATTGACAGATTAGCACCATTAGGGTCAGATAATTACCCATCTTGTCCTGAGCGTCAGAACTAGGTTCTCGCAGCATCTTCATCAGGTTAACCATATTGTCCAGTAAACTTTCCAGGCTTTCCTCCTCCTTAGCACTGTCCTGTAACCATGGAAACAAATCGGCATAATAGATAATGGATTACTGGATCTATTTTTATTTAAGATATTATTGATAGTAATGACCAGCCTTACCTACTGATCTAAAGCCATAAGTGTAAGAATGTAGTTAGTGATAAAGTGTGTTGTTGTTTTTTGTCATAGTGCAGTACACATGTTCAATTTATAATGGCTCTGCTACAGAACAAACACCTTCCCCTGGAGCAGTCTACTAGTCAGACACTTAACCAAAATGGCCAAGAGACTTCCCCTCAATCAAATTAGCTACTTTTAATTTCCAAAATTTATAATACATAATATCCACACATTTTTCCTACATGTAATGTACCTATCAAGGTTTTAAAACCACAAATCCTGATGAAATTATTCTAACTTCTTACATAGACAAATCAGAGCTTAAAACAGAGAAAAACTGTGATAACATTTTGAAATCAAATCAACCCACCTCCAGGAGTTTTTCAAGGTCAAGAAGAGGATGGTTCTCCATACTGGGGTTCCAGGACAGTACAGCGCGTAGCTCTGTTTGTGTCAGGGTGTAGGTCCGTGTCAGCTCCGGTCCGTCCTGTGGAAGCTCCACCAGTAGACGCAGAAACTCCAGTAATGTGGAAAGTGTGGACAAACAGTCGGAACTGTCCTTGCTAAATGTTGTGTTGATTCGGACCATCAGTCGACCAAGTGCTGTCGTCTTCTGCTCCAACAAGCTGTCAAAATATACAAGACTTACGATAAACTTTGTCCTATTTTGATACTGCTTTCTTATATCAATTTAAATTTCACAATTCCCTTACACCATATCTGCAACAGCTCTGTATTTTTTCTAAACTTCTATTGGAATCCATACTACAGTTAATTTGAACATCCATAAACAGGCATACAGCATGACTGTTTTGTCATATAGAGCATTATAGATGGGTTTTGAAGACAATGTTTATTTTTATCTGACATTTTCTTCCCCATTTCAAATTTTAGAAGTCAACAGATATACAATCTGGACATACCAGATGGTCTTAATGGAATCATGTTTATAAACTTTGGCACACTTTCAGACAATATGGAAGGTCAAATAATACACATTTAGAAGATTTGCATGCTAACCTTTTGAGATGGAAAAAGCCATAGTTATGGTCTGTGAACATGACAAGAGTTCGGACACAGGGCAGTATGGAAGCATAGTTGTGGTCAGGATTACCCATATGGTCTAGTAATGAGTTGGTGATCTGGTACATGTACTCCTTACTAGGGCAGGGCCTGGGCAATCTGGAATGGACAATGCTGATTATTGTATATGTATGAAGAGAAATTGATAATTAACATCCAATGTTACCAGACATCTGTAGATACCAGCTATACATCGATACCACCAGATATCAGAAAATATATTAGTGAGTCTAAGGAAGACACCCAACTTGAAAAACATATTTCATTTTTTAAAAGGTGACAATTGAATTTCTGAGTATGATAAATAAATAAATATCAATTCCTACATTTTTAAACAATATTTGTCAGCACGGTCACGAGCCCATGGCTAGAATGACAAATATTTCACACATCTACACAAACCTACCCGCTCTAAAACATGCTGATAAAGACCCATTGGAGATGGAGAGACAAACGAAGCAAGCCTACAGTTACATCCGCTATATGTACCTAAAAGGATAATTATTTTCTGCTATGCTCCCAACTGTGTAAAATGTTATTGACTTGACAGTGAACAATTTGTTTCTTAAAATAATAAAGACATCAAATTATGACAAGAAATGATTATGACACAGACCTGGTCTTGGATGGTATATGCCTCGCCCATCACTATGGCAACCTCTACATCACACATGCTCTGGATGATCGACTGTAAGACAAGAAAGGAGAGATTATCAGTTGAATTCCAATATACAATATCGTAAGAAGCCATCGCAGTAATGAGAAATCTATCAATAACCATCTACAGTTTTACAGCAGGGTTTTTGCCAGCTATTTTGGGAAAGGGTCCCTGAACAAAAATTGGGAAAATATCATCGGCATTTTCCACAAATTGGGAAAATACCATCGGTGTTTCATCAAATTTGGGAATACTGTATATTATAAAATTGGAAAAATATATGAATTATACAAGCTTAGCTGTTTCTTTTCATAATATTTGTACAAATGAATACAAGTCAGCATCTCTTTTCAGGATATTTGTTTTAATCAATCAGAGAATGTTTAATTTTCTGTCTTTAGTGTGCTTAAACTCATTAACAAGCTTGTCAAGAGTGAAATCAGTCAGGTTGGAGATCGTTTGAAGCCGCTGCCCGACTTTCAGATCGGGAATTACCAGTATTTCGTTTGAAAAAGCTCGTAACTTTCATTAAATCTTTCGAATCTTTGAGCAAAATCTTCTTTGCGTAATATTTGGAATTGTGTGACATCGTCCCGAGTCCAGTACTTGATTTGACCTCGGTAAATAGAACGAGTCAACGTACGTAAACGCTTTGCATTAAACTCCCCTTTAAACGGGCGATTCAAACGCAGATATGATATGACTTCAATAAGACTATCCAAGCGCATGCGCGAATCGCAAAACCAACAACAACACGATGACTCACGGTAGGCCTAACATTTTAACTTTGACAAAATAATGACTGGAAGCTCGTATAAATCCAAATTTTTAGGTTGTCTTATGTTAACAGCGATTGGGAAAATACAGACCGGAATTGGGAATATATAGACCGAAATTGGGAAAATATGTGCCAATTTTCAATTGGGAATGGGTCCGTGTACCGGACCCAAAATATGCCTGGCAAAAACCCTGTACAGTGTGTGTGGTTTGGTATGCTGAACTGTTAATGTCATTTTAAAATGACCAGTTCTATTTTTTGCTATTTCTAAGGATAGAAATAAGAAGAATTCGGTGACCTTGACCTTTGACCTTCAGACTTGAAAAGTAATTCCCAAGCAAGCACTTGTGATAAGAAAGATCTACATGAAGTCTGAGTTTGATCAGCCAAAGGGAACTTTAGTTATCACACAAAAACCTCAGCAGACAATGCTGATGCCGAAATAGTGATACCTTTATGTTGCCTGCTTATCGCAAGTGACAAAAAAATTAGAGATATAACTTACGACAATACATTCCTGTGCCTGTATATGGGGGACCCGGTCACACACTGTATTCAGTATCTGTAGAAGCTGTGGGAACAGTTCCACATATTTCTCTTCACCAGCTGGTCTGTAACAGCATACATGCATCATATGAATTTCTGCAGTGTAACTCAATATTGCTTACACTTTTCTAAATAATCTGTAGTATACTGACTGATTCTTAATATACACTAAAGTTTACAGACTTAGGAGCACGCAATCCAAATTAAAAATGTGAGTTTATCCTTACACTGAATTGAGATTGAGCTATGCCCTATGTCGTTTTATGACAGCTTATTCTAACTTACAAAGCTGTCTGACTTTTCATTGAATGCTAGCAGACTAAAATTTCTGAGCTGTTCATTTTTCCTGATTTGTTAGTGAGCTGTTTATTTTTCTGATTTTTTAGAGAGCTGATTATTTTTCCTGATTTTTTAGTGAACTGTTGATATTTCCTAATTTGCTAGTGAACTGTAAATTGACACTAATTTTTAAGTGATCTGTTTATCTATTTACCCTGATTTGTTAGTGAACTGTAAATTGACACTAATTTGTTAGTGAGCTGTTTATCTATTTACCCTGATTTGTTAGTGAACTGTAAATTGACAAATGTGTAAGTGAGCTGTTTATCTGTTTACCCTGATTTATTAGTGAGCTGTTGATATTTCCTAATTTGTTAGTGAACTGTAAATTGACACTAATTTGTAAGTGAGGTGTTTATCTGTTTACCCTGATTTGTTAGTGAGTTGTAGGGTGGCACATTTGATAGAAGGTTGTGAGAGAACATAAGCAAGAAGGTTCAACATCTTGCTGGCGTAAGGGGAGGCAACCCTCTCTTCCTGCTCCTCCACAGCCTCCCCATCTCCCTTGTCCTCTAACCGAGTCACCTTCATTGTCTGGAAACTTTCTATCACGATGTCAAGCACACACCTAAACCAGGGGAGACAATTACACATCAAAGTGAGAGCTACATGCTTCATTCACAATTAAACACAAATAAATTAATTCTGAAACAGATGTTTCAAAAATTGTTTAATTCATTTAATGCATTTTTATAAATGCAGTCGGTAATTTAATTTAAGAGTAGGTTTAAGTTAAGTATGACTTCTGTAAAACTAATTTTGCCAAATGGTTAACATTTTGAGATTTTACTTAAAGTTTGCAAGGGCAAAGGAAGCATTGTTTTTGCAGAAGCTTTGGAATAGTCTATCATTATAGTGTTCTTTATCAACTTGCTTTCAATTTGTCCTATTTTTTTGTTTGCAAGTATTTTATTCCATACTTTAAAAACTGCTAGAGATAGATTATTTGATAACAACCAATTGTACAGTAAATGGAAGTTTGTTGGTGGGGGAGGTGGCCTGGATATTCACCAGGTGACTACATACCTTGTGACCACAAGGGCAATGTGGGCTGACAAATCCGACAACTGCCAACAGACACGGCGCAGGACGTGCTGTAGTGGCTGGCATGTGGAGGTTGACAGTAGCTGGATAACTTCCTGTAGCTGTGGTGTAGCAGCATACAGATGCATGCTCCATAACTTACGCATGTTGATAGTTTTTGTAGACTCCTCTGTACTCAGAGGCTGAAAAAAAATCATTGTTAAAAAATACTTAGAAAGTATATTACAAATTAACAAAAGATTCTGACTCCTTCAGGGCAGACATACTTAAGATAATTTTGGTAGATTTTTACCATTTGCTACTTGGAGTCTAGTTTCTCTGAGATGCAGGCACCACTAATCAAACGGCAAACTCCAGTCAATATTTATAAGGAGAAATCTTTTCTCTCTGACATTGGAAAGGTACATTGTCATTTTTCAGAGCAAGAAAAATTGCTATGTTTACCACCTCTGAATATGACAGACACACATTCCTATCTAGCACACCCATGCGGAATAACTTCATCCAACATAAGTGCATCAGGTAACCATCAGTATGGAACTACTATATTTTCCCCTTAATCTTAAATAAGGGAAGTAATGCTGACATTTTCAAAGGGACCCGCAAATAGGAAACTAAATAGGAGCAGCAATGCTGAAATTCTTTAAAATATACTCTCAAATAGAGTGGCTGTACCACTATAACTATTCTTTTCCCAGAATGGAGATGTTGGGATTCTCCAATCATACCAGTTGTGTTTCCTCACATCAGAACAATGTCTTGGATTTGCCAACTTAAGAATATTCCTTTTTCATTTGAGATGCCCAAAGTTCTGTTATTTCTATATACAACTGTCTCAATCATCCATTCATCTTTAAATCTACATTGTACATGTAGCCAGTGTGCCTGGGAATTGAAGGCGGCCAGATAACAGATTATCAAGGATCCACTCTTAATAAAGTTTTACAGTTCTGTGAATTTTACATGTCATTCTCTTGGTGGTAGAATTTCCAGAACAAAGTTCAATACATTCTATGCATACACTTCTGAATCAACATTCCAAAAACAATTCAGACAGCAACTTCTCAGTAAAAATTTACCTCCTTTGTCTGAAGAGGGAGTGGCAAGGGCAGTAACTCTGACAGCATCAGCAGGCCACTTAGGTAGGTGTAAGGAGCTTTGACAATATATTTGAGGAGTTCCTTGATCACCTTGGTCCACAGACTTTGGCTTAGAGCTGCAACGAAACAATAAACATAATTGTTTATGCCATAATTATTACTGTGAATTATTTCAATTACATGTATACTGAAGTTGTGTACCATGTAGGTCATTAGCATGTCCAAACCATTAGTTCTCACAAATGTTACAAGCTTAGAGCAGTGTGTAAGAATATGCACCCATTTCATTACAAACATATCATAATGGTTATTGAACTCATTCTGAGCTTTCATTGTAACAGATCTTTTAAGTCTGAATTAAGTTACTTAGTCAACAATTACCAGTACTTGAAATATTGAACAGACACTGTAAGGACCAGATGCATAAAGGGCCACAACTCCAAAATCAATGCTGATGTTGTTGTTATTGAATTTGTCTGAGCTTTTATTTCAATTATGCTTCTTTTTAATATAAATTTCTATTAATAATTTCTCAAAATATTGAGTGGAGAGAGCACGTCAGACTACCAACCCACTTACTCATGTGGAAAGATATGACAAGTCTTGTGTTTGACATGTATAAAGAGTGAAGGTAAAGCTACAGAAATGTGACCTTTGACATTTTGACCTTAACCTATTTTCTTCACAATGACCTTATGACCATGGATGCATGTGACCTTTGACATTGTGACCTTGACAATTTCTCTTCACTACATTTCCTCTTCGCTATGATAGTATGACAATGATTTTTATGACCTTTGACATCAAGTTCTTGATCTACTTTCATCACTATGATATCATGACCATTTGTGTGACCTTTGAAATTATGACCTTGACCTACCTTTTTCACTTTGACATTATGACTTTCAGTCGGCCTTACATTTTTTGCTATGATATTCTGACCATTAATGTGACCTTGACATTGTGACCTTGACACACCTTTTTCACTCTGACATTATGACTATCAGATGGCCTTACATTTTTTGCTATGATATTCTGACCATGAGTGTGGCCTTTACCTACCTTCTTCACTATCGGCCTGCTGTATGTCAGGTTGTGTATAAGCCATCAGTGTATCGACCACTTCTTTTTGAATCTGTTCAAGCAAAAACACAAATGTAAGAGTAATTGTACACACATACAATTTTATAATCTTACTGCTTCTTTTTTTTAAACAAATACTGTATGATATGCTATGAATAAAATTCTCTACTGCATTTTGCTTGGTAAACATATCAATATTGGTGACTGTCAAAACTTTGAATAAATTTAAATGAGAAATTAATCATTTTCATCATAGTTACAAAACAATTAACAAAATTTATCCATTTTCAGCCATGCCCAGGTCTGTGATTTTGAATGAAACTTGCTTTAGATGATAGATTTTAGATTCAAAATGAAATCTAATACCAAGAATGAGTGAGCAGAAGTTTTTCTAATATGGGAGATAAAATCATGTTGACACAGGGGCCGATCCAGTAATTTGTCGGTAGGGGTTAAATTTGTCTCCTTATTAAGGTGGTAAATGGTAAATTGCATAAATAGAGGTTACACAACGAGTGATTGTTGGATAAGGAATTTATTTCACACGAGTAAGTTATTTTTTTAAAGTTACAAAAGACATGAGCTTTAGCGAGTGTTTTTTGCAACTTTTAAAAAATAACTTACGAGAGTGAAATAAATTCCATATCCAACAATTTCCAGTCGTGTGACCTGTTTCTACCACAATAATATCGGCTTGAATCAAAGGAAAACGTGGCCAAGTATAATTTCGCGTATGCAAATAAAGTGTACCGGTGACGTCCGGGACCCGGTGATGTGACGTCATTAGATTATTGATGACGTCAATAACATATGCAGCTTGGGTCAAAGTTCACCGTGTTAGCCAATCATCACGTGTGGTATAAACAGATTGTTAATCAACAGCTGTAATGATTAACTGATGGTCTGAGAGTTGAATAACACACCGTATTGTGGTAGAAAGATGGTTTAACTGAGCCTCCCAGATCTACCCCTATAACCAACACTGATAGGTGTACTGTAGTGACTTACAATATGTACTTCCTCCAGGAACATTGACGACAGCGGTACAGAACATAGTACAGTGTGGAGCTCAAACAATACAGGTAGACATGTCAGGTCACGGTACTGTAACAAATAATGGCATGTTCAAATAATTATAATGTAAATTTTAAGTTCTCCACATATATCGCTACATAACAGCTGTCTCCATACTGTTCACAAATTATTATACAATTTTGTATCTTCCAACTACCAGCAACACACTATGGGGTTGATATTAACCAAACCCATATCCACATGTGAATAAAATATTTTTTAAAATCGCAAGTAAAATGTTGGCTGAGAAATACAGCCCCTTCATCTTCATTATCAGTAAATGGTGTATGTGAATCTGATTATTTCCAATGAATGATCATAAGTGTGACCATTGATCCCTTTAATTTTGATCAACGACCACTTAAATCTAATGAGATGAAGAAGTTGTATGATACTAATGTGTTAGAGTATGAACTGCATCCAATCTGGGGTTCATGGGATATCCTTCTATACAAGCTTTGTGCTTTAAACAAAATGAATTCCTACATCAACTGAATGTACTTATTTAGGTGTATCTAAATGTTTGCTCATTAACAAATTTTAACAGATAATTAAGAGCAATAAATTAATGAATTCATGCAATCCACATTTTTTGCTTTAGATATATGGTATATAGAAGCTTAAATTAATGCACCATGAAAAACATGAAAATAAGATTAAAGCTAAAATACAGTCAACCTCGTGGCGTCATGAAAAAACCTTGATATATCTCGAATATTTGAGGTAAATGGGTATATTTTACATAGAATTTTTACTGTAGGAACTGAATTTTTACTTGAGTAGAGTATTCGAGAGTTTGAGATAGCAAAGCTTGACTTCTATGTTTACTGTAACACATTAACAAAGTAAAGGTTTAACAACACAAGGGTCCTTGATTGACTAGTTCAAATAATCAGCCCCACAACATATGTCTCAGGACAACACCTTGACAATTACATGATATATGAGCTCTTACTGGTTCTCAGCCAAGAGAGGTATACACTGTCATAAAGAACAGGTGCTTACTCAGGGATAAGGACACTTGTTACATAGCAAATACTGAAACTATTATTTATTTATTTGCACGATTTATTAGTAACTGTAATTTAAAGGGCAATGATTTAAAAAGTTTTTTTTTTCAAGTTCAACTTTCCAATGATTATACAGATACACAGATAGTAATTAGTTAATATTGACAAATTAGTTGCAGTATAATCAAGATTACAAACATTTTATAGTCAGCTCATAATGTACATGTGCATCATCATAATTATGATCATTTAGTTTTCTGGGTTTTTTTTCTTTGAAGTAAAATAATTTTGAAATGTATACCTGGCAATACTCTACTTGTAAAAAAAAAACCCACAACAACTTGACTATGTGCAACTTTTTTCATACAATCCTACATGAATGCTGACAATACATTTTACCACAGATTATCTCAATTCTCTCTCCATGAGTCATCCCATACATTTATTTGTTAAAAATGTAACATGATGATACCAGTGTGTACCTAGATATTGACAGGTATGCACTTCCTGGTTAAAATCATATCACCTACAACACTGCACAGAATAAATCTAAAAATTGATTTTTGTGATAAGAAACAAGCAAAAAAAAAAACCTGTTTTACGTGAGCTGTGCTGTTATTCATAGCATTTTATTCACCACAGTACTGATGGTGTAAAATGAATTTTGCCTGTCACCACAACAGTATTTAGATATACAGCTAGGGAGCATAATGGCTATTTTTTACACCAATGGAGATGCTTGTAGAAAACGAGAAACATTGACCTGTCAGAATGCAATCAAGTTCAGGATTTTAAAGGAGCAAATCTGACAGAAGGCAAATAGAGATTACCAATTGCATAATGGCTGCTCGCTTTGCAACATTGGTAGAGGATCGGATACATGAACAAGGAAGTGAATAAGAGATATTGGTGAATATCATTCATGTTTCTTTCCTGACTGTGTCTTCACTTTTGAGTATTAGTTGTGATTGTCAACAAGAGAAGATTACATTTAACTCACTCTACAAAATGGACAAAACTGGCTGTTTTTAATATCACTGAATGATATGCCTTGCCTTGCTCTCATCAAGATATATAATTTGGTTCTATGTATTTTTAAATATCTGTGCCCCAAGAATAATACAAAAGACGTCTAATCCAATGGAATCATGAATTAAGAGTGCAACAGATTTATAGAATATCAAAGACAACATACATAATTTAAAGCAGCAACTATAATAATCACCATGGCAACTGGACGACCGTCTGCTCATAAAGGAGAACAGCTACCCATAAGGGTCAAAGGCAGCTCTAACTGTCCAAATCACCGACAAAAGGAGATCATTTTTATATGTATTGACTGTGATGAAGAGCTCATTTGTGCCACATGTAGCGTAACAACACACAAATCTCACGAACTTGTGGAACTCTCTAGTGTGAAAACACAGCAAAACAGTAAACTGGAGGTATTTATTAATAACACTGAAAAACATGCCCTGCCTCAACTGAAAATGGAGATTCAGTTGACCCATAAAGAACTGACAAAGAACAGTCTGTACTTCAGTGGAATTCGTGAAAAAGTGACTGACCAGGGGCTAAAGTGTAAAAAAGAAATAGATAATTTGATCTCAGAAAATAAAAAAATCTGTGACAAGATGGAAGTTCTGAACCAGAATTTACTTAAAACCCACATCACTGAACTGCAGCGAAGAATAACATCACTGGAGAGTCTTCTGAATGAATGTAAACAAACAATTCAAACAGGATCAACCATTCTTACACATGATGTTGTATCAGATATTCAAAAATTTGACTCAAAGATCCCAAATTTGCCAAAACAACAATGGCCTCAGTTTCATCCATGTCAAGACATGCTAGACCAGTTGAAAAAAGCCGTCGGCACCGTTTCCACTGACCAAGCCCAAAAGGAAAAAGTGGTCAAAATCAAACTACTTCGAGAACCAGTTGTGCAATCAAAATTCAAATTTCGACACCATATCACCACCATCTATCCCACACAGGACAGTCTAGCCTGGGTCTGCGATTTTGAAAGCAACATTCTTGAGCTTATAGACTTCAAGGGGCAGACGAGGAAGGAAATCAAGTACCAAGACAAAATTCGTGACATCAGCAGATCAGCGAAAACAGGAAACCTTTGGTTTTGCTGTAGAGAAGCAAAATGTGTGTGTGAAGTATCTTCATCTAAAATGCCAGTAATCAAATTCAGAACGGATGACCCTCTGTATAGTATTTGCGTGACCAAAGACGAATTTATTGTACTGGGCTCTGAAAAAAAAGTAAGCATTTACACGGATAAAGGTGTTATGCTTCACTCAAGCTCACGCCACATATCGGGGATCACTTCAGCAGGGGAGATAACTCAATGCCCTTTGACTGGCAACATAGCAGTACTGAGTGCAGAAATACTACAAAATGACGACTCCAGTGAGGATAACTGGATAGGACAAATCATCATTTATGACAGAAAGTTGCAAGTGAAATCCCACTATAAAGGCGAAGGAATCAAATCTGCAGGAGAAAGATTTGGCCCAGGATCAATAGCTTACGACAGAAATGGAAACTTGGTCGTGGCCGACATGAAGAGGCATACAGTAGAGCTTGTTAGTGGATTAGGGCAGCATATCAAAACCCTGTGCAGTGGCTCACAGGGGCAGGGAGTGATTGGGCTGGAGGATGGACAAGTACTGTGGACAGCATCTGAGCCCTCACCAGGCAAGTGGGAGGTAAAGCTCCTCAAATACTTCTCTGAATGAGCTAGTTGTGAACAGTTACAAATTCTGATCATGAACCCTCACCAGGCAAGTGGGAGGTAAAACTCTTTAATTACTACTCTGAATGAACTAGTCGTGAACAGTTATAAAATTCTGATCATGAGCCCTCACCAAGCAAATGGGAGCTTGAACTCTTTAGATACTACACTCTGGATGAACTCGTAGAGAACATTTTAAAGAATTCTGATCATAAGCTCTCACAAGGTGGGAGGTAAATCTCTTTTTACTGCTACTCTCAATAACCCATTAAGCACAACCAGATCGTAAAAGTGAGCTCATTTAACACCTCAGATTTACAAATATGTGTTTGTGTATAAGTTTAATTGTTCTGTTAACAACATATAACCAGCTGAAAAGCCTGCGGCTACTGCCAGGTGAAAGTTGTAATGAATTGTATTGTTGTTCACAATGCTGCGTGCTCATGTGTGACGACGACTGATGAAGGTGTCAAAGTCGTTTAATACAGACTTTCTAATCACCTGGGACTGTAAAAACACGGTGGCTTGTCAGGTTAGACAGGGGGTCGCTTAATACAGATCAATTATATAGTAAATATTATTGGGCGGTCGTAAATAACGCAGGGAGTCGTTAATACAGGGGGTCGCTCAGACAGTCTCGACTGTAGTTTTGAACAGTTAAAGAATTCATTCATGCTTGTTTGGTGGGAGTACCTACTTGATATATCTTAATTTCCTTCAACAAATTTTTTCCATTATTCCAGTAATTATAAGATTGTGATTCAAGTATAAAACACTGCAAATAAACCTATTTTTTTGTATGAAAGAAACTATTGAATTTATTTAGAAGAGTGTACTTAAAATGAGAAAAATATAATTATATCAGAAAAAATGGATGCATACTGTGCAAATGTTAAATTTCTTTTACGTGTGAAAATTATTGCAATTGGATAACAAAACTGTAATCTATTTTTGATTACCTGTGCATGCTGTAGCCAAATTAATTCACTTTGCTTAATATGTGTGTGTGTGTCTCATATATGAACCATTTCATTTCAGCTTGGTACCCGATATATTTTCACCACACTGATTGAGGTATAACTCTGGGTATATTACTGGAACGTCTGTCTCTGGCTTTTTCCCCTTGCACAATAGCAATTCATTGTTAGAATTTCTTCACTGTGATGTTTTCTAATTGTTCTCAAGTTTGTCAAACACCGAGATGTCCAAAGGTAAGGCATCTCATTTAAGGGTGCTGCATCGCAATTTTATCATAAAAATGTGGGTTTTTTTTTTATAAAATTGGGAATTCTTCAGCTGCTACCTTAAAGAAATCCAGAAAATCAGCCTGTATGTTGATTTTTACTGGTTAGTCACAAAACTTGCGAAAAACATTTAAATAAAGGACAAATATATGTACCGGGATAAGCATTTTATAGTTTATGATTTATTTAAATCATGTTCATGACAGACAATTGCTCAGAAAACAGCATTCATTTCAGGCCAGATGACACCAAACATAAATAAAACACATTCTTTTTTATTAACCAATAACTGTTTGTGCTTAATTAACAAAATGTATGTTTATTTTATAACAGAGTACCAAAATCTTGTGTGGAAATAACAACTTTCATAGTAAACAATAAAAAAAAATTTCTCTCATGTCTCATTTTTTCATGTAAATTGCGAAAGAAAAAAAGTCTCCCTGCTGCATCTCTTTAAAAGAAAATTGGCATGAGAACCAAGTTATTGAATTTTCTTTCTTTCTTGCCTTATATCTCTATATTTATTCAATTGATGTAACTAAGTCTACATTGGAAAATTATTAAAGATTTTAATACACATAACAATATGACAGAATTTATCTGCACATTAGCCCCTGTCCACAAATAAGCCTTTTCTTCATTTTTTATAAATCTTCAATATTAAAACAGTTATCAAAATGTCATTTGCACTTTTTAATATTTCTATGCCAGCTGAACACTTTTGCCTTTTTCTCCTTATAAAATGTGCAAACTAAACCCTGTTCATATTGTATGTGTTGTAAGAACAACTCCATGTACATAACAAGCCTGTAAAAGTTTAGTCATACCTAAACATTTATAATTAACATTTCCTAAAGTGAAAATGCTTTATGTGAAATCTGCACTTTTTATACCTATCTTGTGTAAATCAAATGAATGGATCCTTACCTCTACTCCTCTGGCCTGAATGAGATTAGCCAGCGTGGCCCTGATCATGTTCATTGTCGGTATTATCACCGAGATGTGGTAGCAGATTTGGTCCGAGCTAGGCACGAACCCTTGTTGCCATGGTCGCAGCAGAAACTCACAGGTTTTCTTAAAAGGTGGACAACAAAATATTTCTTTAAGAATATCATTTCAACATTTCGATTGCATATTTTGTACAAACTAAATCAACTGTGTTATCCTTATATACATACAAAATCAAATTACTTTGATGCAGCTGCAAATAAATTATTTTATTCATGGCATCATTCATATATTTTTCATTTCCCTGTAACAGCTACCTAACTGACAAAAATGTACCGGTATGATGAGTATTTACCTGTATAATAAATATTTACCTTCATGACAACTATTTACCTGTATGTCAAATGATTTACCTGTCTGACAAGGATTTACCTGCAGGATGACTTTTAACCCGACAAAAATTTACCTGTATCAAGACTATCTACCTAGTGTATGATTAAAGTATTAATTTTCCGGTATAACAAATATTTACCTGTCTGACAAAGATTTATCTACAATAACTACTATTTACCTGGTGTATGATAAATATTTACCTGTATGACAAAGATTTACCTGGTGTATGATAAATATTTACCTGTATGACAAAGATTTACCTGGTGTATGATAAATATTTACCTGTATGACAAAGATTTACCTGGTGTATGATAAATATTTACCTGTATGACAAAGATTTACCTGGTGTATGATAAATATTTACCTGTATGACAAAGATTAACCTGGTGTATGATAAATATTTACCTGTATGATAAAGATTTACCTGGTGTATGATAAATATTTACCTGTATGACAAAGATTTACCTGGTGTATGATAAATATTTACCTGTAAGATGTTGATAAATATTGGCAGGCAGTCCCCACTGTACATCTCTAACAGATTGAACTTGTATTTCATCTCAATAGGTTCATCTGAAGTAAACGAGGACATCATAATTAATATCTACTTTTAATTTATTATCAATTTATATTTCCTTTTTTGTACTGTATTTCACAGTCATGATCAGTTTGCCACAGTTAGGATTTTTCAGCTTTATGCCACATTTTTATACTATCTCTACAGGCCACAACTTCTATAATTTCATTCCGATGCCACATTTCACATATTGTTTACGTTATGCTCCCAGCCACATGTTTACACTTTCAGACATATTTTCACACAAAACTTCTGTATAATTTTACACTTGATTTGCCCTGCCATGTTTTTACACCTCTAGACTATAAGTGTCCCACCACATTTCACACTTGATTTGCCCTGCCATGTTTTTACACCTCTGGACTATAAGTGTCCCACCACATTTTACACTTGATTTGCCCAATCGTATTTCATAACTCATGTCACCATGCCAAAATCTTACGAGTCCATCCTTTGTAAGATTCCGTACTTTTTAACATAATATATCTTACCATTTGGGTAGTTGCACTCCGGGGCGATGCTCATGTGTCGGAGTATCCTCACTACAGTGACTAAGGGACGGGGAATTTTCTGGAGGTTGTCGGAGTGGGAGCGGAGCTGGGTAATGGCAGAAGCCACTCCCTCATGGTTGTAGCTTGTAATACTCTTAAGTGGTGACAACCATTCATTCAGATCAAGGAGCTTACTGCTGAAGTCTGTAACAAAAGTAAAGTTTTAAATCTGAATTTTTAAAATTTGATCATTTCAGACGTTAAAAGTCATTTGATCTTGTAATTTTTGCCACAAAATTATATTGAATCTTATACTTGCATAGATATTTTTTGTTTTCATTTGTAGAATGTTATTTTTATGATTAAAAATAAATGTTACATTTATCACTACATACATTTGTATATATCCGGCAATAATCCAAAATTAACCTTGAACTAAGTTCAATGTGATTGAATGCTAACAAATTTAATTGTCCTGCAATAAGCCCAACCCCTATTTTAATTAAAATTTATATCTTGGTCCTCTGGGCTTATTACAGGAAAAATACGATATCCACAAAAAAGTGGTTAAAGGGCATCATTACCCATAAAACTATTATAAATAGTGTCCAAATAGACCTAAGTTTTATATTTACCCTTTTCTGCAATTTCCACAAGGCGCTGTCCAAACTGTTGGTAAATATGGACATTATTGGACTGTCTAATCAGCAGCAACAGTAAGTTAAGGGTGTATCCTGCACAGACAGACTTCTTAAGACGTCCATCTCTTTCTTCCACCCCTGAAAACAGAAATAGTAAAATTTCCTTCAAATACTACGGGGGGGTGGAGACATAACGTCCCTATAGGTGTAGTTAAGTGTCAATCCTGACGAAACTGCCGTGGATCCTGAAAGATACTGGAGGTCTCACTCCAGGTAATAACGTATAGAAGGAGTGATCCCAACACAGAGTTTCGTCCAGAAATGTATTCCTTCAGTTGTATTGTACAACTGAAGGAATAAATTTTTGGACGAAGCTCCATGTTGGGATTAGTGTTTGGATCACTCCTTCTATACATTATTTCCTTCAAATAGTAAAACATGTATGACAGAAATAAAACAAAACCTACAGTTTGACTTATTGATCATTAAAAACTCTGAGAGTAAGGAAGAATAGCACTGCATGGCTCTTTGTAGCAGGGGCCTCTTTTTTTGTGTCAGAATTTCTTCACCAACAAAAATCTGCCTTCTCCATGATTTGATACTTTGTATAATTCTAGTTACACATATAATGTGTATAGACAAATTAATATTGAAAATTGTTACTTTGTATTTCTGCAAAACTAAAATGCATATTTACTACCAATTTCTTTTCTTTTCTTTTTTATTTATAGACAACTATCCTGCAAAAATATTCAATTTGGTAAATTATAATCAATGAATCCAAATGGTTCAATATGAGTATCAATATTTTGTAATAAGATATCTAAAATGACATCAGAAGTTTATGACACTATAAACACAAGACCTACCTGTATATTCTACAAAAGGAAGAATGGCTGTCAGATTGTCATCCAGGCCGAGGACATGAACGACTGCTTCCCGTCCCACCGGGGTGAACGTCATTGTGTACAGATTATGGAGGGCTTCGATTGGCTCCACTTCATCCAGTTCCTTCTCCTCTGTATCAGATAACAATTCGTTATTATTATAATAATAACTACACTATATTTGATTCATGTCTGATAAACTATCTCATAAATGTTAAATGCTTTTTATGATTTTTGTGTCCATTTGTTATTGTTCAACTAGCCAGTAGTGACCATGGACAGGTCAAACTGACCACAAGTGACCAGTACAGGCCAAACTGAGCACTAGTATCCAGGTCAGGTCAGTCTGACCATAAGGGATCAGAACAGGCCAATTTGACCAATAGTGACCAGGACAGGTCAAACTGACCACTAGTGACCAGGACAGGTCAAATTGACCATCAGTGACCAGGACAGGTCAAAATTACTGTCTAGTCACTGAGAGTGGTCAAACTTAACACCAGTGACCAAATGATATCTGTACTGACCTTTAGTCTGGTACTGAAGGAGCTGGTCAATGAACTGGACAGCGAGCAAGTCATGGAAGATCTCTAGTCCTAGTCTGTGTAGAGGGTTATCGTCCACCGGTTCATCCCGACTGTATTCCTGGCATATACAATCACACAGGAAAATTTACATATAACGTTAACCATGATACACGTTTATCTAAAAAAGTTGTGAAAGAGCTGTGTTCCTCTCTTTTCTTTAAAACATCATAAAAAAACTTAAGTTTACAACTATGTCTAAAACTTGAAACATTTCTACAAACTACCCAGTATCAGTCACTCTGGTGAGACATTGGACACTGCTCAATACTGATACCTTTAACTATTTTTGGTTTTGCTATTTTTTTTTTCCTTTTTTCCTTTTCTCCTAAACAGTTGACAATATGAAGTGGACAACATGATTTAATCAGAACATGATATTAACCAAAATGATACAATAATATTAAGAATGTTACATTAACCAAAGTGATATTAAGAGGAATCCAATGTGGAATCATTACTAACATTTTCTTGTGTAGCTGCAGATCGTATGGTACCATTGATGACGTCCGGCCGGCTTGAGAGGAACAGAAGACCCTGTTGTGTTTTCACCAATGTTTTCATGAGCTTGTTTATGGCGGGGAACAGTTGGTGATGTCCAGCTGTCGAGGGTACAGACACCAGCACAAACACAGCCTCCAGCAGACCACTTCAAACAAGAACGTCACATTTCAGGGTTCATACGGATTTTGTCAAACCAAATTTCAAGGCTTTTTCAATGTCTTAATTAAACATTCAAGGCCCATTTTACCTGTCATCTAAGTCATCTTGAGAGGGAACAAGAGAACAAAAAGCAACTTATAACTATCCACTTGATCAAAATACAACTTGAAATGGAAATTATTAACGTCTGTAGGGGAGGCGACATGGACAAAGTTGAATCCAAATGATCAGTGGCCAGGGTTTCACTTATCCTAATGAAACCTTAATATTCAAGGCTTTTTCAAGGCTGTAAACCAATTTTCAAGGCTTTTTAAGGCCCAAGGTGAAATTCAAGGCTTTTCAAGGCCCAAGGTGAAATTCAAGACTTTCTTAAGGCCCGTGCTAACCCTGCATTTCTGTTATCTAAACTATATATAGATGAATAATGTGTTTTACATCCTCTGTAATTCATCAGAGAAATTATGAGCATCAAGTGGCCCATTATTTGAAGGCTACTCCAACCAAACATCTGCTCCACAAGAGGACTCCAGTTTTTTTTCACACAGGGACTACCGAAGACATTATTTCATTCTAACAGTATGATATTATTAGCTGTATGTCTCAAGAAACCATATCTTTGCTAGCCAAGGTTTCTGATTACTTTACATTCCACGAATCTTTGGCATATATAGACGTCAGTTCTGGCCCTCTAGTGGAGATTCGAAATTACCACCTTTTACGCATGAAATTTTCAACCAATCAAAACGAGCGTCTACAAATACACGTGGTGGCTTGTGTCATTTTGATGAGATATGTGATCATTAAATTCTATCAATTGATTGAACACTGAATGTTTCCCCAGTTTATGTATTTATGTAAAATGCCATGACATATATAGTGAACGAGGTAGCTCTGTACTAGGGGTACACCAAGTCTGAATGTAAAACGCGATTTGGTTGGATGCCCTAGGATGTGATGTGATTCTCTTACATTATATATATACTAGAAATATTTCTTTTTAAAATCCTGTTTGAAAAAGACATATCAGTCTTACCTGGTCTGGGCAAAGTGATACAGATTGGGATACGGGTCATATGGTTTTGTCTTTATTTCGAATGTGTTTCCAGGGAGGGTACGTCCTGGCTGGCCCTAAAACCGTATAAATTGAAAATAGAAAGCTGAGCATTAAAGGAACCCATAAAGCAGATTTAATTCTCTGTTAACTTTAAACTGTAGTGAAACACACAACAAAGATTATAGTCATAATGTTCATGATGAGATTCATTAATTTTGTTGAATATTATTTGAAAAGATGTTTATCTTATCATAAGCCATTGAAAGTCTGTGTTTGCTAGTTTTTGAGTTTTCGAAATCGGCTTTTGCCATGTTAAGGCAATAAGTGTTTTATCCATTCTGCCTCTGGATTTAAAAACATGATCATACGGATGACTCATTAATAAAAGGGATAGAACGGGTTAAACATCACCTGTCCATGAGACTGTCTGCATTGTTGAAGTTGGATGAAATTGTGTCTCAAACAAATATAGACAGCTAACGTTACTTTTTCTACCCATCATCAAATAGTGAACAATAGTCAACATTCCAGCATTGTACTATTTACTTGACTAAGGAAACAGACATTTTCAAAAGCCTGAAAACAATTTCAGTCCGTTTGTGCTGAAGATAAACATCTTTTCAAATATGTAGTGATAAGCTGAATGCAGAAAGTGATAAGGTCACAGGTGAAGAAGTTGTACCTGCAAACACAAAGACCAGGTAAACATTTCACTGCAATATTCTCAAAAACAAAATAATTGTGATCTGGAATCTGATTGGCTGAACTTACAATCATGTAGGGTGCTATGGCGATGACCTTGGTGATCTCATCCAGACCACTGACCAATGTGTCAATCTCTGTGTTGGTCACTGTACTGGTCATAATCAGGCTCTCAAGGTCAAGGTCAGTATTGTCTCCATCCTTCTTCTGACCAGCCTCCTCTTCCAGCGACGATAAACGCTCAACAATACTGTAAGGAATAGTAAGATCTTTTATGTTCTCTGCATAATTTCCATATTGACAAATTGGTTTGGTTTTGGTCTTGCATTGTTTAACGTCCTATCAACAGATAAGGTCATTTGAGGACGGCTTACGCTGTGTGCGCGATGCATGTGTGTGGTGAGTGTGTGTTTTGGGAGGCTGTGGAAGGTTCATGTTCATCTTGTGATAGCGCAGAGCTGATACAGACTTTAGAGTGATACCTTACCGAAGCATATTGCTGAAGACACCCAGCAGGACACCCCACCTGGTCACATTATACTGACATCAGACATACCATTTTCCCACTTTAAAAACTGCTGAGCACTAAGCAGGAGTAGCATTTTTATAGACTTTTGTATGTCTTGGCCAGGGGACAAAATCCAAAGTCTTCCTACAAGGGGCGAACAGTGCTTTCTATTTACTTCACTTGTGTCTGCAAATTTTTATGCTCAGATGTGAATGACGTGTTGTTCACCGTTTTTTTCTTCTCTTTTTTGATCTATTTATACATTTGTAAACAGTTTCGTAAGCAAATATTATCAAATAACAACAGCAAAATATGGTAGGATTGAAGGTCTGATATAGCAACAAGAATGTAACCTGGCGTCAAAGATCACATTCTAACTGATTTTCACATTTCTGACACAGAAACATTTCCAATATTGTTTTTACAAAATGAAAGCAATAGAAGCAATTTCATGTACTAGTATATGACATAACATACCCATATCTATGTAACAGAGCACACAATCAGTTAAATTTAATTCACTGACTCCGCTAAGGATCTAACCCAGGACACTGAAGGATCGAGCTAAAGAGAAGTTTTCTCTAGCCGGGTGGTATATTGTGTACCAGGTTTATATTTGTAAGATTTATTATGACATTCAATGGAAAAGCATCAAAGGTCCTCTGGGTTATCTTGGCAATTACTGGTAAAACTAGTTAAAAATCATACATATGCTACATACCTTTTCACACTTCCTGTTAGACTAGACAACAACTCATAAATATGAATTTTCTTCAAAAAGGCAGCCATTGCTATGGTTACTCTGGCAACCTGCAAGCATATAATTGTTAAAATGTGAAATATGTAAATTTTCAGAAATAATATGAAAGCCATTCAGTGATGGGAAATTCAAATGTTATGTAATGACTGAAAAGAAGTACTACAATGTATGTTCTGTTACTGGAAACTTTTACTGTAACAGTAGAAATGGTTGAAAGAGTACTTCAACTTTCTAAAGTGTATCATTTTCTGTTACTTTATAGTGAGGTCAAATCGGGTCTAAAAATAATTTATAAGCAACATCTACAAAATAATTTTTGAAAGCAACAAAATTCCTAAATGAAAAAAAATACAAAAGAGTGTCATCTAAAATAAAAGAAATGAAATAAATATTTGTTTCAAGAATAACATTCAAACATACCTGTTTATTCATCATGCATTCAATAAGTCTTTTATAACAGCTCTCCTGTGCATCTTTTGATTCTTCCTTGACCTTTTGACCTTCGTCACTTTCGACCTTGGCCTTTGCACTCTGCTGTGGGTGTTTGCCTAGGAACCACTGCATGCCACTGGTAAAGCGTGTTGACTGGTCAATGGCACGTATAATTTGGAGTTTGAGTGAGAAGGACATGTAAGGTGCCACAAACAGATCTAGTAGCTTGTGTTGGATGTCCATGCTCTGTAGAAACAATATCATTATTATACAATTACTGACATTTCAGCAGGTGTACACAAGAATTAATCATCCATGTAACAGCAAATTCTTTGCAAAGATCATGATTTCAATTGGAAAGTACTAGTGTTGGTGATGGATACTTGGTTCCTCATCTGGATACCCGAAGACATTCAGGGCAATTGATGAAACTTAATATTTAACTGAACAGAAGTCTTGGCATGAAAGGTTATTCATGTTTTAAAATTAATAACGATGTTCAAGACATGAAAATTCCTGTCAAGTTCCATGATTCTTAATTTAATATCATACCACACTATTATTACTAATCACACAGTCCATTTTTTTTTTTTTAATTCTATTCATTTTTGTTTAATTAACACTTGAGAAAATTAATCAATCACTATAAATTTGTGAATTCAGAATATTTCCATTTAAATATTTTCCCAAGACTTGTCAAATACACCATATTTATCCTGTTACAAGCCCCACACATAAACATTTACTTAAGGGCCTACTGCATTGAAAGTGAGGCAGCATTTGTTAGTTTTTACAGGCTATTCAGTAAAATATATATCCTAATGGAGGATTGCAGAAAAAAAAGAAAAAAGAAAGTCTATGCATGGTGGGAACTCTGGACCACATAGCTTATTATTATGATAATGTTTGAATTAAATCACCTGTGGGACGTCCCTGTTGGACAAATCTTAGTCCATCCATTTTCTATTGAATAGCCCTAAAAAGACATTAATAACAGGCTTCTTACCAGAGCCCCACTCGATTTGCACTCTTCTCAGAAGAGAAGCCTTCTAAGAAGATTGCATTCCGTTAGATGTAAATCGAGTAAACCGGGAGAATATAACCCAAAATTAACAAGTTTTTAAGTTTTCTCAAATACTATGATACAAACACATGCATGTATGTGTCATATATCCTTCTGTAGTGAAACTCATCACTCGCCGCCATCTTGGAAGAGAAATCTTCCAGCTTCGAGACGGAAGAGGTAGAAGATCTTCCAGAAGCAGAAGAGCTCCAAATCGAGTGACCGGAAGATATATTCTAGAAGGAGAAGAGTGCAAATCAAGTGGGGCTCTTGCCATGACAAGGGCTTGTTGCCAGATAAATATGGCAGAATCTTATCTACCTTCTGTCCATTTTACTTTGTCCATATAACCATTTTTCTGCAACACACCGTTCTCTCTAATACAATAACCTGAAAACAAATTGAGTCAAAAATCAAAGGGAGATAATCCACTTACCAGACACTTGAGGACAATATCCCGACTACAGGTACACATACTCCCAGCCAGTTTGATACCCATCTTGAGGTGGCGGACCTTGTGGGCAGTCTCAGGCTGTGCCATAGCCTTGACCAAGTCCAGTCCCTCCAATGTCCAATCTAGTAACTGGTCAAGTACATCTAAACACAAATAAACCTCAAATTAGAAATTCTATTTCAATCATCAACTTTAGTAGTAGAAACAATCTTTATTTGTTGTACAACAATTATCAATAATAAAGAAGGCTTTTTGGCCTGGATGGAAACAAGCAAAGGTACCTTGGAAAAACAAATGTGGCTGCCCCGAATAACTCCATACATTTTGCCATCTGATCAAGAAAGCAAACTCCCTTACATTGGTGAATGGCAGTTTTGTTGCACTGCACAATTGCAACCGGACCAGCCAATGGCATTTAATATGATATTTTATTACCCAAATGAAACATTTTCTCATTAATCCTCTATAGAAGAGTATACCAACCTGTTCTGTTTTCTCTGTGTAGCAGATAAGACAAGCCCTTCACCAGGAGACTGGGGACACTTTCTAGTGCTTCAATCCACCTGTAATATCAAATAATGATACCTTGTTACTTTCCTTTTTGTCAAATTTACAAAGCCACAATTATCAACAAAAGGCCCAGTAGTCCTGTACCTATCATATGTTTTTCAGCTTGTGAAGTACAGACTTACACCCCTAAATAAAAGCCTTCCTTTTCAGTAAATGTCACACATCAAATATCACGGGGATTTTGATAGTCTTCCTGCTACAATTGACCTCTGTGTCATTAAATTCATTCATAAAAAAAACTTAATAGGACTTCGTCTAAGCAGGCTTTGGGCAAAATATCATGACACTGTGTCTTTGAATACTCAAAAAGATTTTTAACATATTTGAATCATGCAACTTTGAAAGTACAAATGTACACTGTATTAGATCAAGGTCATTCATTTGAACAAACCTTCATCCAAGTATGCTACTGGTCCAATATCGTTATCATAGTGCTCTCGGTAATTGAGAAGCAATTATTTTAAAGGAAAAGTTAATGTAAAACGGACAAAGGATCCTGTACTACTGGATAAACTCACTTGTTTCGGACAGGTTAGGAAATGAATTGCTAATATTCAAAGCAGTTAAACTTTTAATACAAATATGACTGACCTGCCATGATGGTCAGAAGAGGAGAACTCATCCACAAGTTCCAGTAATGTTGTTGCCTCAGACGGTCTTTCTGTAGCAGGTTTGTCTGTAGCCTTGTCGGTCTGCTGTTGAAGGGCAGATAACTCCAACTCATACTTGGTCAGTGTGACGTCTGGCAGTGCCTATATATGCAAAGCAAATGCAATAAAATTTTAGTAAAATTTGTTAATTTATCGCAATATGCAGAACAATCAACATTCTTATTTAGAATTTGAAAAGGAAATGGGGTATGTGAGTTTCCTTCAGCTTCATTAACAAAGGTAGTGACTGACTCAATATCAGAAGTTGAAAGTCCACAGTCTGAAACACTTACCTTCAATTGTCGATGTGTTATTTAGAGTAAAATATCTACATCAATTTTCAATTTTTTTTATATCATATAAAACACTTGATATCTGTTTTATTCTGTCTAGACAATAAATTGGTCTTTCAATGTGTAAACTGAAAACTGAAAGTGCCCTCTGAATTAATCTGAGAAGATTGGTCACCCTTATTAAGGCAGAACGAGACTGCAATGAGTTCAATTACATCTGAACAATTATATTCAAGATTTTTTTTTTACTTTTACAAAAATGAATATTCAGGACTCTGAATTTTTAAGTACATCTTATACATACCACAAGTTTTGTCACTTCAAACTGGAACGGGTTGAAGGAGATAGTAGCATAGTCGTCCACCATTTCGTACATGTCCATATTCTGGAAACAATAATATAATATCACGTGAAATACAGAGTTATCTAGATAATTCTGCTATGCAGATATTACATTGTAAAGTGGAGTTAAAAATATTAACTAACTGATATAACAGGAAAATTAGCCCTGTTTGAAAAAAAAGTGTTCGAAGAATATTGTATTAAGTGGATGTCCCTGTAAACTCATATGACAAAGTGTGATCTTGAAAAAAAAGGTCATAAGGAGAAAGAGTAGTCTTTTCAATAGAATGGATAATATTGAGTGTATGTTCTTGAAAACAGGTCATAATCAAAAAGGAAAAACAAAGTGAGATCTTGAGAATCTGTCAACTGCTTTGAGACTGCTATGCTGCTGTGATGTAGCGATACATAAAACTCCAAATTATAATAAAAACAAAACTCCAAATCTTTATCATTAAATATAAAACTACAAATTATTATTAATATAAAACTCAAAATCATTATTATTATAATTATTATCTTTACACAGGGACATAATAACAATGTGTTTTAAAACGTTTGAACATGAACCAGAATTATTAGATAGATACACTTACCGACATCATGTCATCACCATCGATTTCCATTTCATCATCAGAAGAGATATTTTCATACGTATCATCCACCTCCTACAGAATAATACATTATATAAAACAAAAAATACAGCAGTTGTAATTTTACTTCATATCTTATATTATGTTGATTTTATGGTATGTGACAATGAAGGAAGTGTATATGTTTTGTAAGTCAATAAAAAAAATGTCCAGGTTTCCCAGACTTGACAAATTAAAAAAATAGATGTTTTGATGAAGAGAAACGTTTATACCTGGATTTCTCCATCAGAAGAAAACATGGGACCCGGTGACTGATCAGGAGTTAGCTGGTCAAAGATGGGCTGGCCCACCTCATCGATGATCTCCCCTGCAAAACAGAGAAATTATGAACATACATTTATAGATAAGTCTTACCACTTCTTCTTATAGACACTTAAAATTCCTTTTCCTGTTACATTTCTGTTATTTTCGCAGAGATGTTCATCACAGCATCATGTGTTTACTAATCATCCAGGACCTATGGAAAGATAAATATGGTATGATTTATATCGGAAGAAATATTTTGAAAAGACCTCTAAAAAAAAAAAATTTTTTTTTTTATTTATTTGTCAGATTTCTGTGTTACCTGCTTCCATGATTTCTTCGTGGGGTTGTGAAGGTTCCCTAAGGGCCTCTCGTGGCTCCCGAGGTTGTCTGATGATTGGGATCGGAGATTCCTCTGGCTGGGGCAGCTCCTGGGGAGGGGATAGCGGAGTCTGTATAGGTGCAGGCGACCTTTGGTGCACTGGTGACTTTGGGTGAACAGGTGACCTTGGGTGAATTGGTGACCTTGGATGCATTTCTGAAGGTGTCCTTGACCTTGAAACTGGAGATCTAAATGGTCCTGGGGATCTTGGGGAATAAGACCTTCTTGGAGTTCTTGAACGCGACCTGGACCTCCTTGGTGACCTTGAATATGACCTTCTTGGGGATCTTGAATATGACCTTCGTGGAGATCTTGAAAATGACCTCCTTGGAGATCTAGAAGATCGTCTTGGAGATCTTGAGTATGATCTTGATCTAGAATAAGACCTTGACCTAGACCTTGATCGTGATCTGGAGTCTGACCTAGATCTTGATCGTGATCGGGAACGTGATCTTGACCAATTCCGTTTTGAAGGACTTCTTGGCCAGTCCCTAGGACTTCGATCTCCATAGTCTTTTGTTTTATCTCTAAACCCTGTATCACGTTCCCTTTCTCGTTCACGAAACTTTTCCCAAACCTTCTCCCTTCGTTCTTTTTCCCCCATTTCCCTCCCTCTGTATTCCCTATCCCTAGAACTCTCTCTAGATTGGTCATATTCCCTTTCTCGACTATTGGAATCTCCATGTGGCCTGTAGTCTTTTTCATATGAACCCTGAGACCTGTTTTCCTCATAAACATCTCTACTCTCATAGTTCTCACGTTTCTCTGATGAAAAATCCCTGGGAGGCTCACGTCCATCGAAGTGACCTCCATCACGAGTGTCAATGAGTCCGAGCTTAGGACTCTGAATGAATTCTTGCATTATGTCTCTATGTTGGGATGTTGGGTGAAGAGCTCTGTCAAATGGAGCTTCCACACCTCTGTACATGTCAGATGGGGGTTGTCCGGGGATTTGTGGTGGGGGGATATTAGTCTGTGGGGGTGGCACTGGTTGAGGGGGTGGATGTGTGAGATTTGGAGGGGGATGAGACATGTTGGGGAGAGGCTGAGGCTGGGAGTGTGCAGCTTGCTGCTGTTTCTGCTGAAGTTGAACCTGTTGCTGTATATAGTCTAAGGGGTGTTGTTGTGGAGGTTTTGACTGCGCCGCCCGAGGGGGCGGAGGCTCCCACTCAGACCGCGGAATATCGGCTGTTGTTGACACAGGTCTTGCTGGTGTTTGCTCCCAATCTGGACGTGCCATCTCTGTGGACCCAGCACTTCTTGTTTCAATAGCTGATAAATAACATGAAATAATTCCAACTTAAAAAATGAAGATGATACACCACTGATTTAAAAAAGCTTGAAATATAGAGGCAGTGCATGATTAACTTTTTATTAGATGCAATAGAAATTGAAGTTGGTATTAGCAGAGAGCATGTAGCTTTTGGTATTGTATAAAAAAATTATAACAGCTTATTCTTGTTTTCAATTGATCATCATTACTCTTTGTCAGACATGTAGCATCTTTAAGAAATATCAAGTTAATCTTGCAATACAAATACAGAAAAACAGCATACCTGGTATGGTAGTCGGACCGAAATATTGGGTATATTGATAAATTAAATGTATGATAGGATTTACTGCACACTGTGTACATAGCTTACGGTTCTTTTGTCTGACTTGTGGAGGTGGTGGGGGTGGTGGCGAGGAGTGATCTGGCTTCACCACGGTCAACGTCCCATAGATAGCAATGGTGATGGTGGTGTACCATCCCTTCAGTATCAGTCCATCTGTCGGAATCTGTAGCCAAACACAACAGTTCATGTACAAATAATGAAAATACAAACTATTGAATAAAGGTCAAACAGACAACTGATGTATTACTGGTAACTTCAGTGTGGCTTGGTTTAGTATTGTTTAATGTCCTATCAACAGCTGTAGTCATTTTAGGACGGCTTTGGTGTGGATCACATATAGAAAGTCTTTATCATTCTGGTGAGTGAGTTATAGGGGTTCAAAACCTACGTGGGGCAGTTGCCAGGTACTGACTGTAGGCCGGTGTTTTTTTCTCCGGGTACTCCGGCTTTCCTCCACCTCCAAACCTGGCACGTCCTTAAATGACCCTGGCTGTTAATAGGACGTTAAACAAAAACAAACAAACAAACCAAAGAGTTATAGTGAGTTACAATGCATGTTCATAAATACATATTTATACAGAGCATTAAATAGTTCATCAAAGCACACTCACCTCTGCTCCTTCTGCTCGTAGCTTGATATCCACATTCTGTTTGTAATCTAATCTGAAAACCAAACAACT
This sequence comes from Pecten maximus, assembly GCF_902652985.1. NCBI lineage: Eukaryota > Metazoa > Mollusca > Bivalvia > Pectinida > Pectinidae > Pecten > Pecten maximus. Next base: position 10,736,606 of record NC_047025.1, on the reverse strand, counting down.
GGTTTAACATTTGCATACTGGGGTAGCCATTCACCTGACAAACATATAAAACACAAGTACAAACTTTAAACATTCTTGTACAGACCACCTCATCTTTCTTTTCCTTATTTTTCTTCTTATTTTGTTGGTACAGTACAATAATTTAGGTTTATCAAATGACTTCGAAATACTGTAAACATGGAAATGTATGCGAGGGGGAAATTTACGCTAATTACGTAGAGTCCTTTTGATCGCAAGAATTTCCCCCACACGTATAATTTCCCCCCCACATATACTTTTGATATCAATTTCCGTAAAATCTTACTTCAAACGAATATGAATTGATTGCGAAAATTACCCCGCCGCATATAGTTAAGTAAACTTTGCATATCGAAATCGCGAAATTCATTCCACACAAAAATTACCACGCTTACAGTAAGAAACAGTATACTTTTTTAAAATATCAAATATTCATTCATTTTTTTGTCAGAACTATTTTGAAATCATATCGGAACCCACAATATCATTTAGACTGGGACACTAATAATACTGAGCTGTCCTATTTTTGGATTGGATGAATTATGCAGATATTTGTGTTACACATAAATATCTACTGTATGTGGTCACAACAAGGATGAAAATGGTATTCAACCATGGACTTCTAGACTTCTACAATATCAGTTGTGTAATTTTTAAATACAGAATGTTATGATATGAGTTTGAACATGTTGTATGAATGTTTGTTTTGTCTTTTGTAAAAAAAACATTTCTATCCATAATAAATAGCACTATAGCTAGAACCTGATTACAGATTTTGTTCTCTGTGACAGACACCACAATTACATCAATCTAATTTGTGTTGCCTTGTACAGTCCACAGGTATTTCAAATAATAATTGCATATACACAACAACCTATTTTTGTTGTTTCTTAATCACTATAAAAATTTTTTGGTCTTACACTCCAAGTCTTTCAAATGTTGCAGCATTCGGCTTGCTCAAATTGTTGACAAATAATTCAAGTTTAAAACTGGAAGGATTTGTGGCACTGCAAAAATGAAAAAAAAAACATTAATATAATCAGGGCATCCAGTTGACACTCAACTTTTAGCAATTTCAAAAGTCAAATCACCATTTCTCAGAAATCTGAAGGGTCAAAACATATCTTAAAAAGACATCTCCCTTCAAACTCAAGAGTCAAATATGACTTTGGAGGGAGTCCAAAACATACCTACTTTCATTGGTCTACTGGATTCCCTGATAATTATGAATTCGTTAATCTTATAACTTTAAAAAATGTTTTAAATTTTCACTTTAAAGCCTCTCTATGCTTTTGCTTATAAATGAAAATATTTTATCAAGTTAAACCTCATAATCCCTTACAGATTCAACTTCATTTAATTTCTGTCAAATCTGGTCAGTTATGTCAACAATTCATATACATGGTATGTAAAGTATGACTATGTAATAAACATCTAAAAATAAAATGTGCACGCCAGTTAACAAACCCTGATGATCAACAGAAAATCATGGGTTTGTTTATCAAAGGCCAAGAATTAAAGATTCGCTACCAATTGATGCTGGCATTTCACGTTTAACCTTTCTTTATTTTTTGTCTAACAGATTCACATTGACTATGTAAGTCGTAAGCACCCCCCCCCCCCCCCCCCCCCCCCCCCCCCCCCCCCTGCTCAATCCATTCCTTTTCTTTGTCTTTGCAGCAGCAACAATATGTCTGATTGACTTTGAGCTTCTGATGCGTTTGAGCCCGTCTTCAATTGCCAGTCTGCCTTTCTTCAAAACAAACCAGTTTGGGCATGCGTGCGTGACATATTTTCTGTGGCTTATTTACATATAGAGAGTGGAGTATGGGGCGCCGTTTTACTATTTATTCCCATTTGGTGATATCACCTATTCAAATGAGTGATATCACCTATTCGAATGAGTGATATCACCTATTCGAATAGGTGATATCACCTATTCGTTTCATTAAGTGATATCACCCATTTGAATAGGTGATATCACTCATTCGAATAGGTGATATCACTTATTGAAACGAATAGGTGATATCATCAATTCGAATAGGTAATATCACTCATTCGAATAGGTGATATCACTTAATGAAACGAATAGGTGATATCACCAATTCGAATAGGTGATATCACTTAATGAAACGAATAGGTGATATCACCAATTCGAATAGGTGATATCACTTATTTGAAAAATGAATGAGTGATATCACCTATTCGAATAGGTGATATCACGGATTGAATAGGTGATATCACCAAATGGGAATAAATAGTAAAACGGCGGTCCATAGTGATATCACTCATTCGAATAGGTGATATCACTTATAAAATTTCATAAGTGATATCACCTATTCGAATAGGTGATATCACCAAATGGGAATAAATAGTAAAACGGCGCCCCATAGTGGAGAACCACATTTGAGATTCCCCATAATCAGTGGGTAGTTTTTCGGTTTTAACTGCAATTATGATAAACTTTCATGGTACTGATTCTCATAATATATCATTATTAGGGTATATCTTCTATAGTTCAACATATTTTTGTGATTTTGTCAAAATTTATATGTTACGAAAACAGGGAGGCTTTAAATATGTCATAAAACTGCTGTAACAAAACCTATTTACTAACTTGCTGACTCAAGAAAATTAAATGTAGATCGAGATAAATCACATGAATCATGCAACAATAATAATTCCCATTTAAAGATATGTATAATGTTGGGACCTACCCGAGTCTGACACCTCCAGGGACATCTGCCTGGACTCTGGTTTGCAGGGGGATCACTCGTACTTCATGGATGATGACTGGTCGAGGGAACTGGACCAGGTCAAGATTTAATTGCTTAAAAAATATAATTATTCGGTTATTAATTATTTTTTGTAGCTTAAGTAAGCTGAGGGTGTGTTCGTTTTTTTTTTGGGGGGGGGGGGGGGGGGGGGGGCTGCACCCTGTCCACCACCCGCAACAAGAGACACCTTTCATGATACCAATATATTTAAAATTAGAATAGATACATTCTGGAGTAATCAGGATATTGTATACAATACTATAGATCAATGTTCCAGTATCAGAAATCGACTATTCACAAATATTGGAAATCGAATTATGAATATTTGAACTATCTATGGATATCCATAACTATTGACCATTTAACGCTGGCTTGCCATTCGCCAGAACTCAACTGGTATTAGCCTTTCAAAGCAAAATTTAGACTGTGAAAATAAATTTTATTTGCGGAGTCATTTGTCAGTTTGTCATGGAGCAAGTTGCAGGATATGGTAGCAGGAAACATGTCATGTGCAGATGTGCCAGAACCCAACCGTAGAATTTCCATTTTGTTTTAGGTCGAGAAGCATCCAGCCTATTGCAAGTTTTTGCATGTGTATGCTATACATTTAATCGCGGTGCCTCACCTCGGCTCCCTGCCCTTCATGTGAAAATGTGTCGAAAAACAATAATTCTAGTTCGGGCCCGGTCTCCGCCATGTTGGATGCTGTGTATAACCTAAACTCCAACGCTATCATTCGTCACTGTAGATAATGATGGTTTCAAGTGCGTACACTATACCATAATAATCCACTTCCGGTCGAGAGTACAAACACGAGGTAGCACACCACAAAATTTGCCGACTAAAATCATGTGTGTGGGTGAAAATAAATTAATTAATACAATTATAATATTTTACACATGTATCACTTTTGAAACTCTCCTGGAAGTCTTTTGTATATTAGCCCTTATCATATCAATAATGCCGCAGCCAATTCCCAATTTTGATACTTCAAAAGATTAGGTCGAGACCATTTTAATTAATAGGAGTCAAAATTAGTATTGATCTCTAAATGGTTTTTAAAATATTTTTACCGACTTATATATCATCTAACATGTTAGTTATCAATATAAAATGTACAACTGTTGATAATTCTGGATCATGAATAAAACAGGGACTTTAAATCTCATTAGATATGCTGATATAAACTATCGCTTATAAATTTATTGTACAGCAATTGAAATTCAAGTCGCATACAAGAATACAGTCGGGGACGTAAAAGGACACTTCATATAGTCCCTTATACAATATATCAACTTTGTTTTCGTTGGTCTGGACGGACGCGTGCGAGGGATTTTGTTATATTGTTGAATGTTAATGTGGAGAGTATAAGATCACCTAGCCTTGATTATAGCATACTACATTTATAGTTCGTGCTGTCGGTGATCTCAATTTTCAAGCAGTGTTATAGCAAAGTTGGCGGTAGGATGTTTGCCTCGAGAGCGAGAGGTCCCTACATGTAGTTCGAACCCAAGCGTGGGAAGAGTATTTTTTGGCATAGCCGTATAATATACTTTTGGTCCCGGTATGACGCAACAGGTGGCGTTACTGGTCAAGATGAAGTACAAATGTATATGATTGGTCAATGTAGCGGTAAATGCAAAATGCAGATATGCAGTTAAAAACAAAACAAAGTTAAGATTGAATGCAAGCTGAATTAATAAAATTATATTCCTGATTCAAATTCTGCCTTATTATAAACAAAAATGATTCAAACCGATATAATTTTGTTATCCGTGCTGAAACGCATTAGTTCGTTAATTTTTTTCACCGGCAGTTTTACATTATTACCACCAGCATTAAAACTATGCCGTTTATCTTTTTTAAAGATATTTCTTGTTATTACTCCTTCATATCACAGATTTGGTGCCGTTGACCACGTGTCGATGTCGAAGCTACATTATTGTACGGGAGATTGAGAAGCTGCTCAGTTTTGAGCTAATGACCCTTGGTTGTCTTCGAGGGCGAAGAAAATGTGAAGGAGGAATCCTTGTAAATGTGGATAGTCACCTATAGCTAATTACTAGCTCTAGTTGGAATTTCAATTTAGCCTAGTAATAGGATGAGAGGTCGTTAGTTCGAGTCCCGGCTGCCATAGCAAAGTCAGCCTACGAATAGATGCACGGTCGACGCTTTTTACCTCTGAGAAACGGACCAGTCTGTGCTGTCGTTGTTACAGATATGCTTTTAGTCAAACACTTTAATAATTACCCTTTGCGCTCTGGGTGGCATTGGACGGACCTCCCGTATGTTGTTCAGTGAGGTAGCCACCAGCTACTACAAGGAGACTCCGCCTCAAAGGACACTGGCTGTACATGTGCACGGGGCGATGAAACCAAACAAACAAGCCAACTAATTCATTAAAAATAAATCTGTCACGCGTCACATCTCCATTACATCTATGCTACAAGCAAACACGGCCTCGTGATCAGTGGACACTTATAATTTCATCAATCTCATATGCGTAGTTGAAACATCGGACCCCACCGATTACCTGTTCTGTAGCTAATGGAGAAGAATTGGATATTCTTTTTGAAGAACCATATATATATATTAATAACAATGCTTATTTATGACACTGGTATAAAACCAAAACCATCCACTTTTCTTTGGGTGTCCGGGTGTTCTATTATTGAAACAGCTTGAAATCATATTCTCGCGCGCGCAAAAAAAAATGATAAAGGGGCTCATAAGGACATCAAGATAGTTCGAGTGGGTGATTTATTAGTCGTACTTCAATGGTACACATCATATAATTATACAGGTTTTCAGAGATTGCTCATGCATACAATTCATTTAATTTACTTCGAACTAATTGATTATACTTCTGTATTCAGATGTTTTGTTTGCGTATTCTCTAGGGGCGCTAGAGAATTAGAAACCAAACTGATGAGATATCTCATAAGGACAGGAGCTGACTGGGACCAAAAAGACAAGGCACAAACCACAGAGCCTGTATAGAAGTAATATATAACTTCACTAGGCGATCTTAATTTAAAACTGCTCAAATATTTCATCGATATTTAATCTAATGACGACCACGACCACGACCACGACCACTGTGATGATGCTATACATTATTTTGTGTGTGAACGAGAGGATGTGTTCTGATCTTTATGTAATGTCAAAAGAATCCTTAGAAAATAATGATAAAAAAAATAAAAAAAAAACACAAATCAATTAACTGAACACTTTGACTTACAGTAGTATTCTGAATACATGTATTAGCCCATCTTATGCGAGAGGGACATGCTTTTAACGAAAAAGACACGATAAATAATTTTTCTTCTTTCTTTTTGTTTATTAAGTTTTAATTTTGCGTTGAATGGTGCCAATATATTTTGTGTCTTTTGTGCAAACCTATGATATTGCAGATGGAAGACATTGCTGTTAAACTTTACTCCCCGAGTTTGCCATAACCTTTATGGTAAAAATTCACATAGATAGATTTATCGTTCAGAATATACAAATGTATTTTAAGTACTTTTGAAAACCAATATTGAACATTGTGACAATTTTTTTTTTAATTGTGTGTTTTTTGTTTTTTTTTTTTACATCTGCAGATTTTGACGAATTTTGTGTTTCCTCCTAGGTATCAATATTTTAGGCTACAAGCACCTCTGCAAACATAAGTATGGTGTAGTTTAATTCATTTAACCTTTTTAACCTTTTTAGCGACTATTGTCATCCAAAGCTGCAATGTCTGTATTTATTACAATCTTGGTGTCTTATTAATTGTTCGTTTGAACCTCAAACTCCGCCTACGAAACCCTTCTATGAAAAAAACGTCAAAAAGAGGAAGTCGCAGAATGTGTATATAAATCGAGAGGCAAGAGTTGCGACGCATCGTACATGTATCTGTAAGATAGACCGAGAGATGAGGGCCCTCCCTTTTTCCCCTCTTTTTTTGTGAACACCAGAAAGACGCCGAAACCTATGACGACAGGAAATTTACATGAGAGAGAGAGAGAGAGAGAGAGAGAGAGAGAGAGAGCAACGAAACGCCACCTATAGAAGCTATTTCAGTTGATGAGCTGACATGGACTATATTGCGTTTGGATATTGTACAGAGTACATGTGTTATCATGCATGCATAAAAGATCAACAAAGATGTTCTACTGGAAGGTACCATGTGTGTTCTACTGCGTTATACTTACCAAAAACCACCGGTATACGTGAAGAAAATTGCCTCGCTTACGGAAAGTGCTGTCGGTACACAAGAAGAAAATTGTCCCGTTTACCGAAAACGTCGTCAGTAAACAAGATAAAGCCTCATTAATGGAAAAAAAGAAAATAGTCTCATTTATGGAAAGTGTCGCGAGTAAACGAGAAAAATGCTCCGTTTACGAGAAGAGCCGAAGATAAACGAGAAGACAATTGTCAGAGTTACCGCAAGTATCGTCAGTAAACGACAACAATGCATCATTTTAGCCGAAGGTAAACAATAAAGAAACATTGCTTCGTTCGTTACAGAATGTGCCAACAGTTGCCGAGTAGGTAAGGCGTGTGCATATCGAATGCATCTGCCGTTATCACGTCATCAATATTTAATTGCATTCGGAAAACTGTAGATCTTATGATAAATATATACCTATTGATGTAGATTTAGTTCCCTAGGGTGGATTGAATATTGTATTACTCATTACACCACATGTTCACTGTTTAGTTCGTAAAAATAGTAGCTGTTTATGGATACGCAAGTGGCAAAACAAAATCGCTACTAAAACGAATTTCTAACTGAAAATCTACAAAACAGTGGAAAATACCACAGGCGCTTGCATAGAAAATTAGAATTAAAAAAAAAAAAAAAATTATATCAGTGGTATGTTAGCTTAACAGATTACACATACCACTGTCAAATAAAAAAAAAATGAAAATCACACATATTCTATGCAAGCGCCTGTGGAAAATACGAACAAAAATAAATACCACCATGTTCAAGCTGTCATATGTGTGATTGCACTACAGACGTGCTTATTTTAGCTTAATCGATTTTTTTAACATACAGAAACTGCCGTTAGCGCAATTATAATTTAACTGAAGGTTTTCAACGCGAAAAGCGCTGAAATAAGATCACCGCTAAAATATTTTATGTTAGGCATTGAATAAGATGATATTCATGGTATTCGTCCTCACACCCAAACTAAACTAAAAAAGTGAAATAACATGTCATATTCTTTTCTTATTCTTATAGCAACAAGGGTTTAGATTAATTTTTGTTTGTATAGAACGTGGAAGTGGAGTCGTGGTATAAGCTGCGGGCGCTTCTGGCCGGGCGATTAGGTGCCATAGATCGTGAGTCCGAAGTCCGGTCTGGGCACGAGTCATAAAATTGTCTTCCTTTGTCATTTTTTTGCTATGTATGTATTGCTAACGTTCTATTATGATATCATTTGGTATATAGTCAAACCAAAATGACCTGTCGCGTTGACCTTTTCGTGGAATATTCAAAGTAGGTAGTTCCATTTGTGCACATGTGTTATAACAAAGCATATTGATTAGGAATACTACTGTGTCCAGCAAGGTGCTGTTTTGGACCATTCGTTTTTGTTACAATTTTATATTGACAACACAGGGATTGTATCATTTATTTTTGATGCATGGTTTACACATATTTAAGTAAATATGTGATCACTTGTTCATATGTTAACAGTTATGTCGCTAAATCTAGACCAGTATAAATACAAATGATGCAGCTGATGATAAGGTTTGTTACATTATAAACAACAACATACTGTAAACGTACTTATTTTAGCGCAATCAAATTTTAGCGCATTTGCAGATTTCAGCCAGTTAGCGCAATGATGAATTAGCGCATCCACAGAACTTTCTATAGAAATGGAACGTACAAAAAAGTAATTAGCGCAATCATAATTTAGCGCAAGGCTTCCAGCGCGAAAAGCGCTAAAATAAAATTACCGCTAAAATATGTACGTTTACAGTATATACATGTATATATACAAAGCACCTATTTCCCCTAAATGACTATAGACTCGTCTGTAATCAATATGCTAATCAAAGTTCCACACGACAGGTCATTCTGGTCGGACTATATGTGTTTTTGTTTAAAGTAAGAAAAGTAGACCTATTTTGTTTATATAAAAATGTTGGTTGTGTCACCAATATACTACTATATGAACTCAATGGAGTGTCGTAAGCGTTTAGCCTTCCAGGTGACAGGCTTTATTACTTTATATTTTGTTTACCGTTTTCTTCCTTTGTACACGCTGTCCTCGGTTTCCATAAATTTTTAATTCAAATGAAGCTTTTATATAATTTTTCTTTCGTTTTAACTTTCCGAACTCTATCAACAGATGAAGAGTGATATGGCTACAAAGATAGGAAAAGACGCGGGAATTCGCGTGAATTATAATATTTTTTATGTATCTATCATGTATCTATCATTATGCTATATCAGGTAGGTGCATTTGAACTCAACAAACAACAACACGTATACATTTATCTTAATCACATTATAACTATATTAATATTCCGTTTTATTACAAGGAAGTAATGGAGAGCATTGGGGCTGACGACGCAACGTTACACTTTTCGGAGCAAGTTCATTCCATTTTACAGTAGCAGGATGCTCTTTTTTTCTGATGCTTACAAAAAAGAAGAAAAGTTGGATGTTCATTACTAACTAGTCGGTTCTACTGGGGACATTATTCATTCATCGTGGCCAAAATATTCACATATTTACTTTTAATTCTTTTGACTAAATACAATAGTTTTTAGCAAATATTTTTTTGTAGAAGTTTGTCAGTCAGAAAGTATCTGTAATCCGACGTAGAAATTTTGCCTGCAAGTTCTAGTATAGTAAAGGATCAGTCACACTACACCTTATAGCGCTAACGGACTTCAAACGTGTAAAATAAGTGCAGCCAAAGGTTTTACGCTAATGAAAGGTGCTCTCGCGATCGATGTACGAGACTGAAAAACGGACAAACATGCCTGAACGCACGACAAACACACAAACGTACAATGAATGCACGATCAATGCATATATAAAGGATGTAAAACGTCCAATTAACGGACATCATACATCGTATTAGTAACGGACTTGCAACGCATAATCAGTATGGGGAACGGACGACAAGGTATTTGTTTGGTTGGTTTGGTGTATTTTGTTTAAAGTCCTATTAACAGCTAAGGTAATTTAAGGACGGCCTCCCGTGCGTGCGACATGCACGCTTGTGTTGAGTGCGTATGTGTGTTTTGGGAGGCTGCGGTATGTTCGTGTTAAGTCTCCTTGTGATAGGCCGGGACATCTGCCGATTTATAGTGCTACCTCATTGAAGCATACTGCCGAAGACACCTAGCAGGACACCCCTCCCGGTCACATTATACTGACAACGGGCGAACCAGTCGTCCCACTCCTTGTATGCTGAGCGCTAAGCAGGAGCAGCAACTACCATTTTTAAAGACTCTGGTATGTCTCGGCCAGGGGACAGAACCCAAAGCCTCCCTCACAGCGGAGGTATTTTTACCGGTCACGTGACATATAAAACGGGTATATAAAAAGGTCGAAGATTTTCTTGGTTCTGCAACAACAGTTTCTGCTGGTGACCGAATAACATGTTCTTCCAAATAACGAAAGCAAATCTAACGTAGGCTAGCAAAAAAGGTAGGTGCAGGGAACGGAGGAAGACTCCAAGATCATCCTCTCCCCTCTAAACGAAGTGGTATTGACAAAAGAGCAGACAGGCGGAGAACAAGACCTTGACTTTCAAGTCTCACAGGAAGAAAGCCTTTCTCAGTCTTGAGACATGCAAGAATACTCATGTGATTTATCCATGTACACGCAGACGTTCTATCTAGTCAAATAAGCACAAGAACTCTGCCGCCGTGATGAGCAAGAGGAAGGCCAAGTCCAGGAATGTAATGCGGAAAGTCCATGTCGATGAAATATGGAAACAAGGACGATAACAACAAGGTTTTGAAAGACCGTATATGGCAGGAAAAGGCTGATAAGCTCCAATATGATGGTAAATTCAAATGCATAAATCTGAATTCAAAAGCTGAGATAATTTCTGCTGAAGACAGTTTGGCAATTTCTTCAGCCGACGACAGTGCATATTTGTCATTAAATCAAAGTCGAAGATGGGCGTTAATGATTCCATCATGGTGCATATTAGGAAACAATGCGCTGAAGGTCAGACGGAGTTGATGGCGTCTCTCAGAAAATTCCTTCGTCGCCTCTGAACCTGGCACTGAGCGCTCTGCTTTCTTAGACTGGATGCATACAGTCTGCAAAAAAGGCATCAGATGACCAATTCGTCGAGTTTCAGACAAACTTCATTCAGATGCAGACCAGATGGAGGCAGCATCAGCGCTCGTCTCACATGTCAGTGAGCAGCAGAACTTAAGAATGTGGCGGCTTTCAGTCTATGCCGAGAATGCCACCCCTACATCTTCTGATGTCTCCATTGCAGAGTCAGTCTCCTAAATACATGCAGACATATATGAAGCAGCCTTACGCCAATCCTGGTTCCAGCCTTTCGGATATTCCAATATACTGTCAAACATTGATGACGCTGATTCCCATCGATTGATTTAATTGTGTTTGCCTTTTCGATTTCCATAGTAGAACAGCAGCTTGACGCTTTTGGGAAGTAGACCAGTGACTATAATAACTTTATATTCTTTCTTTTTATAATATTTCAGTTCTTTCAGTGTGACAAGTGAAAATGTTATTTTGTTTCTAAGTTAAAGGTAATATAATTACAAGAAACTGTTGATTGGTATTGATAAAAAAGATTTGTTATCATCTAATGGAATTTACAAACTGCTACATTGTACATCTGGTTGGTAGAAACATGCTGACTCCATATGATTTTGATACATTTGTTTATGAAGATTGGCAAGGGAACATATTTTTCATAAGTCATAAAATGTTCATTTTAGATTTGTTCAATAAGAAGTCATACATATATGAAGATTTAGAGAATTTGAACAAATGTTCAGATCATGGTGTTCTGTGAGTGGACTGACCCGGCTGGTGAGTTAACCTAATATTTAACAGATTACGAACCTTCTTGCCGTCTCGATTGGCTGTGTTCGGCCCTTTAACAAACTGACATTCAATCATTTGGCAGATCGAGATGGATCCTGCTGATAAAGAGAAGACCGCTTTCACAACATCAAACGCTTTGTATGAGTTTAACATCATGCCCTTTGGCCTATGTAATACACCGGCCACATTTGAACGGCTAATGGAATCTCATCTGCAAAGATTAGACAGTATTCTCGACAGACTCCGTGAAGCTGGGTTAAAGATCTCTCCGAAAAAGCGTGTCTTCAAGAAGAAGAAGATAACGTTCCCTGGTCACATTGTGTCAGATAAACAAATTTCTACCGATCCTGCCAAAAAGTAAGACATGGCCCGTCCCCCAAAAATGTGCATGAGGTTAGAAGTTTTCTTGGGACCTGCTCCTACTGTAGACGGTTTATTAAGGGATTTGCAGATATTGCAAGACCTCTTCATCAACTGATAGGGAAACAGGAGTTATTCACATGGACAGATAATTGTCAGGAATTCTTTATGCAATTGCAACAGCTTCTAGTGTCATCGCGTACACTCAGCTACCCAAACATGGAGCTGTGCTGTCACAGGTGGAAGAAGGACATGAGAATATGACAGCTCACTATAGTAAACTGCTTTCGAAATCAGAACGGAATTATTGTTTGACTCGTCGTGAGTTCCTGGCTATGGTGATGTCAATAAAGCATTTCGGTCATTATCTTTAAGGAAAGGAGTACCTTGTACCTTCTCCAATTTTAAAATCCGGAGGGACAAATGGCTCGATTGTTGGAGGTCCTGGATACTTACAATATGACGATCCAACACCAAGCTGGTAAAATCCATGGAAACGCACACGGCTTATACAGAATCAATCAATGTGAATATTTCTCTAGACAAGAGGGACCATAGAAGGATCAAAATGCTTATTGCGGAAGAGGAGACTCTTAGTCAAGCAACACAGCTTGGATTGGCTTAATTGGCTTAATTGGCTCGAAAGAAATTCACCAGCTTTCCTCAGGAAGACACAGTTGGAGGATCGGTCACTGGGTCCAGTCATACGATGGAAGGATGTATCCTATGAAAATCAATGCAGCACATCTTGCTTGGCACAATGGAATGTTCTGAAATTGCAGGAGGGATTTCTATACATAACATGACTAGACGGAGTCAGGACAGCTTGGCGTAGCTAGGACATTGTCCAAAGTCAGACAGTTTTATTGGACGGGATATACAACCACTATTAAGAATTTGTGTAGGGATTGTCGTATATGTCAACAACGAAGAGGAACACTACAAACACATCGGGGATAAATGGGACAGCGTATTGTCGGAGCGCCTTTGTAGCGAGTGGCCTTCTAGGGCATTTACCAGAATCTACAAATGGAAATGAATATATCTTAGTTGTTACTGATTACTTCATGCGATAGACGGAATGCTATGCAACGCCAGATCAAGAAGCAAATACAATAGAAACGACATCAGTTTGTTTGTCGGTAAGGGGTTCCCAGACAAACTACACACCGACCAAGGAAGTTTGAATCTGGTCTATTTCAAATGATGTGCAATCTTCTCCATATTAAATATCAACTTCGTAACTGTCAAAATAAATCGTAAGTACATAAATCACTGTTGTGTTTATGCTTATAACATACTAATTATACTAAATATTTAGGCATGACATCATAAAGCATCGTCTTTTACTTAAGCTTACTTCAGATAATCTGCGATCGGCTAGTTTACTTAACGAGGAAAACACTTTAAAATAGGCCTAAATTCATATGAGGCTCGTAGTAATTTACAATGAACAGTTCATTTAAATTTGAATCAAAAATAGCACGGCACATCTAACATCTTGCATAAGTACAGCTTAAATACTCTAGGCCACTTTACAAACTGTACATAGCGATCAGCTGACCTTTAGGACATAGCTACTGAAGTAGCTGGCGAATAAACTAAGAATAACACATACTAAACCTCACCATTTATGGTGATAAATTGCTAACTTCGCTACAATACGTTACATCAGTTGTATATAAGGTAGAAATCCGGTCGTGAATTAGGTCCACCGTACAAGAACGGATGCGAACCGGGGCATCACTGTTTATGTTACGCCTCATTCTGTTGCTCATTAGTGTATTCATGTAAAATATACATTATTGTACTTCGTTTCAACTTCTGCACTACCTGACACGAAGACTACATTTGGTATTTTTCAGTGTTTTTATTTGTTTTCGATGTTTGAATTGATGAGATATAGTAAAGTTACGACCAAGAATGCTACTTTCACTTTGTCATCGCATTCCTGATCAAAGCCGGGATCAACTGTCATGGCAACGACGGAGGCCGTGTTTTAGTACAACATTAAATGCACCAACTTGTACGTATAACTTAAAACGTTTCACATAATACAGTATGTCTTTGGAAGTTATCTGCAAATAAAATATTTAATTAATTACGATTCGTTGCATTCGTGTTGTGATTTTTGTTAATTTCTATGCCACCTTTCGACACTAAAAACACTGAAGAGTTCCAATATCGGGACATGAACATAATTATCGATCGTAGTTGTTCCAATAGTGCAACCTTGTATCAAATTTCAAAAAATATAAAATGAGACTTTTTGGATAGGAAATAAACTCATTTATGTAGATTGTGCCTTGCATAGGACTTTTCAGATGAATATTGATATATACTTTCCATTGATTCCCTGATACCTCCTTTAACAAAGTGATTAAGAGGTTACAATTATTGCTGCATTATCAGTGACCTGGAAGGACCGTCATTATAAAGAGGAAAATATGAACTTTCATTTTAAAAGCTTATTGAGCACGTACAACATTGTAAATAGGGAACTAAGGACAAGGGAACGTTAGTGTCGAAGTTAAGGTGCTTATATAATGGAGGATAACATTAACAGTGATGCGTGACAAGTAACCAATAAGGAACTCACGAGGAGTAAACAAAACTCACACTAAGTACAATGTTACTGTACATCTAACTGACAATTGTGTACGGTGGTGGACGTTCCATTTTGAACATGTTCAAAACTTCCCACCGGATGGAGCGTGCATGAGTATACATCGCTGGACAAGGAACGAAGTCGCATACTTTTGTTTGGTTTATTATCATGACATATCGGATAGTTTCAGTTTTTTGGGCCAAGGTCACCGGTACCGTTTTAGAAAAGCATTGCCAGCGCTCTGAAGGTTTCATTCATTGTGAGATATATATTAAACTTAAGACACTAGTAAAGGAGCATAACAGCTAGTGGGGCCGAAGGAGATTTGCATTGCGTTATTAATACTCGGTGTCCTTGTTTATGTTACAGGTAACCATTCGGAATTATACAGATTGCCAATTGTGCTATCCGTAGACCTCAATCAACACCTTGTGTTCGAGTCCTAGTCTCATTCACCTCTAAACTGTGGTTAATTGTAATGCCGTAGAGGAGCAATGTGTATTTCCTTCACCTATGCAATAACCAGAAAATACCCAAAATAAATCAGCCCATTCATCAAATATAATATCTCCGAAGGGAAATCTACTGTAAAATATTTTTGTGTCAATTCAAACATCGACAAAAGCGCCCCAAACAATGCATACTATGTGGATACGTTTACATTTATGTCGTTCCTCAAATGACGAATCGGTTTGTTAACCCGCAATGATAATCTGAATGATAATACGAATAGCATCAATAATGATGCGTTTAATAAAAGATGTGACACCCGACACTGTAACAGGGTACTCACAATATAGACAATGCAATTTTATCCGTCATCGTAACATTTACAAAGTCCGTTCTCAGAAATGGGTTTTTAAATTATCGTTTTAATCATTCATATAATCCATGAAATACCTTTCTAGTGCGTAGATAATTATCGCCAATACAGTATTTATATATTTTTGTCGGCAACAAACCACCACTAATTTGTACTTGTCTGGTACGTATGTGTTGGGAGAATTGAAGTAATTGACATCAGTCTGTGATCTAAAGGTAACCCCGTACCTTCATTTAATGTTAGAAGCCGAATGAGGATATCCTGGTATTGTGAATTATTACTGATATTTTTATTGCATTACTAATTACCTGTAATAATCTTTATTGGTTCTATTTTAGACTGATATGTTTTTTTTACTTTTTTATTTTCTCTTAATAATTAGTAAACAAAGAAAATATTTATATGAAATCTAAGGTAAGAAGAATTTTTGACAAAGCGATAACAAACTTCAATTGACAAATTTCAAATTCTAAGATGGACAACTGTCAGCCCTTGTGTTTTCTATATAAAATGTTCTTTAATACAGAAAAGCATTTCGGATCCGTGGATTGCATAATGCGATGACACAGCAGGTATCATTCATCAGTGGTGGTGGTTCTGTTGGGTATAATCTAAATATATGATGATGATTTATTTTATTGTGCTTAACAGAATACTTCGTTCTGTAAACGTTTTCACTTCAACCGATATCACGGAGGGACGTCTTTAATGGTTTCTCGGAGGGACGTCTTTATTGGTGTCTCAAAGGACGTCTTTAATTGTATCTCGGAGAGACGTCTTTAATGGTTTCTCGGAGGGACGTCTTTAATGGTATCTCGGAGTGAAATGTTTAATGGTGTCTCGGAGGGACGTCTTTTATGACATCTCGGAGGGACATGTTTAATGGTATCTCGGAGGGATGTCTTTATTAGTGTCTCAAAGGACGCCTTTATTGGTATCTCGGAGTGACATCTTTAATGGTATCTCGGAGGGACGTCTTAATGGTATCTCGGAGGGACGTCTTTAATGGTATCTCGGAGGGACGTCTTTATTGGCGTCTGAAAGGATGTCTTTATTGGTATCTCGGATGGACGTCTTTATTGGTGTCTCAAAGGACGTTTTTAATGGCATCTCGGAGAGACGTCTTTAATTTTATCTCGGATGGACGTCCTTATTAGTGTCTCAAAGGGCGTCTTTAATGGTATCTCAAAGGACGTCTTTAATGGTATGTCGGAGGGACGTCTTTATTGTTATCTCGGAGGGACGTCTTTAATGGTATCTCAGAGGAACGTCCTTATTAGTGTCTCAAAGGGCGTCTTTAATGGTATCTCAAAGGACGTCTTCAATGGTATCTCGGAGGGACGTCTTTAAGGGATCTCGAAGGGACGTCTTTAATGGCATCTCGGAGGAACGTCTTTTAATTGTATCTTTGGGGGGGGGGGGGGGGGGTGGCGTCTTTAAAGGTATCTCGGAGGGACGTCTTTAATGGTTTCTTGGAGGGACGTCTTTAATTGTATCTCGGAGGGATGTCTTTAATGGTATCTCGTAGGGACGTCTTTAATGGCACCTCAGAGGGACGTCTTTAATGGCATCTCGGAGGGACGTCTTTAATGGTATCTCGGAGGGACGTCTTTTATAGCATCTCGGATGGACGTCTTTATTGGTGTCTCAAAGGACGTTTTTAATGGCATCTCGAAGAGACGTCTTTAATTTTATCTCGAATGGACGTCCTTATTAGTGTCTCAAAGGGCGTCTTTAATGGTATCTCAAAGGGCGTCTTTAATGGTATCTCGGAGGGACCTCTTTAAGGGATCTCGAAGGGACGTCTTTAATGGTATCTCGGAGGGACGTCTTTAATTGTATCTCGGGGGGGGGGGGGGGGGGTTAATGGTATCTCGGAGGGACGTCTTTAATGGTATCTCGGAGGGACGTCTTTAATGGTTTCTTGGAGGGACGTCTTTAATTGTATCTCGAAGGGATGTCTTTAATGGTATCTAAAAGGACGTCTTTAATGGTATCTCGGAGGGTCGTCTTTAATGGCATCTCGGAGGGACGTCTTTAATGGCGTCTCAGAGGGACGTCTTTAATGGTATCTCGGAGGGAGGTCTTTAATGGTATCTCGGAGGGAGTCTTTAATGGTATCTCAAAGGACGTCTTTAATGGTATCTCGGAGGGACGTCTTTAATGGTATCTCGGAGGGACGTCTTTAATGGTATCTCGGAGGGAGGTCTTTAATGGGATCTCGGAGGGAGGTCTTTAATTGTATCTCCGAGGGACGTCTTTAATGGCATCTCGGAGGGACTTCTTTAATGGCATCTCAGAGTGAGGTCTTTTATGGCATCTCGGAGGGACGTCTTTAATGGTGTCCCAAAGGACGTCTTTAATGGTATGTCGGAGGGACGTCTTTATTGTTTTCTCGGAGGGACGTCTTTAATGGTATCTCCGAGGAACGTCCTTATTAGTGTCTCAAAGGACGTCTTCAATGGTATCTCGGAGGGACGTCTTTAAGGGATCTCGAAGGGACCTCTTTAAGGGATCTCGAAGGGACGTCTTTAATGGTATCTCGGGGGGGGGGGGGGGGGGGGCGTCTTTAATGGTATCTCGGAGGGACGTCTTTAATGGTTTCTTGGAGGGACGTCTTTAATTGTATCTCGGAGGGATGTCTTTAATGGTATCTAAAAGGACGTCTTTAATGGTATCTCGGAGGGTCGTCTTTAATGGCATCTCGGAGGGACGTCTTTAATGGTATCTCAAAGGACGTCTTCAATGGTATCTCGGAGAGACGTCTTTAAGGGATCTCGAAGGGACGTCTTTAATGGCATCTCGGAGGGACGTCTTTAATTGTATCTTTGGGGGGGGGGGGGGTCTTTAAGGGTATCTCGGAGGGACGTCTTTAATGGTATCTCGGAGGGACGTCTTTAATGGTTTTCTTGGAGGGACGTCTTTAATTGTATCTCGGAGGGACGTCTTTAATGGCACCTCAGAGGGACGTCTT
This sequence comes from Pecten maximus, assembly GCF_902652985.1. NCBI lineage: Eukaryota > Metazoa > Mollusca > Bivalvia > Pectinida > Pectinidae > Pecten > Pecten maximus. The sequence goes on along the minus strand of NC_047025.1, from coordinate 10,717,991 downwards.
TAATGGCATCTCGGAGGGACGTCTTTAATGGTATCTCGGAGGGACGTCTTTTATGGCATCTCGGATGGACGTCTTTATTGGTGTCTCAAAGGACGTTTTTAATGGCATCTCGGAGAGACGTCTTTAATTTTATCTCGGAGGGACGTCATTATTAGTGTCTCAAAGGGCGTCTTTAATGGTATCTCAAAGGGCGTCTTTAATGGTATCTCAAAGGACGTCTTCAATGGTATCTCGGAGGGACCTCTTTAAGGGATCTCGAAGGGACATCTTTAATGGTATCTCGGAGGGACGTCTTTAATTGTATCTCAGGGGGGGGGGGGGGGCGTCTTTAATGGTATCTCGGAGGGACGTCTTCAATGGTATCTCGGAGGGACGTCTTTAATGGTTTCTTGGAGGGACGTCTTTAATTGTATCTCGGAGGGATGTCTTTAATGGTATCTTAAAGGACGTCTTTAATGGTATCTCGGAGGGTCGTCTTTAATGGCATCTCGGAGGGACGTCTTTAATGGCGTCTCAGAGGGACGTCTTTAATGGTATCTCGGAGGGAGGTCTTTAATGGTATCTCGGAGGGAGTCTTTAATGGTATCTCAAAGGACGTCTTTAATGGTATCTCGGAGGGACGTCTTTAATGGTATCTCGGAGGGACGTCTTTAATGGGATCTCGGAGGGAGGTCTTTAATTGTATCTCCGAGGGACGTCTTTAATGGCATCTCGGAGGGACTTCTTTAATGGCATCTCAGAGTGAGGTCTTTTATGGCATCTCGGAGAGACGTCTTTAATGGTGTCCCAAAGGACGTCTTTAATGGTATGTCGGAGGGACGTCTTTATTGTTTTTTCGGAGGGACGTCTTGAATGGTATCTCCGAGGAACGTCCTTATTAGTGTCTCAAAGGGCGTCTTTAATGGTATCTCAAAGGACGTCTTCAATGGTATCTCGGAGGGACGTCTTTAAGGGATCTCGAAGGGACCTCTTTAAGGGATCTCGAAGGGACGTCTTTAATGGTATCTCGGGGGGGGGGGGGGGGGGGGCGTCTTTAATGGTATCTCGGAGGGACGTCTTTAATGGTTTCTTGGAGGGACGTCTTTAATTGTATCTCGGAGGGATGTCTTTAATGGTATCTAAAAGGACGTCTTTAATGGTATCTCGGAGGGTCGTCTTTAATGGCATCTCGGAGGGACGTCTTTAATGGTATCTCAAAGGACGTCTTCAATGGTATCTCGGAGAGACGTCTTTAAGGGATCTCGAAGGGACGTCTTTAATGGCATCTCGGAGGGACGTCTTTAATTGTATCTTTGGGGGGGGGGGGGTCTTTAAGGGTATCTCGGAGGGACAACTTTAATGGTATCTCGGAGGGACGTCTTTAATGGTTTTCTTGGAGGGACGTCTTTAATTGTATCTCGGAGGGACGTCTTTAATGGCACCTCAGAGGGACGTCTTTAATGGCATCTCGGAGGGACGTCTTTAATGGTATCTCGGAGGGACGTCTTTTATGGCATCTCGGATGGATGTCTTTATTGGTGTCTCAAAGGACGTTTTTAATGGCATCTCGGAGAGACGTCTTTAATTTTATCTCGGAGGGACGTCATTATTAGTGTCTCAAAGGGCGTCTTTAATGGTATCTCAAAGGGCGTCTTTAATGGTATCTCAAAGGACGTCTTCAATGGTATCTCGGAGGGACCTCTTTAAGGGATCTCGAAGGGACATCTTTAATGGTATCTCGGAGGGACGTCTTTAATTGTATCTCAGGGGGGGGGGGGGCGTCTTTAATGGTATCTCGGAGGGACGTCTTCAATGGTATCTCGGAGGGACGTCTTTAATGGTTTCTTGGAGGGACGTCTTTAATTGTATCTCGGAGGGATGTCTTTAATGGTATCTTAAAGGACGTCTTTAATGGTATCTCGGAGGGTCGTCTTTAATGGCATCTCGGAAGGACGTCTTTAATGGCGTCTCAGAGGGACGTCTTTAATGGTATCTCGGAGGGACGTCTTTAATGGTATCTCGGAGGGAGGTGTTTAATGGTATATCGGAGGGACGTCTTTAATGGCATCTCGGAGGGAGGTCTTTAATGGTATCTCGGAGGGACTTCTTAATGGCATCTCGGAGTGAGGTCTTTTATGGCATCTCGGAGGGACGTCTTTAATGGTATCTCGGAGGGACGTCTTTAATGGTATCTCGGAGGGACGTCTTTAATGGTGTCTCAAAGGAGGTCTTTAATGGTATCTCGAAGGGACGTCTTTAATGGTATCTCGGAGGGACACGTTTAATGGTATCTCGGAGGGACATTTTTATTGGTGTTTGAAATGACGTCTTTAATAGTATCTCGGAGGGACGTATTTAATGGTATCTCGGAGGGACGTCTTAAAGGATTTCTCGGAGGGACGTCTTAAATGATTTCTCGGAGGGACGTCTTTAATGGTATCTCGGAGGGACGTCTTTAATGGTATCTCGGAGGGACGTCTTTAATGGTATCTCGGAGGGACGTCTTTAATGGTGTCTCAAAGGACGTCTTTAATGGTATCTCGGAGGGACGTCTTTAATGGTATCTCGGAGGAACATTTTTATTGGTGTTTGAAATGACGTCTTTAATAGTATCTCGGAGGGACATATTTATTGGTATCTCGGAGGGACGTCTTAAATGATTTCTCGTAGGGACGTCTTAAATGGTTTCTCGGAGGGACGTCTTTAATGGTATCTCGGAGGGACGTCTTTAATTGTATCTCGGAGGGATGTCTTTAATGGTATCTTAAAGGACGTCTTTAATGGTATCTCGGAGGGTCGTCTTTAATGGCATCTCGGAAGGACGTCTTTAATGGCGTCTCAGAGGGACGTCTTTAATGGTATCTCGGAGGGACGTCTTTAATGGTATCTCGGAGGGAGGTCTTTAATGGTATATCGGAGGGACGTCTTTAATGGCATCTCGGAGGGAGGTCTTTAATGGTATCTCGGAGGGACTTCTTAATGGCATCTCGGAGTGAGGTCTTTTATGGCATCTCGGAGGGACGTCTTTAATGGTATCTCGGAGGGACGTCTTTAATGGTATCTCGGAGGGACGTCTTTAATGGTATCTCGGAGGGACGTCTTTAATGGTGTCTCAAAGGAGGTCTTTAATGGTATGTCGGAGGGACGTCTTTAATGGTATCTCGGAGGGACACGTTTAATGTAATCTCGGAGGGACATTTTTATTGGTGTTTGAAATGACGTCTTTAATAGTATCTCGGAGGGACGTATTTAATGGTATCTCGGGGGGACGTCTTAAATGATTTCTCGGAGGGACGTCTTAAATGATTTCTCGGAGGGACGTCTTTAATGGTATCTCGGAGGGACGTCTTTAATGGTATCTCGGAGGAACATTTCTATTGGTGTTTGAAATGACGTCTTTAATAGTATCTCGGAGGGACATATTTATTGGTATCTCGGAGGGACGTCTTAAATGATTTCTCGGAGGGACGTCTTAAATGGTTTCTCGGAGGGACGTCTTTAATGGTATCTCGGAGGGACGTCTTTAATGGTATCTCGGAGGGACGTCTTTAATGATGTCTCAAAGGACGTCTTTAATGGTATCTCGGAGGGACGTCTTTAATGGTATCTCGGAGGAACATTTTTATTGGTGTTTGAAATGACGTCTTTAATAGTATCTCGGAGGGACATATTTATTGGTATCTGGGAGGGAAGTCTTAAATGATTTCTCGGAGGGACGTCTTTATTGGTGTCCCAAAGGACGTCTTTAATTGTGTCTCAAAGGACGTCTTTAATGGTATCTCGGAGGGACGTCTTTAATGGTATCTCGGAGGGACAGGTTTAATGGTATCTCGGAGGGATGTCTTTATTGGTGTCTCAAAGCACGTCTTTTATTGTATCTCGGAGGGACATCTTTAATGGTATCCTAAAGTGACGTCGTTGATAACAACACTGACAATATTATTTCGGTATAGAGGGAAGTGATCCATATGATTATTTAAATCCGTAAGTGTTAAATCAAGATCGTATAATTTGCAGTCTTTTATTGAAATAGGGATTAGCAGATCAGGATGAAAAGATACACCAAACCTACTTTACTCCTATATTCTCAATAACAATGGCTTTCCTAATAAATAACGACTGATACTGTGTTTTGTTAATGCTATCACAGTTTACCTTACTTCGTGTCGGTTTTGGTTTTAACGACGCTGCCATGCAGGAAGGGCGTAAGATTTGTGCCTGCTGCCCCCATTGCATGATCGTAAGAGGCGACTGAATTTGGGATCTTATCTTTTCTCGTCTTTCTTACAAACTTTCTTCTTCCTAATGTCTCCCGTGACAATGCCTCACTTTTGGCCTTTAGTTGAGCGTTCGCCCCTGTGAGGAAGGCTTTTGGTTTTGTCCCCTGTCCGAGACATACCAGAGTCTTTAAAAATGGCAGTTGCTACTCCTGCTTAGCGCTCAGCATATTAGGAGTGGGACGACTGGTTCACCTGTTGTCAGTATAATGTGACCGGTTGGGGTGTGCTGCTGGGTGTCTTCGGCAGTATGCTCCAGTGAGGTAGCACTATAAATCGGCAAAAGTCCCGGCCTCCCAAAACACACATACGCACTCACCACACGCATACATGTCGCACGCACGGGAGGCCGTCCTTAAGGGTAATCTATATAGCAGAATAATGTTGAATTTCAAACACGAATAAATATCTTAAAATTCGCACAAAAATAGTCATGTAATATACCAAAATGTTTGTTTGGACATGTGGTGTCTTAAAATCACAAATAATTTGATGTACATGCTAACAATTTCTTCTATAGAGTTACTTTGTGGTAAGTTGTAGCATGGAATAATTCTAAGTCACAAAAATAACGAAACCTAAAAAAATAGCCCAGCTGTCATGCTCACTAGTGTCAGTAGCACAGGGTAGGAGCATTTTTTTGACCGGATTTGACTTTATGTAGGTATAAACACATATTTTGTTTTGACATTGAAATGCAAATGGCGGCTGTGGATGATATTACACAAATAGGGCATAAAGGGAGGCATTTCGGCCATTAAAAATGCTCCTATATCATACGTCTAAGACATCTGATTATAGTAAGAATGACCGTTTTAAGACAAATTGTTAAACTTGTGAGTTTTGGGACCTTTTTCAGAAATATATATCTTTTACCCCAAACTCAACGGATGAACATTATTTCCTAAAAACAGTCTTCCTTCCATGTCTAGAGTTCTCTATAGTATCTAATATGAGCATTTTTGATGTTTGAAATACCTTCTTATATGCCATAATTGTGTGATATTATTCCAAACCGCCATTTGCATTTCAAGGTCTAAATAAAATCAGTGTTAATACATATTATAAAGTCCAATCTTGTCAAACCAATGCTCCTCCTATTTTGTGCTTTTGACCCTTGTGAACAAAACGACATGACTGTTTTGCACAATAAATGCGATACAAATGAGTTAATTATGTCCCCCTGAAACATGCATTTTTCTCATGTTTTGTTGAAATTGACGAACTACTGAACAAATTAATGTCAACAGCAAGGCTCACAGTTTGACATAATACATATCAACATTTTATCAAGTTACTTCTATCAAATTGCACCCTAGTACGGAAGTATAGCCTTGTAAAATATCAACTGTTTTGGCTGGATTTGCTGTTTAGATGCCCCTTAAATGACCTTTGCTGTTAATAGGACGTTAACAAAATAAACCAAACCAAACCAAATTTTAACGACGTGTTCGGGAGACTTCGGTATGAAGTGCTGATTCAGACCCACAGCAACCTTCAAAGGGAATGAAGGTAACAATCATTTGAACAAACTCTATCGCCAATTACTCCATTTTGCTGTAGGCCCAATATCAGGTCTCTGGGCCTCTTGCTTAATGAGAAGTCGTTTAAAGATTTTAGCATAGTTGACCCCTGTGACATTGAATGAAGGTCAAGTTTATTCAAATAAACATTCTTGATAGCCCTTTATCTACCATGCTTTAGACCCTTATCCAAGCACGTTTTCCATTTTGCTGGATACTTAAATTTTTCACATGATCGATGTAAAAGTCATTATTGCTTTACTAATTGGTTAATTTGGTAATTTTTTCAATTAACTAAAATTTGATATACATGTTTCTGACTAACTGTATGTGCCTACCTTTAATATATAAAGTTATTTTGATGACATGTACCAATGTGCGTCTTCAAATCAACTGGGTCTTAACAGATGAATCGCCAGCATGTTCTGGTATTGATGGCATTAATCCTTCCTAAACTACCATTAAGGCGCCCCGTAAAAGCTGCCAGTATTACTAAGTGCATTTCATGGCGCCCGTAAAAGCTGCCAGTATTACTAAGTGCATTTCCTAAGAAATTTCCATTTGTGTACGAATGCAAACATTGTAAACACCATCGAGGTGATTTATTTCATCCATGATGTAAAAAGAACAATGAATAACAATTACGAGCTAAATGATGTCAATAGAACAAAAATATTACGCTTCGCAACATTACTCCGTAGGCCGATCTAGATCAAGTCTCGGCAAACTCGCGCGCAACGTCTTCATAGTTGCCACAACCGTTTGAAAAAGTGACAACGAAACAGTAACTCTTGGTTTAACGTCCTATCAACAGCTGTGATAATTCAATTAGGGGCTGCCCTATACCACAAGATATGACAAGCCATAACCCGATTTATCTTTCTTAAAATATCTAAAGTCCATTCAGAATATAATTACGATAATAATGCCGACTTCTTAGCGCTACTTCAAAGACACCCAGCAGGACACTCTACTCGGTAACATTATGATGACAACCGCTGAACAAGTTTTTCCACTGTCAGAAATGCTGAGCGCTAAGCAGGTGTAAAACTACCATTTTTATAGACTCTGGTATTTTGCCGCCAAGGGACAGAACCCAAAATCTTCCTCACAGGGGTGAACGCTCAACTAAAGGCCAAAAGTGAGGCAGTGTCAAGGGAGTGGATAGGAAGTATAGTTTTTAGATAGAGGAGAAAAGATAAATCCCACGTTTAGTCGCCGCTTACAATTACGCAACGAGGGCATTATGTACAAACTTAACGCCCTGTTTGCTTGAGACCCATGCCTTCTTAAGGTAGCGCGAAACTGATACCTACTTTATAGGGAACAACCAACCAATTGCAAAAATAGACTTTTGAAACATCCCCTGTGTATGGAAAGTTGAGCCGGGATAAAATGTCTGACAGTCACCGATTCGCCATTATGTTATGAAGTTAGAAAATAGATATGTAGCCCGATATGTAACTATCCATAAGAAATGTTGATATAAAATATGTTAGTCTGATTGAATTTTCCCCAAAAGTTCAGGTAATAATAATTAACAGGTAAACATTTCAGATTTCTGAAAATTTTTACTGCGAAGTTCACCCATTTTCAAAATGGCTACCTTGGAAAAAAATGAGCTGAAGGACCCCACTTTTTTTTATTACGTGTTATATGAGACCCTTAATAATAATTGCCATATTGAATTCAAGAATTTTAATGATATACTCCAAAACGTTGACACTAAAGTTTATGGAAAAACAATGGATTGGTTGGTCCCTATATTAGGACAGTGCTTACATTGAACCCATTCAAGTATATGTAGGCGCCATCATTTGATATAACTTTGCTATAAGAGCGCTAAACAATAACACCAACAAATTATACATCTGACGATATCTCAGGGTGTATTGAAACATCATTAACATGTCATTGGCAAAGCAACCTTCCAGAACGATAGGTTTTATGCATATAAAGCTGTCTCACTACGTTTTGTATCTCCAATACATAATATTTTCATGGAATTTTTGATATTGCCTTATTCTTTATTTTTGTATAATATACTTTAAATGACAATGACAATATAGCTGCCATTTTGAAAATCAAGGGCCCCAAGGACCCTAACGGTCACCTGACCCCACCCCCTCCCAAGGGTTATGATTTCCAAAGGTTTGGCAAAGAACCTTAATAACCTTCCATCTATTAAGAGTATTTGATTCTACCATAATTGGATCTTGAGAAAAAGGATTTCTTAAATTTCTGTTAGATAATTTGACCCTTTTTGGTCCCGCCTAACAGCCATTGGGGATTCGTCGAAACCAGTATTTGTGCATATCACCAAACTACCATCCCATACTGATAATTCTAGCCAAGAAAACACTTCTAACGAAGGTTAGATAAATGACGCTGGAAAATGGTATGTCCCTTCTATCTATCAAGATAATTTGATTCTACCAAATCTGGATCTTGAATTTAATCTAAATTTAACCCGTGTTGGCCCCACCCCTCAGGCCCCTTGGAGTTATTTCCTGATATGTCCCTTTGAGTCTTTTCCGGAGATGGAAGCGTCTATGGGAGTGTTATGGGAGGATTCGGTAATATTTGTGTTAGCCTCCTTGTGATAGCGCTGACGGATACCGACTTTATAGTATTTCGGAACACTCTTTTTATCAATCGTTTCTTTCTGTTCCCGTGTAATATATGTCAGGTTAATATTTAATGAATGTATCGGCTAGTCCCCAGTCCTATATGTCCCATTGTGGATCCTCTTTCAGTTGTGTACGTCAAGTGCAAAACGTACCGGCGCACATGCATGGAATACGAGTCTGAATATTGAAGCATAGGACTGGTACTTCATTATTTTTTTTAACTTTCAGAAGCAAATACAATTTGACCGCACGCAATGGTTATTGTACTGTGGCAAATGACATGCTGAGGGCGATACACACACTGTATTAGGTTGTTGATGGATGAAGATGGGTTCATCGTATCGGAAGAAATGGACGCCAGTTTGGATTTTTATATTTTCCTGCATTTTCCACCACGCAATATCAGGTAACTATTTGAAGCATGTAAATGAATTCTGAATGTATTTTACCAAGGCATAGGTTGGTATAGGAAACTGGTTTTCGGTTTATCATATTTAATAATATTTCAGTTTGGGTTTCGCAAAGAACACGGTTCTATTCCAGCAATTTATGTAGTAAAAGAGCTAATCAATTACTATAATGGTAGACACTCTAATGTCTATTGTTGTTGTTTAGACAACGAGAAAGCATTTGGCAGAATCTGGCAGAATTGTTCTTTTCTATGAGCTGTATAATGATTTAAATATCAAAGGGACGTTGTGGAATCTATTTTACAACACATACAAGGGGGCGACATGTGAGGTCAGATACAAATATTTTCTCAGTGAACAAGTTCATATAAAACAGGGGGTCGGTCAAGGGAGAGTAATGCCATCATGGATGTTTTTCGTATATATAGACTAGTTGATGTATTCTTTAGAAAACAAAAAAAGTGGTCTTATTATTATTTTTCGTCTTGGTTTTAGCATTTGAAATATGCAATGTCTTTTACAATGTGTAGAATTTTATGCTAGCAAATGGCGGTTGACCTATAATGGAAGCAAATGTTAATTTATTGTTACAGATATAACAAAACTAAATCATCATGAGTTAAATTAACATTAAAATTTTGTGATAGTATAATTAATGAAAAAAGACAATATGTGCTGGTACATTCCTGTCAGCGAAGCGTGATTGTACTAATTGTCGATTGGGCATAAAAAAAATAATTAGAAAATCAAATTCTTTATATGATGTTGGCATAAAGCCTGCAGGGTTGTTACCAACCTCAGCCAAATATATTTGGGAACGTGTTGTACTACCTGCTGCGTTATACTCATGTGAAAGCTTGAATAATTTATCTCCAAAACTTTGTGAAACATTAGAAGTAACACAAAGGTATTTTGTGAGATTTATTCTTACTTTTCGTTCAACTTCCCTGGTAGATTCTGCAATATCATACTTTGGCTTTTGGTCAGTTCAGGGGAAAATAGAAAAACACAAAATGTTGTTTTTGAAAGATTGTGTCATGCCAAATCTGACTATATCCACAAGAAATTTTTAATTATCTTCTTACATGTATTGGCAATGAAAATACGATCTGTCCAAACTCAATTACATCTAATTTAATGAAAATCGTTATCAAATATAAGCTGGAATTCTTTATAGAACAAGTTATAAAGAATGCATACTTTGCATCAAAATTCCCACGGAAATATATTGTTAGCAATGCTACCCACAAACACGAGGAAGAAACATGGAGGGGAAAGTTCAAAATTGAATAGATCTGGAACGGTTTTGCTTCATTCATACATTCAGTTTAAAGAACATCGTCTGGTTACATTGCTTTCAAACCATAGTAATCTTAGAAAACAACTGATAAATTTACTTAAACTTGGATGTATGAATATAATAACAGGTGTTTGTAATTAATGTGAAATGGCTGCTGCTGATATAACCATTTAATCGTAAATCAGCCCCATACATCAAACATTATATCTCCGAAGGGAAATCTACTATAAAACATTTTTGTGTTAATTCAAGCATCGACAAATGCGCCCCAAACAATTCATACTATGTGGATAGGCTTACATTTATGTCGTTCCTCCAATGACGAATCGGTTTGTTTACCCGCGATAACAATATGAATAATACGAATAGCATCAATAATTTAAGGTGTGACACCCGACACTGTAACAGGGTAATCACAATATAGAAAATGCATTTTTTATTTTTCATCGTAAAATCTACAAAGTCCGTTCTCAGAGATTGGTTTTTTTAAATTATCGTTTTAATCATTCATATAATCAATGAAATGCCTTTCTGGTGTGTAGATAATTTTCCCCAATACATTATTTATATATTTTTGTCAGCCACAAAACACCGCTAATTTGTACGTGTCAGGTACGTATGTGTTGAGAGAATCGAAGCTTAATTAATGTATCGGAAGTAATTGACATCAGTCTGGTCTCCTGGTTACCCCGTCCCTTCTTTTAATAATAATAGGCGAATGGATATCCTGGTATTGTGAATTATTACCGATATTTTTATTGCATTATTAATTACCTGTAATAATCTTTATTGGTTCTATTTTAGACTGATATGTTTTTTTACTTTTTTTTTTATTTTCTCTTAATTATTAGTAAACAAAGAAAATATTCATTTGAAATCTAAGGTAAGAAGATTTTTTTGAGAAAACGATAGCAAACTCCAATTGACAAATTCCAAGATGGACAACTGCCTACCCTGATGTTTTCTTTATAAAACTTTCTTTAATACAGAAAGGCATTTCAGGTCCGTGGATTGAATAATGCTTTTTTTACTTTTTTTTTTATTTTCTCTTAATTATTAGTAAACAAAGAAAATATTCATTTGAAATCTAAGGTAAGAAGATTTTTTTGAGAAAACGATAGCAAACTCCAATTGACAAATTCCAAGATGGACAACTGCCTACCCTGATGTTTTCTTTATAAAACTTTCTTTAATACAGAAAGGCATTTCAGGTCCGTGGATTGAATAATGCGACAATGGGACAGCAGGTAGCATTCGTATGGCAGTGATGGTGGTTCTGTTGGGTATAATCTGAATATTTGATGTTGACTTCTTTTATTGTGCTTAGCAGAATATTTTGTTCTGTAAACGTTTTCATTTCAACCGCTATATCTCGGAGGGACGTCTTTATAAGTGTCTCAAAGGACGTCTTTAATGGTATCTCGGAGAGACATGTTTAATGGTATCTCGGAGGGACATCTTTAATAATATCTTGAAGTGACGTCGTCAACACTGATAATATTATTTCCCGTTATAGATGGAAGTGATCCGTATGATTATTTAAATCTGTAAGTGTTCAATTCAGATCGTAGTATTTGCAGTCTTTTATTGAACTGGGGATTAGCAGACGAGGATTAAAGATACACCAAAGCTACTTTACTCCTATATTCTCAATAACAATGGCTTTCCTAATAAATAACGACTGATACTGTGTTTTATTAATGCTATCACAGTTTACCTTAATTCGTATCGGTTTTGGTTTAAATGACGTGTTCGCGAGGCTGCGGTATGTTCTAATAATCTCTTTTCTGATAGATAGTGCTGATTCAGACCCAGAGCAACCTTCAAAGGGAATGAAGGTAAAGGTAAATCATTTGAACAATCTCTATCGCCATTTACTCCATTATGCATAGGCCCAATGTCAGGTATGTGGGCCTCTTGCTAAATGAAGGGTCGTTTAAAGATTTTAGCATATTTGACCCCTGTGACATTTTATGAAGGTCAAGTTTATTCAGATTAATAGGGAAAATAGACAAACAAACAAAATTTTGTTTTTGAAAGATTGTGTCATGCCAGATCCGACTATCCACAGAATTTTTTTAATTATCGTCTTGCATATATTGCCAATGAATATAAATCTGTTCAAACTCAATTACATCTAATTTAATGGATATCGATATCAAATATAAGCTGGAATCCTTTATAGAACACAAGTTATAAAGAATGGACACTTGGGACAATGGGGGGTGGGGGGGGGGGGGGTGGGTGGATGGGGGGGTTATCAAGTGGATTGAATTATATAATAAAAAGGATAGATTGTGGAGATTGGCGAAAAGCTATGTTGAATATCCCAAAAATGTTAGATCCAATAAGAATCAAAATGAGGGAAAATGTTGAAATATTTGTAAATACACTTACATTAAATCGATAAATTGATTAAATTGATTGATTGTGTAGGGCGGCATGCGACAGAATACCATATAACTAGCATAAATATAGGTTTTTATTTCTTTGAAATAATTTCATGTGCTATGTAATGTTTCTTTAAGTGATTAATCTTCATGTATGGAGGAAATAAAGATCATTCATTACTTAATTCATTCGTTCATCAACACGAAGAGAAATTTTGACCCTTGGTGAATCGTATGGTCGAAAACGACGTTGTATTTGAAATGTGATTTGATCGAAGAATGGGTTAACACAAAATGTTCCAAGTCTTACATTGAAATAGAAAATAAATATCTGTATTCATGAGGTACCCATGTATCGTGTTTTGACTTGGTTCTAGAAACTAAGTTTATGCTTTGAATGTCCAGCCTATTATCGCGTAATGTAATATCAACAGCTTTTGTCATGAAAGTACGGCGTCGCCTGTGTGTGAGATGGTATTTAGGGTTACCAGGTCCAGCTTTGTGAAAACACCCAAATAACTTCATATTACGTTAACGAAACATAAACAGGATACTTCGCTAGTAACTTGTTAGCGATGAGTGCTACTTTTTTCACCTGTATTCAAGGTGATACGTGTAGATTTCATTTTAACACTTCTACTTAACTAGTTTTAACTTGGGAAGTTAATGATCAGTCAGTTGTATGTAGAGAACCGAGAGTAATGTTTGTATTGTTGTATTGTATTGAACGTCCTTCCTACAGGCAGGGTCATATGAAGACTGGTATCTGGTTTTGGTATCGTTTTACCTCATTTTAACAGTATTATGCTAGGTTTACATTATGTTCCCGGCGGTCACGGCTAAGTTTTGCAACGGTCTATCACGGTATACGTGACGAGCCGTGGGAGCTGGGAAAGGGGCTGCTCCCGGATGCTCAAAGGCGCACTACGGTTCGGCCTGCGGTCTACCACGGATACCACTACTTTCCCTCTCGACCCGTTACGTTCTGATGGGGTCCTTTACGTTTCTCACGTTCTGATCACGTTTTTGGAATTCTGCCAAGGCTTTCTACGGATGAAACGTAGACGCCGCGCAGTTTTGGAGCAGTTTTGAAAACCGTGACAAAGCTGGACAAACCGGAACAAAACGCGTAGCGACCGTGAATCAACCGTGATTCGTAGATGCGAATGCGCCAGGTACCAGTCCTACTCGCTCAGCTCTGATATGAAATGGTGAATTAAGTGAAAATTATCAACTTTTTGTACTGAGGGAGAATACAGGTTAGAGATGTGTCTTAATTATAATCTACATGTGAGCAGTTTTCTACACCTTCTTGGGTGATGCAAAGACTTGTGTAACTGTTTAAATATTTGTCAGAAGCGGCCACGTAGGCGCACACGTACACGTACATTCTCTACCTTGTATACACGTGAACCAGTGTCTATTATTTAATAATAATGGGTCCACCTAATAGACAGCAGAAGAACCGCTCTAATAACAGAAACGATTCATGGAGTGATAAACCACCGAAATCCAAACGTCAGCGCTCTGAAGATGAACTTTTAACGGCTATATCCGAGTCGGTAGCAGGTATACATGATAGTGAAGTCATGTCTAAGTTGGTCACTCAACTATTATCCAATGACTTTGATATCCCGAAAATTGTAACGTGCTATGCAACCTCTGTTGAAAACAATATCCGACCTTAAACACAGAGTTGAAGATGCTGAACAATATAGCAGGCGTAACTGTCTAAAAATTACCGGTATCCCTGAGCCATCTGAGAGTACTAAGGAAGACACTGACAGAATTCTTCTGGATCTATTTAAAAATAAACTTAATATTTCACTGTCGCTGAATGACATATCTAGATCCCACCGTGTTTCAAGATTGCACACCCACCAGGATTCCAAGTTTAAACTTGGTGTTGATTCTAGGCCACGTGATATCATCATTCGTTTCAACTCGTACAGAACCAGGGCCTCAGTCTATCAGTCTAGATTCTCTCTCCATTCTAAATCTGGTAGTACCGATAGTAAAATTTACATTAATGAGGCGTTAACTTCTCAGAGAGCACTGCTATTTAGAGATGCCAGAGCTATTGTTAAGAGTGGTAAAGCCCTTAAAGCCAAAACAGCTGATGGATCCATCATTATCATTGATAATGACAACAAAAGACATAAAATTACAACATCCTACCAGCTCCGTAATCTCTATCCTGACAACACTCGTGTCTCATACGCTGATGCTCTTGGCTTTAATCCGGCCCCTCTGAGTGAAGTTTTCCCCGCACCTGAAGCCCCACTTCCGGTCAGCGCCAGCACCCCCAAGTCATCGCGGCCAGTGCCGATCTCATCGACCGACTTCTGATGCACTCCGATTGTTGAAACGTACGTGATATATTAACACAACCATTATGAAGTCTGTAAAAATATTGATTGTTCACGTTTTTCAACAAATGGTACTTTAGGATAAACCAATGTACATACTACAGGTTTCAATATCTTCAAATAATATTTTAATAATTTGACATGCCTATTTCGTGTATGTTATTGTTGTGTATCTTAACAGTGGGTCTAACTAAGTGTTTATTCAATGATTATTCTGCACTGTTACTCATTGTTCAAACTCTACAGGTATAAATGGGTGTTGTTTTAGGAGTCAATATAGAACTGTTCTAAATGTTTACAGGTAAAATTTGGTATGACCTTTATATCTTTAATTAATATATGTAAATTCATGTGACTGAGAACAATTAACTAGAGGAGTCAATTACTGTTCTAAATTTACACAGATCAGAGTGACAAAAGACATTATATCTATATTTAGTATGTAATGTCATGAGATATGTGGCCACAGACATACATGATGTATATACATAAATATCTCTGCTGTGACTCAATTGAGATCAATATATCCAGAGCATATTTTTTTTTTTTTTTTTTAAATATATTATTTTTGGTTATACTTATATGCTCTCTTATGGTTTGTTTTGTAAATGCTACTTGCTATTACATAGTTAAATCATAGTTAATACCAAATATTGATATAATCATGATCTACATGTAGTATCTAATTTCCTCGCTTTTTCTCATGTACCGATATAGCGCTCTGAGTTTGACTATTACGCTATATACATACATATATGTAGAAATATAATCTGTCCATATCCATTAATGATTAATAAGCTTAATCTATCAGTGAATTCAATTAAAATCTCTACTTAATTTTTATAGTGAATTTAATAGCATGATTCCAAATAATTATAAATCCATTGATTGAAGAAATCTGATTTTCTGTTCCTATTTGAACTGGCAATTTATTTTTTAGTAACTTATCACTCAAAATTGACGATATAATTTATTGGTACTACTTAATATGATATAATTTCATTAATAATATGAAATGTAAGTTCCTCACGACTGAAAACTTTTTAATTTTGGCCCTGAATGATGTAGGGTAGTATTGATGTTATATATTTTCTTAGTTTACTTTTGTTCAAGTTACATATGGCATAATTGGTGTTACATGTGCGTATATACATATATTATATATTTTGTTTTGATTGTTTATTATTTGTTTTCGGCCTTTATGGTGCTAATTACATATCCAAGTAGATGTATTAGCTCGGGTAAGTATATTATTATCCTGTTTCTCCCTCGGGAATTTGTTGTTTATATTATATTTATACTAACTAAGTTTCAGTGTGTATGGTTATTGTATGAATGTGTGAGAAAGCAATCACTCAGTGGTTCTACTTTCTTGTTTCTTGATAATGACATATTTTTTAAATGTATTCTTTTCTCTTATATTAAGAGCAGGTGATGTACAGGTAAACCCGGGTCCTTATTGTCAAGATAAATATGAATCAAGCAATATTTCGATTCTTCATCTTAATGTCCGTTCTTTGCGTAATAAACTTGAAGTTATTGAAAGTGAATTTTTTTAAATGACATTCTCTGTTTTACTGAAACTCATTTAGAGGATTCTGTTAATGATAATGATCTCAAATTGGAGTCACATCCTACTTTCTTTAGAAATGATAGGAAAGACAGACAAGGGGGAGGTGTTATGATATATGCTAAAGATAATGTTCATGCTACAAGAAAATTTGATTTTGAATCAGTTGATCTTGAAAGTATTGTCATAGAAATTAGATCATCTAACAAAAAGTTTCTTCTCTGTTGTATTTATAGACCTCCTAATGCAGATGTTGCTTAATGGAATAAATTTGATATATTTATTGATACACTAACCAATGTTAACTGTAATTTGATTATTACAGGTGATATAAACCAAGATATGCTTTCTCTTTCTCCTAATACACATCTTGCAAGAATCTTAAGTAAATATCAGCTACAAAGTATTATTCAATGTCCTACAAGAATCACTAATACATCAGCAACTGGTATTGACATATTCTATGTTAATAATCCCAACATAGTACAGAGTTCGGAAGTGTTATCACCCCTATGTAGTGATCACTGTCCTATTGTTATGAATCTATGTTTTAAAGTGTTAAAAGTAAAATCATTTGTAAAAGAATTTTTTTAATTTAGTGAAGCAAATAGGAGTGAAATAAATAGAGGTCTTCTAGCAATTGATTGGAATACATTAATTGAATCTAATGATAATGTGAATGAGATAAATAGTATACTTATAAATCAAATCAACTTGCTTACTGAAAAGTATATTCCATGTAAAAGAATAAGAATAAAACCTAACGATAAACTATGGATGACAAATGAAATTAGAACCCAGTTAAGGAAAAAGAATAGATTACATAAAAGAGCTAAACATACTAATAAAGTAAATGATTGGTATAAATTCAGAACATTAAGAAATACTGTAATTGACCTTATTAGAACAGCTAAAGATACACATCTTACAAAACTTCAAAACTCTCTTGCAGACAAGACTGTACCACTTAGTAAGTGGTGGAATATTCGCTAAGTCTTTATGTGGTCTCTCCAAGAAAAATGAAACTTCTTATCCTCTTAAAGTTGGTAACGATATTTTGATTCATCCATTGGACAAAGCAGAAGCTATTAATAATGTTTTTACTTCTATTTCTAATTCTGTTGAAGATACTAACAATGTTCATAATTATAACATGGAGTTACCTCCCCTTAGTCATATCAAACTTGGTACAGTCACAATATCAGATCAAGATATCATTGATCAAATCCAGTTAATAAATGATAGTAAACCTCATGGACCTGATAATGTTTCTCCTAAAACAATAAAAAAGATCTTCTACCGTCAATAATTTTACCTCTCAAATGCTATTTAACAAAACTGTTCCTTCTGGTACAATTCCAACAGCCTGGAAGTCTGCTAATGTTAAAGCTCTATATAAAGGTAAAGGTGCCATTGATGATCCAAATAATTATAGACCAATTGCAATTACATCTATTTTAAGTAAAATATTAGAAAAAATAATCTTTAAATATGTCTTTAATTATGTAACTAAACATCATATTATCAGTGAGCACCAATCTGGATTTCAACCTAGAGACTCTACTGTCAATCAATTAATATCAATATATAATGTAATTATGGATAATATAGATAAAGGTAAGGATATAAGATTAGTATTTTGTGATATCAGTGTAAAGCCTTTGACAGAGTCTGGCATCAGGGTCTTTTATATAAGTTAAAAAAATATGGCATATCTGGTAATTTGTACAAATGGTTTGAAAGTTATCTTACGGATAGAAAACAAAGAGTTATCTAGGTTATAGCTCTACATTTAAACATATAAATGTTGGAGTTCCACAGGGATCGGTACTCGGACCGTTTTTATTCTTACTTTTTATTAATGATATAACTAATGAAATTAATACAAATATAAAATTATTTGCTGATGATACTTCTCTCTATGTTATTGTTGATGATGATGTTGGAACTCCTACTGCTGAGTTAAATGATGACCTTGAGTCTATTAATAATTGGGCTAGGAAATGGAAAATTTATTTTAATCTTAATAAAACAGTTGCACTAACTGTAAGTAAAAAAAATAGGATACATCCTCCTTTATTTTTTGATGATCAATTAATTCAACAACATTCATTCCATAAACATTTGGGACTTATATTTAATTCAAAAGGTACTTGGGGGATCATATTAATGATATTTACAATAAAGCATGTAAACGACTAAATCTATTGCGTATGATAAAGCATAAGGTGGATAGAAAAACTCTTATGACATTATACTGTTCATTAGTCAAGACCTATTTTGGAATATTCAGATTCTATTTGGGATAATTGCACTATTGGTGAATCTAAATTATTAGAATCTGTTCAGATTGATGCAATGAAAATTATCAATGGTTTAAGAAGTGGCACTTCTCATTATAAACTATATAAAGAAACGGGTTTGGAAAAATTAGAATCAAGGCGTCATAAGCACAGATTAATTTTAATGTATAAAATCATAAATCACATGACCCCTGACTATCTGTTTAATATCATCGAACCATTTATAAATCAGCAGCAAAATACTCATAACCTGCGTCATCATAGATTTTTTAATATACCAAGATCAAGAACCATTATCTATGACAGGAGTTTCTTTCCATGCACTATGCAGGCATGGAATAATCTTGATCCTTCACTAACCAAGGCTGTAAGTCTAAGTTCCTTCAAAAACAATCTTAATCGATCTTTAGCAAATCCTAATAATGATACTTTATCTGCTAAATTTAAAAACTGTATACCTCGTAAATTAAATATTATCTTGTGTCAATTAAGAAATAATGCAAGTGACTTGAACCATCATAAATTTATAGATCATCTTATCCCTGACCCAAGTTGTACCTGTGGCTCACCTAGTGAAAATAATGATCATTTCTTTTTTACTTGTCCTAATTTCTCTAATTCTAGGTATTTAATTAATTAAATTAATGACCGTATTGGTTATTCTAATTCAATCGTATTAACTTCAGGTGACAATATACTATCGGATGATATCAATGAATTTATCTTAACTACTGTACAACATTATATAGATAGTTAAAAAAGATTTTAGAAATTATGTTGAATAATTAACAAGAGGCCCATGGGCCTTAACGGTCATCTGACAAACACTTACACTTACAGCAGGGACACACACCCCAATCCAGCATTATTACCATAAATTATTTATCGCAGCCAGTTATGTTTTAGATCAAATTTGGTTTTTATCCATTTAGCTTGTCCAGGAAGAGCAGCATCATAAAGCAAAATTTTAGCCAAGTTCCCATTTTTGGGGCATGCCCCTCTGTCCCAATGGGTCAGACAAGACTTATTTATATCAATTAGGATTGCCTTTCCCCAATGATGTTTCATACTAAATATGGTTGTAATCAATTCAGGCATTAAGGAGGAATTGCATTTTTAAGAAATGTTTAACCTAAGCGCTCCTTTTGCCCCATCTTTTTTTCCCCAGGGGTCAAACCTGTCTCATTAAAAAATATGATTGCCGTCACCTTATGTTTCACATCAAATTTGGTTGTAATCCACCAAAAGGTTAGGGAGGATTAGGATTTAACAGCAAATATTCACCAAAGTTCCCCTTTTGGGGCCCTGCCCCTCAGGCCCCAGGGGTCACACTAGCCTCGTTTATATAAAATATGACCACCCTTCCCAAAGGATGTTTCACACCATATTTCGTATTAATCCACCCAAGGGTTAGAGAGAAGTAGGATTTATAGCAAAATTTCATCAAAGTTCCCCTTTTGGGGCCCCGCCCCTCTGGCCCCAGGGGCCACACCAGCCTCATTTATATAAAATATGACCACCCTCCACCAATGATGTTTCACACAATATCTGGTTGAAATCCACTAAAGGGTTAAGGACGAGTAAGATTTTATAGCAAAATTTCATCAAAGTTCCCTTTTTTGGGCCCGTCACTCTGGCCCCAGGGCTCACACCAGCCTCATTTATATAAAATATGACCACCCTCCCCCAATGATGTTTCACAACATATCTGGTTGAAATCTACTAAAGGGTTAAGGAGGAGTAGGATTTTATAGCAAAATTTCATCAATTTCATCATTTTCTCAGGCCCCAGGGGTCACACCAGCCTCATTTATATAAAATATGACCGCCCTCCCCAAATGATGTTTCACAACATATCTGGTTGAAATCCACTAAAGGGTTAAGGAGGAGTAGGATTTTATAGCAAAATTTCATCAAAGTTCCCCTTTTGGGGCCCCGCCCCTCAGGCCCCAGGGGTCACACCAACTTCATTTATATAAAATATGACCGCCCTCCCCCAATGATGTTTCACACCAAATTTAGTTGTAATCCACCCAAGGGTAAAGGAGGAGTAGGATTTTATAGCAATATTCACCTAAGTTCCCTTTTTGGGGCCCCGCCCTTGTGGACCCAGGGGTCAGACCAGCCTCATTTATATAAAATATGATTGCCCTCCCCCAATAATGCTTCAAACCAAATTTGGAAGTAATCCACCCAAGCGTTAAGGAGGAGTAGCGTTTTGAAAGAAAAAGTTTACGGACGGCGCACGGCGGACGACGACGGACGAAGCACGATGACTATAGGTCATCCTGACCCTTTGGGTCAGATGACCTAAAAATGTATAAGTACAGTCTGATAATATAAATAAGATTACAAGTTATACAAGTAGTATTCACTGAGGCTGAGTACACGAGTACACATCTTTAGATGTGCTGTGTGTGAGTGATTGTGAGGGTGTGTGTGTGTGTGTGTGTGTGTGTGTGTGTGTGTGCAAGGATGTATGTGTGTGTCATGTAGAATGTAGGTATGCAAGTCTGTATCATAAAGAGTACATGCTTATAGAATCGATTATAAATTATCATTCTACTCTGAATATCTTTGTAATATAACCAATGACGCTTACATTCTTTCAACTATTTCTTTATATATATATATACTTCACTGCCTATGATAATTACTTTATTAACTGTATTCACTTTAATCTGTATATATGTGGTACCTTTGGAGAGGACTTATATAGGCTTGCCTGTTGTCCAATCCATTTGTTTTATTGCAAGAAAATTTGTTGAAATGAAAATCAACCATGATCGAACACGAACTAGATGCAACAGAACGTGACAAAACTTGAAAGGACCGTGAGATGCCTTGGAATATATATATGCTTCCCGTCCTACTACGGACCGCCTGCAAGTTTTATTACGGCCTGTTACGTACCGTTACGTTTTGCTACGCCCAGCCCGTTTTACTACGGCCTGTTAGGTTACACATCCACACCGTGACTTCCGTGGCAAATATTTTGACAGTTTAAAAATTTGGCACGGCAACCACGGCAATCACGGTCGTTCACGTTTGCCTATCCCGACCCCCCGCGTTTTCTCACGTCCATCCCGTTTTGTCCGCGGTGGCCTGAAACGTGATTGCCGTGGCCACCGGTAACATACTGTAAACCTAGCAATAGATTAAGAATGGTGTCAATTGACGATAGAGCCAATGACGGGAGCTTTATAGTGTCATTACACTGAAATAGCACATCTTCTCATGGTAGAGCGACACTCCTCGCGGTGAAACTAACCTGGCGTTATTATAGTAAAATGAAGGACACTCATGCTTTCTATGCAATGCAAGTAGCATAACATAAGAATAACCTGTTTATGCTTGTTATGTTTTTCAGTACTGACCATGTGTTCAGAGTACCTGGTATCTGGTCTCTACGGCGTCGAGGACTCGGCACTGACTGCATCCAGTGTGTTCGACGACAAGCATGGACCAAACAATGCAAGGCTTTATTATGCTGGACATGTAACAGCGATAGGTCGTACTGCTTCGTCGTGGTCAGCGCGCACAAACACTCAACAATATATACAGGTAAAACGTGTTTCAAATGCATCTCTTTCCAAAAAATGTATTTCTTATCTTATTTTATGTCTTATTCCTGATGTCTCCGTTGACAATTTTCGGCCCTTGGTTTATCGTTTGCCCCTACGAGGAATGCTTTGGTTTTTACTCTTATAATGTAGTTTCTACTCATGCTTAATGCTCATCATTTGACTGGTTTTACCGTTGTATAATGCGATCGTATGACTATCTTTGGCAGTATGCTTCAGTGAGGTAGCAATATAAAGTGCATATCAGTTCCTCGCTATCACAAGGATAACATCACGAACACAACGCAGCCTCCTAAATCACAAACTCATCACACCCATTCATCTTATATCTTACACAAAGGGAGATGATGTGAACTTAAATGACCATTCCTATGGAGTTGGGCTTGACCAAGTATTGTTATTTTCGGGTCTTCTGAAATCTAAGATAGTTAATTTGGCCGTTATTTCTAAAACACACGTCTCCAGCTAAACCGGTGGAAAACCTTTGCGGAAGCTTGCCAGAAATGGCTCTGGTAAAGTGTTTTGTTATTTTCAAGGTCGATTTGAAATCCGGGATGGTCGCTCTGGCTTGTATTTTGTGAAAATCCCAGTTTAAACATCTCTCGTTCCACCAGTAGAATTCAGAAACTTATCAGGCATGATCCCGAGATG
This sequence comes from Pecten maximus, assembly GCF_902652985.1. Taxonomy (NCBI): domain Eukaryota; kingdom Metazoa; phylum Mollusca; class Bivalvia; order Pectinida; family Pectinidae; genus Pecten; species Pecten maximus. The sequence continues at coordinate 10,695,005 of NC_047025.1, read as the reverse complement.
GTCCTGATTAAGTGTTGTTATTTTCAAGACTGGCCTAAATTCCCTCAAGAAACAGTTTAACAATTGCTCTCAGTATCATATACTGCTAGTGAGTATGTTCACTACACTAGTCCTAGGTTATTTATAGTCAGACGACCGGTAAGAACCATTTTCTTAAAATAACACCAGTCCCTTTTATGTATACTTACTGCTCATCGATATGTCGTCCCTTTACTAATTTGCATTTCCCGACGAAGGCCTAGTTGAAACATACAGAGGATGAAATTGTTGATATAATAGCATTCTGGTTATCAATGTCCTTGTCTGATGACAAGATCTTTTAACAGAATATTGGCTTACTAATGTAAAACACTTTACTGCCCTTGACCGGTTTGTTTTCGGGATATAAAGTCCACATTACAATCAGACTATATTCATTAATATCATACAAAAAGATGACATGCGTCAAATTTCTAAGCAATTCCTTCGTTTTTAGATAATGTTTTCATATGATATAGTTAAATAACAATTTGCAATGTTGAAAGAATTTCCATATAGGAAATGAAATGTACATAAGTCAAGTTCATTTCTAATGTCATGTAGTAGGCGGGGTCAGGAGGCGAAAGTTTGCCTAACAAAACTAATTTTAGATAAACCTAAAGAGCAAGGACTGAAAATGAAAACATTGATTCGAACCAGTGAACTTCCGGTCTCGCCATCAAGTTCTTTTGTCCGGATTAGCCGAAGGTTTAAGACATATTATATACCAGAGTAAATTCCATAAGTCTAATAATGCTTTTTTTGGGAACCACCATATGAAATCGGAAAAATAATAGTAAATGAACAAAAAATAAAGTTTAGCAGAGAAAAAACCAGAAGAAATATAATTAACTAAACAACATCAATAACAAAATAAACTGGAGAGAACCAGCATTCTAGCAGGCTCAGACAATAATATTAACTGGAACAATTACTAGGCGCTTCCCACATAAACTACTGATATAGCATGTGAAACCGGCAAATATACACAACCTACCACTGTAAGCACAGTAAATTATACTCAATATAAATAAGATAGCCAGCCACCTGAGACGGATTTTAGATCCACCCCCAGTTAACATATAAGAATCAGCGATTATCCTCAACCAATAACAACATTCGATACATGCTGACCACGACCCATCTCCCAAGATGGCTCCAAGCAGACACATGTTAAACCAGACAGATTACCCTTCCGTATACCTTAGGCTGAACTTAAATGAATGACGTTGGTCTACTGTAATGATCAGTGATCAAAATGGTCTTAAATGTTAACAAATTCTCCTCAATAACTAAGAGGCTCAGTGTCAGGATATTTAGACAATTGTACGCTTGGATGAACGACCATGGCCTACTTTCATCGATGTCACCGTGACCTAATGCATCTTAAAGTATTGTTCTCAAAAAGAGCGAGAGCTAGGCGGTGGTATTGAGCTAGTACAATTCTAAGAAGAGGAGGCAATGAGCTAGATCAATTTTTAAGTGACATTAGTAGCAGATGAGCGATACAGGCCTATTGGGCCTACTATCCCGTCAGCAGTGGACATGCATCATGGAAATCGTGATAATGAGAACAATTCCTTAAACAATGCTATTAACTTTGACACCGTACGTAGAGGGTTTGGTTTGGTTTGGTTTATTTTGTTTAACGTCCTATTAACAGCTAAGGTCATTTAAGGACGGCCTCCCGTGCGTGCGACATGCATGCGTGTGATAAGTGCGTATGTGTGTTTTGGGAGGCTGCAGGTAGAGGAAGTAGGAGTGAAAAAGAAATGAATAACTAACCATAGTGAAATTGAAATCATCAATCTTATACAACAAGTTATTTGTAAGCTGTCCCCGGTAGTACGTTGAAAGCAACAATCGTTGTAGCATCTGATGATTAATTTTTTCAATGCATATTTTTCGACAGGGTCAATAAACGTTTTGTTATTTAAACATTACTAAACGTTATTTTGAAATCTATTATTGAAAATTCTGACATTTGGTCTTTTTGCATTAACCTCCCAAAACCGACGTCTACATAAAAAAACTCGGCCCTTAGCAACAATAACAAGCCTTATATATTGTATGCAACAGTTTGCTCTACTATATCTAACTCTCAATTTGCTTTAAATTGTGCTAATATATTTTTTTACCACAATACGCTGTGTTATTCCACGCTCATGCCATTGTATAAATGTGCCGGCTGTTGGATATATATATCTGTAATATTCCACTTCCGGATATCGTTTCACAAAGCTTCGTAACTTACGAAATTTGCGTAAGTCACATTTACGAATTACTAAGCGTTTCACAAAAACTTCGTAACTTACGAACGTTCGTAAGTTACGCAAAAACCTTGCGTAACTTTACGCCATATCAACCCTGTCGTAACTTACGTGCGCAGGCATACCCTTTTGAACAGAAAATGACGTACTCATTTACAAATTAGCATAAGAGAACGAATATGCCTGTGAGCGATAAATGTTTCGAGGTGGAAACCGGGTTTTGAAAGTCGAGGAGGGATGCCGGCAAAATACACATTGTCATGAAACTAATTGTACGCATATTCGCAGACTGTGCCAACATATGGTCTATTTTAAGAACATTATGTATGTCTTTGAGCATTGAGCAAAATCTGTGAAAATTGCGTTGTTACTGTTTGTTTTAACGCATGATAAACAATAAGAATTAGAATTTTGCAGAAAAAATGATCTTCTCTCAATAATAGGGTTGTTTTGATAGAACAAATTAAAGTTCATAGTCTGTGTACGTGACCCGGGAATAGGACCGGCGTACAATTTTCACCCCAGAAGTGTCGTCCTTTTTTACCTCCAAGTTAGAGAGTGGTATATTTTTACCGGGAGAACTTACGATTTTGACGTAAGATACGAAAAAAGTTACGAACACCTTTGTGAAACGCACTTACGAAATTCATAAGTTTTGCGTAACTTTTTCGTAAATATTTACGAACGTTCGTAAGTTACGAAGCTTTGTGAAACGATACCCCGGTCTTTTGATTGGTCAAGAATTCAAACTTTGACCCGAACTGCAATTGTTATTGACGTCATCAATGATCGAATTACCGCATGTGGGCTAATGTTGCGTCCCATTTTGTTGCTCATTATCAATTGTTGCAACTTGTACATTCCGATGACGTCACATTGTTTACAGATTCCGCGTTGTGTCTGCACTTCCTGACACGAAGGCGTCATTCTGTGTTCTTCTTATTAAGTTTTTTTGTTAGTTTTCTTATATTTCATTTGATTAGGTTTGGTAAAACAACCTCAATCAATGAGGTTTGAATGTAGATTTTAGTAAAAAAAACGGCATGTTGCGCAAAAGAATTCAACTTTCACTTTGTCAATGCATTCGTAATCGTGGCTTAGATCGGCTGTCATGGCAACGCCGAGGAAGGTGGTTTTACCACAGTGTCGAATCTACAAACTTGTATGTACAACCGAAAACTTCTAATTATACCTTATGTCTTTGGAAATCATCTGTAAATAGTTAATTGAATTCATTACGATCCATGGTATTCGTCTATCAAGGTTTGTTCGTTTCTATAAGCCGATTTCGATACTTAAAACACTGAAGAGTTCCAATATTGAAACATGAACATTAACACTTGCTCTATAAATCGTCCTAGAGCAAAAGCAAAAGTAATACTTATGAAACAGATAAGAGCGTGAAGGTGTTTGTACGAGAACAACGAAAAGTGCTGTATGTTCTTACGAAAATGACAAACATTGTCAAAATTACTATAAAAAGTTGTCACTTTGTCAATTAATACCAGTTTATAACGCCGTTATGTAACTGTACGTGAAAAAATAGAAGAATGTACAGCACTTTTCCTTGGTTTCTAGGTACGATGAACAAGTGCATCACGATTGTTTGTACAAAATATACTGCTAGTAAAATACTGGCAAAATACGTTAGTCGGGTGATCTAGCCATATTTACCGATCAAGTGTTAATGTAGTCTTTCGTGCCGGTCACGTGACTACGCGAGAACACGAGGACTGACGGAAGCATCCCGATAAGGACGTTGGACACCTAACATTAAAATCCGTTTAAGAAAACAAACAGAATTGACGGGGATATTATAAAACAATAAATTTATTTAAAAAAAGTTTTTGGTCTTTTTAATTATAAATGCAACATTAACCCACATGCGACGTCACACCAACTGGTCCAGGCCGTCACATGTACAACTTATTTGCATACGCGAAATAAGACTAAAGTTTCCCTTTGATTCAATCCGATATTATTGTGGTAGAAACAGGTCACGCGACTCGTGATTTTTGTATCTTGAATTTATTTCTCACTCGTTTTGTTTTTAAAGTTACAATATAAACTCGCTAAAGCTCGTGCCTTTTGTAGCTTTTAAATAACAACTTACTCGTGTGAAATAAATTCCAAATCCAACAACCACTCGTTGTGTAACCTCTATATCTTTGTCTTTTGTGCAGCCTTAAAAGCATGCTACATCGCCAACAAGAGTAGTAATAATCGATTAAAAACAAGGGAAAATTGTATATTGTATATTTTGATACAATATTTAAAGTTACTTTTATCCATTAATTGAACTTCAGTTGTACCTTTTAAGTTTAAAGTAAATTAATTGATTGCATCCTAAAGAGATTCTAACGAACTCTTTGTTCGATATATAACTTCCGGTCTTAGAAGCAATCACCTTTTTAGGAAGCTGTCGCTATTTCTAGTGTTGATTAGATATATTTATATACATAATATAGTATGGATGTTTTTTCCTGGTTGTTTCTGTGACAAACAGTGTATCCGATATCTGCGTTGCTATAGAACAATGAGCACATCATTAAAATTTATATATAGAGTTTCCTCATATGCGAATTGGGCATAAGACTCGCTGCATTTTGCATTACCTCCAGGGCCTAGTTGTTTAAAGGTGATAAGCTTAATATTTTCGTTAATGAATATCTCATGTCCCCTTTACCTCAAAATATGTATGTATGTATTCCTTAAAATCCATAGGTACGAAGAGAATAATTAGTGCTGTAGTTGTACCATTCTTTATTAATTTAGTTTTACCACAAATTATTTTATCACGGTTTTTAGATTGTTGTTAAACTGATTAGCCTAACCAACTTTTGAACTTGCCCCATAACGTTACTTTAAACGAGAGACATACTCCAGGGACCCTACTCCATTATTTATACCTATAATCAATACATAGGTGAACAGGATGATGGTTTGACGACGGTAATGTCATTACCACAGTCATTCATACTAGGGCGGTGTTTACTTGTCGCCGAGTGTTGCCGTTGTCTGTTTGTAACGTTTAGTTCATTTTAATCGACAGGGTTTAGATAATACAAGCATAATGTTTGGCGTTCTTCGATCGAGATTAAACATTAAAAATTAGGAATTATTTTTAACCATGGAGCAACTGCATCTCTCCATCCCCAATTTCGTTTACATTATTTTCTACATATTGTTAGTTTCCTCCATCACTGCTTGGGTGCAACACCTTCGCATCAATGAGGAGCCGTAGAAAAACACATAAGCTGTTTGACGCAGTTTATTTGCTCTACTGTATATAACCCTTAATAGTTGTTTTGGCTCAGCTGGCGTAACTTAACTTTGAAAAGTGACCCATTGGAATCGGTTGAAAGGTTTGGTTTGGTTATTTAAGGACGGCCTCCCGTGCGTGTGGTGAGTGCGTATGTGTGTTTTGGGAGGCTGCAGTATGTTTGTGTTATGTCTCCTTGTGATAGGCAGATTTATAGTGCTATCTCACCTAAGCATACTGCCGAAGACACCCAGTAGGACACCCCACCAGGTCACATTATACTGACAACCATTTTTAAAAGACTCTGGTATGTCCCGGCCAGGGAAAAGAACCCAAAACCTTCCTCACAGGGGCGAACGCTCAACAAAAGGCCAGAAGTGAGGCATTGTCAAGGGAGACATTAGGAAGAAAAAAAATTGGTAAGAAAGAAGAGAAAAGATAAGATCCAAAATTTAGTCGCCTTTTACGATCATGCAATGGGGGCAGCAGGTACAATTCTTACGCCCTACCTGCAGGGCTAGGTTTAAAGGTCTCAATGCAAATCTCTAGTGTGTTTATATATCCTCTTGTTTTTGTTTTTTCGTTCACACGTCAGGATTTTGTTCTGTTCTGGACGTGTATGTTTCCAGGTACAATTCCCAAGAGAAACAATAGTAGATACAATTATGACACAAGGACGAGGAGACCTTAATTATGCTCAGTGGGTAAAGACGTATCATCTTTCCTACAGTATGGATGGAATTAAATGGACTACAGTGACGTCAGAAAACCAGAATCCGAGGGTGAGTCATCTTTGTTTTGATTTTATGTGTTACGTCCACGTCCTATCAAATATATTTGGTTATTTAGGACGTCTTCTTAATATGACATCAAGCAATACCAACCAAACTGTAACAGAGCGCAGGAATTATATAAATTTAAATCACTGCCTCCGCTAGGGATCGTACCCGGGACCTCTGGCTTACTAGTCTTACGCTCAACCGATCGAGCTAAAGAGAAGATCTCTCTAGCCGAGCGGTATATTGCGGCTAGTATTTACCAGGGTTACATACTCCCCCTCCAGGAAAGAACTCGTCCTCGAGTTTCCAGGAGTAACAGCGATGCTTGTGGAGCAATCCTGAGTATTTTCCCCGGGTCCCTACATGGGCGCCAATGTAACAGAGCGCAGGAATTATATAAATTTAAATCACTGCCTCCGCTAGGGATCGAACCCGGGACCTCTGGCTTACTAGTCTTACGCTCAACCGATCGAGCTAAAGAGAAGATCTCTAGCCGAGCGGTATATTGCGGCTAGTATTTACCAGGGTTACAAAACGAAACCATGTGTGGGAGATGCATGCGTATGGTGAGAAATGAATTTTTGTTTTGGAGACTGCGGTGTGCGGTTTGTTCATGGTTACCTTTTTGTGATAGCAAGCAGGACAACCCCCTGGGTCACATTATCATACTGACTACAGACGAAAACTGATGTCGTCTTAAAGTGCTACATCACTGAAACATATTGCCGCAGACATCCAGCAGGACACCCCATCAGGTCACATTATACTGACAACGGACGAAACAGTCGTCCCACTCCCAAAATGGTGACTGCTAAGCAGGAGTAGGAACTACTTTTTTAGAGACTGATATTTCTCGGCCAGACGAAGGAACTCAAATCCTTCTTCAATGAATGACCCAAGGAAAGCAGTGTCAAAGATGACATTGGGAAGCAGAAGGTTGTTTATAGAAAGAGAAATTGGTTTGGTTTGGTTTATCTTGTTTAACGTCCTATTAACAAGAAAAAAGGTAAGCCCCAAATACAGTCGTTTCTTAAGAATCATTCTATGGGGGCAGTGGGTACGATTCGTACGCACTTTCTGCACAACCTTTCCGTACTCTATCGTTAAATCTGTAACGATAAATGGATGATCACAAGCAAGAAAATAACGTATTCAAACGGCCTCTTCTGAAGTGCTGATAGTAATTTGACAGGACATATCCCTGTGTGATGGGGATTCAAAATTGTACAAAATATTGTGGCAGGCAGACTGCCAGGGAGCCAGAAGGGGTCAATTTGGCTACATTTATCTAAACAACTTTTTCTTTGGAACAAAAGAATTCACGTCAATCAGATTCGACTGGTGGCATCCTTAGGTGGCAGGGATTCAAAATTTTAAATTGGGGAGCTGAAGGGCGGGACTAGAAGGGGTCAATTTGGTTAAATTACTTTAAACAACCTCTCAAGAACAAAGAAGCGGATCTCAAACTGGGACAGTACTTGGGCTATCACCTAAGTGGGGTATTCTGCCCTTTAGGTCCATTCTTTAACCATGTTTTCATGTTTTACTGCACGTGACATTTTACACGTCGTCGCCTTGGTGGACTTTTGTGAGTTTCAAGCTTGAATTCTATATTGGCGAATTAATTTGTTGTTTTTATATGATTTAAAACAGATTATGTTGTAATGAATTAACGTGGCGTGTATGATATCATATTTCTACTGAGAAACAGTCTCTCGTTCTTTCTTGTAACATTCTATGAGATTGCCGAGTTAGAAGCGCTTCTTGTTGACTTCAAAGTTTAAGAGGATTGCCTACGCAATAAGATAAATTCTTGCTATGAATCCGTTGTAAAGGTTAGATATGTATTCAATGTTATTTGAAATGCAATATCAAAAACGAATAAAAATGATTAAGTAGTAGGTTAAATGGAGCGCCTTCGCTAAATGTTTACATTTGGTCAGACTGATTTTGATTGCCTCACTCGCCCTCTGGATTTCAACACATCGAAAAAAGACAAAACATCTGTCTGTTTTGTTGAATCCATGTTTCAGCCTAGAATTACGTGACTTAATTAGTATTTAATTACGCGTGTCTTCCATGCAATTTTAATAGGTAGTAATTTACAGGAAACAGTGACGGAAACACCGTGACACCAGTGAAAGATTCCGATTATTTTGCCGTGTTGTTTACAACTGTCACAATTAAATTGATAGATATGATATTCTGTAAATCCCTTTTCATGTTACATTATGCTACTTAGCAGTAATAATCAATACCATTCATAATTTGTGAAAATCATTTGTATCAGTTATTTACCGGGAACAGTGACCGAAACACCGTAGTCAAGTCCAATCTCGTCCCAAGTATCACAGCTGTTTACGTTCGTATCAATCCCAGGAGCTGGAGCAACCATATCAGTCTCCGATTTGACATCAGTGGTTGTTATAAAGTCCAGGAAAAGAGTAAGAATGCTGGATAATTTTGACATATGTACAAATTATTTGTTTTTTTTCGTATTGCAAGACTATCAGTTTTGAAAATTGTAATCTTCAAAAAATACACAAGATATACATAATCTACACATTGCTGTTTCATAACAAGTACGTGAAGATATTGACCTTTTAACGCTTTTTTGTGTGTGTTTTTTGTGTCATCTATTTTTTATGAATATGAACAATATTAGGGGTTTCCACTTTTGAAAGACTTCAAAGTATACCGCCAGATTTTCATTTCTTGTGTTGAAGAATGGTCAAACGGAATGTTTTTTGCTACAGGTAGCCGGTCGGAATTTTACAGATTGCCAATGTTGCCCTCCATGGACTCCACTCAGCACCTTGTGTTCGAGTCACAGTCTCAGTCACTTCCTAACTGTGGTAAACTGTGCCATAGAGGAGAATTGTGTTTTTCCTTCACCTTTGACACAAACCAGAAAACTTGTCGGGGCTACAAACTACCAGTGACTGGGAAATATGCACCCTTGTCAACGGAATCAACGCATTATTTTGTTAATGCAGGTAAAATATCTTAAATTATATCATCCTTGCATGTTTTGTTTCGTTAAGAACGTAGTCTGAAGATAATGTACTCAAAATGGCGGCCACCAGTGCAGAGAGCATAAGATTTGGCAAGACACGGAGAATGCTAATTACATGGGCTTTTCATAGTTGTGAGCATATGCTTTATTCGAATCGTTTTTAGTTCACAGCTTCAGAACACGTAATTCCCCAGTGTCTTTAACTAAACGTCCCATACTTGTGGTGAGTGTTTCGGGAGGCTGTGGTATGCTCCTTTTTGTCTCTTGTAATAATGCGGAACTGATATTGACTTCTGTTCGTGCAATACATCAGTCCACCAGTTCGTTCAGATGTATTTTAACTGTAAACCACAGGTTTCTTACGAAGCTACTACGGTAATCACACCTGGCCGTATATGCACAGGGTTACCGAGACGACGCTCTCGGTGAATCCTATTGTAACACCGCCATGCTTGACCGCAGACACTATACTGGCTTCCAAACACGTTTTGCTGGTGAGGTACTGCATTGGGTATTTAACGAAACTGAAAATCGCTGTCATGTAAGATTACATTGAAAATGTATACTGTACCCGTAATGGACTCCAGGTTACCCTTCACTTTCACAATCCAAGGACATACTATATGTGTATTTCACCTATACATTGCCCAATATTAGCAAATCCAATGGCATTTTCCTCTCAAAAAAATCAGTCATTTCTGGAACTAGCATCATTATGAAAATAATTAATAAGTTGTTTATCCATTTGTCTGAAAGACACCGCTAGCAATATTTTAACTTAGTATTGTTTATAATTTGTAAATGTGATATGGTTACCAATAGAAAAATACAATTTCGTACTTGTTACCTGTTAACAGAAGTTAGAAGTGTAGAAGTGTCTACTTATTTTCGCTATACACGAACCAACTTATTTTCGCTATACACGAACCAACCAGTTTGGTTTATTAGGAAGAGTTCGTAGGCCTTTGTGAGTACGTAGAGTGTTTCATTTTCACAGGTAAAACCATAGCTAATCTCGCAAACACCCTGGTGTTTGTTCAAACCATTTCAATAGCATGTAACATTTACTGGAAGTGTGCTCATAAACCTTAACACGTCTTACTTCATACCGAAACCTTTTTATTAATCTGTTTATCAACTGTCAGTATCTGCCATAGAAATCGCGGTAAAAGGTTTGGTTTTATATTGTTAAACATCTTATCAGAAGATGTGATCATTTAAGGACTTATTCTTCTGTGTAAGGTTTGTCCTTGTAAATGATATCTATCGGTACATGTAAACACCGTAGGTTGGGGAAGCAGGGCTGTTACTATTTAAAAATGGAAAATTAACAATTGTTAAATAAAATGAAATCATAACGCTGATACAGCTTATCTATATCCTGTCCATTCTGGCTACGTTGTAAGTACATATCCAGGTATGCAACAGATGTTTAAGGGTCCACGAAAAATTCTGCAGGGGGAGGGGGGAGGGGGGGGGAGGGGGTGCCTTTAGGTTTAAGGTTTAATAATTGGTTTGGTTTGTGGTTTGGTTTATTTAGTTTAACGTCCTATTAACAGCTAAGGTCATTTAAGGACGGTCTCGAGATTTTGCTGATCTATAGTGCTATCTCACTGAAGCATACTGCCGAGGACACCCAGCAGCACATCCCACCCAGTCACATTATACTGACAACGGGCGAACCAGTCGTCCCGCTCAAAATATGCCTAGCGCTAAGCAGGAGTAGCAACAACCATTTTTAAAGACTCTGGTATGTCTCGGCTAGGGGACAGACCCAAAGCCTTCCTCACAGCGGCGAACGCCCAACTAAAGGCAAAAAGTGAGGCATTGACAAGGGAGACATTAGGAAGAAGAAAGTTGTTAAGAAAGAAGAGAAAAGATAAGATCCCAAATTTAGTCGCCTCTTACGATCATGCAATGGGGGCAGCAGGTACAATTCTTAGGCCCTACCTGCAGGGAACTTAAGGTTTAATAACAAAAAAGGTCTGTGAAACCATGAAATAGCACACTGAATACAAGTCATCTAATACTGTACTGCATATATCATTTCCCCCAGTTATATGTGGTTTGAATATTATAAACATATTTGATCGATAAAATTGTTTGAATTTTGTATATACAGTAATTGTAAGAATTTTATGGCAGGAATACTGAAATCTATTGGATTCCAACCTTTCTCGAACAGAGGAACCTTTTACAAGGTGAACGAACTTGAATTTAACCAGACGGACGCAGCCATCGTCTGCAGACAGCAATACTCGACTCTTATAAAGATCAAGTCAGAGTCTGAAATGTTAAGTCTGCAGAATGTCACAGCTGGAAACACCATTCTAGGTACGAGTTTTGTAATAAACAAGAGAACACAAAATGGAATAGCATTATCTACTTCTTTTAACAATGAACTTTTAACCATAAATCGAATATGTCCATATGAATAAATTGGATAAATTAAATGAAAACGACACTAAATAACAAAACACAATTTCGATAGTTCGTACAAGTGAAAGCTAACATGTATATAAACTGTAAGATACACATGTTCCAAGTTTTACCCTTTTGAGAAGAAACATGACAATCTTATAAGATATCCACATGCAAGGATTGTAAAGCCTTTGAAGTCTAAAAAACAGATCGGTTTATGAAAATAGGTTCCGGACATAATTTCGAAATACCGAAATAAACAAATGGCAATAACATTTTTTTTTTTACAAAATGATGGAATCGAACACAACTGTATATGTTCAAAATCCTGTCATATTTGAAAAAGAAGTGGTTGAAATATCAGAAAGGGCTGAAAAATGAACGAATTGGCGGACAATGGCATATCATAATGTTTCAAAGGGCGATTTCCAATATCGACGAATTAGAATGAAAATGTTTGTCTTTTAATAGCCAATTTAATCCATACTTAATATTGTAAATTAATATTGATCGGAAAAGTGGTTATATCGCCTTTAATAAAGACAAAGATCTATTGATTGTATAGATAGGACAATACGAGAAAGGAATTCAAAATTACAAACATATCAGATGACATGATATGATAAAAGCTTAACATGTGCCAATAGCGTTTGATTTTGTTTTTGACATTTTTGACCTAATTTCAATCCTGACAGTTTCATGTGAGAGTTATATGTAATAAAAAGTATCTTAAAGCTTGCATTTTTGTTTCAAGTGAGACTTTATGATATTCTCTCTATCAGACCTGGTGAAAAAAATGTTCAAATTGTTTTTTATATTTTTTTCAGCAACGAACCACTATCAATTCTTCGTGTCTGGTACCTATATGTTGTCAGCATGGATATATACTAACGAATCGGAAGCAATTGACAGTATTCTTTGGTCGCCTGGCAATCCTGACCCGGGTCAAGGTCATTGTGTGATGATGACACCATCAGGCCTGGACAGTGTTGACTGTACTGCAAAGCTTTTCTCCATTTGTGAACTCTTTGGATGAAAAAGTATTAACGATGAAAAGAATTCTCGACAAGAAAGAAATACAAACGCAAAACCGAGCAAATTATCTTTGTATTCAAATAAAAAGTCCTTTTAAATTGAACAAGACATGAAATGATTAAGCCACTCTCTAGTTCAACGAAAGGATTCCGTAGTGTACAAGTTTTCGTTACATGATTAAGCATAAAAAATCAAACATAGCGTAAAATTTGAGGAAGTAACTAGGAAACAGTTGAACCAGGTGAAGACCAAAATTAATAAGGCACCAGCAAAAAGCATAAAATGACTATCTGTGGAAACCGATAGTCATGTCCAAAGAAAGAAGATATTAAACCTTACTCTTCATCATGAACTTTTTTGTAACAGAATACAATAAAACTACAAAACGGGAAATTTTCCATTCAAATGTGAGAGGAATTTTGTGTGACCTACTCATCCTGACACCGTCTTTCATGAATAATCGTAGAAATAAATGGGAGAAATGTTTCGTATACGTTTTTGTCCGGCGTCGTGTGTCGTAAACAGTTTATATTTTTGACTTTTTCCGCAAATAGTCATGATATTGGGCCAGGGGTATGCTGGGGTTAAGAGCTACACCCTCTTGGTTATCTTATTATACCATCCTCTGGGGTATCCTGTTATACCATCCTCTAGGTTATCCTGTTATACCATCCTCTGGGTTATCTTGTTATACCATCCTGTAGGTTATCCTGTTATACCATCCTCTGGGTTATCTTGTTATACCATCCTGTAGGTTATCCTGTTATACCATCCTCGGGGGTATCTTGTTATACCATCCTCGGGGTATCCTGTTATACCATCCTCTAGGTTATCCTGTTATACCATCCTCGGGGTATCCTGTTATACCATCCTCTGGGTTGTCCTGTTATACCATCCTGTAGGTTATCCTGTTATATCATCCTCTAGGTTATCCTGTTATACCATCCTCTAGGTTATCCTGTTATACCATCCTCGGGGTTATCCTGTTATACCATCCTCGGGGTTATCATGTTATACCATCCTGTAGGTTATCCTGTTATACCATCCTCGGGGTATCCTGTTATACCATCCTCGGGGGTATCCTGTTATACCATCCTCTGGGTTATCCTGTTTTACCCTCCTCGGGGTATCTTGTTATACCATCCTCTAGGTTATCCTGTTATACCATCCTCTAGGTTATCCTGTTATACCATCCTCTAGGTTATCCTGTTATACCATCCTCTAGGTTATCCTGTTATACCATCCTCTGAGTTATCCTGTTATACCATCTTCTAGGTTATCTTGGTATACCCTCCTCGGAGTATCCTGTTATATCCTCTTGGCTATCCTATTATGCCATCATCTGGGTTTTCTGTGATTTTTTTTTATTCCATGTTCAATGCTTTATTTTGCACTGACTAATCAGACCACGCGACAGATAAAAGTCCGCAAAATTCTTTGAAAAGGAGACGTATGCCTCAGTATTTTACACTATGGAAGGGGATTACAGGGTTTGGTGTTATCAATGCTTGGACCAAAGCAGGTAACTGTTAAGTCATGTAATGTGTTATTGATTATGACCGAGGCGCATTAAATGAAGTATAAAAAATAAGATTTCCATTTAAGTCCGATCTCGAAAAATACTTTTATCAGCGTTTAACATGTTTGGTGTGATAATTAGCACAATTGGAAATACACACCCAAAATGGAAATACTTTTAGCGTGGATCTGTTTTGTTGACTTAACCATTGAGTAACTAAAGACCCTGGCTATTACATGGTTAATATTTGTTATACCAGGCTGATTTGCCGTGCTATATGGTAGGATAATCTGAGCATTGTCAAATAGTGTGTTTTTAAGTATATATTAAGTTTTTCTAATAATGTCCGGACAGGAACGAATGTAATATTATATAATACTTACATACATCCCTGTAACATTTAAAGGACCTTTTAAGTGGTATGAAGACTTATGGAGTGAAAGGCGAGGTGATAATCATAGTGTAACGTTATATACTTATTTAAATATGCGAGTTATTCAAAAAATGTTGTACAGTTCATTAATAGTTCATTAACAAATTGTACTGCTCTCAAGAGTGTTGTAAAGTTACTTAGTTTATCGAGAGCAAGGTTTGGTTTGGTTTGGTTTATTTGTTTAACGTCCTATTAACAGCTAAGGTCATTTAAGGACGGCCTCCCGTGCGTGCGACATGCATGCCTGTGGTGAGTGCGTATGTGTTTTGGGAGGCTGCGGTATGTTCGTGTTAAGTCTCCTTGTGATAGGCCGGAACTTTTGCCGATTTATAGTGCTACCTCACTGAAGCATACTGCCGAAGACACCCAGCAGCATCCCCCACCCGGTCACATTATACTGACAACGGGCTAACCAGTCGTCCCACTCCAAGTATGCTGAGCGCTAAGCAAGAGTAGCAACTACCATTTTTAAAGACTCTGGTATGTCTCGGCTAGGGGACAGAACCCAAAGCCTTCCTCACAGGGGCGAACGCTCAACTAAAGGCCAAAATTGAGGCATTGTCAAGGGAGACATTAGGAAGAAGAAAGCTGTTAAGAAAGAAGAGAAAAGATAAGATCCCAAATTTAGTCGCCTCTTACGATCATGCAATGGGGGCAGCAGGTACAATTCTCACGCCCTACCTGCAGGACAGTCGCGTCGTTTACAAGTAATTTCAGAGTTCATATCATATGTCCATGATTGATTATATAATTCGCCGTTTGTTTGGATCAGATGTGAACTGTAACTACACGTGTAATCTTTGTCAGTTGTTATTTATCGGCGTAGTAAGTCTCGGTGGTTACTTCCAGACAACATACCTTTTGCCGGTACTGTATATTGAACATGTCTGTTACCGGAAGATTATCTTTTCGCGTTAAGCAATCAAATTGGGGTACCGGCACATGCATTTCTCCGGACCAAGTCCCGTTAGTTTTGGGATTCTGAAATTCAATCGTCAGTCACGACCCAGCAGCTGGTGAGTACAGAAAGTTTTTAGGTCTCGGAACAGCTAGCCAGGTTCGGGCGTGATTCATTCCTATTTTTCTTAGAATGTAAACTAGTCTATTTGTAGGAGGGATTTCCCTGTTTATTACGTCAGAGTCAAATGCAGGTCATTGATTACATTAATGATAAGGCTTCCGTTTATCAGTTTAATTGTATTAAATGGTCGAAAGGCATTGATAGACTTATAATTTAACCAGTATTAGTAGAAAGTAATCATACATCTTGGATGATATTAATGATAGTGTATAGAGTGAAAGTTGAGAAGTAAACTAGCGGTGGACATCTTTGAGTACTTGTACCTGTCTTTAAACTTTACCCAAATAAATTGTTATTGAACTGTTGATTTGGCGTTTGTTGACTGTTACTGAGTGTGTAGTTCTAGTGGAAATACATGTATGAACATTAATAATATTATATGCACTAAAATACAATAATATATTCAATATTCTGTGGACCATTGTACCATGAACTGTGTTGTCTCTGAACCAGACAATAAGATGTCGACGACACATAGTTAAGATACGATTGATTATAAATCATTTCTCTCAAACACTTTTTTGTCAGTGAAAGATCATAAAACCGTTAGTGTCTAGGAGATATACAGCTCAACAATGGAGGTACCATAAACACACGGATATATTCGACATCATTATTTGGTCTCAGGAGCATAAGCCATGGCCTTAGTGACCCCTGGTTTCATTTGTGACAATTTTTTGTTTGTTTGTGTTTTGTTTTCTTTGTGTATTGACTTGTTTTTGTTGGTTTGTTTTTGTTTTGATTTGCTTTAGGAGACTGTGATATATTTCCTACTTGTGATAGCGCTGAACTGATGCCGACTTTATAGTGCAATCTCACTGAAGTATATTGCCAAAGACAACCAGTAGTACACCTCACCCGATCATATTATACCGATAACGGGTGAACTAGTCGTCCTTCTCTCAAAAATATTAAACGCAAAGCAGGAGTGGTAACTACCATTTTTAAAGACTCTGGTATGTCTCAGCCAGGGGATAGAACCCAAAGGTTTCCTCAAACAGAGCAAACGCTCAAATAAAGGCCAAAAATGGGACCTCCCTTTATGAAATGTATCCATTTGGACATTTTGCTTCCCCAAACTACATTTTTGACTACGAACTCTGTAAATCATTAGATAAGGAAGGTATGGAGAAGAATGCATATAGTGAGTGTGTGTGTATTTTGATAGGCTGTCGTTTATTCTTGTTTGTCTCCTTATAGCTCGAAATTAACAAGAAGCATTAAATGTCAACACCAACAACCATAGTTAACCTTGATACATGCTAACAATCGACCAAGTTACTTCTGTTGAATTACACCAGAATAGTCATTTATAGGATTGTAAAATATCACTGTATATGATATCAAATGAACC
The DNA here is from genome assembly GCF_902652985.1 of Pecten maximus. Taxonomy (NCBI): domain Eukaryota; kingdom Metazoa; phylum Mollusca; class Bivalvia; order Pectinida; family Pectinidae; genus Pecten; species Pecten maximus. Next base: position 10,677,817 of record NC_047025.1, on the reverse strand, counting down.
TTGAGTTCCACAGCTTAAATACAATGACCCATGTATTTAATTTTTTATGCCAATTTGCTCATTATTTCCTGACCATATATCTCATTAAGTCCCTTAGATTAAATAGATACATTCATTATTACAGAGAAATCAATGATATCGATTTGGCGACCCTAGTGTATTTAATAAACCATGTGAAGTAGAAACGCACAATTAAGCAGCACAGCCAGAAACGTCCGCATGACTGGATACATTGAGCTGGGTATCAAGAGATGAATCATTTCAGTAGGAGGACAGAGATGTTTCTTGGAATTTGGACATTTTGTTGTTTTGTTCACCATGCAATATCAGGTATGTGTAAGAAGATATTTTATGTATTTCGAGATATATTTTTAGTCCGTTATTCTTCATCAAACAATATAAGGTAAGTATATTTAATGGATTTTAAGACATATATCTAGTGCTTCATCCAGTAAACGTGAGTAAACGGTTGTGGACAATTTTCACACGAAACAAAGCAATGTTGTTTAAACTTTCGTTGTATTGTTCGACGACAACTAATCATTTAATGTAACACTCCCGCAAAAAAGTGATTGATAGAAAATGAGTTTTATCTGCTATTGAACCAGCTTAATGAATAAGGACACTTCAAATCTCTATCTTTATTTTTTCGATATCTGTAATCATAGTTCTGATTATATTTTAATATTGTTGAACGTCCTGTCAACAGGCATTTCAGAACGTCCTCATATGTGTGCACACTGCAGGTATTGACGGTGAACGTGTGTATGATGGGGAGGTCGTGGTAAACAAATGTAATCAAACTCTTTTGTGAGGTATTATTCAACATCTAGCCAACAATATAAGGTTATACAATGAGCTATCAACCAAATAATACTGCTTCCCCCATTGAAAATGCAAATACATCTTGGACGACCAGATCAGCTAATGAGCATTGTGTTAATCAACATTACGATTTCTACAAGAATTTCGGTAAGTTTTTGACAATCAATGTTAAAAAACTCGGGTATTATCGCTCTTAGCATGTCTCACCTTCGCTCTGCGCATGGTACAGTGTCGCTCTTCGCTTTGTGCATTACCGCTCATCCAATTGCGCGTTGTCATTCTTCTCATGGTGTACAATTGCTCTTTGCATGGCGTATGTCACTCTTTGCTTTTTACACTGTTGCTCTTCGCATGACCCACAGTTGTATTATAGCTCTTCGCGTGACGTTTTGTCGCTTTTCGCACGGTACATTGTTGCTCTTCTCTTTGCGAATTTTCGCTTTTTTGCTTGGCGGGGCGCCAATGCGACATGGTCGAAATCAGCTACTATATCGTTCTAATGTCACATTGACACTGCCTCAATGCTGACCTTTATTTGGAGCATTCGCTCCAATATGTTGGTCTATATGACAAGCTTTGAGTTAAGATAGCAACGTATTCATTCTAAGCTGAACGTGAGTGTATAATTGTATATTAACATGTTTCGTTTTTTTTTTATTTTGTTTCGTCTTTTGCCCAATTTACTCATTTTTTGTCCCCAATGACCTTAACATGTTGAACACTGTGATTAAATTATCAGGATTAACTTTGATCATTTTTGAAGTTATTGATCAATATCACGAAAAACGGAGTGTACTTTTGACACAAAAGGCTTCCCGGCTTTATTAAGTGCATTTTTTGTTCTGAATCAATAAAATAAAAAACTAATTAAAGTAAATACTGAAATGTGAGACATTTTGGGGAAACACAGTTTACAGTTGCCCCCGTCTCCTTTTGGGCTATATTTCAAAATTATCAAGTTTCGTTGAAATCCCATTGCATTCATATAATTACGCAAGATATTGCGCTAAAATTGCTTTGGAAAATCTTCAAAGGGCCATAACTCCATCAATAACGCGCGAATAAATGTGCTTATCGTACCTCTTTTGGCAATAAACCTTCCTATGAAATTTCCAATTAATCTGTTAAAGGAGCATTCCTTCGTTCGGGCATCAGAAACATGCACACGTTCTATTGATTAATCTATGTAGTAATACGAATTAAGAATTTTCATTTCTTAATACTGGAAGAAGTTTGGTCTATCTTGAGAATAAAACTGCCGTATTAATGTAAAGATCATAACTTTTACTTCTTTGAATAAATACATATATTTTTAGTAAGTTTACCTTTGACGACCCATACTTTTTTCAAACGAAGGAATGCCCCTTTAAAAATCATTTCAGTTATTGGGCGGAAACTTTCGAAAAAATCTACAACTGGCAATAACTCCGTTAATAATATGCGGATAAAATCGTTTATCGAACCTGTCCGATCTCTTATAGCAATTAACCTGCCGATGAAGTTTTTAAATAATCTGCACGGGACACAACTCTCAAAAAGGAGGATATAAGTCAACCTGATATAGATTACGCACAGCTACAATGTAAAGTTTATTGCAAGCAAGCAATTTTGTTAAAATTCCCAAAAGAAGCTTAGGAGTAGCCGGTACAACTTTATGTCAACCTGATTCCAGTATAACCCCGGCACCTGCACTTCAATTTGCTGCGGGGTATAATTAATAACTAAATAATCATCATGTCATGTGACTGGATGACCCAGTTATCGTGTTTTTGTTTTTTGTTTTTTGTTTGGAAGTAAAAATTTGTTGGCACCAATTCCGAAATATCAAAAGGAACTGAAACTCGTAACATACCGCAACCTTACAACACATACGCATTCCATTCACGAATGGATTTCGCATGCAGGGGAAGGCGCCATTAAGCGATCATAGTTATTAATATGGCGTTACACAATACAAAACCAAAATAAAACAAACATTTGACCCTACTTCACTCTTGTCGTTAGAGTTAGGCGTTCACTAAGTTCATCCATTCCATACCTATATATATATTGAGTTGACCCATTAGTAAATTTTCAATGAAAATTTGTTTTTCATCTCTACAACTTAGCTGTTGATCTGACATACAAAACCTAAGCATATTAGCTGAATCATTCAGTGTCATTACCATGCTAACACTATAAAATACTGTTTCTAGGCTTTGACTTCTTTCTACTCATAAGTTGACTCCCCCCCCCCCCCCCCCCCGAATGCCTCCCAGCAAACAAAAATAATTACGACGGAAAAGAAAAAATATCACCAGGTTTCTCTGAAAAATTGAATTGTCGAAACAGCAATTACATTGCTAAATCAAATGTGTTTATTACGTCACATTGCGAATGCATATCCGCTCGATTTTGAAATATGGGATATACGACCGCCATTGCTGTTTCAAATTGAGAAACGACCAAGTTAAACCCGGAACAGAATTTTCCATGTTTTCATAATGCCGCTGCAGCGTGAATGTTAATATAAGGAGACTAAAAAGACCATACCGCAGTCTCCGTATATTCTAGAGAAGCTCCAACTATTCTGTAAGATGATCAATAAAGTCAATTTTCGACGCTGCATAATTAATAAAACAAACAAACTTGCGAATAAATAATTAATATGAATTGTTGTTACCGTTCTTCAGCTTTGTCACCTACAGAGACTAGTATCTGACTATTGCTTGCAGTAAGACGACAAATATAGAGATTGTTTTTTAATATATGTCTCCCCTTTCCCTTTACTATGCTTTGATTTTTTGCACTCTTCTTTCGTACAACACTTTATCAGTGATAATAGCTATACAACAACTTTCATTTGAAAATCTTTAACGGTTAAAATTACCTTAAACGGTTCAGATGATATAGCATGGAGAAAATTTATTGTTATTAAATTAATATCAGTATTCATGTTAGAAGTCGCCCTTCATTCGAAGGGGAGACAAACTTTACCGATCAATCACGGAGGATCGAAGAAATCTGTCTTTGTTCATGAGTAAGTGATGCCGTTGATTTAACTGAAACTGACCCTTATGTACGGTGTAGCCGTAAAAAAAATCACTGATTTAATGAATGAATTGAAGCATGCATCGGGTAAAAAGGTATGTGGAATCAGAATAACTTGAAAATGAAGTGAGAGAAAGCCCAGTCGCGATCCATATACCCCCTACAGTGCCATCCGCTCAACACGGTGCGGATACATACATGAATTGCAAAACATTACCGCGTTAATAGCTAATATTTGATAAACAGCATGACAATTTTTATGCGGCTGAGAAAAATCAATGCGTTCGCTTTTCAACAGAATGTTTAAATCAATATACCCATTTAATATAGTAAAACTAGCACTTATTCAAAGTAGAATACAATGTTGGATTAATTTAATGTTCCCTTTGTGTGCGGAAAGTTTACTCTCACGTTTCCCAGGGACTGTTTATTCCTTCGAAACCACCTTCCAATGACCTTATGCGGTGCTATGTCGTGTCCAACAAACAGTGTGTCAAACACTAACCCCGGTTTGATATTCACGTTTTCGTGTTGTGACATTCTTTGCTGCAAAATATTTGTATATACATCGAAGACCCCCGTTATTATGATAGATTTGTATTGCTAAGCGTCCAACCAACACCTACGGCCATTTAAGGACGGCCTTACTGTGTGCGAGATACACGCATGAGTGTAAACTTGCATGTTTTAAAGGCTGTGGTATGTTTGAGTTTGCCTCCTTATGATAGCCAGAAATGTTAACTTTATAATGCTACCTCACTGAAGCATACTACTGAAGACATGCAGCAGGACACCCCACTTGGTCACATTATACTGACAACGGGCGAACCAATCGTCACATTCGAAAACAAGCTGAGCTCTAAACAGGAGTGGTGATTTTAAGCTTGTAGCTCCATGCAATGAAGTTAAATATTGTTAAAAGGTAAATAGTTGATTGCATGTAATGCACTTATGCAGATTCTCACCTTTCATTAGGGGGCCCTGCTGGGTAAGCGTTGTTGTCTCCAATGTCTTCTGTTAAGGGTACCTTGGAGAGCCCTGTATTAAGGCCCGTTGTATCCCGCTGAATTTTTATCGTTTAAATGGGCCCCAAAAGAATCGGGTATCTTCTTGCATGACTTCAATTAAGAGGTCAGAATAGATTCTCTGTCCCCATTGCAACACATTGGATTTTAAACCCTTCAATTCTTTCATCACTACTCTGTCTTTCTATGCTTTTTCTTATTGTAGGTGTCTCATTGCATTCGTCATCATATGACCCTGGCAGTTTGTGTCTCATTGACATCCGTCTCCTTATATGACCCTGGCTGTTTGTGTCTCATTGACATCCGTCTCCTTATACGACACTGGCTGTTTGTGTCTCATTGACATCTGTCTTCATATGACCGTGGCTGTAGGTGTCTCCCTGGCACTTGCCCTCATTTGACTCTCGCAGTTGCAGAGGACGTTCACCCTTAATAATAAAATACTTTATTACGTAAGATTGCGTCATACATTAAAACAGAAAGACAATGTCAACATGCAAAATAGACGGTGCTTCTGATTACAATCTAAATTAAATGCAAACTATTTATTTGTGTGGAGACCCTTATAAAATACCAGTGTTTACATGTTTTTTTTCTACGTTTGTGATTCGTTGGGCCAAAACTGTCGAAATGGAAAGGGAAGTCAGGAAAAAGAACCAAAACAGAAATGACATGTAGGGGTTGAAGTGTGCATGGCTAATATCATGATAATTATCTGAATTTGTTTATTGATTTAGCTTTCTTTGATGATTTTCAGATCTGGAAGTGTGTTCAGACTACCTGGTTTCCGGCCTTAACGGCGTTGAGGATTCAGCACTTACCGCGTCAAGCCAGTATTCAGCTTTACATGCACCAACAAATGCAAGACTGTATTTTTTTGGGAATTATGGAAGCCCGGGCGGTGTTGCTTCGTCATGGTCGTCGGGACAAGTCAACGGTCAACAGTTTATACAGGTAATAATTTATTTATAAGCTGTCGTTATGATACCTCTGACCATGGACAATGTCAGTAATCTACTTTTACATCGTTAACAGCTTTCTCAATAAGAGTAAGAGTATAATACAAGTAGTACTGATCGTTCTTCACGCTTCCGTTATCATAGGCCAGGACATCGCTGGAAAGTTTGTTTGTCATCTTTTCCCCATTATCGATCAGCAATAGCCTTGGCGCATAATTCCTACTGAAAAATATAATGTTTTGGCTGGTTTATTCAATATTGGCCTTAACGTTACTCCTGAAATAACTTTACAACCGCTGCCTGCAAACTTTTCTCTGTTGTGTCAAGGTAAGAGACATTGCTTGTGCATGTGTAGATGTGATTATTGATCGAAGTTTGCTTCGGCAAACACGGTTTGTCAGCCAATGCTATATCTTGGCGCATAATCCTACCGATGATGTCTAATATTTCTGGCTGGTTTATTGGCCTGAAAGTTTCTCTTAAAATAACCTTAGAACTTTACAACCGCTACCTGCACACATATCTCTAATGTACCAGGTATAAAACTAGGCTTGTGCAAATGAAGGGACTATCTGTTTATTCCCAGCCCCATTGGTCTCAGTTTCACCTACGTTTTTTGGGTTTCCCATAGAAAAGATAGAAATACCAAACGCATTTTATTTCTGATGGGAATTATCTTATAAATCTGAGCCTTAGTATGGTAAAGGCACATTTGTTTTAACTAACACACTTATATGTGCAATGTGTCTGTTTGACATAACAAGGCCTCCGCCACGCACTACCAATATATGTTTAAACTACCAATATAAGATATCTTGTTACACTTAATATTAACCACTCACAATTGGGTTATTGATGCTAGAGATGATTTATCCATAATAACCAATTGCATGAACCTAAATTTTGCTATCTCTATACAAATAACATAAAGAGGGTGTGGTTTAGGAGGGCTGATTGATATGTTGTGATCACATATTGAAGGATTTGAAATTTGCCGGACATGTTGTATTATTTTTCAACAAAATCCCCTTCAATATCTATACACTTTCGCAAGCTGTGTTTCAGGGCCTCAATGCCACTTTTATGGAACTCATTTTCCTGGCTGTTCAGAAAGTCATTCACTGCATGTATGACGTCATCATCGGACTGAAATGGTAGCCTGAAATAGCTGTTCTGAATAAGGCGGTCGCTTAATCAATGTAATGCCATAATCGTGAATGGCAGCCATAGCAATGACAGACTTGTGAAAAGGACAATTGTCCTGATTGAATATCACATATTAAGTGAGCTTTCCGCGGCGCTTAAGTTTAATATTTTACCGTAACTGCCTCAGAAGTAAAGCATAGTATGTACCATTGATTGTTTGTCCCTTTTGGAGATAATCTTTCAGCATAATATAATCTGCATCCCGGAAAACCGAGGTTTGGTTTGGTTTGGTTTATTTTGTTTAACGTCCTATAAACAGCTGAGGTCATTTAAGGACGGCCTCCCGTGCGTGCGACATGCATGCATGCATGTGGTGAGTGCGTATGTGTGTTTTGGGAGGCTGCGGTATGTTCGTGTTAAAGTCTCCTTATGTTAAGCCGGAATTTTTGCCGATTTATAGTGCTACCTCACTGAAGCATATTGCCGAAGACACCCAGCAGGACACCCCACCCGGTCACATTATACTGACAACGGGCGAACCAGTCGTCCCACTCCTAATACACTGAGCGCTAAGCAGGAGTAGCAACTGCCATTTTTAATGACGCTGGTATGTCTCGGCCAGGGGACGGAACCCAAAACCTTCCTCACAGGGGCGAACGGTCATTTTAAGACCAAAAGTGAGGCATTGTCAAGGGAGACATTAGGAAGAAGAAAGCTGTTAAAAAAGAACAGAAAAGATAAGATCCCAAATTTGGTCACCTTTTACGATCATGTCATTGGGGCAGCAGGTACAATTCTTACGCCCTGCCTGCAGGGCAGGAAAACCGATGGAACAGTCTTTGCCTTCTTTGGCGGGGGAGAGCCAGGGTGCTTCCATTATTTCGATTGCTGTTTGGCCTTTGGGCTAAAAGGTAGTTGCTACTCCTGCTTAGCGCTCAGCATATTAGGAGTGGGACGACTGGTTCGCCCGTTGTCAGTATAATGTGACCGGGTGGGGTGTGCTGCTGGGTGTCTTCGGCAGTATGCTTCAGTGAGGTAGCACTCTAAATCGGCAAAAGTTCCGGCCTATCACAAGGAGACTTAACACGAACATACCGCAGCCTCCCAAAACACACATACGCAGGTACCACACGCATACATGTCGCACGCACGGGAGGCCGTCCTTAAATGACCTTAGCTGTTAATAGGACGTTCAACAAAATAAACCAAACCAAACCAAACTTCTGATAAACTGTCAGAAGACTTGGTACCTATCGGGCCGAAAGCTTTCTCATTGCAAGATCCTCGGTTAGAATGGATGGACTCTTTCCTGTAAAATGCCAACTTTACTTGGCTATATATATTTCTGTGACTCGTCTGTCAGTCACAACAATATCATGAACATTATTGGCCATTTCTGGGGTTGAAACATTGACAGGCCTTCCAGGACGGGGGTCTGTCGGCCGCGCTTCAATTCCGCCACCCACTTTTTGGCTGTAGCATATGATTGGCATCTTTCCCTTATGTTGCTACCATATCATTATGAATATCCTTAGGTGTTAAACCTTTTGATGCAAATTTTGGATCACTGCTCTTAAACCGAATTTATCCTTTTTGCAAAAGCCACTTGTCTTGTTAACTTTAGAGTGCTACCTCGTCGATATAGACGAACCAAATGAGACCAGTCCTTCGGTACAAGGCCCTATATAGTCAGCGAATAGTAGGACTTAAAACGAACCTCCTCGAGTACCTCCTTCAATACGAGGCCCTTACAATTCTTACGCCCTACCTGCTGCCCCCATTGCATGATCGTAAGAGGCGACTAAACTTGGGATCTTATCTTTTCTCTTCTTTCTTGACAACTTTCTTCTTCCTAATGTCTCCCTTGACAATGCCTCACTTTTGGCCTTTAGTTGAGCGTTCGCCCCTGTGAGGAAGGCTTTGTGTTCTGTCCCCTGGCCGAGACATACCATAGTCTTTAAAAATGGTTGTTGCTACACCTGCTTAGCGCTCAGCATATTTGGAGTGGAACGACTGGTTCGCCCGTTGTCAGTATAATGTGACCGAGTGGGGTGTGCTGCTGGGTGTCTTCGGCAGTATGCTTCAGTGAGGTAGCACTATAAATCGGCAAAAGTACCGGCCTATCACAAGGAGACCGAACACGAACATACCGCAGCCTCCCAAAACACACATACGCACTCACCACACGCATGCATGTCGCACATACGGGAGGCCGTCCTTAAATGACCTTAACTGTTAATAGGACGTTAAACAAAATAAACCAAACCAAATCAATACCAGGCTCACAACATATCAATCATCCCTCGTATTTTCCACACAATGCAGGGATAACTCTGGCTCTTAAAACCTATGGGAGATTTTATGAGATTTGCAAAATTCGTATGAGATTTGTCTGTATAAAGAGGTACAATTTTGAATTTTTAATGAGATTTTTTTTGAAAAAACATGGGTAAAAATCCCCAAATCTCTGCCCAAAGTGATCCCTTGAATGCCAACATAAGGTAAGCTCTGCTCCACTTCCACCAATGCTATTTCTTCTACTACTACTAAACTATTGTTCAAACCCTTTTTCGGTGGTGTTTAGGTAATACAAATGTATAAAATTATACTTTGAATAGTCAATATGGAGAAGGCTTTTAATTAGGTCAATTTAACCTTTTTTATTTGACTATTTATTTTGTTTTATATGTAACGGAGCCGCCTGTTACTCTTCTCGGGTAACGGTTAGTCAGATGGTAGCGCTAGACTAACTACTAAGTCAGCTGGTAGCGCTAGACTAACTACTAAGTCAGCTGGTATCGCTATATTATATCAAGGAGTTAGCTGGTATCGCTATATTATATCCAGGAGTTAGCTGGTATCGCTCAACTCAAACATCGCTTTGGTAGCGTAAATTTGAGCTATTACTTATCTAAGCTTAGATTAACTCAAAGAACTGTGTACCACGTTAAATGTTTATTTCTGAGACACAAATTATTCAACTGTACGACAAAAGATCTATAATAATCGAGCATACAACGATCAAATCACTAGTGAGAAGTAAACTGAATCTAGCCTAGATAGTTAATAAATGTATACTTTTCAGTATAGATATAACTATAATAGTAAAACACTTCATAGCGAAGAGTAATTAATTATGAGACTTACGAATAGAGTGAATTTTGGTTCCCGTTTTCCGAAAAGGCCAATCTTGAATGAAACTGTGGTTTGAAATCTAACAGTAAACGCTCGTCCTTTTATACCCCCATGGTTTGGTTTGGTTTGGTTTGGTTTGGTTTATTTTGTTTAACGTCCTATTAACAGCTAAGGTCATTTAAGGACGGCCTCCCGTGCGTGCGACATGCATAGGTGTGGTGAGTGCGTATGTGTGTTTTGGGAGGCTGCGGTATGTTCGTGTTAAAGTCTCCTTGTGATAGGCCGGAACTTTTGCCGATTTAGAGTGCTACCTCACTGAAGCATACTGCCGAAGACACCCAGCAGCACACCCCACCCGGTCACATTATACTGACAACGGGCGAAACAGTCGTCCCACTCCAAATATGCTGAGCGCTAAGCAGGAATAGCAAGTACCATTTTTAATGACAAGTATGTCTCGGCCAGGGAACAGAACCCAAAGCCTTCCTCACAGGGGCGAACGCTTAACTGAAGGCCAAAAGTGTGGCATTGTCGAGGGAGACATTAGGAAGAAGAAAGCTGATAAGAAGAGAAAAGATAAGATCCCAAATTTAGTCGCCTCTTACGATCATGCAATGGGGACAGCAGGTACAATTCTTACGCCCCAATCTTATTAAAATATAAATGGTCATTCACACTACGTTACATGAACTTACAGTGAGAATGACCATCTAGATTTTAATTAGATTGATTACGCCCTTCCTGCAGGGCAGATACCCCCATGGTGATCAATAACCAATAAAAACATCGTATATCGGCCCAAGAGTTGAAACCAATCGAATAGCGGAAAAAAACATCGGTGTTTATTTTACGAACACCGACATTCATAATTTCCCGTTATCCGTCAGGCCAAACCCCTATGCCGGAAATACGTAATATATCTCGTTCTCCCGCACATGCGTACTCTCACAAAAATAGCAGCTTCCCCATTGCATGATCGTAAGAGGCGACTAAACTTGGGATCTTATCTTTTCTCTTCTTTCTGAACAACTTTCTTCTTCCTAATGTCTCCCTTGACAATGCCTCACTTTTGGCCTTTAGTTGAGCGTTCGCCCCTGTGAGGAAGGCTTTGGGTTCTGTCCCCTAGCCGAGACATGGTAAAAATGGTAGTTGCTACTCCTGCTTAGCGCTCCGCATATTTGGAGTAGGACGACTGGTTCGCCCGTTGTCAGTATAATGTGACCGGGTGGGGTGTGCTGCTGGGTGTCTTCGGCAGTATGCTTCAGTGAGGTAGCACTATAAATCGGCAAGGAGACTTAACACGAACATACCGCAGCCTCCCAAAACACACATACGCACCACATGCATACATGTCGCACGTACGGGAGGCCGTCCTTAAATGACCTTAGCTGTTAATAGGACGTTAAACAAAATAAACTAAACTAATAAACTAAACTCCATCACACAACAGTAACATCACCACGACCGGACCAATTCTCGGTAACTAACGCTGAAATACACACAACTGCTCCAACTCATACAGACATATCGATGCATACCAATCCCATCGTCACACGTGAAAGTACACAAAACAATCACACTGTACAACACTCGCATCTCGCTACTTCTCTACCATTGTCGACGACTCAAACAATCAACGATAATAAATATGATAAACTACAATGATTTGAAATCTACTTATTATTTACGTGATCACCATGGGACATGAAGATAAATATAATAAAACATAACTTATTATTTACGTGATCACCATGGGACATGAAGATTAATATAATAAAACATATAAGCAATAACAAGCTGGCTTCGTTACACAGCCCTCCTATTACAATAAAAGGGTTCGTCCTCGAACGGACTAAATATCACATACTGAAGTCTTTCAATAAATAGAACAATTATAATAACATTAATAACAAGATAATAACTTCTGCCATATCAATATATCAATCTTAGTCTTCTCACAATAACAACTCATTACCATACAGTATAAATGAGTACAGGTACAGATTACATTGCACTAATTAATTTACTCTAAAAATATTTCTAAGCATGTACAGATACACAAGATATACTAGATGTGTTGACTGATAAATATCACATGTCATCTGTTTACCCGTTCACTTTATACACCCATAGGAACAACAGTCAAAGAATTATATTCTACTTTTAACCTCAACTAACTATTCATATATATATTAGAAAGATAAACTATTCCTTCAACTTTCATCCAGCTACTCGGCTCACTCAACAGCAAGTACAGGATAATTACATACTTCACTGGTCCATTACTCTACCAGTATCGCATACCTCTATCAAACCTTCCCACAATATACCAAAGTTGTTTCTGGGAAACATACCGTTTAAACCTTAAAAATACAAACATATAGTAGTTACAATAGAATATTGCGAAACATTCTTAAAAACCTCACCTGTTTTCCTTTAACACCTTTACACATAGATATCCAATATTCAATGTTACAATAACTTGTAAATAAAATAGCTATAATTTTAACTTGTCAACAATTTGAAAAAATGTCACTGTATACAACGCGACTATTAATGCAATATACATTGATCATACTGCAACTAATTAATTCTCACATAATATCACATCATACCTCACTATTTGTAACTAAACCATGTAATACATCTCATAAATTCATAAATATACTGTTTTATCACATATTTCAATTATACAGAAATTTCAATTATGCACAAATTTCTCATACTACTGTACAAGTTCTCATACTTCTCATACTTGTATGTACGTTACTATTACCAACTACTTATTCTAAAAACTTTAAATATAGATACATTACTTATTACACAATGTCTATTCTATTTATATCCCTATTTAAATTACAAATAACAAAGAATGCTTAACGCTTTCTCATCGGCGTCAAATCTAGCGGTGCGTCCTGGTGTGGTGTCATGGGTGGGCTGGCTGTCTGTCTGTGTGGCTGCTGATATCTGATGTCTGGTGTGTGGATCTCTTACCCAAGTATCTTCTAGTGTGTAGATGTTCCCATTTGTTAGTGTCAGTGTTTCCCTCTCATGATGCAGTGGAACCCTTATGGAATGAATCTCCTCTTGTAGTGCGTGCGTATGTCTGCTGGCTCTAAGTAACTGTGCTGTGTAACCCTCCATATAATGTGATGGTGACCCTATAAAAAAGTATCTTGGATCCCCAGATAGTTCATGCGTGTTGTTGTCGGTGTTGGTGCTGGAATCTCTCCGCTCTGCCGTCTCTGTGTTGGTGCCTGTATCCTGTCTCTCCGTCGCCTTTGTGTTGATTCCTGTGGATGATAATGGGTGTTTCTGTGGTGTTGTTGTACGTGTGTTGTCTGTCTTAACCAAATCCAAAATAAAATCTGTGTCAATCTCCTCCCCCAATAGTACGTCTAGTCCCTCAGGTGTTGTCCAGGTGTGTGCAGGCTCTATGAGCTGTGTGGGTGTGGTGATCTGTAATGGTTCCTCAACTTCTGTAGGTTCTGTAAAGTTAGTGTCAGAAGTGTAGACGGTGTCTGATTTGTTGTCTCCTGTAGTGGTGTGTGGACTGGATCTCTGTGTGTTGTCGTTGATGTTGCTTTAGTGCTATGTCTTGGTCGTCCTTGTGGTTTCTTGTTTTCTGGGAAGTCACGTTGGTATATGCGTCTCCTCATCAGATAGGCTTTGCTCTTGGCACATGAAAATCTACAGTCATCTCTATCGCAATAAATAATAGGCCCATGAACATTTCTGTTGTGTCTTAAGAATCTTTCTCTGTTGTCAAACCTTCTCCCACACGTCTCGCACTTGTATCGTTCAGCTCCCTCTGCCTGATAAATGTTGTTGCCATAGCGGTACATTCTCCTGAAAACAGAATTGGGTCATTTCAGGAATGTGATCAATTACAGATATAACTGTTATGCCTAGTGACAGCTACTGGTGTGGCAACGAACCAACGTCTAGTGTGACCATAGTAGGGTTTCAGTCTGCATATGTTTACTGTCAATATTTTTGATTTTGGTCCCTTCTGGATTTGATAAACTAAATCAGACAACTTCTGGACTACATTATATGGACCCTCCCAATTTCCCAACATACCGCAGCCTCCCAAAACACACATACGCACTCACCACACGCATGCATGTCGCACGCACGGGATGCCGTCCTTAAATGACCTTAGCTGTTAATAGGACGTTAAACAAAATAAACCAAACCAAACCAAAGTCTCACTGTGTAACTGCTGTAATATATCTTTCTGACAACATTTTGGTACTATTAACTGCCATCTTTCATTGTTGGTATCCTCATCTATCCATTTACGATACAATACGTCATCACGCAAGCTTATACGATCCCACTGTGACCAGTATGCTTTGACTTCCACAGGAAGGTGCGAACTATCTTTCCATTCAGGTCGTATCTCATCCTTCTTCCGCATATAAATATGTTTGAGTGTTGGGTCTTTGATTTGAGCCTCCTTAATGTTCACTACAGATTTTGCTTCCATCCAGTTTGAGGAAGTTTCATTTAGCTCTACCAGTGGTTCAGATTACATTGATGTTGGCTCCTTTCTTTTCACTCTCCCTTTTGTGTGTGTAACCTGATGTAAATGTTCGAACTTTAGGTGTTCACCAACTGCTTCCTCCTCATTATGTTCCCTCCTGTCACAATATCTACAGGATGTACAAGGCCTTCGCGACAAACCGTCTGCCATTCCATGTTGTATTCCAGCTCGATGTTGAATGGTATAATCGTATGTGTTGATAACCTCTATCCATCGAGCTAACTGCCCCTCCGGGTTTTTAAAACGCCGAAACCAGTTGAGAGCACCATGGTCTGTTCTGATCAGGACTTTAGTGCCATACAGATAACGTTGAAAGTGCTTTACTGACTCCACTACAGCTAACAGTTCTCTGCGTGTAACACAATACTGTCTTTCACATTTAGTCAGGCTCCTGCTGTAGTAACATACAGGATGTTCACTGTCATCATGAACTTGAGATAGTACACTTCCTATCCCAAATCAACTGGCGTCTGTATCTAATATGAAGGCCTTCTTTGCATCTGGGTAAGCTAAGATAGGAGAAGTTACCAACCGAGTTTTTAAAGTCTGAAAAGCTTCCTCGCATTCTTTGCTCCATTTAAAGATACTATCCTTCTCTGTGAGTTGGTGTAAAGGTTTCGCAATGGAAGCAAATCCTTTGATGAATTTCCTGTAATAGGATGCAAGCCCCAACAAAACTTCTCAGCTCCTTAACTGTTGTAGGTGTTGACCATGACTTCACTGCTTCAATCTTTCCAGGATCTAGTAATATAAGACTCTTTCATATGTGTATATGTAGGATAGGGATATTTCACCCGAGGGGTCACAAAATGTGGTGAAACCCGAGGCTTGCCGAGGGTTTTACCACATTTTGTGATCCCGAGGGTGGAATATCCCTATCCTGCATACACACACAATGAAAGAGTCTTTTTCTCTCATACCATTACCGAATTTCTGGCGAAAGTGTCCCTCAGCCATCCATTTTCTTCAATTTTTTAATTCCTTTATTTGACGTTTTTACTCAATATACTTGTGATATTCTGAAAGATCATACCCTATTTTGGCAAACTATGTTTGCACACAAATTTCATTCATTTTGTGGTTAAGTGATGAACGAATGAACAATTCGCCGATAAAAATTACCGTAACTTGACCGACTTTTACGTGGCCGTGATCAAATTGTCAACATCCGAGAAAAAGAAGTTCTATCTACAATACTGAAAGCCAACGCTGAAATGAGTTTCCCAACTTCACATATAATTTGATTTGCACCTCGACATATTTAATCATTTCACAGAACACACTGTACTTTTAAATGTCAAGTCAATTTTTTTTATAAAATACTACGTCACTGCATGACGTCACGACTGTCATTGGAATTCCATTCATAGTTCAAGGATATTGAGAGTGATGTCGATCTCGATCGCCATGACGCGGCGATGTTTCGTGGCTGGTAATTTTAAATTCACTGTGATTTTGGCAACTTCGTGTGTGAACCAGCGAACAGTGACTCTAAACGAGTATTCGATCTTTTCTGTGACATAGGATTATATGTGTTTAACCGGTTGTCTTGATGGAATGACGAAGGTAGGTCAGTCGATAGGCTAACGATGATCATATTGAAAGGCTAGGATGACAGTTAGTTTTCATGGTTACTCTACACAAATATAGACTCTGAGTTACAATTAAAATAAATATTTTTATATGAACATCGAGGGGTGTCATTTTTACCGAATGTTCGTTCATTTAAGAGCCAATTCCCAACTTCCTAATACACAGGTTATTGCTGAGTAGGCCTAACAGTTACTGTCAGTACAGTAGAGTAAACAAATTCCAGGGCCCCCTGCTGACGCAAACGGAACCATTTCATAGGTTGTGACGTTTGACATTTTCTTTTTTATATTTTTTTATGTATGGCTTTTATTTTACTTCCTGTCATTGCCAGGTGATTGTGTGTGTTTACATGTTTTTAATGACAAATGACAAATCTGTCGGGTAGGCAAGTCTGTATTGTACTGTAGGCGTAGTCTAACTGTTTGTTACAGTAACGGAGTTATATGTTCGCTCAGATGAAATGTCTAATCGTTTCACCGTGTAGCCCTATTGATTTACTGCTGATATGATATATATTTATCCGGGGCGCTTGTTTAACTGGTCTGGCATTCCCTGTGTCAATCGTGTGGTAAACTAGGTTGGTTTGGTTTTCCCTAAGTCGTCCATGTTCTTTGCAAATACCTGCTCATTTGTCTTTAATACTCTTTTTAGCTGCTTAATCTCTTCCTCATCAGGATGCTGCTTACTAGATTCTACTATGACCTCCAGATGTTCTGGTATGTTATTGTCCTCTGCTGATGTCTCTTCTATTCGACACAGGTATTCCTCGTTTGGACCGATCAGTTCTTCTGAATCCTTAAGATGACAAGAACGGACCACCATACATATTATCTGGGGCAAACTTGTCACATTGGCAACTCTAACCGGTATGACCTTGGATGACGGTTCAAATATACTTTTTCCTACGAAAACTCCTATATTTAGCTAACGTAGAGCTACCCTCATAGATTATTGCCTGGTGTCCTACTGGTATGTCTCCTACTATTCTAGCAGGTATTATCATCTCACTGCTAGCAGGTACCACTACATTCTCTGCAAGGGATAACTTGAAGATAGAGGTAGCTCTCTGGCTTTCCAGGTAACATTTAGCTGTCTCACCATTAAACTTCACAGTCCCTCTCCCTACATCCATAATGCATTTGTTCTGTTTCATAAAATCATATCCCAATGACAGCAGGTACTTCAATATCAGCTACCATTATGCGACATCTCACGAGTTTCCCTGAAATTTCCAGTGGAAACATTGCCATTCCCATCGGCACAATGACCTTCCCATCGGCCACTCTCAGTTGTCCACAATTTCTACTCAAATCTGGTCGCTTGTTTTCCGTTAACCCTAAATATACTCTACTACCAAGTACAGAAATCGTCGCTCCGGTATCCATCAAACCATATATCTGTTTACCATACAGAGCCATCTGTAAATATAATCCATCATCATTGGTATGTTTTATCTCAACAAGAGATCCCAGAGGGATCTTGGCGCCCACCATTGAACTGTCTTCAAGGTTCCATGTCAGATTGATCTTTTCTCTATTTTCCCCTTCCTTTTACTAATCTTTGTAAATTGAGAAACATCCCTCTAGTACTTTTCAAACAAGGGGAACCTACATATGAAATTTGAGATAGATCCCTTCAGTAGTTTCTGAGAAATAGCGATAACAAACTTCAATTGTCAAAATCCAAGATGGCTGCCTGTCGGCCATATTATTTTCCGATTGAAATGCAATATCCATAACTAAGCACCAAGGGGAACCTACATATGAAATTTGAGAAAGATTCCTTCAGTACTTTCTGAGAAATAGCGATAACAAACTTCAATTATTAAATCCAAGATGGCTGCTTGTCGGCCATGTTGTTTTCCGATTGGTCTCAAAATACAATATGCATAACTAGGCACCAAGGGAAACCTACATATGAAATTTGAGAAAGATCCCTTCAGTGCTTTCTGAGCAATAGCGATAACAATCTTCAATTGTTAAAATCGAAGATGGCTGAATGTCGGCCATATTGTTTTCCAAATGGTCTCAAAATGCAATATGCATAACTAAGCACCAAGGGGAACCTACATATGAAATTTGAGAAAGGTCCCTTCAGTACTTTCTGAGAAACAGCGATAACAAACTTCAATTGTCAAAATCCAAGATGGCTGCCTGTCGGCCCGGCCATGTTGTTTTCCGATTGGTCTCAAAATGCAATGCGCATAACTAGGCACCAAGGGGAACCTACATATGAAATTTGAGAAAGATCCCTTTAGTGCTTTCTGAGAAATAGCGGTAACAATCTTCGAAGATGGCTGCCTGTCGGCCATGTTGTTTTCCAAATGGTCTCAAAATGCAATATGCATAACTAGGCACCAAGGGGAACCTACATATGAAATATGAGAAAGATCCCTTCAGTACTTTTTGAGGATTAGCGATAACAATAATTGTTTACGGACGGACGGACGGACCACGGACGCAGGGCGATTTGAATAGCCCACCATCTGATGATGGTGGGCTGAAAACATATTGGGGGCCTCCCTTATGCTCCTCTATATTACCATCTCTTTTCTCTTCTCTCTGCTCTTGGGTTAACACATGGCCCTCTGTCTTAACCCTTACTGGTTTAAATTAACCATATTCTGGTTCTCAGACCTCATATCTGTGTTGGGTTGTCTCCCCTGTCTAGGTTGTTGTCTGCCGTTTTTGGTTCCTTACAGTCTCTCATTATATGGCCTGTCTTATGACAGTTAAAACAGATAGGAGTCTCCACATTCATTATTCTCTCTTCTATCTTTGCCATCTGGTAGTCCTGTCCTACTTGGTTTCCATAATCATCAAAATTGGTAACATTTTGTTGGCGAAGGCTATGACGAGCTGTACCATTCTTCCTCTGATCACTCACCATAAAGATTCATATTTCAGAGCTGCATTCAATGCTGCATCAATAGTTTCTGAACTTCCCTGACATACTGACCATTCCATTTCTCTATCTGTTAGAGCTTCCCTGAAACATCTGTAAGCTAAATTCTCTGACCTCTACTGGTGCTGTAGGGTAACCCAATCTTACAAGGCGTTTAATATCCTGGGCGAAATCTGTCAGACTTTCATTTGGTTTCCTTGTCCTGGAGGTAATTTGAGCTCTGTACATCTCACATTTGTTTTTCGGTTCAAATCGAGCTGTTAAAATGCTAACTAAACCATCAAATGACTGCATATCCTCTGCTCTAAGATCAGAGATGACGCCTCTTGCTGTTCCTGTCATTGATGCGTATATGAGCATTTTTGACGTTTGAAATACCTTCTTATATGCCATAATTGTCTGATCTTATTCACAACCGCCATTTGCATTTCAAGGTCTAAATCAAATCAGTGTTAATACATATCATAAAGTCCAATCTAGTCAAACCAATGCTCCTAGTTTGTGCTTTAGACCCTTGTGAGCAAAACGACATGACTGTTTTGCACAATAAATGTGATACATATGAGTTAATTATGTCCCCCTGAAACATGCATTTTTCTCATGTTTTGTTGAAATTTACAAACTACTGAACAAATTGAATGTCAACATTAAGGCCCAAAGTTTGACATGATACATATCAAAATTTTATCAAGTTACAGTTGAGTGTAGACTAAAGGTTACACAAAGTGCACTCCGAGTGCACTCCGTTTGGACTCGGAGTGCACTCCGTTTGGACTCCAGGTAAACTTGGAGTGCACTCGGAGTGCACTCCAAGTTTACCTGGAGTCCTATCAGGCCCCAATCCTACCTGGGTCCACATGTGTCACATGTACCTGTAACCAAGTACATATATACATGTACATAATGTTTATAGATAGATGTATACTCTTATACATTTAGACTCCTTAAACATGTAACAATAAAATATGTATTACTGTTTTATCTTTGTATATATATCATCTTATTATTTTGTTGGTTCATTTTTCGTTGGTTAACTAACAGCATCTTATATAATTGATTTTTTCTATTAGTTAACCCTATATAAAATGAATAGATCTGGCACTTCGTTGAAAAATGTATGATAGCATTCCTTTGATTTGAAGAGTTTTAACAAGCCACGTCAATAAGTAGAAAATTGGCAGTTTGTGGTCTCTCAAAATGTAGAGTTTGATTGTGTACTGGACATAACTTGTACTCGAAGTACTAAGTACTGTTTTATATATATTTCAAATACTTTTCTTCCATATTTATCTTAACATACAATAAAAAAGAAAGTTGTTGGTTTTTTTTATCACCTTGATAGCATATTCCGGATCTAATGTCTAATTTTGATTTACAGTTTAACATCAGATTGACTTACATTTCTATTTGGTAAACCAACTTTTTTTTTTGTTTTGGTTATACCTGCCTCATTAAATCCAGGTCATACATGGAGTTCTTTTAACAGTTATATAAGATACAATCTCTCTCCCCCCCCCCCCCCCCCCCCCCCCCAACTTCCAGGTAAATATTTACCTGTATATCAAGCATGATTACAGGGGTGTGGAGAAAAGACTTACACTGACCCCAATAATGACCCCTTCCTACAAGTTTACCTCATACTGTGTGAAGATCTGGACAGGTGTACACACGGTCATCTAACTAGATAAAGACCCCCTTAATTGTTAGATGGAAACTGGTCATCACACCTTACCTTTACCTAGCCCAAGTTTCCTCTGGCCCTGACACCATGTCTGGTATGGTGTCAGGGCTAGCGGAAACTCAGGCTGACCTATACCAAGGTCATATAGAATATAGGTACAGACTTGTGACGGTCGATATCTGACACTTTTGAAATAATATGATTGTCCATTCCTATTACAGTATTATCAAAACAGTTATAAGTCATTATTATAAAAAAAAAATAAAAAAAAAAATTCAAACTGGTACTATTACTTTATGTCTTTGATATTATAATGGAAGCATGTATAGAGTATTAGAGGTCAATATGTAAATCAACATAGATTAATATAATTTTCATGTTTGAGTTAAGTAAATACTTATCAAACATTCCATACACCAACTGCAGCTGGCCTTATGTCATTTTTTTTTTAAAGTTTGAGCATTTAACTTTATGATTTTATAATTGGCTTGAACAACCATTGTACATTCATGAACTGTATCTGTTACATATAATGATAGAGTGACACATATCATGATAGATATTGACTGAATGGGAATAGAAAACGATGTAGTTCCAACAGGTCAGTTTTACAGGTAAATGGTACATAGGTTGCCGTGTGACGGTGTCCAACTGCCCTTAGGCAAATTTTACCTCAGGCTCTATAATCTTATTTCCTGGACGAGAACAATGTGTACTAATTACGGGTATAAGGCTATAGGTTGGTTTGGGAAAAGGTGAATTTACATTCATTATACCATTTGGAATTACACTGAAATTATTATTTTTTTTACTTTAATCTCTTTCTTTACAATTATTTTTTTAAAGCAATGTCTTTATATTTTTGAATATAACAAGATAAGAACTGCATCATTTATTAATTTGATTTGCATTAATTTTTTTTGAACTTATATCATTCAACATTGTACCTCTACATACCGGACACCTGCATAAACCAGCCAATACGTTTGGTCTCAATGACTTATGGTTTAGACAGATTACAATGTAATAAATATAAGAAACAGCTTATTTTTACTTTCTAATTTCAGTATAGAATGACTTCATTTCAATAGAGTTGGTCTTCTTAAACCTGTTAACCAATTTGTTAATGGTTTTACTACTTATCTTGACATTTCCACCTTAATTACACTGGTATTTCGTTTATACATGTAATTTTGGTCTGATTAAGGCCTCTCAAATGGAGAGCTACAATCCTTTCCTTCAAGTCAGGAGATAATCTTACTGTTCTGTTAATTGGCCTGAGGTTATAACACTGTTACCCTGCTTTGCACAGCTTCATCATTTGAAGCCATACAGTGACAGTATTGACACAGGTATTTCTGTGAACCAAGGACAGTACCTGTAGCTGGCTCCTAAAACTCACCTGGCACAGTTATCAGGGGTGTCAGGCCAGAGTCAGTCATGCATGACCAATAATAATAGCAATTAAACAGATACTGTCATTCATTATGGGTAGTCCAGAACTACATACTTGTGTGTACGTTATGTCAGAACATTAATTTAACTAGATAATGCTCGTAAATATGTACAGTTGTAAATGTATATTTTTCTAATGATACATTTAAATATATAACCTATATAAACTAAAATGATTGTTTATTTTATAATTACTTGCCTGAATTGAGTACATGTAAGTAGAGAATGTCTTATTAAAAAAACACATAATTCATTAAATACTGTAAACTTTCAATAACATAATATAGATATATTATCTAATCTTCCTTTACAGTCATGATATATGTACAGTAATAAATATTCTAATTGAAATAATTTTCAATTCCTTAATAAAATGAAATACAATTTACTTACATCTTAATGAAATATGAAATAATAAGCAATTAACTTTCATAGAAACCTGATTATAGCATAAATTGTATAGCTGTCTTTTATGGATCTTAATAAATATAAATTTAACATGAAGGCATTATTACCATGTATTAACAATAAAAGAAATATTCCTAGTAGACTAAACAAATGTTAATAGTAATATTAACAGAACAAAAGTAATTTGTAAAAATCTATTTATTTATATGTAAATTATATTAAAAGCATCAAAGTATTAATATATATATATATATATATATATAGTCTGATTATAGAACTGGGTAGGCATGGTGTCTTATAGGACTCCAGGTAGACTCGGAGTCCACTTGGAGTGCACTCCAAGTTTACCTGGAGTCCAAACGGAGTGCACTCCAAGTCCAAATGGAGTGCACTCGGAGTGCACTTGGGTGTAACCTTTAGTCTACACTCAACTGTACTTCTATTAAATTGCACCCTAGTAGGGATGTATAGCCTTGTAAAATATCAACTGTTTTGGCTGGATTTGCTGTTTAGATGCCCCTTAAACCAATCGAATAGCGGAAAATAAACATAGGTGTTTATTTTACGAACAAGGACATTTATAATTTCCCGCTATCCGTCAGGCCAAACCCCTATGCCGGAAATACGTAATATATCTCGCTCTCCCGCACATGCGTACTCTCACAACAATGGCAGCTTTCATCACACAACAGAAACATCACCACGACCGGACCAACTCTCGGTAACTAACGCTGAAATACACACAACTGCTCCAACTCATACAAACATATCGATTCATACCAAACCCTTCCAACTTTACATTCTATCCTAGCGGCGCAGCGCAATCACAAACTGACACAAATCTCGCACAGACACCACTACCAATCGTCACACGTGAAAGTACACAAAACAATCACACTGTACAACACTCGCATCTCGCTACTTCTCTGCCATTGTCGACGACTCAAACAATCAACGATAATAAATATGATAAACTACAATGATTTGAAATCTACTTATTAATTACATGATCACCATGGGACATGAAGATAACTATAATAAAACATATAAGCAATAACAAGCTGGCTTCGTTACATATATATACAGTATAGGTAGTATCTAAATGAACGATTATTTTGTGTAGAACGACAAATATTTGTCAATTATTTGATCTTTAACAGCCGTTCTTAGTTTGATAATTTGGCGATTGTATGGCAACTGGGTCATCTTTAGTTGTTTTGTTTTTCAATGTATGGCCGATGCTTCACTTACAATTAAAATGCAAATCATTGAGCCAATTGCCTGTCTGAATAGAGACTCATTTCTTTAGGCCTTTCTGATATAGTTATGGTAAGGAAGTGCCCTGTATACGTTGGTATAGTGATAGTAAGGAAGCGCCATATAAACTTTGGTATAGTGATAGTAAGAAGCGCCATATGATATAGTGCTGGTAGTGAAGAGAGCGCCCTGTATACGTTGATAAAGTGATGATAAGCGAGCGCCCTGTATACGTTGATAAAGTGAAGATAAGCGAGCGCCCTGTATACATTGATGACGTGATAAAGAAGCGCCCTGTATACATTGATAAAGTGATGATAAGCGAGCGCCCTGTATACGTTAATAAAGTGATGATAAGCGAGCGCCCTGTATACGTTGATAAAGTGATGATAAGCGAGCGCCCTGTATACGTTGATAAAGTGAAGATAACCGAGCGCCCTGTATACATTGATAAAGTGAAGATAGCCGAGCGCCCTGTATATGTTGATAAAGTGATGATAAGCGAGCGCCCTGTATACGTTGATAAAGTGATGATAAGCGAACGCCCTGTATACGTTGATAAAGTGATGATAAGCGAACGCCCTGTATACGTTGATAAAGTGAAGATAAGCGAGCGCCCTGTATACGTTGATAAAGTGATGATAAGCGAACGCCCTGTATACGTTGATAAAGTGATGATAAGCGAGCGCCCTGTATACGTTGATAAAGTGAAGATAACCGAGCGTCCTGTATACGTTGATAAAGTGATGAAAAGCGAGCGCCCTGTACCTGTATCCTCCTTCTTAGGATTGGCAGTGTTTCGTGTGAATTCTGTATAGAACATCCTTGGGTAAGGATTATTCAATATTGTATAAACGGTAGGTCTGCCCCATCTCCGGATGGGCGGGTCCAATAGTGGAGGTATAGTAAATTCTTTAGGAAACTTATCGAAATGGTTTAAAGCCCACTTGGGGGAAAGGGAAAAAATTTCGGACCTCTTGGGTGTAAGGAGCAGAAACCAATATGGAAAAATATAGCTTATTCTTTGCAATCATTTTCTGTAGAATGTCTTGCCATAATCACTTAAATATCCAGGTGAGCAACACAGGCCCGCTGTGCCTCTTGTTGTCTTTTTACTGTGGGCATTGTCTTTTCAAGGTGCAATTCCGGCAAGAAACGACTGTTAATACCATAATGATACAAGGACGAGGAGACCCGTCATACTCACAGTGGGTGAAGACGTATTACGTTTCCTTTAGTATTGACGGTCTTACGTGGACCAGCGTGACGTCACAAAACGAAGATCCAAAGGTACGTCATGTTACATCAACACGTCAAGGGTTTCGAGAGATGCAGTTTAATGAAGGAACGATGGTTTTATGATTGTCACCCTGATCTATTTGGAAATGCTCTACTCCTTTGGACAATATGACGTCTTCCCGTTTGTATATCTGGCGCGAATGTCCCTTCCCGTAGTAGGATATCCGCCAAAAACGAAAGGTCAGACTGTGGGCTTTTAAAACCACGTTTCGTGAGTCCGTACGCCCGCCAGTCCCGTAAACAATTCTTGTTACCACTATTCTCCGAAGAACTATATTTTTTAAGTATATTAATGTTTCTAAAAATCTTTTAAGCCGATATTCCTGAACCTTAGGAGAATTTTGAAATATGCATATATCATACCTCAGCTTTAGCCTGATTGAACATTCATGTTCTTTTGAATTTTAACAAATCTTTTAAAAGAGTGATTTCAGAAAAAGGCAGAATTAACTATTACCAATAAAGAATGGAATTTGAATCTTATTTTCTGAAAAATGCACATGATTAATTTTTATTTGAAACGAAACCAATTTAGGCTCGTATAGTGTATTTGTTTCTTCTGGCGTTTTCTTAAGTATCTATTAGCCGAGTGTCAATGGCGAAGACGTTGCATTTGTAATGTCCTCTGTAATGTCCTTTAAAATATCAGACAATTGCCCGGTATTGATAAACTGGAAGTTATTCAGAGGTTTAACTTATATTCTTGTGAACAGTTATATAGGACAATTTAGAAAGGACAAACAAGTGGATAACAACACAATAATTCAGACATGATAACGAAACCATAATTCCAACTCATAATCAATTAAACGACAACAAGATATAAGCAAAATTTTAGATTTGTATGGAGTGCAATGGTAATAAGACAAAGCACCCCAGAAGTGCTAGCGTCTTCTACACCCGCCATAAAAATATATGTAAAATCCGAGTTTTTTCAAAATGAGAACAAGGTTAGCGACAACGAAACCAATAGGCATTTCACCAATCACGTCTAATTAATATCGCTGAGCCAATGTTGTATAGAATTGATTGATTGGTTTGGTTTGGTTTATTTTGTTTAACGTCCTATTAACAGTTAAGGTCATTCAAGGACGGTCTCCCGTGCGTGCGACATGCATGCGTGTGGTGAGTGGGTGTGTGTGTTTTGGGAGGCTGCGGTATGTTCTTGTTAAGTCTCCTTGTGATAGGCCGGAACTTTTGCCGATTTAAAGTGCTACCTCACTGAAGCATACTGCCGAAGACACCCAGCAGCACATCCCATCCGGTCAAATTATACTGACAACGGGCGAACCAGTCGTCCCACTCCAAATATACTGAGCGCTAAGCAGGAGTAGCTACTTCCATTTTTAAAGACTAGTATGTCTCGGCTAGGGGACAGAACCCAAAACCTTCCTCACAGGGGCGAATGCCCAACTAAAGGCCAAAAGTGAGGCAGTGTCAAGGGAGACGTTAGGAAGAAGAAAGTTGTTAAGAGAAAAGATACGATCCCAAATTTAGTCGCCTCTTACGATCATGCAATGGGGGCAGGTACAATTCTTACGCCCTACCTGCAGGGCAGTGAATTGATTGATTGTTCATTAAGTTATAGAAATTGATTGATAAGTAGGCATAACACGAATGAAAGATTCACATTATTTTGCCGTGTTGTTTACAACTGTCACAATTATAATTATAGATATGATATTTTGTAAATCCATTTCATGTTACATTTGCTACTTAGCAGTGATATTCAAAACAATTCATAATTTGTGAAAATCATGTGTTCCAGTTATTTACCGGGAACAGTAACCGAAACACCGTAGTCAAGTCCAGTCTCGTCCCAAGTATCACAGCTGTTTACGTCCGTATCAATCCCAGGAGCTGGTACAGCTATATCAGTCTCCGATTTGACATCAGTGGATGTTACAATGTTAAGGGAAAAAGTGAGAAAACGTATCTGATTTGTATGTTTTGTTTGCATTTTGTTTTGGATCTCGACATTACAATTGAAATATACTTATGACATGTGATAGATTTAGAAAGGAAAAAAAGGTGAATATCTTTTTCATTGTTATTTAGAACTCCGATAATTCCAAGTAAAAAGCAGTCGCGACATTCTATATATATATATCAATTCACTCGGGATAACTCGGAAGTATTTTTCATGACCTCCACCTTCTTCAAGCTAACGAAGTTCGACTCTTTATAAATTGTTTGGCAGATTTGTCTCTAGGTTTTACCAAAAGTGTGGAAATCAAGTAAAACTTAAATAAAATCCGAGGTCAAAATAGAGAATGCATGCAGCTATATTTTTGTGGATGCCCCAGCCAAACGCGTCTGAGAAATAATCTTATAACATGACTTTACGTTACAGATAACCGGTCGGACTTTTACCGATTGCCAATGTCACCCTCGGCAGACCTCAATCAGCACCTTGTGTTCGAGTCACAGTCTCGGTCACTTCCTAACTGCGGTAAATTGTGCCATAGAGGAGAATTGTGTTTTTCCTTCACCTTTGACACAAACCAGAACACTTGTCGGGGCTATAAATTATTAGTCACCAAAACACTCATGACCTTCTCCACAGAATCAACGGACTATTTCGTTAATGCAGGTAATACATTATATTTTATCTTATGTAAACGAGATACATCGGGCAGCATATCGTGAAAAAACAGTCGATACTTTTCGTTGACTAATCATATTCCTTTTTACATATCTAATGAGTTAGACCTGTTGTCGTTGAACTGATTTAGTCGTGCGACCAATTCGATTCATCACTCATGCTTGACGCCTGTTGCTATTTTTGATGTTTCCTTTGACTCTTCACTGGTTCATATTTTGTGGACGTTACACAAACTATACCTAGATGTACATGGCGGGGGACGTCGTGACCTAGATGTACAGGGTGGGTGACGTCGTGACCTAGATGTACATGGTTGGTGTCGTCGAGACCTAGATGTACTTGTTGGGTGACGTCGAGACCTAGATGTACATGGTTGGTGTCGTCGTAACCTAGATGTACATGGCGGGTGTCGTCGTAACCTAGATGTACATGGCGGGTGTCGTCGTGACCTAGATGTATGTGGTGGGTGTCGTCGTGACCTAGATCTACGTTGTGGGTGACGTCGTGACCTAGATGTACATGGTGGGTGTCGCCAATGAAACAGAAGCTGTTTATCCTGGTCTTATCATTCTTGTACTATTCAATTGTCTCTATATCAATTGATATTTTGCAAAACTTTGCCGATGTGGTATTGTCATCATGTCGTCTGCATGGCTGTCAGTCCAGCGCAACTCTTAATGTATTTTGATGAATGTTTTATAAGGAAAAAACTAGACACACGAGGTGAAGATGTATATTAAGTAAGAAATTTCCGTTTCGATGCAAGTCTTAGATCGATTTTGATAAAAACTGGTATGCAGGAAGTTAATCGAAGGTAGAAGTTGATAAAGTAGGTTATTTTGGGTTTCACCATTTTGTCAGTTTTATGACCTGTGAATCTAAGAATTATGTTTTCACGCACCTTTATGTTGTTTGTGAATTTCGATGAAAGGCGGTAAAAGGGAAAATATGTCGAGTGCATAAAGTAAAGAATTTCGGGTTTGGATGTTATTATTATTATTCCGACGATGGAAGATGAGAATGAAGTAAGAAACTTTTGATTTGACGGTATTTGTCAGTTTTCTTGCCAGTGATTTCCGTATATTTTGATTATCTCTTAATAACTGCATGGATTTCATGCGTGGTAAAAAGGAACACAATGTTCCGGAAAGGGGATGAGGGGTTGGGGATGGTTAGATCTGCACTAGTTTTAGTTTGCATGAAATGAGAAGGAAGTACATTATAATGTTAGTTTACTCAAAATATGTTAACTGGAATGTTAGATTACTTGTTATGAGATAAACAGAATGCTCGGTTACTTGAAATAGATTCACTAGAATGTTAGGTTATATGAAGTAAGTACACTAGAATGTTAGGTAACATGAAGTAAGTACACTTAAAAGTATTGTGTGCATGAAGTCAAAATATGACTTCTAAAGGAAAGTTTGGTTTGTATTGTTTAACGTCTTATAAACAGCGAAAGTCATTAAATGAAAATAATCACTTAAGTAGACAAAGTCATTGGTCATTAAAAATTTGCAATTTATAGATATGAAACGTTCACAAATGATTATTGACAGACGACTTCTTTTATTGTGGATGGTTCATTTCACTTGTTTAATTTTGTTTTAAATTTCATTTGATCGCTGCACAATTTGTTTTACATTAGTTTTGATAATTTTGACCATTTGATATCTCGATCGCAGGATTGTTGACATCCCTTGGAATCAAAATTTTATCGAACAGAGGCACGTTCTACAAGGTGATCGAACTTGAATTGAACCAGACAAGTGCAGCCTATGTCTGCACCCAACAAAACTCGGGGCTGATGCGGATTAAGTCGGAGTCTGAAATGTTAAGCCTACAGAATGTCATTGCCGGAAACACCATTCTAGGTAAGAGAGTTTATCACAAACCCATATTTATCAACGTTGAAATAAGATTTTGACAACGCCCTTCTCCCTATAGTTTAATAGTCCCTTATGATTTAAATGTCAGTATAAGTAAAAAGTCAAAGATAGGAGATGATAATAATTCATATACTTGCGTGAAAATATATTGAGAGCAATGCTTGTTAAGATTGAACATTCTATTTACGTTGATACTGTATATAATAAAATGGAATTCACGACCGTGATATATAAAAAAAAATACCTCTGGGTTGCGAGTTCGAAACCTACGTGGGGCAGTTGCCAGGTACTGACTGTAGGCCGGTGTAGGCCGGTGGTTTTTCTCCGGGTACTCCGGCTTTACTCGACCTCCAAAACCTGGAACGTCCTTAAATGACACTGGCTGTTAATAGGACGTTAAACAAAAACAAACCAAAAACCGCGGGTTGGGGATTCGTGCTAAGCTCCGTGCTCCAGGCATTAGCGGGAAAAAAAAACAAATGCCGCTCAGCAAAACGAAACATTTATCATGACTTTAAAGCTCACTAAGATTCAGAGTGATTTATTGAAAACTGAGATAGTAAACCTCCGGAACAAACCAAACAATACGCTAGACAGACAGCAGCATATCATAACAAACCCATCAATTTCAGGGTTGCTAAAATAATGCTTTCCGCTTCCAGAGTAAATAATAAAATCCACTCTAGCTATTGTCCATGTTTCGCTATACATCCACCAATAACTTGAAAGGCCTAAACTACCCTCCGGCACGACCATCTATCAGAAATAGCCCATCCGTCGCCCAGAGCTATGTTGTTGCAGCTAGCCTACGGTAACAGTTGTAACCGGTCACAGAGGTCATGTAAAATGAGAAAAACATTCATATTTTTCAGCAACAGACCACATCCAATTGTTCGTGTCTGGTACGTATGTGTTGCCAGAATGGAAGTATACTGATGAATCGGAAGTTATCGACAGCCTCATTTGGTCGCCTGGCAACCCTGATCCAGGTCAAGGTCACTGTGTCATGATGACACCAACAGGTCTGAAAAGTGTGGACTGTACAACAAAACTCTTCTCTATCTGTGAATTCTTTTGATAACAAAGATTTTGGACAAGATGGGGAAAAATCCATAGGAAAATTCCCTTTATTTCAGATCGAGATTCCCTTGATACATGAACCCAACATAAAATATACGTCATTCTTTTCTCGTAAATATCGTTGTACCTTTCTAATTAAGCAATTCTTGGTGAAGATCATGGCAAAGTGGTATTTTAAATGATGGTAAGCCTAGTACGGATACTTTTTTATATATCGAAACACATTAAAAGGGACACCTTTATATTTGAAATTGGTACTAATGCTAAATTAGATGTGATAATTACATTTGATATAAATGTCAATATGTTGAAATTTGAACGCAGTCCTGATTTTCAAAATCTGTTGATAAAATTTAATTTGATAGATGTGATATTAAGCCAACAAATGTCACCAAAAGAACCCACTTTACTATATGTTGTCCTTACTAACAACAAAAATTTTGTCCAAAATACTCTTGTTAATCCGACAATTTGTAGAGACCACTTAGCAATTATATTCGATGTAAAATTTCATTTTTGAAGTTATTGATCAATATCACGAAAAACGGAGTGACTTTTGACACAAAAGGCGCGAATGTTAATATATGCAGGTAGGGCGTAAGAATTGTACCTGCTGCCCCATTGCATGATCGTAAGAGGCGACTAAATTTGGGATCTTATCTTTTCTCTTCTTTCTTACAAACTTTCTTTTTGTTAAACATACGTCACAGTGGACAACAACACAGTTTTATATAATTAAATTTTTGTTTATTAACAAAATAACAAAAAATAATTCACAAAATGTCTATTCTCTTATACATCACACTCCACCATATACACCCATATACATACCACTTACATGTGTATAACATATTATAGAAAACTGTACAGCAGAGAACTGAAGCGGGTGCTATTACGTCACACAGTATGACGCAGTATGACGTAATAGCACAACATAAGCGGTTTGCGTTGTCCACGTGACTACTATTTTGTTAAACATACGTCACAGTGGACAACAACACAGTTGTATATAATTAATTTTTTGTTTATTAACAAAATAACAAAAAATAATTCACAAAATGCCTAAATAATGAGGATAAAAAAATATGTAACTTCCAAAAGTTGGATAGTTATATAGCACATAATGATGTATAAAATAACCAGGTTAATATACCTGTAGGAAACTAACATGAATGATGAGTTACGTTGACACATGATTAGATTCTATATCAATTTAAATTGTGAACAATGGAAAACACATCAATAAGAAACGTATATACAGGGACATATATGGGTAAGAGTATACTACTCATGAGACAAAATCTTGTCGGAGAACGAGGAGGGAGTTTCTGAATGAACATAATGTGTGAAAAATACCTCGGAGGATTTCCACCTACCGACCTTTCTCACAATTTCAGGGTTAATGTTAGCATCGATAGCCGTTGTAGCTCCTGTGGGGCGGAAGGACTTAGCAGAATACCCCAGACCCCCAAGATCTGCTACTACGATAGCCTGACACAACACGCCAGCTATAGCGGACGCACTAAGGACTTTATAGGGTTTCTCTAATGTCAGGAACACTGCTCCAGTGGGAGTTGTGTAATATTCGGTTTTGTCCAGGTAGACTCTCAAACAGGCTACAGGGTCGTTTTGAACATTCTGGGACTTAGGTAACACAACAGGAAATCCTGTTCTGGTTAGGTCATTTTTTATACCAAAAAAATGTAATCCTCACACCGTTGTCGAGGAAATTTATCTGATTTCTGTTGAAAGCCAGATTATGAGTATTGTCTCGACAGTCCGAAGTCTGCGAACTCGCGGAGTGCACACCTTGAGGTGCTATGTCAGACGGACGCAACATCAAAGTAAAGCGAGCAATCAGATGCACTTAAGTCGGAGATTGCGCAAGCTGAGCATCTCGTTGATAGGCCACGATTCAAACAAGTCATGGAAGTTTTTGACAGGCATAACTTTGGACTTTGTCATGGGTATCTTAGTTCCAGATTTAATCAATCCTGTTATAAGTCTGAATTTCAACACAGTTCATTATGTTATCTTGGCCTTTGGAATTATACAAGTGTCCTAATGTCGCAGAGACAGTGCGCAAAACAGAACTAGGTCGCTGTGACCCATTAGCCACTTCGATGAGTAGGGAGGCAAGGTCA